>NW_026694750.1:4965000-5707500 GCF_021218885.2 Marmota monax
TGGGGCCTGAAGTGCTGGTAGAGGGCCAGGTCTGTCCTCTGAGTGGCAGAGAGAACTGGTCAACATCAGAGAGGAGATGGACAATGGCTGTCTCCTCTTCAAGCCCCAGGAAGCAAGGGTTTGCCGTGTCAGGACTCGATCATTGGACGGAGAAGCACATTCTTGCTGGGGCGTGGTGGTCATTCCTGAGAGTAAAGGTTAATCAGCAAAAGGATCCTTTTTCACAGGGAGGGGGTGGGGACCATCCAGGCAGATGGGACCTGCGGTGCCACGGGACTGTGGCTGCTGTCCACGGCCAGTGCCCGTCACAGTGGCACTGTGCACGCCGCCTCGAATGTGTCCCCGGCCATATCCTACCCCTCACCCCAGCTGGGAAGGGAGCCCCCCGGAGGCTGACCTGCTGCAGGGGAGCCCGTGACTCAGGACATGTTGCGGCCACACAGGCGCCTGCTCGCTTCAGGAACGGGTCGTCGTCCTCCCTTTGCGAGGGTCCATGGGGCTGGTTCTCACTGGAGGCCCCTCCTTCGCCAGCCTCTGGAGGTGGCCCCGGGGCCTCGGCCTCTGGCTCTGTCCATTCTCCATCTTCAAAACAGCCCTTCCTCCCACCTCTTCCTGTCATCCAGCTCCTCCTCACTCTGCCCGTCCTGTGTCCATCTTATAAGGACCCTTGGGAGGACATCATGATCCAGGGCACTCCCATCTCTAGGTCCTTCGCTCCCATCCTCAAAGTCCCTTTTGCAACATGAGGTCACACATGCACAGGGCCCAGGGAACAGAGGGTGGGACACCTCCCGGGGGGTCATTATTCTGCCTTAGCAGATGGTGATGCCCGATTTGACCTTAGAAATCCGCCCGTCTCACCGCATCCTCACAGCTGCCCCAGGAAGTCGGAAGTCCTGGAGTTCCAGTTGGAAGGGCTGTGAGCTGAGCAAGGGCTTGCTCACCCACGCTTACCCCCCGAGCCAGGACGGCCCTTCCATGGCCACTGCGTCTGCTAGTCACCCTGGCACTCTTGCAGGGTAGCACGCTGTCTATACCCCTCACTCTTGTCTAGACCACAGAGGGCCACCCCTGTTACACCTTCGACCTGCCAGCCCACCTCAGCACTGCCACCCTGGTCGCTAGACGCCAGTGACCTGCTGCTTCTCAGCTCACAGCCTCCGTGGCCACCTGTGACACACACATGCAGCCTGAGCCCCTCAGCCAGGCCTTCCAAGCCCACTAGGGCAGGCTGCCGCCTGCATGGCCAGCAGTTGGGGCACCTCTCCTGAGGCTCACAGGACAGCACAGAAGGCCTGGGGAGCTGCCAGCCCAGGAAACCTCGTGCCCAAAGCCCCTGAGCTTACTCTCTCCTGGTCACTTGAGACATTGCAGTGGCCTATGACTGAAGGTAAAGGGGATAAGGGGTCACCTTGAGTGGTGGTTTGGAAACATTAGGCAGGAAAACCTCAAGCTAAAGTTTTCTGGTGGAGAAATGGTCTCCCAGACATTAGGACGGAAACAGGAGGCTGCTGGAAGAGCTCTCAGGTTCAGTATGAGAAATACCAATATCAGTTTACCATTTCCATTGCTTTTCTTGCAAGAGCTCTTCAGGGTGCAAACACTGAGCTGCTCGTAAACTTTGAAACACTTGGCAACCTCTTGGGCTCGGTAGCAGCTCTTTTTCATTATTTTGCTTTCTTCCAAATCCTGGCATCTGCTGAAATCTGGCTGCTGCCAACCCGAGAGAGACACCGTCTGTGGGGGAGTCAGGCTGGGGCACCTGCCAGCCTCAGGGGCTGTGCCTCCCCAGGCGGGCTGGCAGTCATTTAAAATAGGAACTGCATTTCACAGTTGGCCCGAGGACACACCCAGCTCTGCCCATGGTACTCGCTATCGAGCGCTGGCACCTCCTACTACCCAGCGTGTTGTTCTTCTCAAGGGGTCAAAGAAACCACCCTGGCCACAGAGCTCCCTGGTGCTTGGTGTCACCTGAGACCTGGCCACCCCCAGGCATCAGGGCTGCACAGGTGATGAGACACCCCTGTCCCCGATGCCTGTGCTACACTGTGGCGAGGCCAGGCCAGCAGCATGTGGCTTTAGTTCCAGTTGGGGCCCTGGAGGTTGAGGCCAGCCTGGCAACCAGCAAGACCCCGTTCTCAGAACCCAGCAGCAAATGTTACTCCAGGACCTTCACGAAATTATTTCCACTTAATTATAGTTATTATAAGTGGAAAAACAATGAACAAGCTTGCCCCTTGAGCTTCCACCCAGATGTTTGTGTTTGTTCCCTGGGGCTGCTGTAACAGGTGACCAAAATCTTGGTGGCTTGAAACAACAAAAAGTTTACTACAGTTCTGGAGGTCAGAAGTCTAACGTGGGTCCCACGGGCTGGAGCCAGTGTGTGGCAGGGCAGGTCCCTCTGTGGGCTCCAGGGGGAGAATCTGTTCCCCTGATGTTTCTGTTTTTTAGAGGCACCCGTGTCCCTTGGCTTGCGGCCTGTCCAGCATCTCCAGTCGTCCTTCCCCTCTCCCTCACTGTGTTCTGCTTGCACACCCTTCCGGCTAGGTCAGGCCTGGAGACGCCAGGCACAGCTCCCATCTGGGGGCATATTGCTTAATCAAATTCTGCCATGTAGGGCCACATTTCCTGGGATTGAGGGTTGAGGTGGGCGTCTTTGGGGGCCATTGCTGTGCTGACCAGTCTTTCCTAGCCTTCCCTCTCCAGCGAGTGTGTCCGCCAGATGCTGGCACAGAGCCCAGGAGAGAGAATGGCTCCTTAGCCCTTGGTGGCTTCCCTGGCTCTGTCCTAGGCCTCTTCAGCTGTGGATTTAGGTTTCGTGAGGTCTGGGATTAGCAACACTGGAGTAGAGGCCACAGACTTGCCTGGTTTATCCCAGCCTCCCCCTAGTGCTTGCTGGAACTTGGGCCTGGAGAGTGCTCTAGGGATTGGGGTCCCTGTGAGCATAGCCAAACTCCCCCTGTTGGTCCAGGCTCATGTGCCCTGCATGCTGAGCTGTGGCCCAGCTTGAGACTTCTCCTGGGGCCCAGGGAGAAAGACCGGGTCTTCGTTATCACATGTTGTTCACAAACTCCCCTGCAGATGCGACAGCCCTTGTGTTCATTTGGAGGATGCCGGGAGCCTCCTCCTGCCAGTGTGTGTCTACCACAGAAAGAACTCAGGGAGTGTTGAATGTCACTTGGTACCCTTGCTTCTGGCTTTGCACCTGCAGGCCCTGCGCAGGGCTCTGGGGCACAGTCTCCCCACAGGGCCTGCTTTGCAGAGGGGCTCTTGGGCCCCACCCAAAAGTCACTCTTTTGGGCCTGTATGGCGTGAGGGTGGCCTCAGAGCAAGGATAGAACCACATGGGGTGACAGTGTCTCCTTTAAAACTGTGGAGGAAGTCACCCCCACCATGCTAGGGGCAATGGGGAGCCCTTGATGAAGATTGTTGTCACTCACGTCCCTTGCACATGAGAGGCGGATGTGACCTCCCCTCCAAGGATGCCATCCTTATGCCCATTTGCACACAGGAAGCATAGGCACAGTCCCTGGCAGCGGACAGGCTTGGATTGGAACTAAGGGCTCTCTGCAGCGGTGCCCAGGAGCCCGCCTGCTGGCCTCTTGTGGCAGTTTCTTTGTTCTAGTTCCACTTTAGAGGCTCAGAGAGCACCGGGCACCCTTCTCCAGCCCCCCTTCCCTGGGAAATGCTGCAATGCCAAAGAGTGCACCCCAATCCCTGCGTCCATCTCTAGTGGGCCCCATGCCCAGTGCAGTGGGAATGATGTTCTCTGTGGAGCTGTCTTCCCACTACCCTTCTGCCTGCTCTTCTAAATAAATGGGTGCTCGTCCTTGGATGTATTGGATGGTGGCCTGGTGGGAACGTCCTGGCAGTGCCTCTGCTCTGGGCGTCAGGACCCGGTGCCCACCTGCTATCCCCGGGGCCTGGAATGCTTTTGTCTGGCTTCATCTGGGGTTTTGCTTTATGATTCTGAGACAGGCACATTGAAATGGACTCAGGTTCTTGCTTTCTCAGAGGGGCCTCCTGACACCAAGGTCACAGCAAGATGTAGACACCACTGGGGCTGAAAGTGGCATACAAACTACCCTTGCTCCTGCGTGGGCCTTGAGGGAGAAAGCTGACCCCTTTGGGAGAGCCTTGCACATCCTGGCCTTCTTGCAGGGTGACCAGGTCTGCAGGCTGTGCTTACTGGATTGTGCCCTGGCCCTCTTAGTAGGCCAGCATGCAAGCCATATGGACATGGTAGCCTTCAGCGTGCGATGACTCCTAGCCTGTCTCCCTGGCCTCCCTACATAGTGATGGGGTCTGTGGACACCTGGTCATGATACAGCCGGCAGGCTGGACAGTCAAGGCTCTGACCCCCAAGAGGCATGATGGCTTGTGGTAGAGCAGTGGGGGATTGGCAGGGGGTGGAGCCACCTGGGCTGCCCTGTGGCAGGTGCTCACCATCGTCCAGACCCCCTTCAGGTGGTGGCCACCAGAGCTCGGTGGCCCCTCAGGCAGACCAGAGAGCCTGGAGCACTCCTCCTTGGGCAGGTGGGCAGGGAGGTTGGCCTTTGACCTCGTGGCCCTCGTGCTGTGCTTGCGGTCCCCAGCCCAGGCTCAGGGTGCACCCCGACCCTGAGCTGAGCTCTTCCTTTTCCTCCCTGGCTTGCCGCGGTACTGCAGGACTTCAGGTTCCTCCGTGTGGAGCAGCTGGCCTGAGGCCCTGGGAGGATGTGGGGTAGCCAGGCAGCCACAATGGGGCCTGCACAGGCCACACTGCTTACACCACTATCAACACTGGGGTCGCCCTGGCTCGCCTCTTCAGGATGCCTTCATGGTGTTGCCAGAAACCCTTTCCTCGAACGCCAGCTTCCCACAACAATGTGGGCCACTCTGAACCCAGACTCACCCACTCCTGTTCACCCATTCTGGGCACTTGGGCATGGTGTGGAGCAAAGGGAGGCCCGGTTCTGGTGCCCTTTCCTCCTGGGAGAGGCTGGTGGGTAGACAGGTGAGGGGTGGCAGGGCTCCAGGCTGTTGCTCTGAGCACAGCATTTAGGTTGAGCTTGTAAGGAAGTGACGGCTAGCAAGGCTTTGTGCTCCTGAGGGTGCCCAGGCTGGGGACTTGGAAGGCCCAGGAGAGCCAGCAGGGTGCTGGGTCCTGTGGACTGGGCATGTCCACACGTGAGGTGCCTTCTTTCCCAGGCCCTTGTGAGCCATTTATTGGTTCAGCACACCCGTGGGACACCTACACTGCCTCATGGGGCTTCCAGGCTGGGAGGGGCATGGACATCAGTCAAATGGACAAGCCAGCCAACATAGGGGTACAGACAGAACAGAAAGACTGTTCCTAAAAGTCTTAGAGAAGGGGTGCTTGTGCTGAGGCACAAAGGGTGAGCCAGGCGAGGGTGGGGTGGGGAGGGCATGTCCAGGGCCACAGGGAGGCCCTAGTGGCCAGAGTGTAGGAAGCGGGGATCAGGGTGGGGTATCTGGAGTTGAGCCCCATCCTGGTGACCCCACCCACTGCGATGCACCTGGGTCTCTAGGGAGGTCTTGACCCTGCAGGGCCCAGAAGCACTGCGTCCTCTGCTGGCAGCTAGGACTCAGGGTTCATCTGTCAACCTGGGTTTCAAGTTTTCTCAGCCTGTTGGTGACCAGATCAGGTCTAGCTCCAAAGTCCTGCCATGTCCAGCCTTCCAGGGTCAAGCCTCAGGCCTGTGCAGCGTGGTGATGTTGCTCTCTCCAGGTGGGACCATGGGGCGCCATGGGTCCTCTCTCTGGACGCTGCTCTCTGCCTTTCCTGGTCTGGCCCAGTGTGCATAGACAAAGCCCGCTGCACGTTTTTGGACACAGACTGACGTTAGAAGTCTCCTCAGACTGAAATGAACCGGGCAGTGGGACTGTGCTGCCGCAGGAGCTGGTGGGAGGGGCTTTCATGGGCAGAGTCCACGGCCAGCGCTGAGGCCCTGGGAAGTGGCCCTTGCCACAGCGGTCTGTTTTGGGATCCTTGGGCCTTTGGTGGAGTCCGTGCTGGCTTCATCTCCTGGAGGGGTGTCCCTGCTTTTTTGGCCCCACCCTCTCATCTTACCTGTGGTCATTGGTGTGAGGGATGTTGGCTGGCACTTGGGGAGATGGCAGAGAGGCCACTTGGACTCCGGGATGACCCATTTAACTTTCCAGCCCCTTCTCTGAGAAACAGACAGGGCCATCCCCCGGGATGTGTGTTGGGTGACCGCTATAGGGTGCTTGCATGGGACTGTGTACTTTACAGCCACATCCTGCCCCCTGTTGCTGACCTTGTGGCTCCTTCCCTCTCTCCCAGAATTGGCCACATCCAGCATGAAGCACCCCCTGTAAGTATGGAGTTGAATGTGGCATGAAGTAGCCTGGGACTTTAACATAGAGTAGCCCATGCTGCCCCACTGTCTCTCTCTTGGTCTCTGAACACTTCTCGTGGGCCTGTCTCAAAGGAGCCAGGACACTGGGCTCCATGGCCAGAACTGGTTCCCGTGGAGCAGGACCCAGTAGTCCATGTGGTCAGGGACTTCCTGGAGCTGGCCCAGAAGGAGGCCATGCTGGGGTGTGCAGCGTGGCCACATCGGAGAAGCAGCAGCAGCCAGATGCTAGCCCCTCCCCTTGAAGCCCCCACAGGTCAGTGCATCCTGTGGCCACAATGACCACAGGCCAGGCCCCAGGCCCAGCACAGGGCTTCTTTCTTTTCCTGCCATAGGTACCCTGACAGACAGGTTCTCTTGTACCCATCAGTAACTGGAAAGCTGGGCTCTGTGAGACTAAGGGTCAGATGGAGGGGCTGTGCCCAGGAGGGCAGGGGACAGAAGAGAAGATCCCAGTCCCATGAGCCCAAGGGAATGGGAAGTCCAGAGAGGTTGGCCTAGGGTTAGCCGGGTGAGGGGACCCCAGGGATAATGTTACAGGAGTGGTGACTCTGGACTTGGTCCTGTCACAGACACTGCTGGTGTGGGGAAGCCGTGAGCCTAGGGAGGGGCCTGGCAGGCAGCTCAGACCAGCAGCTCAGGGTTACAGAGGAAGGCTGCCTGCCGTCTTGGGGGCACTGGCCTGGGGGGCCGAGCTGGAGCACAGAGGTGGCTCAGGAGGGGCCTACCTAGGACCACAGTGGCCTGAGGCAGTCCAGAATAAAGAAACAAGGCTCTGGAAGGTTCTCCCGGTGCTCAGAGCCAGATGGTGGGGCAACAGTGTGGCCCATGGGCACTGATAAGGCCTCAGCATAGACGGGGCACGCGCAGGCTGGCTTGATCTCACCCAGAATGGAGCCGGCCCACGCCAGGAGCCCGGGGCAGCGTGGCCGAGGAGCGTGCAGACAACTCCAGCTCTTCCCCTCCGGCTGGGGGCCGATTGGGCGGCCACCAAGACCCCCAAGCACAGCAGTGAAGCCTGCTCCAGAGACAGATGACAAACGTGGGCTACTAATGGCGCGACCTAATAATTGTCACTTCACTCTCTCGTAGTTGTTGCCACCCCTGTCGCCTAACCCTGTCTTTTAACTGTTTTAGTAACATGGTTTCTCCTGACCCTGCCCTGCCCGCCCCTGCCACCTCCCCCAGAGGAGGCCACGCTGTCCGCTCCCCTGACTCTGTCCGCGCTCCACAGGCTGCGTCATCACCATCTCCGGGCGCATGACCTTTACGAGCAATAAGTCCATGGAAATTGAGGTGCTGGTGGATGCCGACCCCGTGGTGGACAACTCCCAGAAACGCTACCGGGCAGCCAGTGCCTTCTTCACCTACGTGTCCCTGAGCCAGGAGGGCAAGTCGCTGCCTGTACCGCAGCTCGTGGTGAGTGTGTGTCCCTGGGGGCTGCCATGTCACACATCAGGTTGTGGGAAGGAAGGCCTTATAAGCTGCAGGAAGTCCTTCGGGCTCTGCCCCGCAGGCTGTGGGGATGGGCCTGGGCAGACACAACAGACCCCTTGAGCAAGCTGGCAGTTTGGGGATGCAGGTCACCTGGGAGCACAGAGCCCAAGGGTCCCTGGCATTGTGTTACCTGTGCTGGAGTGAGGATGAGGGCTCCCCAGGGTGGTTCTGCCTGCATGTCCTGCCTGATACAGATCAAACCAGACCCCTGGCCGGCAGAGTGTGAGTCTAGACACTCAGGCCTTCCCCTGCCTCTGGCCCTCAGACTTGGTTCTGCCTTGGCACGCAGAGGTGGGTGCAAGGCCAGCAGGATTGTGTGCACTTGTGCACATCCCCCGGCCTCACCTACAGCTCAGCCCCAGACACGTCCAGAGGTCACAGGCACAGCAGGTTTAGCGTGGCCCAGAGGCAGCTTCTGCTGTGGGAGTGGAGATGCCCTGCCCACACCCAGGGCAGCCTTCAGGCCAGTCCTGACTCCTGTGAATTAGGTCTCAGGCCTGTCACTAAGTGGACTGATCTGCAACCAAGGGGAAACCAGTTGGTGTTTCCTGCCCCCCATAGGGCAGGGCAGGCCTCCAGGCAGCATGGCCCTGCCAGTCTGAGCCCTGCTTCCCCTGCACCCCCGTCTGCTCCCAGCGTCCTGCAGGTGCTTGACGCTCCCCTGGGAGGAGAGTGGGCTGGGTAGACATGGTGCACGTGGGGTCCCGTTCTCTCCCAGGGGCCATGAGGAGGCTGGTTGCTTCTTCCTGTGACAGGAGGGCGTCTTGGCTGGTGGGCCCTGCCCTGGGGTAGCTCATGTCTTGGTTGAGGCTGCGTCCCCTCCACCCACCTCCTTCCTGAATGCTCAGGCCCAGTGAGGCCACTGTGGTAATGAGTGGTGGCCAGGGCCTCACCTGCCCACAGGTCCCCCACCTCCCAACTTCTTCTCTCGCCTGAGGTTGGGACTTAGGTGCTCTGAGCCATGTGATCTCCCCGAGGTGCTGTGGGCAGAGGAGGGGTGGGGTGGGTGGTGATGGTGAACCTGAACATGAAGGATGAGGACTCAGTGGGTTGAAAGGAAGGAGAGCAAGAGGGAGGCCAGATCCCTCCTAGGCAGGAGGCCCCCATGTAGCAGTATTGACCTGTGACCTCCCAGTGGACCCCTTGAGGCCCAGCCCAGTGACCAGGCCAGTTGGGGCACCATGTGCCCTACGTGGGGCTTGTGAGGCAGGTCTTCTGTCAGCTGGGAAGTCCTCCGCTCCCTGCCCCCTCTCCAGGCAGAGCCCCCACCCACACCCCATGGCACTTCTGCCAGGGGCTGCTGGATCTCCCCAGGGCCATCTTGCCAGAGCTGTTCTCCTGGTGTTTGTACCAAGACAGGGAGGGGCATCCCTCATCCCTGCCCTTCTCTCTACCCGGGAGCCCAGCTCCAGAACCCATATCTGGTTCCCCCCGCCATGCCGGGCATTGACCCCAGGTTCTCTACCCCTGAGCTACATCCCCAGCTCTTTCTGAGACGGGGTCTCACTGATTTACTGAGGGTGTACATTCCTGAGCGTGGCTGTGAACTTGTGATCCTCCTGCCTCGGCTTCCCATATTGGGGCTCGTGTGGGTGGGGAGCAGTGCCTGCTACCTAGAGCCTAGTCAGGGCCTCAAGCATGTGCTTCCTGTGCGCCTCAGTTTCACCATTGTGTAGGCCAAGAAAGGTGGGCGAGGACCCACCAACCCTGGTTGCCTGCTGCTGCTCACCTGCTCCTCCAGGGAGCCCTCCTCACCAGCGCTCACCCACTTGAAGGGGTCTGGCCTTGGAATATCTGGGCCTGATGGTGGTGGGGTTCTGCAGAACTTACCCAAATGGGCATGTGACCTGGGGGCACCAATGAGGCATGACAGTTTGCACCTTGAAAAGGCTTTGGTGCAAGTTGGCAGGGTGCTCTGGCCAGGCCTTCTGTGTCAGCCATCTGCAGGTGGTAAGGGACCCCTATCTGGGGGCCAGTACTGCTTCGGGCATGGGTGGTGCCTGCCCCTTGAGGCATGCATTCTCCTTCCCAGCCTGCCGCAGTCTGGCTGGGCACAATCAGGAGCCACTTGTCAAAAGAAACTAACTTTATTTTTAGAACCACACACGCCAAACAAAACAGCCTCTCAGGAAAAGCCCTCAGAGCCTCAACTGCCACCACCGGCTTTCCACAAGCCTCTCTCTCCCCCACAAGCTTCTCTCCACCTCCCACAATCCTCCTCCTCTTGAGGCCGATTGGCTGGGTCACGTGGGCGGAGCCAAAAAAGTCCCCCAATGAGCAGCTCCATGGTCTGAAAGGGCAGGGAAACAGCCCAATGAGCATCACCGCAGAGGAGCCAATCAGCTAGATGTTGCTGGGGCCGCTGTGAGCCAATCATCAGCCGGCAGCTGGAAGTTTGCTGGCAGCTGGAAGTTTGCTGGGGCCCCTTCGGCTGTGGCTCTCAACACCAGCCACCAGTCGAGTGCCCCCCACGGCCCCTCCTCTCTGGTTCTTGTGGAGACCAGCACTGTGGCCAGGAGGGGATCTGGGAGAAGGACCTTGATGCCCCGGGTTCCCCACCTGCTGTGGAGTCCATCCCTGAGTGGGCTGTCACATGGAGCCAGGTCTGTAGTCGAGGAGGCCTTTGGGGCTGAACCTGTGACTTTCAAAAGCAGACCTGGGTGTCCTTTTCCAGAAACCTGTATGCGGGTCATGGTGTAGGAGGCGGCGGATCCCAGAGAGGAGGCGCTGGGCTGGCAAGGGCTGCAGAGGGGTGAGGAGGACCCCTGCATGAGTGGAGGGCATGGTGGCATTGTCCCTAACTTGGGGGGCTGCATGTGGCTGATGTCCTGCTCAGTGCAGGTGGCTTCAACAGTGCTGATAAAGACAGTCTGGAGGGGACAGCAGGGCAGACCCCCCAGAGGGGGACTTGGCACTCTGCCAGGCCTCTGTGATGCTCACTTGGGGACCTCCGATGCCCTGGACCTCAGCACTCATGTGTGCTGCCCAGGGCTCCAGGCGTGTGCGAGCTGGGCCCCTCCTCTCCTGGCGCCTCCCCGCCCCCACGCTGGCTCCTTCAGCCTCCTGTCTATTTTTAGCTCCCTTCCCCAGGGCCTTGCTGACACAGGCGCAGCCTCTGTGCACAGTTGTTTCTGGATGGATGTTTGTTGGGGGCCTGCGTGCTGCGCCTCAGCAGCTGTCACTCGTGCTGGGGATCGGGCTGTTGGTCTGGATGCCAGTGCCCTCTGACCTTGGAGCAACGACTGACCTTCGATGGCTCAAGCCAGGAAGCAGGGCTCCATGGAGGGGCAGCTACAGCTGTGACCACCCAGACCCATGGACCAGAAGTGGGAAAATGGCCTGTGGAAGGGACAGCAGGGAAACCACCTCCTGCACCCAGCCCTGGCTTCCGGGCGCCCAGCACTAAGGTGGCCTGGTGCCTCCGATGGGTGGGTTTTTTCTGTGCAGGGTGTAAGAAGCATATTAAGTCTTCAGGGGAGAGGACCGAATTCTGTGTTGGGGCCAGAGGAGGCTCCTGATTCCGTGTGTGTGGGCAGCACTTGCCACCAGTTCTTTGTTCCCGTGTACCCGTGTCTGCCAGAGAACTTGAGCATCCCAACCTCAGGAGGCAGAGTCCTTGCAGAGCAGATCTGGTGAGCTTGTCCCAGAAAGCCCAAAGCAGGAGGCTGTCAGCCAGCGCTGGTGGATACTCACCTGCAGCCTCACACACCTGTGAGCTGGGGGCAGAGGCAGGCAGGACCCAGACTTGGCTCAGTGGTCAACCTTGAGTTGACAGGAAGGGGTCTGGAGGTTAAGATGGGGTTAAGAGGCCTGGGATGCGGCTGTCCTCCCTGGAGCAGGGCTCTGGGCCAGCCCTGCCACACTTGCAGCCTGCCGCACCTGCACATCCTCTCCACTGTCTTGCTCTCCCCCCCGGCAGCACTGAGGGCAGCGATGAGTATGGAGCATCCACCACGAGGCTGGGGAGACTGTTCTTAATGTGGCAGCTGTCTGCTTATCAAGATGGTACCGGGGCTGGGGATGTGGCTCAAGTGGTACCGCGCTTGCCTGGCATGCGTGCGGCCCGGGTTCGATCCTCAGCACCACATACCAACAAAAATGTTGTGTCCGCCGAGAACTAAAAATAAATAAATAAATAAATAAATAAATAAATAAATTTTAAAAAGATGGTACCCACTCGGCCAGCATGATGCTGTGGCCATTCCCTGCCTCTGGGGAAGGTGGGAATGGAGGAGGCGGGGGGCTGGGGTCCTCCTTGGGGCTGGTCATGGAGAGCTGGGACTTATACCGAGGGCCAGCTGCTGCACATGTTGCCAGTTGCATCCTATCCATGTGGCATATCTAGAGTTAGGGCAGATCTTCCCCTCGTGACAGGAGGACCATGAGGAACATGGGGGTGACTGCCCTGGGACTGCCAGGACCCTTGTTGGTGTGGCTCTGGGAGTGGCCCTTCTCAGCCTGGGCCTGTGAGGAGGGTCTGAGATGTGGCCTTAAGCTGCGCCACACCTACTCAGTGCAGGGCCCTGCGTCATCCCGAGGAGATCTCAGGAAACCGCCTCAGTGTTCAAGAAACGTGGCTGTTTTGAGCAGCTGCTGGGCCTGGCCAGGGTGCTTGCTGGACAGGTGTTTGCCTCATGGGCCTCCGCGACTCTCCACAGAGATCAGGTGCTTTTCTGCCCTGTAGTTGAGTCTTGTTGGGGCCTCAGCACAGATGGGGCTTCTGCTGGCCTCACCTCTGTCACGGCCCCATGACTCAACCTGCCCCTTCACTTCCCACCTAGTGGACTCACCTGTGCAGCCAGTGCAGAGCCCTGCGGCCACTCGGTCCACCACAGCTGGTCAGGAAGATGGCACAGTGGGTGCAGGAGCACCTGGCCCTGGGCACCATCTGACCTGCTGCCCCAGCATGAGCGCAGGATGCCTGCCTGAGGTCGGCTAGGGAGGCCCTTGGTGGTCCCAGCTGTGGCTACCCCTCCTTGGAGGCTTGCTTCCTGGCTTGAGCCATCACAGGCCAGCCGTTGCTCCGTGAGGTCTTTCTGGAAGGCCCTTGTGCCTTTGCACTGAGGAGGTGGCACAGGTGGGACTTTCCGTGCTCCGGTGGCCCTTCCCCTGGAGCATACGGCAGCAGCGCAGGAGGCCGTCACCTTTCTGGCTAGGATGAACAGGGAAACTTCTCTCTGTGGCCTGGCGTGGCAGGAGGGATGCCCAGACTACGGGACTGCAGGGGCCCGGGGGCTGCAGTTTGGTGAGATACTTTGGTGTCATGGAGACCACTGGGCCCCAAGCTCCTGCATGCTGAGGCTCCATAACCACTTTTAGGGAATTTCACAGCCAGAAGAGCCTCCAGCACTCTGGCCCTCTGTCTTCCCTTTGATCCTGCTGGGGACAAGATGTTTTCCCACTGGTCACTGGCTGTCCCAGCCTCTCCCGTTGTCCTTGCCTGTTGAGCGGCGTAAGCTCGGGTGCCTGTAGTTGTTGGCTAGGCGGGGGTGTAGCAGGTGGTGTCGGTCTCAGCAAGAGCAGGCGCAGTTTGCCTCTGAGGGATCCTGTCCCCAGCCGGCTGCCAGCCCACAGGTACGAGTCACAGACGGACCTACAAAGTCCTTGGAGCCGAGGTGTGCTCGCCAACTTCCTGTCAGGTGTCAGGGAAGTGTCGGGTCATGAAGCCACCCCAGTGCCTGACTGGCCAGTGCTCAGGCACTTGGAGTAGCTGGGATCCTCTCCCCGGAACCAGCATTGGGGCCACACACATGGTCAGCAGGGGAGAGGAGGGCGCATGTCCCCAGCCCCACCTCGAGCCTGGCTCTTTTTCTGCCACCTTGGATTCTGCACTCTGCCAGTCCGTCCATGCCCACGTGTCCCGGCATAGACGTGTGTTCCTGCCTCTTTGCCAGCAGCACTGGCCACAGGCCTGTGGGGCACACAGCAGAGTGGGGGTGTCTGCCTGCCTGCTCCACTCACAGTCCACAAGAGGCACTGGCCACCAATACTGGGGCACAAGGAGGCCATGCTGTGACGGGGTGTGGGCTGGGAGGGCACAGGGGATGGCCAGTCTGTCCCAGACTCCACCAAGGCTGCTGTGGAGGGCAGGAGAGGTCACTGGGCTCAGATGAGACCAGGCCACCAGCACGGAGGTTTCCTAGCAGTCTCGCTTCTGGTGTGGCCTGGGTGGTGGAAGGGACCACCCACCCCAAGTGTGGAGAGCCACGCTGTTTCTTGACGGCCTGCTGCTCTGTTCTCAAGGGGCATGGAGGGCCCTGGCACCCCTCTGTGGAGAATAGGACTCAGAAGGCCCCCCGCCCGTGTGTGCATGTGCAGACCCATATGTTCCCAGACACACGTGGCGTCAGTGAAGCTCCCCTGCTGCAGGCAGAGTTGGCGCTGGAGGGCAGGTAGGAAAGCCTAAGTCATTGCACAGGCCTGCCAGTTATGCCCCTGTGTCCACTGCCAGCCCTGCTGAGCTGAGCCCTCAGTCCTGAGCCTTCTGGTGGTGGTTGGAGTGGACGGCGCAGTGTTTCTTGAGTGAAACCACCAGTTTTGAATCTTTGACGTGTAGAGTTAAGACTTCCTTGTTTTGATCATTTGGTCATTTGTTCAACAGAGGAGCCCCTCTGTGTCCCCAGACCCTGTGCTGCAGGGCGCAGAGTGTGCAGCAGGGCAGGGCTGCAGGGATGACACAGCCTGGCGGGGCCTCACGGGTGACCAGCGCTTGGCAGATGACAGCTGCAGTCTGTTGCTGTTGGTGAGGACAGTGGTGTCACAAGCCCGGCTGCAGGGCTGCCGAGCCTCCACCATGGGGACAAGCAGACTCCTCTTCACCCTTCGTCACCCCACCTCGCTTGCGACCTCCCATTAGCCTCTGTGTGGGGGTGTCTCAGGCACACACAGGAGCATTGTTTTGGAGTTTGTGTCTGTGCTGCCAGGTGGCTCTCCCTAGTGGTCTCATTATTGTTTGCTGCTGCAGGCCACCATCCAGAGAGGTGCAGCTAGGTGCAGCGGCAGAGGAGTCAGCCCAGGTGTGCAGGGGCAGTGGGTGTGTCCTGCGCCCGTGCCTGGCTCTGCCCTGCCCAGGTGGGATCCTCCCGCGGAGCTGCATCCTGGGAGCCGGGGCTTGGGAGGACCGAGGGTGCTGAGCTTGCCCTTTCCTGGCCCAACAGTGGCCCTCAGCAGGCTGTGCTAAGTGTCCCGTGTCCCCTATAGTCAGAAGATGTTTTAATTGCTTTTGTAAGTGTCCCGAGATCCTTCTTGTCTCCATTAGATCATGGGAGAGGGCGTGCCATGTGGCTGCCTAATTGAGGAGGTCTGTGTCCCTCAGGCCGGCAGGAAACCGTTCTGTCGCCACCAGAGCCCTCATTGCACCAGACTCTCACTAATTACAGAAAGGACAAGCTATCGATTGTACTGAGGGTGGGACTTAGTCACTCGACCTCTATGCCACGTTCCAAATGTGTGTTCTTGAAGCACAGAAAATGCAAAGTGGAAAGCATTTGGTTTGCAGTGCTGGGCTGAAAAGCCACAGGCTTCCCCTGCAGTGGAAAGGAGCCCAGAAGGTGGCACTTGGCAGGAGACACTGAGGAGAGGGAAGAGATGCAGATCCCGGCCCGGGGTCATTGGGCAGGCACAGCTGGGGCCTGGCACCAGTGCTGGGCAGAGCCCTGGGCATGGAGGAGGCAGTGTGCCTTGGACCTGTACAGAGGGACCTTCCCTCAGACCCCGTTCCCATGGGTGGGCACAGTGCCCTAAAGGCCTTGCTGCTGTGAGTTGTCCCCTGGGCCATCTGACTGTCCTCCCAGGTCAGTGTCTCGAGTGAGCAGATGTACATTAGCAGGGCATGTCCTCGGAGCTGGTGCCAGCCTCCTTACAAAATGGTCTCCAAGGTCCTGTGCCTGGCCCCAGAAAGCATGTCTCCATGTCCCCTCCTTGAGTGCTTCCCTACTCCACAGGTGAGGGGACCTGGCCCTAGGAAGGTGCGCAGTACCTCTGATGCCTCCAGCCAGGTCCACAGGACCCAGAGTCATGCTCTCTGTCCCTTGCACCAGCCAGGCCCTCGGTTCACAGGGTCACTGGGTCCCAAGTTGCCTGCTGTCCCCTCTGCTCCCACCTTTTCTCTGCGGCATGTGCATAGAGGCCTGGAAGGAGGTTGCAGGTAGGTGCTGTGGCCCGAGGTCACAGCCCCTGTCCCTGCCACCGTGGAGATGTTTGGTTTCCCTGTGAAGCAGCTTTCCTCCCCCCTCCCTTCCAGGGACAGCAAGGCTCTGTGTTTACTTGCTTTGTTTGTGGAAAGGACCCACTGTGAGGAGGTGGGGCTGTGTCAGGGTGGGGGCTGTGCGCCGGGAGCCATCTGTCTCTGTGCCAGCCCCACACCTAGCGGGGACATGGCGGCCCCTTAGTCACTTGTGTGGGAGAGCTGTTGATGAGGCTCATGGCTGGGAGGCTGAATGCCTGTCAGCTGGGGCCAGGAACCCTGCTCCCACATGGAGCAGACGCTGGGTGGGTGCCTGGGACCTCACTGCCTTCGACTACAGATCTCTGCCCTGTCAGAACACCCCTCCAGGGACGTAGGTTGTCAGTGTGTCAGTGCTTACGGGTGACTGCTCGGTGCAGAGAGGTTGAGGCTAACGAAGCAGAGTTCGGCTCTTAGGCCTGTCCCTGGACTGGTGCAGAACTGGGAACATTCAGCACTTGCCACTGTCCCTAGAGCGCTGAGGCCGTCCCCTGGACTCTTCCTCCCAGGCTCTCGTGAAGGCTTGGCCACATTCCCTGGCAGCCTCCTGCACGTCCATCATCAGATAGCGTCAGTTCTGACGGAGAGCAGGTCCTGTGATGAGTTCACTGTGAGAATTAAACATGGAAGAGACCGTGGAGCAGCCTGGAGGCTTCACCCTGCACCCTGGTAGGCTGCTAGAATTCCTGCCCTCAGCCTGTGCCCTCTCAGCACCCACACTGGGAGGACCCCGTGAGTTAAGCGTCCAGAGCCTTAGATGCACGCCTTCTGGAACACCTAATGGGCTGATGGTTGCCAAGATCATAAGCGTCTGCCACCGTTTGGAGTAATATGGTGGAAGGTGTCCGTAGGTCTGGCGGGGGACAAGCTTGGGAAAACTCCACCAGGCTGTACTGTCACAGCTGCACATGAGGCGGGGAGGGACAAGGGAAGGTGAGCAAGGCCTATTCGCATGTACAGGACCCTAGTGTGTCCCCTTAGGGTGTGCATCAGGACACCTCGCTCATCTCCCCGTCTGTCCTGATAAGGACCCCACCTGGTGCTGCCACATGCTGGTTCCAGGTGCACTCGGTGCTCTCCTAAAAACGCTCCTCTTGAACCCCAGACCAGAGCATCAAGACCCAGGTCATCCGGGTGACCCCTCTGGCAGGCCCTGCACTCGCCTGTGCCTCACATCTGCACCAGTGTGGGGGGACGGCTGCTCCCCATCAGATGAGGAGACTGAAGTGTGGGGGGGGGAGGAGCTTGCCTGAGGTCCCCCAACTGGCTCGCTCTGGCCGACCCAGCCGCTCTCTGTTGCCTGGTGCCCCTGCAGTCCGCCGGGATGACCATCCCAGTGTCAATGCCTGTCTCTGCCATTTGGTGGGTCTGCCCAGGTGGTGGTGAGTGGCAACTATGGGCAGATGGTCTGGGTGCCTTGTGGGTTGGGAGGGTACACATCAGGCCTCCTTCCACCACAGCTGGCCTCCCTGAATCCCCTGCCCCTGCTCAGTGCCATTAGCTGCTCTCTTGTCCCTGTGAGGCCTGCTTTATCTCCAGGGTGCAGCCTGTCCCTCCCAGCACCTGGCAGTGCCCTCTCCCTGCTCTGCCATTCTTTTGCCATGCCCTTGTCACTAGTCTATGTACTACATTATTTTCCTATTTTTCTATGTATTATCAGTCCCTGAGGATGGGGTCCCCCAGCTCCCAGCACAGAACAGCACTTGGGGGGACTGAATGAATGGAGACTTCGTCGCTGCTGCAGAGAAGGTGTTTAGTTTGAACTTGGCAAGTGTTTCTTCCACTCACCGTCCCTCATGTGCCAGGATTTGGTGGGGGTGCCTGCCACACTGACCTCTGACCCCTGTGCTGGCCTGGGGTGTAAGGGCTTCGCTGAGGCATAACCACACGCAGCACAGCCGGCTCACGCGCAGGTGGCCCCAGGTTTCCACGCACCCAGCTCGCACATCCTCGCCACTGTCCACTTTGGGACACCCCCAGCCCCTCTGTGTCCCAGTCCCGGGGGGCAGCCACTAACCACTTTGTCTCTGGATTCGCTCACTGTGAGTGTTTCATGCAAATGGTCTCAGTCGGTAATGGCCCCTCGTGACGGGCCCCTCCGTGTTGGTTTTGCATGGTGGTGTCAAACATGGACTGTGAGGGCCCTGAGCTTGGCCCACATCATGGTAGAGCAGGTAGGGAGGGCCTCGGGGCTAGTGAGCGCTGAGGCTGGAATTGGAGCAGCCCAGCCGCTCTCCCTGGTCTGGAGGGGAGGTGATGCTGGGTCCGGGGCGGAATGAGAGGCCTCCCAGAAAGGGCGAGCAGCGAGGTGGGGCCCTGAGGGGGCAGGCCTGGGTCCTCCCGGGGAGCGCTTGGACTCCAGGCTGTCAAGGCCAGCTTTGAGGGTACGTGGGCCAAGCTGATGGCCAGAGGGGACCAGCTACCACTCGGCCACACCCAGGTTGCTGGTAATCCTTGGCCTGGCCAAACGAGCTGGGAAAAACAAAATGACCTTTTTTATTTAGTTGTAGATGTTCACAACACCTTTATTTTATTTATTTTTATGTGGTGCTGAGGATTGAACCCAGGGCCTCACATGTGCTAGGGAAGCGCTCTACCACTGAGCTACAGTCCCAGCCCAACAAACTGATCTTACTTTGCGATTTCAGACCCTTGGTGCCAGTGTGCATTGTTCCTCGTGAGCAGCCACCTAGTGTGCGGGCTCCCAGACCCATTTGGCCCCAGACCAAATAGAGCAGGAACGGGCATCATCAAAGAGAGGACCAGGGTGCACAGCCCAGAGGATTCCACAGACGGGCATCTCCTGGGCCCAGCAGCCTCCCTCGCCCTACCACAGGTCCTGGCCTTGGGTGGGCCATTCCTGGTGGCCTTCAAGGGCACCTGTGGCGGCTCCTGAGCTCATGTTCTCCGTTCTGCAGAGCCATTTGCTCCTTCTTGGCTCCCTTGAGCTCTGAGAGCACTTGGCTGGTGACCATTAGGGACCACTTGGGGACCAGGTACCTGGCCAGTATCCCATACTACATGTTCCCAGGAGTGCCAGGGAAGAAGCGGGAAGTCTCTTCCCACATCAGGAAGGCCGAGTCTCGGCAGAGGGCCCAGGTAAACGTCCCCTCGGTCCAGCTGCCCTTCACAGGCCCAGCATACATTCTTTGGAGTTTCCTCATGTCCAAGCCTCTTGCCTCCTTTCCTCTCTCTGGGGGACAAGTGTTCCCCCAGGTAGAGGGAAGGCCACCAGCAAAGAGCTGGGCTTTTACGCTAGAAGGAGCTTGTGGTCCAGTGCACTTTGACCCTCTAGCTGTCCTCCCATGCCTGCCAAAGCCAGCAAAACCCAGTGCCCAGCCCACCAGGCCTCAGCTCCAAAACACCCACAAGCTCTGTAGTGCTTGCTCTGCCCAAGGTGAGGTCCCCAGAGAGGTAGGCAGGAAGCAGGCCTCAGCCACACCAAGAGACTCCATGAGGGAGAGAAAGACCCCCACTACTCTAGCCTGGTGACTTTGACCTTGCACTCTTGGCCACTTTACATTGTCTCCCACTTGGCAGGACTGGATGAAGACGGACCACACCAAGTGAGGTCCATACCCAGCAGCATCACATCACTTGGGAGCTTCTAAGAACTGAGTCTCAGCCCAGTCCCAGGCCCACTGGATCAGACCCTGCATGCATGAGAAGCCCTGCCCTAGCACATCTGCCCAACTGTGCACGGGAGCCCTCTGCTGGGCCCCCATTCTGGGCCTCAAGCCCACCAGCCCCCAGAAATCTCAGGAGTCTTGCCCTCTTAGAACTTATGCTAATGCAGAGAAAGAACCTTTTCTCTTCTCTGGGCTGTTTCAAGTCAACAGCCTGGAGTTCTACTCTCTTAAGTCAGCCAGAGGTCAGACCAGAGCAGCAGGAGGGATTCCTTCCATAAAGTGTCTTAGAACAGGACTCAGCCCCTGTGGGGACCTAGCCCTGTGTCTTTCAATACCCTTGTGTCTGACTGACACCAAGCTGGCAAAAGCCTGGACAGTGTACACCTGGTGACATTTAGGGAGCAATTCTGGAGAAGGCTGAGGGGAGGAGGCATTGGTGTTGACTTGACGTTACATCCTCTGCCTGCCGTTCTCTCTTCTGCCAATTCACCATTTGTCTGTAGAACACGTAGGCCTAAAAATAGCTGCTGGGGCTTGGAGTCATAGTGGATGAAGGGCAGCGGCCCCGTTTCTTTGGCTTACAGACACCCTCAAAACGTCGAAGTGAAATGGCATCCCAGGGGAATTAGTACAGCTCATTAAACCTGAATCCTGGCCAGGGCAATTCGAGGCAGAACTTGGTAGTGGCACAGATGGGGCCTCAGAAGTGACCACCTAATGCTCCTGCTTTGGCATCTGCCCAGGGTTCATGGCAGGCTCCTCCTGAGAGTGTAGGGGGTACTGCCCTTCACAGTGCCAGCCCACCAGCAGGCATGAACCAGGACCATCCTGGGCAGAACCCAGCCAGAACCAAAAAGTCCACCAGCCAGCCTGCTCCACCCACTAAGGATGCGGTGCAGCCTCGCAAGTTGTTCAAAGGAACAGTAGCGAGGTGCGTTAGGTCCAAGAGGCCACTTTCTGAGCACCTGCATGGCCAGAGCAGGTTGGCAGGGCCACCTCCCCACAAAGCAGGCCCTGTTGCACCTGAGGCAGGCCAGTGGCCTTCTCAAGGTCACTGCCAGATCAGTGTTCCTGCCTTCCCTAGGATCACATGCCCCAGGCATCTGGCTTCCCCTGGCAGCAGAACAAATGCAAGGTTCCTCTTTTCCTTGCTCTCTGCTCACACCCAGCTCTAGCGCCAGCCTTCCCACCTTTCATTATCAAGTGCATTTTCAACTGAAGTGCATTACCAAAGGGACACTGGGCTTGGAATTCCAACCACTGTGAAAGGTAAAGAGGGCATGTCTGTAGGACTTAGCAGACTCTGCCAGGTTAGGAGGATGCAGCAGGAGGCCTGTGCCTGGCATCCAGCAGCCCCAGGAGGCCATCAGGGCCAAGTTGGGTCCAAACCCTCCTGGGAAGGTGCAGACACACAGGCGGGGGAACCTGATTCTAGGAAGGACAGGGCCCAGGAGGGATCAGGTCACACAGCCTGCCTCGGGTTCAGCATCCTGTCTAACCTGTGCTGCTTCTCTGTGGCCTACAGCCCGAGACCGAGGATGAGAAAAAGCGCTTTGAAGAAGGCAAAGGACGTTACCTGCAGATGAAGGCAAAGCGACAGGGCCATACAGAGCCACAGCCCTAGACCCTTCTCCGCCATCGGGGCCTGAGCATCTGCGGTGACAGCCCCGGTTTCAGTCACTTAGAAGTTATCCCCTTGGCCAAACCCCCCCACTCCCGTTGAGAGCTGGTGCTGTGTGACGTATCCACGTGGCAGTGTTAACCTGCGCCCTGTCCTGAGAGCCTGTGCACCGAAGCTTTATTTATATCCTTCCAGTATAAACGCTACACAGTATTGTCCCAAATGCTGGAGGCATCCACAGGCACCCTAGGGATTGCTTCCGAGCATATTAAGGTATGTGAAGAATCCAGCGCCCTAATAAAGCTGCTGTTTGGCTGGACCTGTGAAGCCTGGTGGTCTTTTGTCGGGGGTCTGCTCTCCCACTAGACACAGGGTGTGGGGGCTCTCGTGTGCAGCCTCAGTCTTCCATTCTGTGAGCTTGTGCCTTCATCCTAGGCCCCACCCACTGAGCCCCAGCACCTGTGTGTGCCCCAGAATCTCAGGCATAGCAGCCCCCCGTTCCTGTCTGGCTGTAGAGAGTGCATTTGCAGATTTGCAGCCTGGCTCCAGAGGTCCCACCCTGGCAGGAACCTGGAAGGGAGTAGACTCAGGGCCACATCCTCCATGTTGCTGTGTTCCTGTGTGGGTTGAGGGCATCTGCGTGTGTCTGGGTTGTGTGTCACCAGCAGCCCCTGGGGGTACATAAACCACTAAGGCCTCTGCAGGGGCCAGAACTCCACCCTCCACCCCAGTCCACCAAATATACCCATGGAGGAGGTGCCCAGGCTTGTCCCTGAAGTCCAAACATCTGTCCCACTGCCTGGAGAAGAGACTGGTCCGCCAGCAGCTGCAGCCTTGCACAGGCTCCCTCGGGCCCCTAGAGAGAGAACTCAGCTCCAGATGTAGAAACGCCCTCCCGCCAAGAGCTTTGGAATCTGTCTCGGGCCCCAGTCCTAGCTGACGGGGAGCAAGGGGAGAGAACCAGCTCAAACTTCATAAAGCCCCAGCAACTCTGCCCTCCTACCGCTCAGCCACTAGAGGCTGGCTCTGGCAGCGTTGATCATCCCCAGCTCCACCCACAACCCATGCCACAGGGAGGCCCTGAGCTTACGAAGCCACTGAGCGCAAGCAGAAAGCTAGATGAGGCCCCCTAAGCCGTGCTTTGTGAACCAGAGCCAGCCACACACCATCCCCAGCAGTGCCTGGGCTCACTGAGGGGGCAGGGACCTAGGCATCTGCATCCTTCATAAGAAGGTGGGCCTGGCCTCAGACTCCCTAGTTCTGTGCCACCTTGGGCACTCAACCTGACCTTGGGGAAGTCAGGTACCTAAAACCCACCACCCAGGTGTGTGAAGTACAGAGCACCAGACCCAAGACCACATGGAATAAGTAAACCCAGGGCAGCCATTAGGGTCCATCTGCCACATGCCCCAAAGCCAGCTGAGGTGGACAGAGGCACTGATAACAGCACTGAGTGAGCCTGGCGGGGGCCGGGGGGGATGGGACCAGGCCTGGGGAAGGCTGCTCTCTGTCCATGGACAGAGGCCAGGCTCTCAGTGGCTGAATCTTAGAAATGCCATGCTTGGGGCTGGGGGTGTAGCTCAGCTGTGGAACCCGCTTAGCAAACTCAAGGGCCTGGGTTGATCCCAACACCAAAAAAAGAGAAAAAATGCCACATTTGATTACAGCTGCCCTGTCCCTGCCTCCCACTGATGGCAATCTATTTATAACCAGGGCCACCTGGATGAGGAGCTAGCCTGTCCATGGAGGGCTCACTGGGGATACTGAGGCCCCGAGCATCCTACGGGGGAGTGTGGGAGAGGGTATGGCCCAGGCTCTCCACTCCCCAGGAAGCCCTGCATGTCACTATGTAGTCTTTCTCTACAAGTAACTACTTCTGTCAGGACTGGCTCTAAGGTCCACCTTGGGCCCCCAGAAGATTCTCAGGGACCTGAGTATGGTTTAAATGAGCACAAAAGCCAGGCTGTCCAGTACCAGGCAGACCCGTCTGACCAGGCAAGTGCCCGGTAGCTCTTTGTGCTGCAGTTGGTCTGGGTCTCACCCTGGCCGTGTGCCAGCTCTGCCGACACAGGGCTGCCTGCCCAGGGAGGCTTCCCCTGTGCCCAGAAGGACAGAGCTGTGCCAGGCAGCCCTGAGGCCTGGTACTATGTGTGGTTATGGGTTTCTTAAAAGACCCAGGTACCATGCTCACCTACACAGGAGGCTAAGATATCAGCTCTACTCTTTGGAGGGTCTTCCAGAGACCCCCATTGAGGAGCAGGATGCTTTCCCCCAGATGGGATAAGCCTCAGCTGTCAGTCTATGGGTGACCGCCTGTACCCTACCAGACTAACGGGAGGAGGACATCAGAGGGAGGGAAGAAGAAGAGGTGGGGATCAGGCTGCTGACTGGGGCCTATCCCAGCTGCAAGGTGGGGAGCAGGGCTTGAGAGGTCATCTCTGAGCCCATATGGGGAGGAGTGGTCACAGGGTAGCCGCACCTCTAATGACTATTCCTTTAATAGGCCCCAAGGCCCAGGGATAAGTTGGAATCCTCAGCAGGCTTAACCTCGCCTTTCGCCTTTCGCTGCTCTGGCTCTGGACCAAGCAACTCAGGGTTCCTAGAAACCGCCAGTCCTCGGGAGGGCAGGTCCTGTCCACACCCCGCCACGGCTGCTCACCTTAGACGTGGCTTCCACCCAGAAGGTCTCCCTGAGCCTCCCACTGCCTCCTACCCCACTCCTGTCCCAGCTCCCTCTAGCCCGCCAGCCCCGCCAGCCCTGGGCATGGGTCTCTCCAGGCGGCCACGGCAGGAGGACCCAAGACCTAGCGCGAGGCTGCGGCGCGGGAGGGAGGCGTCGATCGCCGCGCGGGACTGAAGCCTCAGCTGCGGGGGAGGGGCAGACCGCGGACGGACAGACGGACTGCGCTGCGGGCCGCGCCTGAGAGCAGGCGGGGCGGGGCGGGCCGAGGGGCGGCGCGCGGAGGCCCCGGCGGAGGCATGCGCCCTGGTCCGCCCCCCGCCCCCGGGCCCAGCGCAGCCAGGCGAGCGGCGGGAGCACAGCGCGACCGCGGCGGAGGCGGCGCCGAGGGAGGGAGGGAGGGAGGGAAGGGCGGCGGGCCGAGCGCATCGCTCCGGCCATCGGTGTCAGCCGCCAGGATGCCCCGGCCCGCGGGCCGCTCCGCCGCCAGCAGTCCCCGGCGGCCCGCGCTCGGTCCCGGGGCGCGGGCACCGCAGCCCGAGCCAGAGGCGGGAACGGCGAGCAGGAGCCCCGGGAGCCCCCAAACAGGGTGAGCGTCGCCGCCCTGGCCCGGGGGTGGCCGGGCGGGAAATTCCCGCTGGAGGATTCGGAGGGGAGGGGACTGTCGGCGCTCGGTCGGTCGCCTGGTCTGTCCGAGGGGCCGTGGGCACCGCCTGGGGCTGGAACCTATCCAACTTGGGGACCTTAAGGGTAACTTCCCCGGTGTCAGCCCCTCCCTCGGTTCCCTCATCCTCAGGCCTGGCAACTCCGCCCCCAGAGGCCCACGGAGGTCAAGGGTGGCCACTCTGGGGGTCCTGGTCCCTCCCCTTCCCCGCGCAACCCTGAGAGTGCCTGGGAACCGCGGTCCACCAGCTTCCGCCTCCCCAGGCGGTCACTCGGACGCGCCCTCGGGGCTGGGCAGGACCAGGGGGATCCACTGGGAACTGGCAGGCGGGGGAACGTCTGTTGGAGACGTGGAGGGTGATCCGAGCCCCAGGGGGCTGGGATCGCAGGGGTTGGAGATTCTGGGGGTGTGAGCTGCGTGCCCCGCCCCTGAGCGGCTGCTGGGCCGGACCCTGCAGGACCATTGGCGCAGCACCCGCGGAAACCAGCATGGGGGCAGGAGCCCGGAGAGCAGACCCGCTGGAGGCGGGCGGGCGCAGCCAGAGCCCGGGGAATCCTTTCAAGTTCTGGGCTCTCTTTGTTGCGCAATAGAACCCTGCGGCCGCGCGGCCTCATTGGCCCGGGTCCGTGACGTCACCCCGGGCCCCGCCCGCAGACCCTGCGGCGGGAGGCTTCAGGGCCTGGGTGGGTACCAGGACCGAAAGGAGGCACCTGCAGTCTTCCCTGAGTTGGGGAGGGCATGTATCCTGGCGGGGAGTGGGAAGCCCCATCCTGGAAACGCTTGAGGATGCCTTGAGTGCGGTGCGGGAGGAGCTTTGCTAGCAGGGTAGTGGCAGGCCCAGGACCTGGGCCTGGGGTTTGGACCCCCGTGGCTGCTGCTCCCTGTGAAGCATGAATTGTGGGTCTGTGCTCAGTGGATCTCCCATCATCAACACGGAGGAGAGGGGCGTGATGTTCTCACAGCCAGAACCCTGCCACTGTTCACCTGAAGACCTGTGTCTACCCCCATCACCATCCCAGGACATTACTCCCCCACCCCAGACCCTACTGTCCAGGGTTCCTCTCTGTTGCACTCAGCCTGAAGCAGTGGTGTTCCCAGGCAGTAGGATCTGCCCTGTGAGGATAGGAGGCCCAGAACCACCTCACCCTCGGGCAACAGCAACACAAATGCCTCCTTCCCAGACATTTTAGGGTTTGAGAGGTAGAGACTTTGGTGTCAGGCATGTGGAGTTTGGGTCCTGGCTCAGGCATATAATGGCATGAGCAAATGGTTTTACCTCTCTCTGCCTCTACGGTCATCTTTAAAATGGGGATGGCAACATTATTCATCACACAAAGTTTCTGGAGATACTAAGTGGTAGGAGTGTACCTACCTGTTTGCAGGAGGATGCTTCCTCCCTTACCCAGGGGGCATGTTTCCCTGCCCATAGACCTAGAGCTTTCCCTTCAGCAAGGCACTGTTAGGCTAGACAAGGGAAAGAACTGGCACTGTGAAGTGTTGTGCTGGTAGTCTGGTGTCCTCCTCACCACCCTGTACCAGGAATCAACACAGGTCAGGGTGAACCAGACAGGGCCAAAGTCACAAGGGTCAGACAGAGTATGCTTGGGCATCTGACAGCTGAGGCAGCCCAATGCAGGTAGAAATAGATCCTGGCCTGCCAGGTTCATGCTGAGCCCTGTTACCTATTTGATGCGGTAGAGGTTGCTGGTGCCTGCAGCCTCTGGCCCACGGTGGTCATTCACCCTCCACAGGTTGCCAGGCAAACCAAAGGCCAGATGCAGACCTTGTTACCTCCTCACCCCAAAGCTGGTCTGAGGTTCACCTGCACCAACCTCAGTGTCTTGGCCTTGGCAAGCATTTAGTAAGCACTTGCTCCATGCCCAGATCCACCCTTGGCACCACTGGCATAGCTCATTACCTACCTACCCTAATCCTTCAAGGTAGGCACTGCCATGTCTGATGATAAAGGGGGACACAGAGGCATCAGCTAAGAAGCTGGGAGCACCCTGTCAAGCCTATGCTCTTTCTCCCTCACCTTGTGGCCTCTGCACCATGGCCAGAGAGTGTTGCTGGACACAAGAATGGCTGCTGGAGGGTCACCCTACATCCCAAGGTCTTCGTGTCCACCTTCTACACCCTCACCCTGGCCACCTGCTTCTTACCCTTCCTCCCACACTGGCTCTGGGTACTGGAAGGGAGGCTCCTCTGTTTGGGAAGGAATTTCCTGGCCATAGCTGTCCCCTCCCCTGGCCCCGAGCTGTTAAAAGGCACTTGTGTCCAGACTGTGCTCCTCCCCTGGGCCAAGGGTCCCAGCAGGTCTGGGGCAGGGACCCAGAAATGAATAAGACACATTGCTTGAGCGTCCCAGGGAGTGGGCAGCAGACATACCAAAAGAACGCCAGGCAACTGCTGAGTGCTGTGGCACACGCCTGTGATCCCAGCACTTGGGAGGCTGAGGCCAGCCTGAGTAACTAAGTGACCGTCTCAAATTTAAAAAAGTAGTACGGGGCTGGGGCTGAGCGGTGGCACACTTGCCTGGCATGTGTGAGGTTCTGGCTTCGATTCTCAGCACCCCCTTATAAATAAATAAATAAATAAATAATAAAGGTCTATTAACAACTAAAAAATATTTTTAAAAAACTTAAAAATAAATAATAGTTGGGGCTGGGGATATAGCTCATGCACAAGGCCCTGGGTTCAGTCCCCAGCATGGCTGCAAATAAATAAAAGTAATAATAATAAGGGCTCAGCAGTAGGGTGCCTCTGGGTTCAGTCCCTAGTAGAGAAGAAAAAAAAAGCCCACCAGGACATTGCTTTCCCTGCCTGAGAGCCGGGTAATCTGGCTAAGGCTTCAGTGGCCTCTCCATCCCCAGCTAGAGACACACCATTCCTCACAGGTCACTTGGTGAATCAGGAAGAGGAGGGAGTTTCAGAGAGCTTCATCCTCCTGGGCATGGGCCCCCTGGGCCCAATGAGGTGGGATGAATTACGGGGAAAGCCCTGCTGGGGAGGCCTGGGGTGGACAGTGTGAGGACCTTGGAATGTCTGATGGGAAGAGGGCTTGTTCTGGGACAGGACCAGGACACACTTGAGGCAAGAGTGTCCATTGGCCTGTGGATGCAGATGACCTGAAAGAAAGCCCAGATTCTAAGCCTTGATCAGGAGTGGGCAGAAGTGAGGGAACATACAGTTATTGGGTGCTGGCTCCCGGGCAGGAGGCCTGGTGTGAGACAGGACCAGACAGGCGGGGACTCCCCCATTCCCACAGCCCAGAGCTCCCGTACTGTGGTCAGAGGGGAGTCACTGAGTGCTCCCCTGCCCCCAGCTGCTCGTGGTTCCTGGTGTCCCTGAGCCACCGTGTGTGTGTGAGGGCTGCTGCTCACGCCAAGGTCTGACTTCAAGGAGGATGCCTCGGCCGCTTGCCAGCTCCTGTTTGCACCATGAGTGATGAGCGGCGACTGCCTGGCAGCGCGGTGGGCTGGTTGGCGTGTGGAGGCCTCTCCCTGCTGGCCAACGCCTGGGGCATCCTCAGTGTGGGTGCCAAACAGAAGAAGTGGAAGCCACTGGAGTTCCTGCTGTGCACGCTCGCAGCCACCCACATGCTCAACGTGGCCGTGCCCATCGCCACCTACGCCGTGGTGCAGCTGCGACGGCAGCGTCCTGACTATGAATGGAATGAGGGCCTCTGCAAGGTCTTCGTGTCCACCTTCTACACCCTCACCCTGGCCACCTGCTTCTCTGTCACCTCCCTCTCCTATCACCGCATGTGGATGGTCCGCTGGCCCGTCAACTACCGGTGAGCATGTGAGAATTGGTGCCCTTATGAGGACCGTGCATGAAGAGACGTGCCCAGTGTACCTGTGCGCACCTGCAAGGGCCCTTTGTGGTTGTGCCACACCTGTGTTGTGCTAGAGTGGGCAGGGCGGTCAGGAGGGTGGCTCTGGGCTGCTGGGGACATGCACATATGGGTGTGAGTACACCGGTGCCCAGTGGAGGAGTACCTGGCAAGAGGGATGTGGGTAGTGTGCACAGGCATCTTCTGGGAGAGACAGGGCCCCCCCACGCTGATTGAGCCATGACTATGATGTATGGGGGGCAGCTAGGCACAGTCATGACCCTCTGCAGGTCCTGTGAGTGACACTGGTTTCCTCTGTCCTGCCCTGCCCCACACCAGGCTGAGCAATGCCAAGAAGCAGGCGGTGCACACAGTCATGGGCATCTGGATGGTGTCCTTCATCCTGTCGGCTCTGCCTGCTGTCGGCTGGCACGACACAAGTGAACGCTTCTATGCCCACGGCTGCCGCTTCATTGTGGCTGAGATTGGCCTGGGCTTCGGTGTCTGCTTCTTGCTGCTAGTAGGCGGCAGCGTGGCCATGGGGGTGGTCTGCACGGCCATTGCCCTGTTCCAGACGCTGGTGGTGCAGGTGGGACGCCAGGCTGACCGTCAGACCTTCACTGTGCCCACCATCGTGGTGGAGGACGCACAGGGCAAGCGCCGCTCTTCCATCGATGGCTCAGAGCCTGCCAGAACCTCGCTGCAGATCACAGGCCTGGTGGCCACCATCGTGGTCATCTATGACTGCCTCATGGGCTTCCCCGTACTGGTGGGTGAGGGTGTTGGTGGAGAGCCTGTCAGGGGCCATGGGCTTGGGGCAGTCAGAGGCTGGGCATCGGGTGGTGGAAGCCTCGGACCCCTTTCAGCTGCACATTTTCGTATCTATTTTACAGGTTTGAAAAGCAAGGTTCAGGGAAGTACATGACTCTTTTAAAAGTCAGGGCAGCTTTGGTGGGACTCAAAGCCACATCAGGTGACTACAGTCTCTTCTGTCACACTTCGAAGGAAATTCCTCCTGTCACCAGAGGCCACTTAGATGCAGAGGGTATGGGAGGTGAGGTGACATGTCCTCACATTTCCAGTAGGCCCAGGGCCCAGATGTGGCAGGTCAGTAGCCAGGAGTTAGATTGGACAGGGCAAGGTCAGGCAGGCCCTGAATGTTCTGGGAAGTTATGCTTGATCCTAAGGGCTCAGGAAGGTCAAGGTGAGCTCTTGTCTATGGAGGCCTTGATAATGAAGGTCCAAGGTCCAGTGGGACTGCCTGGGGCCTTCTCTGCAGCTGGTACCTAGCTGGCCCAAGAATGAACTCTGGACACCTAGTAGCCACACTCTCTGGCCATGGGGCTCTAGCCTGAATGTCTGGAATGGGACAAGAAGGGAATCTCAGCCAGGGCCCCTCCGGAGCTTCATCCAAGCAGCAGGGAGGGCCATGTCCCTGGAGTCATTGTAGGGCACAGCTCCAGAAAGGCAGCTAGGGGTGGCAGCTTCAGGGTTAGGGGCTCCCTTGGGATGCAGCCCCTGCTCACCTGCTCCCCATCCACCAGCTACTGAGTCCTTAGGTGTACAGTGGGGCCTGGCATCCTGTCCCTGTGCTGATGGCAGGAAGGAGCTGAGAAACCACAGCAACATAGGAACAGAGGGGGCGCTGGGAAGAGGTAAAGGGTCTGTCTGGCTTCTCTTCAGAGCAGGGAAGTGCCATTTATGGACATGTTATAAACAGTATCTGAAATCTGTATCTCATCCTCTCTAGTGTGGGGTGCTCTTAGCCCATTTCACTTATGAAGAAAATAAGCTCTAGAGAGGTTTAGTGGTTTCCTGAGGGTCACACAGCTCATAAATGGCAGAACTCTCATGATGTCTGCAGTATGCATACTTCCATTCTGTCGTAGGAGTTGTTAAATGCCACTCTTTCCAGGTGGGGAGAGCCATGAGGGCTCTCCTGGGACAGGAGAAATGAAGGGGCCCGGGGAACTGATCCAGAAACCACTGGGAGTGTGGGCCCTAGATGCCTGGCACAAGGGCAGCGCTGAGGAGGCCACTGGCCAAGGAGGAGCAGGGGGTGGGGGCTGGCTTTTCAAAGTGCCTGCTGGAGACCCATTCCCAGGACTGCTCCTCACCTGCAAAGGGCACAGCAAGGCAAACTGCCTTCTCCCCAGTGCTGCCAGCCACACTGTGAAGGGCTGGGCACACAGGAATATGTGGGCAGTTCTTGGTGGGCAAGACACCTTTGCCCTTTCCTCCAAGGGCCTAGAATTCTATTTGTGACTGCCACCTCCTTCTCTGGCCAGTGGGTTATTGGACCTGCTGTATGAAGGGGGTGGCGGAGGCTGGGAGGGAGGCTGGGGGTCCAGCCGTCAGGCCTAGCCCTGTGCCCACAGGTGGTGAGCTTCAGCAGCCTGCGGGCTGATGCCTCGGCACCCTGGATGGTGCTCTGTGTGCTGTGGTGCTCTGTGGCCCAGGCCCTGCTGCTGCCTGTGTTCCTCTGGGCCTGTGACCGATACCGGGCAGACCTCAAGGCTGTTTGGGAGAAGTGCATGGCCCTCATGGCCAACGATGTGGACTCAGACGATGGTAAGGACGACCTGTGAGTGGTCCCTGGGAAGGGTGACAACCAGGTGAGGTCAGTGGGAAAACAGCTGCCTTGGAGATCCCCATAGCACTTAGGCGACCCCATTCTCAGCTGCAGATACTCCCTGTATCAGCGCCAAGCTGAACATCCCCCTGCATTGTTCCCGCCATGCCCTGCTGCACGGGGTTCCAGTTAACCCAACACTCTGTGTTCCCCTGAGCTCCCAGCCTCACCCCACCCCAACCTTACAGCGAACTGCCGCAGGGGCCCCTGCAGCAGTCACAGTGTCACCTTAGGCTGGTTTTGTGTAGGCACTCTCATCCCTGTGCATATTAAGTCCCAGGAAGTTCCCAGGTAACCTCAGGTCCCACCCCATATCCTAGATGAGGAAACTTGCTCAGTATCTGACCTCCCAGGTTCAACTAAAAGCAGAAGTAGCTAGGATTTGGTCCAGGACCTCGGCCTTGCTCTTTTCAGCTAACCAGTCCCCTGCCTTGTGTCTGTGTGAGATGGGGGGTCCCCTGGACTCCCTCCCATAGGCCCCAAAGTTTCTACGGTCCTCTGCCTCTGTCCTGCCCTGTAGAGAGCAGCCTGGAGGGCAGCGTCCCCCCAGACCTGGTGCTGGAGCGCTCCCTTGACTACAGCTATGGCGGTGACTTTGTGGCCCTGGACAGGATGGCCAAGTATGAGCTCTCTGCCCTGGAGGAGGGTCTGCCTCAGCTCTACCCACTGCGGCCCTTGCAGGAGGACAAGATGCAGTACCTCCAGGTAGGGGGGGTGGGGGTGGGGGAGGAGGGGTGGAAGGTGGGCTGGTCTGACGACCCGCCCTTTTCTCTGAGCTCATCTCAGGCTCCTGGTACCTTCAGGGGAATGGCATCACCCTCTGGGCTGGCCTGAGGTCACAGGTAACAGAGCCTGTGTGCAAGGGCTCAGGAGGGGCCCCCTGCCCCCTCCCCCATGTTTCCTGTGCTCTGGAGGAGTGGTCCACCTGATGTCTGCTGTTTCCTTCTGGCGCACTGCTCGGTTCAGGAGCTACACGCGACAACACTGAGGCTCAGAGAGGCTGTCATTTGCTCCAAAGCTCACAGCTCCAAACCAGGCAGCCCCGGTCCCGACCCCCTGGCTGCTTGAGTACGGGGAGGTGTCGATGCCGGTTTTCCAGGAGGGCAATTCCTGGCTAAATCCCGCCCGGTCCTCAGGTACCACCCACGCGGCGCCTGTCCCACGACGACGCAGACGTGTGGGCCACCGTCCCACTGCCCACCTTCCTGCCGCGCTGGGGCTCCGGCGAGGACCTGGCCGCCCTGGCACACCTCGTTCTGCCCTCGGGGCCCGACCGGCGCCGCGGCAGCTTGCTGGCCTTCGCTGAGGACGCGCCCCCGTTCCGTCCGCGCCGCCGCTCGGCAGAGAGCTTGCTGTCGCTGCGCCTCCCGGTCCTGGATGGCGGCCCGCGCCGCGCCCACGACTCTCCCCCGGGCAGCCCGCGCCGCCGGCCTGGGCCTGGCGCCCGCTCTGCCTCAGCCTCGCTGTTGCCGGACGCCTTCGCCCTGACCGCCGTCGAGCGCGAGCCGCAGGCCCTGCGCCGCCCGCTGGCCCCAGCCCGGCCCTTCCCCGCCTTGCGCACCGCCCTCGACGGCTCGGAGCCCGGCGAGGCCCCGACGCCCCCTGGCGGTGCGCGGCGGAGCCCAGGGCCGCACCGGGCCGCGCGTGCGCGCGCCGGGCCCCTGCACACCGGCCTGAGCGCGTCGTGGGGCGAGCCCGGCGGCCTGCACGGCGGCGGCAGTACCAGCAGCTTCCTGAGTTCGCCCTCTGAGTCCTCGGGCTACGTCACACTGCACTCGGACTCGATGGGCTCAGCGTCCTAGGGCCCACCGGAGCCTCCCAGAACACCAGGCAGGCAGGGCCGCCTGCGAGGACCACAGTACCAAAGATGCCGCTTGTGTCCCGCGCAGACATGTGTCACCCCTCTCAGGGGTAAAAGAACAGCGGCACAGCGCCTCTCTTCTGGCTTCTCCCTGCCGGTATTACAATGGGGCACAATGGCTGCCCTGGACGCCTGCGCTGGGCACAGCATCTCCTGGGGCCAGCGTGGCAGGGCTTGGGTAGTGAGCCGTCTACACATTGGCTGCACCAGCCTTCCTTAGCTGGACCAGGTGCAGAGACCCCTGAGACGGGGTCACCATCAGAACAAAGTCCCAGCCTTGGAAAAGCTGGAACCAGAAACCACCCTCCAATCTGCACTGCAACTGCCACACCTCAGAGGCGTGGATTGCAGAGGGTCTCTTTAAGCACAGGGGTCTTCATGGCCCAAACAATCTCTCTGAGCAGGTCTCTCAGCCTGGGACCTGTTCTGCCTCAGTTTTTCTATCTGTGATGAACAGGTGGCCATGTTCTCAGGGCTCTTTGAAGTCTGGTCCGTGTGCCCTGGCCACTGAGTGGACCAGGTGTAAGAGATAGGGCCCTCTAGGGGTCCTTTGTGAGGGTCAGGCTTCAGCATGTGGCCCCTAGGCCTGAGGCCTCCCTCTCAGTGCCCCTTGCCTCCTTGGGGACTCACACTCTACCCTAGCTAAGCACAACACTTCTGCACCCTCACCATTGGCACCACACCCACCGTGACCACCATTCATGTCCCCACGCTCATTACTCCACCATAGTTGCCTGTCCCCCACCACGTCGGCCACCTCTGTGACTCCCACCATGAAAGATGTGGACTCATGGTTCAAAGGACTAAAGCAAAGTCAGGATGTGGGCTTGCCCATCCCTGGACTCACCCCTACCTACCCTGAAGGCTGGGCCCCTAGCAAGGGCCCTCCCCCACCCTGGGACAGGGATTCTCTTTGCTCTCCTTCTTGCAGGCCCCGGCTCTGCCAGGGCCCACATATTCCAGGTGAAGGAGAGGCTCAGGAATAGCTGTGACCTTTTGAAGGGATAGCACTGCCACCATGCAGTGGTCCCTCAAAGTGGATACCTGTTTCAAGGCCAGCACAGAGCCAGCTGTGTCTTGTTCCCTCTGCCTCATTTCCTCACCTTCCAGACAGGGTTCTAGCCCCAGAGGGGCCACTGAGGGCAGAGGCAGATGACTGCTCAACTTGGCTTCAGAGGCCTCTCTGGTCCCTAGCTGTAGGATAATGGAGATGGGCCAGCCACAGGTGAGCAAGGGGCACGGGCGACTGCAGTCCAGCCCCAGCCACAAGAAGGGTCATCCTGGCCAATGCTGCTGTGCCTTCAAGAACAGATGTATCACATGGGGGGACAGAGGCCACCAGCTAGCCACTGTTCCTCCCCTCCCCCCAAAAAAAACTATTTGTCACCTTGGGTTTTCACTGAATAATTTCATATCCAATGGCAATACTTGCAGTGGGGACATAGTCCTCCCGAATCACTCTAGTCCTGGTTGATAGGAAATTTCAGGGGAGGACCCCACGTGGAGGACCCTGGGGCTCTCTCCCACACTTTGTCTAGCTTCCAGGCTTATTTGCTGTGTTTATAAAGACATTGACCCTGGACTTAGCTGGGGAGGGAGCTCTGTCTACATACCACCATCCATCCCAGAGCCAGGGGTCTGTTTGTAGTTGTTGGTTTTTTGTTTTGTTTCTTTTGTTTTGTTTCGTTTTGGACAACTGAGCATTTCTCTCCTGTACAGGACCCAATACAAACTTCCTTATGATTTGCACCTGGCCGTCCAAGTCTCATTAACACCCTTTCAGAATCTAATGTCAGGGCTGGCCAGCAGCACCCAAATGTCTTTCCCTCTGAAACTTGAATTTCTTCACCAATGTGCCATTTCTTGGGGTTGGACTTGTCCCTTTAAGAGCTCTCTGGTCCTGCCCATCATGGGAGACGGACTTGGAGCCAACAGCATGAAACACTGGGTGGGCACCAAAGCCCGCCAGTCACTGTGAGCGTGATTCAAGAGAACGAGTAGGACTGGGCCGTTGGAGCTTAACTTAGGCCTTTTCAGACCTGTTCTGCCAGGTTTTGCTGCGGTAGAACCCCCCTGCTGAAATTTGGGGTCACCCCTTTAGGTCGGTGGTGAGAGGCCGCCGTCTGGTGGCCAACAAAGGGATTTGTCCCTACCTCTCCCACCCTCCCGCAGGAAGCCGAGGCTGAAGAGGAGGATCCTACCTCCGCCCTCGTCCTGGGAGCTAGCAGGATGCGTAGGGAGAGGTGTCCGCCCTGGCACCGTGAGTCGTTCTCCCTGAGATCGGACCAAGACGGGGCTGGAGCACGGATAGGGCAGGAGTAGCACCCCGAAGAAATGATCCTATAGAAAGCTAATATTTGCCGTTCACAAAGCGCACCTAAGTAGGCATCGTGGAAGACGTTGGAATCTTGGCCTCTTTATACCCATTACACGGGTTCGCCCTGTTTTTATTACGAATTACAACCTGGTAGGAGAAGGTGGGGTCAGAGACCTGACCCCACCCCCAGGAGGTCCCTTGCTAGAAGCCCTGGGGAAGAAAAACTGACTTGGGAGTCTCTCACCACCCAAGTCCCAGCGCGGCGATAACCTCATTATGGACCAGCAACAGGCACAGAATGCTCCGAGGGCCGTCGAGGGTTGTGTGACGGCCAGGGAGGTCGGGAGACCCGGGTTTTGCAGGATCTGGGTCCAGAATACTGCCCAGGGGTCTTTGTCCAGTGCACCGCTCCCACGAGAAGCGCTGGGGTTAGCTCTGGACAGCCTTCACGCGGGCCAGATCAAGCAATGGATCCCTCCCAAGACTTGAGCAGGGCGGGGCGTCCGGGTGGGCGTGCCGGAGTTCAGTGTCTGTTGTGGGCGGGGCAGTAGGGGGGATTCTGAGATGCGCGGGCCTTGGAAAGCGCGCCTGCCCGGTGGGCAGTGCCGTGTGCGGAGGGGGTGGGGATCCGTGATAGTGTTGAAGGTCGGGGGGGGGGGGTAGGTAGGGAGCCCTTCGCTGGCGGGGCGGGGCTCAGCGCGCTTTGTGCGGGTGGGAACCTGGCGCCTGCAGCAGGCTGAATGGGCCGGGGCGGGGCAGCGATTCTCCTCGCTGCGAGGGGTCCGCTCTGCGCCGCTGCGGACTGCGACCTTCCCACCGCGGCGCGGCCGTGGAGGGGGGCGGGGGTGGCCTTCCTGTCCGAGGTCCCTGGGAAAGGGGCGCAGCCCCTCTAGAGGGTGGGAGGAGAGAGCGGGTCCGGCCTAAGTAGGTGGAGCTGGAGTGGGGTTGGATTATGCCTAGATGCGCAGACCCGGTCCGCACGTGACTTTGTATTTTCCCGCGTCCACGGGTACACCGCGCTCACTAGGTCACCCCCACCCCAGGAGCAGAACGGGCGTCTGAGGTGTCCCTTAAGTCACCAGGGGTGCATCCAAAATATCGTCTCTGCGTCCCCAGACCAGATGGGGGCCCCCTTGAGTCCAAGGCCTCACCAGGGCCGCCACACGCGCATCCCAGGCCCTGGGCTCTCGGTTCGGCGGCATGACGCTGGCGGAGGCTCCGGGACGCTGGTGGAGGAGCCAGGGAGACCTCCAGGGAAGAGGAGCCTGGGTGGTGGGGACCGCGAGCCGCCGGCAGTTGGAGCAGGACCCCAGACACCAGGACCACTGGGGTGGCCTAGAGCGGGCGCCTCCGGGCTAGTGCTGGCGCTGTCCATGGTGCTGCTACCTGCGAGGTCCCGCACCAGGGGGCAGCGCAGGCCGCCTCCGCCTTCCTCTCCGCGTCGTAGGAGTTGGCTCACGCCGGGTAGACAGCCACGGAAGCTCGTCGGGTACTCGGCTCCGCTGCCCACCGACCAGAGCCCTAAACAGATGGGAGTAAAAGAGGGAGAGATGGAGAGGAGAGGCGTGGAGTGGGAGAGAAAGGGAGGGGAGAAGTGTGGAGGAGAAAGGAGGAGGTACGAAAGTGAGACGACCCGAACGTCTACCCTCGGCGCAGACCTCTGCACACAGATTAGAACCCCACAACCAGCCACATCTTTATTGCCCGTCCCTCACCAGCACCCAAACCGAACTGGGGGAACATCGTCCCCTAAGCAGCCCACCTACTGCCCACCTTTCCCTGAGCTCTGCTCTCCAACCATCCCTTCTGTTTCTGGCTTTGTCGTATCCACGGCTCGGATTCCACACGTCCCTGTCCCATCTTCCCACTCCAGCCCCTTCAAAGCCTCCCTTCTACCTTGCAAGGAGTTCTGAAGGCTTTTCATGTACTTGACGCTCAACTCCAGAATGTCGGCCTTTTCCAGCTTGCGTTTCCGGATCTGCAGATCAGTAGGAAGTGCTCTAAGCCAGGCGGGGAAGGGGGGGCGGCCCTTCTCCTCCTCCTCCCCGAGTCTCACCTGGTGTGAGTAGTGTTTCTCCAGCAGCGACTTGAGCTGCTCCAAGGACACGTTGATGCGCGCCCGGCGCTTTTTCTCCATCAGCGGTTTGGATATCTGCGGACCAGCAATCTTTAGAGAGCAGGGCTTGGCCTTCCCGCCCTCTGCTCCCACTGGCTGGGGGAAGGGCCCCCACCCCGAACCCCTCAGAACCCCAGACCTTTCGGAAGCTGTTAGCAGAGACTCCAGAGTTGCCCCGGGTTGCGGGTTCTGTGCCCATGTTGTGGTATCTGCGCCAGCAAAGCAAGGCTTGGCTTTTATAGGGGACCCTCGTTTACATGTCAATGAAATCCTCTGAAGTCAAGAAACCCCAAGGGGGAGGGGACAGAAGGAGCTGCAGAAGGGTAGGCCCCCACCTCACTTCCTGGAGCCCCCTCCAATGGCCCAGGCTGCCTCTCTCCTTCAGGACACCTCCTCCCTCCCTGAGGATCTCCTTTCTTCCTTCCTTCCTTTCTCTCTCTCTCTCTCTCTCTCTCTCTCTCTCTCTCTCTGCTGATTGAACCCAGGACCTCAGGCATGCTAGTTAGGCAAGCGCTCTACCACTGAGTGAAACATCCCCAGCCCTCTTTTTTTTCTTTCTTTCTTTTCTTTTTCTTTTCTTTTTTTTTTTAGAGAGAGAGAGAGAGAGAATTTTAATATTTATTTATTTTTAGTTATCGGCGGACACAACATCTTTGTTTGTATGTGGTGCTGAGGATCGAACCCGGGCTGCACGCACACCAGGCAAGTGCAGTACCACTTGAGCCACATCCCCAGCTCCCCCCCACACTTTTTTTTTTTTTTTTTTTTTTTAATTTTGAGACAGGGTCTGGCCAAGTTGTCCAGGCTGGTCTTGGATTTGGAAATTTGGAATCCTCCTGCCTCAGCCTTCAGAGTAGCTGGGATTACAGGCATGCAAGCACTGAACCTGGCTTGTCTTTTCTTAATCTCTCCTATCCTTACCACTTCCCAATTCTGGGCAACCCTCCCAGGCCCATTCTGTCCATGCAATGTTGGTCCCATAGGTTGGTCTCATAGGTTCTAGATTTCACCACTGGGTCAGTCTGCCAAGTTCTCGCTGCCTTGTATTCCCAAGCATTCTGGGTATTGCTTATAAGGAAGGGAGGTCTGTGGTCTGCAGGCCACCCTAATTCTTGTAACTGTGTGATCCACAGTAAGGCTGATCTCAGGAGAAGTTCCTGGGTAAGAGAGCCCTAGGCTTCCTTGGACCTGATGAACACACTGAGCCATGGAATACAGGCCACTGATGCCTTTTTGCTCACTTCACGCTCTGGCCACACGGCGATGCCACATTAGTCACCCTAATGTTGGGACAATGCAGCAATTTTCTGCCTGTGGCTGCTCAAAGCCACTGGCAGGCAGGGCCCGCTGGGGCCATGCAGCAACATGTGTCCCATTAAAGCGTGCAGCCCGCCCTCAGGGCCATAGCAGGCCTCCTCCTTGATGGGGTCCAACACTGTTAGGACCCAACCTCCATGTTTCCTGCTGGGAGACAGACAGGGTGAGCCAGACTGCCACCCTTCCCTAGCCCTGGGCTTCCAGGCCAGGCAACTGAGGTGAAGGACCATTCCCCCAACAGGGAAGGCCTGGGAGTCTACCCAGGTGGGCCTTCTCAGAGTTCCAAGAATGGGCAGAGGGGGTAAGGAAGATCACTGATATTCAATGAGAGTTTGAGCCTGCACTTTAGCAGGTCCATGTCCCTGCACTCCTTTCCATTATTCAGGTTATTGGGGATCCGGGGAGCCCAGTGGAGGGACCTGGGACGCTAAGCCCTACAGAAGGACTCTGATGCAGGCGGCCTGGTTGGTCCATGGAAGCTGAATTCTTGTAACTGTGTGATCCACAGTAAGGCTGATCTCGGGAGAAGTTCCTGGGTCCAAACCTAGACATTGCCTTTTATTGGGCTCCTCTGGCCTTAAGTTTTGGGGTTTGTTCAGTGAAGTTCGGGACAAGGCATCCATCCATCATGGCTGCTTGTGAGGCTGAGAACCAAGTCGCGGGGGTTAAGGGGTTAAGCCCTGTGGTTGGGAAATGGACAAACTTGCCTCTGTGGGGCCTCAGTGTTGAGGAGGGAAAATTGCTGGGTGGGGAGCCCCCCGCCAGCTCCATCAAGCCGGGGCATCTTCCGCTCCAACTGGTCTGCGCCCTGGGTATTGATGGGCTTTGCCTGGGCAGCAGCGTTCCCAGGCGCCAAGCAGCGTGGAGAATCGCGCCCCGCCCTCCCCCTTTCAGGCTGAGGCAGCGGCGACCACAGTTTTGGAGCACTCTTCTGCCCCGGCCATAGCACCCCGGGCCAGATTCGGGCCCATCTGGGCCCCGGGAGGGCGGCGGGGCCGAGGCCCTGCCGCGGGCGCTGGCACGCGCCGGGCAGCTTTGAAGCGCCTGGGCCAGCCTGGCCCGGACGCCTTCGTGCAACTCACTCCGGGCTTGGGGAGGTGGCGGCTGGTACAAAGGCGCCGCGGGGCGGTCGGGCTGCGCAGCCGGGCACAAAGGGGGCAGCCGAGTGTTAAAGGCATTGTGCAAGCCCCACAAAGAGGCGTCCGCGCCCGCCCCCTCGGGGCCAAACTCCGGGCGCCCCGCCGCGCTCGGGCTTCCAGCTGCTGCACATCTGCACAGAGACTCGGCGCGCGCCTCACCCCAGCGGATCTACAGCGCCCTCGACACGCCCAGTCCTCCAGCCGCCCGGGGTAGCGGGGGCAATTTGTCTTCTAATTACAGTCCTTCTCCGGCCCAACCTTTCAATCCGTCGCATTAGCAAACCAATGGTCCTGTGCGCAGCTCTCGCGGCCCGCAGCGGGGCGCCAGGCCCGCCCCCTCTCCAAAGTTAGGGCCGCCATAAAGCTGCCAGGCCCTCCTCTCCCGCACCCCGGCCCCAGCGGCTCTGGGGGCCACCACCCCTCCCAAGCGGGTGCTCAGGGATCCCAGCAGCGCTGGGTGGAGTCGTTCACGTGGGCGGCTTAGTGTCTCTTAGGCAGTGGAAAATTGACCGCAAAATGCGCTAATTCGCAATGTTCTGCTTTGGCTGCGGGAGGCCAGGCACGCCGTGAGGGCTGGGCGGGATTTTCAGCGGTCACGCTCCGCCCGAGTCCACTTAATGGGCCTTCACCTCTGCAGCCCCACCTCCACCCCGCACCTCCCACTGAGCCCTCTTCCCTGTAGTATGTCCTTTGGGCAAGAGTCTCCCCACCTGGACCAATGTCCTCTACTACGGGAACCTCTCCCTCACACCTTAAGCAACCCGGTTGGCCCACTCCTCCACTCGGAGAGGGCTTCAGGTTGTGCAGGAGCAAGGCCAGAAAGGCCCCTCCATGTAAATTTTATCCTTGTTTTTCCTGGAGCTCTAAGACAGCTTTTTTCCCACCACCTCCACTTTAACCCCAGTTCCAGATCCTCCTTCCAGGTAGCTGCTGCTCCCAGTAAGTTAAAGCCAGATCTCTGCATGATGCAAGATCACTGGAAAAGCCCCTTCCCGGAGACCCAGATTGAGGACGCCTTTCCACCTCCCCACTCTGTTTGCAAGTCCTGCTTCTGGGCATCCTACCTACATCCTCAGGCAGGCCCTGCTCCCAACGCATGTGGAGACAGAAAAGGCATTTTCAGAAATGGGGAATGAAGCAGTGGTTCACCCTGTCTTCTCAGAGCAAGCAGGACAAATCGCTCTCTCGGGCTGCATGGAAGGTCACGGACCAACTTAGAAACCAGACTTACGCAAACCAGGATGTAGGCCACTAACTGCCTTTCCATCTTTAGCACCCAGTGTCCCCAAGGTGCCTGGAAAAGAGCACAGATCCAAGAGGAGTTTGGGATAAACCCAGGTTCCCCTGCTCAGCCAAGGAGAAAAGCTCCTTCTATAACAACTGATGGTTCTCAGGGCCTCAGTGGATTCTAGGGGGTCCCTCTTTTCTCAAGCTGGGAAGTTTTAGGCAAAAAGTAGCCTGTGCTTTCCCACACTTGGGTTTTGTTTGTTTGTTTTGTTCTATTTTGTTTTGGTACCAGGGATTTAACTCAGTTCCCACCCTGTTTTGTCTCTAAAGAGACAGGGTCTTACCAAGTTGCTTAGGGCCTTGATTTTGCTGAGGCTGGCTTTGAACTCACCATCATCCTGCCTCAAGCCTTCCCAGCCACTGGGATTACAGGCATGCACCACCATGACTAGCCTGGTTTTGGAAAGCAGTATGGAGATTTCTTGGAAAGCTGGGAATGGAGCCACCATTTGACCCAGCTATTCCCCTTCTCGGTCTATTCCCTAAAGACCTAAAAAGAGCATGCTACAGGGACACTGCTACATCGATGTTCATAGCAGCACAATTCACAATAGCTAGACTGTGGAACCAACCTAGATGCCCTTCAATGGATGAATGGATAAAAAAAAATGTGGCATTTATACACAATGGAGTATTACTCTGCATTAAAAAATGACAAAATCATAGAATTTACAGGGAAATGGATGGCATTAGAGCAGATTATGCTAAGTGAAGCTAGCCAATCCCTAAAAAACAAATGCCAAATGTCTTCTTTGATATAAGGAGAGTAACTAAGAACAGAGTAGGGTCGAAGAGCATGAGAAGAAGATTAACATTAAACAGGGATGAGAGGTGGGAGGGAAAGGGAGAGAGAAGGGAAAATGCATGGAAATGGAAGGAGACCCTCAGAGTTATACAAAAGTACATACAAGAGGAAGTGAGGGGAAGGGGAAAATAATATAAGGGGGACAAACGAATGTCAGTAGAGGGAGCAGAGAGAGAAGAGGGGAGGGGAGGGGAGGGGAGGGGAGGGGAGGGGGATAGTAGAGGATAGGAAAGGCAGCAGAATACAACAGACACTAGTATGGCAATATGTAAATCAATGGATGTGTAACTGATGTGATTCTGCAATCTGTATATGGGGTAAAAATGGGAGCTCATTACCCACTTGAATCAAATTGTGAAATATGATATATCAAGAACTATGTAATGTTTTGAACAGCCAACAATAAAAAATTAAAAAAAAAAAAGTCTGGAAACCCAGTGGGAAGGGGGTTTACAGACTACAGGACAAGAGCCCTAGCAGACATCCCACTGCCCAACCCAGCGACAGCTCCATGTAGCCTCTGAACCTGGGTGGGAACTCCTTCCTTTTTGCACTTCCAGGTATTTAAACCAATATTAACTAACTGGTGAGCCCTGTGCAGGCACCATGGATGCAGGAAACTGGAGGGGAAAAATGTGTTCATCTCCTCTGCAGATGCATTTCAAAATAGAATAAAGTGATTGCTCCATATAATTAACTATTGGGACATAGCAAAACCCTGAAATGATGCAGCCAATTGTCTCCAGATGGGGTTGGAGAGGCTGTGATTGTTTAACTCTCTTTAGCTGTATTGGAACTCGGAATAGCTCAGCAGTCAAAGGCCCTTCAGGAGACAAAGGCTGGGACTCCAGTGAGTACATCAGCGCTGACCGGGCTGGCCCAGCTCAGGAAGAGTGAATTCAGAGAGACCTCCATTGTCCCAGTCTTTTATGTTTTCTCCCAGCTGGCTCTAATCTTTAAATATTTACCCGATCCCTTTGTGCACCTATGACTTATGCACTTCGGGCTGATGTGGCTGATGTGCTCGTAAATTACGCATCATTTACCCATTTCCAGACTAGAGAGAAGGAATTTTCATTCCTCCTGCTGGGAATGGCCAGAGGGGAGAGAAAACTTTTGGAAGACCAGGACTGTCTCCTGGAGAGAGCTACAGCAACACTGGACCTGGACGGGCCCCTCCCAGATGCCCTTCTGGCCTCCACGTGGACACTGGACAGACCAGAGGCCTATGAATGACTAGAGCTTCAGGAGGCCTGCTCTCTAAAAATGACTGCCCTGGCACCCATCTGCAAAGAGGAAGGAGAGAGCTTCCTGGACCCTCCCAGCTCCATGATCCGTAGGGCAGAGTGAACTTTCATCCTGGGAAGTTTGTATGAGGTACATGTTGTCCACCTCTCAGAGGCCAAAATGCTTTGCCTCATCCATGTTCTGTCTCCTGTTTGCTCTGGACCATCCTCCCTTCCTATATTCTCTCTTGCTCATTAAAGCAACCCTGTCTTAACAAACAGAAACCACTCTCCCTCTCCTCTCTCCTCCCCTCCTTTCTCTCTCTCTCCTCTCTCTCTTCTTTCTTCTCTCTTTCTCTCCCCTTTCTTCCTCTCTCTTACTGAAAAAAGAAAGACAGAAAGGAAGAAAGAAAGAAAAACAGAAGCCTGATTTCATCTCAGTCTGTGGTTTAACTTGGAAATGTCAAGGTCATTCTTAGGGTTGTCTAAATCAAGAGGAATCCCAAATTGGACCCAGGAAATAAAGCCACTTTAACCTGTGGTGGGATGACAGGATTAGGGAAAGGTGGGGGGCTGCAAAGAAACCCTCCTATTGAATGAGTAAGAACTCCCTTTGTGCTTGCCTAGGGGTAGAACAAAACACATTCAAATGCTTATCTACAAGAAAAAAATGCCAGCAATGCATTCCAGAGGGGAGTAGCCTTCCCTTTCTTTATTTTTGTGTGCTACTTAGCATTTATAATCTTATATTTTTGTAGGTTTGTCTGGAGGGCAGGGAGCACAGTGGGTTTGATCAGATTGCTTTTCTCTGAAGTAGTGTGTGTTTGCATACTTGTGTAGATTTGTTTACTTGCGCCCTCCCTCATCCCTGCCCCATGAGCCCAGGGTCCTGATAGATTCAGCAACTCCTAAAAATTTCCTTCCTGCTGGGCATGGTGGTACATGCCTCTAATCCTAGCTACTCAGGAGGCTGAGGCAAGAAGTTCTCAAGTTTGAGGCCAGTCTCAGCAAGTCTCAGCAATTTAGTAAGACTGTACCCCAAAAAAAGGAAGGAAGAAAAAAGAAAAAGCTAAGTAGTACAGCACCCCTGGGTTCAAGCTCCAATACCAGGGAAAAAATTCCCCTTCCTACCTGGAAGGGGACTGCCTCCCTTCCTCTCATCTCCAAGATTCAGTGTCAGGGGAGGTGATGGGCAATGTGGCTGAGGTTTTTGAGTTGCAAGTTGTTCTAAGCACCCAGAGTGACAACAGTGAGTCCTTGGGGATAAATCAGCCCCCTAAGACCAGAGTGTAGAGCAAATGCCTAGAGCCAGAGGAGGTGCGTCCCCAGCCTGAGTGATTTTTTTCCCAGGGGACCAAGTTCCCTCCCTAAAGGGAAGGTACACTGAGCACCCTCTAGTGGCTCCTAGGTGTCCTGGCACAGAGGGGAGGTCCTGATCTGGAGGAGGCCAGGAGAAATGGTGACAGTTCCCACTCAGCCCCCAGTAAGTGTAGCATGCAGGCCTACTTCCCATATGACACAGCAACTCCATGACTTTAGTTTTAAAACACTGTATCTCTTTCCAATTCCCACCAACCAGCAAATGGCTCCTGAGCATTATTTCAACTTGATACTACTGAGCTTTAATAGAATTAGTATCAATTCCATGACAGTGGAATCAGGATCTCCATTTTACAGGAAATTGAATTCATAGGATTATCTTGCACAAGGTCAGAGTATTGGGGCCTGGGATGCTGGCCCAGGCTCTCCATCCACATGCTCAGACATCAGTGCTCTTGCCAGGATCTGCAGGGACAGAGGAGAGGTGGGTGGCTCAGATGCAGGGTTCACTGATCACTGACCTTGATGCTTTCTTACCACCACCCTGGGCTCTAGCCTCCCCCAGAGCCTGTCCCCATCCTGCCTCAGACTATCTCTTGCTTTTGCCTTTCAAATCCAGTGCCATTCCTCCCTCCCTCTCTGCCTGGCTGGCTGCTCTCATTTTCAGCAGCAGGCAGGCACATCCAGTTCCTGAGGGCCCCAAGGCTTAACCCCAGCATCTTTTCCTCAAAGCTTCCCCATCCTGCAGCTCTCTCACCCACAGGCCTCCCCAGGGCGGTCTCTCACCCCATCCTTACTTTGATTCTATCTCATGTCCACCTCTGCACTGTTTATCCTAACCATTTACTTGCTTGCCTTTTCCCTTCATTGCCACTCTCTGAGCTCCCCAGGGACAAAAGCATTTAGTCTTTTAAAAATGAAGTGCAAGCCAGGCCAAAATGGTGCCTTTCTATAATCCCAGCTACCTTGGAGGTTGAAGCAGGAGGATGAAACATTTAAGGCTAGCTGGGCAACTCAGGGAGACCTTGTGAAAATCAAAGGGACTCAGTGGTAGAGTGCTTGCTTAGCACACCTGAGACCCTGGCTTCATCCCCACCACACACACACACACACACACACACATACACGAAGGCCAGGGACAAGAGAGGTCGACCAGTGTGTATTGCTATTATGGGATGGGAGTAATTCTTGTGTTCTGGGGCACAGCAGGGTGAAGGTACTGAACCATAACACACCACAAACCTTAAAATAGAAGAGAGGAATGGAATTGATAAAAGTTTAGGGAGGGATATGCTAATCACCTTGAGTTGATCCCTACCCAAGGTAGATAGGAACAAAAACTGCATCGAACCTCACATATGGGCAAGTATGATGTGTCAATCAAAAACAATAAAACGAGAAGGATAATTTCTTATTTCAACAGTAACATATGGTCATCGTTGACGGGGTGGAAACTACAAAAACCTATAAGGGCAAGAGAAACGGCCCAGAGCGGGGGCACCTCAAGGTGTTTGCAGTTACATAACGTTAGCCTCCATTCCATCCTTTCCCAGGCTCCGCGCGCGCGGCTCCCCCCGGTGAGTCAGGATCACACGGTCAAGTTTTGCATGGTGCTTTCCAGACGCTGCAGCCCACCCAGTGCACTCCCGCCACCGGAGGGCGGAGGGGGCGGGCCCCGCGGGGGCCGCCGGGCGCTTCGCCAGACCTGCCCGAGCGGCGCGCCGCCGAGGGACCCGCGCCGATCGCCGCGCGCGGAGGTAGGTCTAGGGACCGACCACGCGGGGCCGGCCTTCTAATTTCAAGAATTTTGGGGGCGGGCCACCTTCTGACAGACGCCGCGGCATTTCCCGACCCGCTCGCAGCCGCTCGGACGGGGCCAGGGAGTCCTTGAGGGGTCAGCGGGGCGGGGCCGGCGGGGCGGGGCGCTCCCGCCAAATTCGGGCCACCGGCCGCTCTGGGAGGTGTTCTCGCGAGAACTCGCGGGCGGCGCGCAGCTCCGGGCAGTGCCCTTCCCGGGCCGGCGTCGGCGGCGAAGTGCGCAGGCGCGGCCGGCGGGTTTCCCCGGCTACTGTCGGCGCCGCCGCCCGCTCGACCGCCGCCGGCTCGTCCGCCGCCCTGCGCCATGGCGGGCTGCGCGGCGCGGGCTCCGCCGGGCTCCGAGGCGCGCCTCAGCCTCGCCACCTTCCTGCTGGGCGCCTCGGTGCTCGCGCTGCCGCTGCTCACGCGCGCCGGCCTGCAGGGCCGCACCGGGCTGGCGCTCTACGTGGCCGGGCTCAACGCGCTGCTGCTGCTGCTCTACCGGCCGCCGCGCTACCAGGTGCGGCCAGGCGGGGGCCGGGGCGGGCCGGGCCGGCGGGGCGGTGGTCTGGGCGGGGCCGGGGCCCCCTCCGGGGCCAGGCCTGCCTCCCACGGACGATTTCCTCGGCGGCGCGTTCAGGTCGCCCGAGGGCCCCTCCTCGCCGGCCGTGGGTGTCTTACTGCAGCTCCTGCCATTCACACCTGCCGCAGATACACGCGGGTGCGCAGGGAGCGAGCCCACGGGCCCTTTTATGTAATGCGAGGTGGGGAGTCTTCCTGCTGCCAGGTCGGGGGCACTGGCCCCTGAAGGAGCTGGGCCCAGAGAGTTTCCGGAGTGGGGCGTCCAAGACCTACCTCCCCGCCCGGCCACCCGCGCGGGTCTCTCAGCTGGGTTTAAGCTCTTTTCCAGGAGTCCGGAATAATAGTAGCGGTGATAGTAATAGTGACTAGAGCCAAAATGTGTGTGCCAGTTACTCTTAGGTGGATAATCTCACTGTAGTCCTACGTGGCCGGTCCTAGTGTCGTCCCTTTGGTGTAAAGGAGAAAACTGAGGTCCAGAGACCACATTGGTTGCTCAAGGCCACAGCCAGAGGGGGCAGGTGCAGGATTTGAATCCAGGTCGCCCTGCTTCACCCCCTTAACCTCTGAGTGAGTGGGCTGTCTCGCTGGTGGTCTGCTTATCTCAGGAAGAGTGGCAGCCTCGGTCTGGGCTCTGAGACAGCCAGTGACTGAGCTTCTTTTGGGTCCATTTCAGATAGCCATCCGTGCTTGTTTCCTTGGCTTTGTGTTTGGCTGCGGTGTGCTGCTAAGTTTTAGCCAGTCTTCCTGGAATCACTTTGGCTGGTAAGAAGTACTTGGGAATGATGGTGTTGAGGCAACGGTAGACAGAGTCCAGGGTCAGTAGTGGCCTTTCCTCAGCCATGTCTGGTCTCAGACTGGCAGAAGGCTGTTTAGGGTTCTGTGGAAATGAAGCCTTCTGGCTTCCACCTAGATCCCCAGGTTTCAGACCTTGTAAACTTCACCCATTGGTTGATTCTGTTGCAGAAATAGGTACCCGGCACCCTCCCCAGAGCTGCCTTCACCCACACTTGCTACTACTGGGACAACACTGAGTAAGGCAACAGACCCTTCCTGGATGAGGGGTAGGTCCTTGGTGAAGGGAAGGGGCAGGGCTCCAGCTGGACTTCCTAAGCCTTTTCCAGCTCCAGTGTCTGTTAGGTCACATCTAATGCATCCTATAGCCAGTGTTGTGTCTCCCCTACACTCTCAGTCCCTTGAGCCTTCTAGTCTCTGACCTGGATATGAACCCTAGCTTCAAGGTAAAAAGCTTTATCTCCTTTTATCACTATACTGATCCATCTAATCCTTCTTTGCTGGAACTAATTTAGTTTTGTTGAATTTAATTTCCAACAGAAATCACTACTTTTTGTTGATATTTCCCTTTTTCATTTTAAAATGGGTATTGTCATTTTAAAAGAACAGAAGGGCCCATAATGCCTCCTTCACCTATGGATTTCTTGTTTGATAGTCAAAAAGAGCAGCCAGGTATAGTGGCCAAACTGTAATCCCAGTAACTTGGGAGACTGAGGCAGGAAGATCACAAGTTCAAGACCAGCCTCAGCTACTTAGTGAGGCCCTAGGCAATTTAGCCAGACCCTGTCCCAAAAAATGAAACTAAAAAAGAGAGAGGGACACAGATGTAGCTCAGTGGTAGAATTAGGGACAGTGTAGCAGAACCAGATCTGTACTTTTACTGAATGCTAACTTGTTTCTCTCACCCCAATTTACTCTTTTTTTTTTTTTTTTTAATAGGTATGTGTGCTCACTGTCATTATTCCACTATTCTGAATACTTAGTGACAGCTGTCAATAATCCCAAAAGCCTGTCATTGGATTCCTTTCTCCTGAATCACAGTCTGGAGTACACAGTGGCTGCTCTTTCTTCTTGGATAGAATTCACACTTGAAAATATCTTTTGGCCAGGTTAGTGTGCCCTACTTTTCCTGCTGGAGGGGAGAAGGATGGCTTCCCTGTGGGCCAAGACAGTGACATTGGTTCACCTTTTAGATCTAATCTCCCCTGAGCGATTCTCCCCAGCCCTCTGTCCTCACTAAGCTCTTTATAAGGACAAGCTGTGCTTGAGAAATGGGCTTCTGGATTTCAAATTGGGGCTGTGTTGACCTTTTGCTTTAAACCCTGCGTAATGTTGTTCGACATCTAAAATGACATCCCCACCTTGATGATTTAATCCTAACTTTGCAGTCAGGTGAGATTTGGATCTGTTCATTTTCTTTGGATTGAGAAATTTCACATGGAGATTTGTTAACAAAACCTCCACATCCGAAGCCTCCTCGGAAACTGAAATCCCATAGCTGATGGAGGAAAGTGTATATGGCTCTCGAAGTCAGGCTGCGGACTGGACCCTTCTCTGCTTCTCCCAGCTGTACTTGTCCCCAAGAGAGGACAAGAGCAAGTGGCCAGGGGGTGAGAGCCCCCATAACTTATTAACTAGGAGGGGAGAACTGCCTCACAGTTGGTTTGTTGGCTCTTGAAACAAATGAATAGTAGTTTAGGGGAGCGTGTTTTCTTATCACTCACTCACTTTTTCATTCATTCATTTTTTGTACTATGGATTTAACCTAGGGGTGTGCTATTATTGAGCTACATTTACAGCCCCTTTAAAATTTTTTTTTTTTTATATATTGAGATATGGTTTTGCTGAGTTGCTGAGGCTGGCCTTGAACTTGTGATCCTACTGCCTCAGCCTCTCAAGTAGCTGGACTATAGATGTGTGCCACCATGCCTGGCCTCATTCACTTTTACCTCCTGCCCCAATAATTCTCCTTTTATTTTGTTTGCTTTTCATGCGCTAGGGATTAAACCCAGGGCCTCAGAAATGCTAGGCAAGTGCTTTGCCACTGAGCTGTTTCCCTAGCCCCTCATTCACTTTTTTTTTTTACATTTTTGTAGTTGTAGATGGACACAATATCTTTATTTTATTTATTTGTTTTTTTATGTGGTGCTGAGGATTGAACCCATTGCCTCACACGTGCTAGACAAGTGCTCCACCACCAAGCCACAACCTCAGCCCCTTACTTACTGTTAATGTGATGACAAGCGCTAGTTGCCCAAGGTGTGTTTTCCAGAGGTCTGTCCTTGGGGAAATTGGTGAATTTAATGAGTGAAGAGACAGCTCAGTGGCCCACTGTCCTCACTCCCTGTTTGTACCCATGCCTCTCTGTAGAACTGAAGCAGATCACCTGGCTCAGCACCATGGGGCTGCTGATGGTGGTCTTTGGAGAGTGCCTGAGGAAGGCTGCCATGTTCACAGCTGGCTCCAACTTCAACCACGTGGTGCAGAATGAAAAGTCAGACACCCACACTCTGGTGACAAGCGGGGTGTATGCATGGTTCCGGCACCCTTCCTACGTGGGGTGGTTTTACTGGAGTATTGGGACTCAGGTAGGTATGATATCAGATATGAGACTGACTTCCTTTAATTTACTTTTTTTTTTTTTTTTTTTTTTCATTTTGGTACTGGGAATTGAACCAAGAGTACTTTATGGCTGAACTACATACATCTCTAGCCCATTTTTGTTTGTGTGTTTTTGAGACAGGATCTCACTAAGTTTCTTGGGCCTTGCTAAGTTGCTAAGGCTGGCTTTGTAGTCCTCCTGCCTTGGCCTCCCAAGTTGCTGGAATTACAGGTGTGGGCCAGCATGCTACGCCTTTAGTTTCTTTTTTACATTTTAAATATTAAAATATGATTTATATACTATAAAGTTCATCATTCAAAAGCATATAATTCACTTTCTTTAGTGTATTTGTGTGCTCCCTGGCTTATTATAAGTAATAACTAAATAAAAATCAAGAGAACTATAGTCCTTAGGGGTCTTAATCATGTACTAAAATTTGAGCATTATAAACCTTTCCTGACTCTTGATCCACCATCACCACCACCATAGCCTCTCTCTCTAACCTAGATCTGGGGCTGGGGATGTGGCTCAAGAGGTATCGCGCTCTCCTGGCATGCGTGCGGCCCGGGTTCGATCCTCAGCACCACATACAAAGATGTTGTGTCTGCCGAGAACTAAAAAATAAATATTAAAAAATTCTCTCTCTCTCAAAAAAAAAAAAAAAAGAGTGTCAGGTTTATTTTGTGTGTTTGTGTGTGGTGTGGGGATTGAACTCGGGGCACTCTACAACTGAGCTACATTCTCAGCCCTTTTTATTTTATTTTGAAATAGTCTTTGCTAAGTTGTCCAGGCTGGACTCAAACTTGCAATCCTCCTTCCTCGGCCTCCTGAGTAGTTGGGATGACAGACCTGTGTCACCATGTTCACCTGATGAGTGTCAGTTCTAATGTGAAAGTAGTTTAATTTCTGTTAATGATACCCTGGCTCCCTGAGACCGTAACATTATTTAAAGAGTCTCTGGGATGAGAGTGGAAAGTTTGGAAGCTGGAACCTTTAACATGTGCTCCCTAGCTTATTATAAGTAGTAACTAAATAAAAATTCAATAGGTAATAGGTAATGTCACTACTGCAAAAGGGTTCATTTCTTTACCTTTGTTCTGTAACAACAGAGTTTTGTTAGCAGGGAGTTACTTAACAAGCCTAGCCAGGAGGTGGCTCCTGTAATTCCAGCTACTCAGGAGGCTCACACAGGAGGATCACAAACTTGAAGCCAACCTGGGAAGTTTAGATCCTTTCTCAAAAAAATAATAATGGTGGCCAGGTGCAGTGGTGCACGCCTGTAATCTCAGCTGAGATTTGGGAGGCCAAGGCAGGAGGATCACGAGTTCAGAGCCAGCCTCAGCAAAAGCAAGGTGCTAAGCAACTCAGTGACACCCTGTCTCTAAAATATGGCTGAGCTGGGAATGTGGCTCAGTGGTTGAGTGCCCCTGAGTTCAATCCCCGGTACCCACACCCCCAAAAAATAATAAGGCTTGGGATAGAGCTCAGTGGTACAACACTTGCCTAGCACTTGCCAGGCCCTGGGTTCAGTCCTCAGAGAAATTCTTAGGGTATTGTCTGGGGTGTAGAACCTCTCTAACCCTGGTCACATCGGTGTTTCCTCTGCCAGGTGATGCTGTGTAACCCCATCTGCGGTGTCGTTTATGCCCTGACAGTGTGGCGATTCTTCCGTGACCGGACAGAGGAAGAAGAAATATCACTGATTCACTTCTTTGGAGAGGAGTACCTGGAGTATAAAAAGAGGGTGCCCACAGGTCTGCCTTTCATAAAGGGAGTCAAGGTGGAGCTATGATGGGCGGGGGCCTCGAGGGACCACGGGCCACTGGCCCCATGTAGCCCAGGACAAAACTGCTTTCAGTTGGCCCCTGAGGAATGAATTTTCTTAATCATTTTGTATGTCACTAATTACTCTTCTGGATGTCACCCCAAGACCAAATGGTCAGAAGGCCTTAGGACCAAAGGACCCCCTGGAGCAATCTGTTCTTTTGCTGAATCAAGGCAGGACATAGATGAACAAGAAACAAACTACAGCAATATTCATCCGTGCCCCTTCTCAAGTGCCCTGGTGAGAATCCAGGCCACAGTCCAGTGCCCTGAGGCCAGAGTGTATTTGCGTTGTCCCAGGTCTCCCCAGGAGAGGCAGATGCTGCTGCTGCAGAGCTTCTGCCGCAGAAACAGTGGTGGGTGTCGCTGCTTATCAGCATTAAAAAATGTGTTGAAAACCTTTAATTTAACACAAACAACAGCACAGCTTTAACCTCTTTATTCTGTCCTTATGCATGAACATCTATATAATTCTAATGATACTTCCTTATATGACACTTTGGCTCTTCATACATTTAATCGTATTTACACAGCTATTTTTTATAAATAGCAGCATAAATTCAAAGGAGCTTACTTGGTATTTCTAGTTCCAGCTTTGATCTGGCAGCAAGTAGGCACAGCCCTCTCTGATTTGGCTGTGTAGCATTGTGTGACCATGGGCATCCCAGGCCAAGGGACTGTGGGCCCTTGGGCTTTCCTGGAATTTTGGTTCCTGCTCTCTTGCTATCGTGACAGGCAAGTCAAAGATGTGTTTATTTTTCCCTTCTCCAAGAAGTGCTTACTGAATGCCTGCTCTGTGCAAGGCATCGTGAAACACTGAGAAATATTGCTGTTTTATTTGTGGTTTTATTCTCATTTTAATAACTTGTATTTTTATGTTTCAATGTAAATCTGTGAAACTTTTTTTTTTTTCCTCTCAAAATTACATTCTTCCCTGTGCTGCGTCAGGCAATCTTTTCTAAAAGGTTTTAGCAGCACCTACAACTGCAAATTCAGGCAAAGCAACTCAAAAATCCTCTGTAAAGCAGATCCTCACAACTGAGGTTCAGTCAGCGTTTTTGTTTTGCAAGTCTGGGGAGAGCAGTTGGCTCTCTGAGTCAAGCCTCAAAGCCTTAAGAGGTGAGACCTTTGTCTAGTCCTGGACTGGACAGGAACTTGGTCTCCTTGTGAAATCCTTCCTGGCAGTTTGTAGTGGCGCTAAAGAAGCACGAATGTGAAGGTGGCATTGGTGTGTGCCCAGAGCGCTGCTCGGTCACCACTATGCCGCATGGCTTTTGAGGAGCCACTGAACCCATGCTCAGACTTCCCCATCTGCAGAATGGGGTCAATACCACCTACCTCACAGGGGTGTTGTGAGGACTTAGAAGAACAATGTTGAACATTTTTAATACTTAGAGGGATGATATAATGAAATTATACAGTGTGAGCTATGTGAAGATGGACTTGGTTAGCTGTGCACATAACCTAAAGTGTGTGTTCAAAAGAGCATTTTCCCAGCTCAGAAATGTTACTTATTTCTAGATCTCATGGCTTAATTTTTTTGTTGTTAGGTATACCAAAGAGGCTTATGGGTTTGTCGATTACCAGCATGATGCTTGCTGGTCTGAGAACCGCGGCCCTCACGGCAGGGCGTGAGGCAGGGCGTCTGGCAAGTCCATGGCTGCAGCAGCACTGAGTTCCTGTGGTGGGAACCATGTCTGTCAGGGCACAGTATGCATGCACTCAATTCTGGGACCCTGAGTCAGGCTGTCAGCTTTTGCAGACCACACTTACCAGGACTACAGACTGACAAGGGTGTGGTTGGGTTTTTGGCAGCCATCCCCAGCTTTTCAAGGGAAAGTTCTTTCTCACTGCATTTAAACAAGACTGGACCCAGCCTCCATTCCCCTTAGGGGCCGTGAGGTTGTTTCTGATGGATGGAGAGCAGCTAATGATGGCCCCTGGTGTACAGGTGGTAAGGCTGGGTGTTGGCATTTGATGTCAGCATCCATCTGCTGGAGGGCAGGAAGCCTGCCTCCTTGCCAGGCCCAGGAGCAAAGGATCCTAGGTCTTGAGGTTCCACAGTGATGCTGCCTCACACCACTGGAGGCTGACTTTAGGTTCTGTTTTCTACCCCTGTGGCGTGGGTAGTGAGAGCACTCCTACCCTCACTGTAATCCCAGGCAGGAGACAGCCATTGCTTAGGGATGAAAGGTGAACTGTGGGTTGACCTTGCCTGCTGCTGTGATCTGGAGATTATTTTTAATTTACAAATGTAGCAGTGACAGGCCTGTGGCAGAGAATCAGGTCAATGAGCAAAGGCTTTTCAGGTACTTGCTGTAAAGGCCATGTTACCAGTTTCCTCACATTGAGAAACTGTCAGATTTCTTTGCAAGTTTGAAAGTGGATATTCTTAAATGAAGAATGGGTACTGCACAGAAAGAAAGCTTCTTTGAAACAGCATAAAATGAGATCTGCAGGCTGCTGCTGAGCAGAGGAGAGTCGAAGTTGGTGAAGAGGTAGAAGGTGAGCCCCTGAGGCGTGTCCCTGGTGTCCCTCCTTGGCACGAGCTGCTTCTTAAGCCTAGAAAATATGCTTTATTGATGGCTCACTTACTTACCAACTGGGGATTGGTATGACAGGAAAACGTTCTTAGACCACTGAGCTGTGTCCGTGTCACACTTGGTGAGGTCTCAGCCAGAGCTCCTTGGTCACATCCTGCGACAGGCACAGTGAGCCCCTGTTCCCTCTGCACTTTCTCACTGCCTTAGGTAGTTGCACCCACCCTAGTCTGCTTTCCTAGTGGCTCAGCAGGGCTAGAGACCTCAGCCTCTCTGAGTGGTGGGAAGCGCTTGCTCTGCGGCTGCTTGTCCTGGGCCTGGAAGATCCCACCAGCCTGAGGGAGGCAGCCCATCCCGTCACAAGGAGAGGGACTTACAGAGTAATTATTCTACTCTTTTTACATGCAGAAATGTTTATTTAAATATTTTCAATTGGATTTTCTTTCACAGATACTGATTATTCTTTCCAATTCTTAAATAAATAAAACTATACTTGATTTCACTACAGATGACAGTGTGATTGTGTGGGATGTGGAAGCAGGAGGTGATCACACACCTCTGATGACCTGGTTAAGGGAGGTCCGGAGCTGCCGGCATCAGGTCAGGCCGGCTGTGCCTCCTTGGCCTGCTCGAGTTCCTGCCTCTGCCCAGTTCCTAAGGATGGGTTCCTCTTGCCTTAGGCTGTCATGCAGGTTTGTGCTACTTTTGGATGTGGACTTCAGTATTTCTGTATGGATGTGCAGGCCTCCAGTTGAGACCACGGAATCGACTTGGATGTTTGCCTAAAATTTGACTATCTGGGCATCAAACTTAAATGTTAGGTCTCACAGATGATTTTGTTAAGCACTCGTTAAGAAGGGTGCTTAATGGAAGCTGGCTGGGAGAGACTGCTGGGAGACAGCCTGCTGCACTGGGCTTTCCTTGCCATGAGGGGCACAAAGGACAGTGAAGGTGGCTGGGGAAAGCCCCAGGTGTAAAGTGGAGATCTCCACAGGGCTGGCCAGAGGCCGTCCCGGCTTCACAACCTCTGCCCTTGCCTTGTTGTGAGTCACTGCTCAGATTACTGGGTGGAACTTTCTGGTTGCACCAGGTCTACAGTGGGCCTGTGTAGCAGGAGAAACTGGATTCCTCGGCAGCAGAGTGGGTGCTGTGCCATGGTAGAGTCTTGTTATCTAAAACACGGGGCAGCAGGACCTGATGGCATCAGAGTACAGGGCTCAGCCCCAGCACCATAAGCAGTGCTGAGCAAGGCGCGCTGCAGTCAGCATGTTTGCTGGTTGGACGTGTCCCCCCACGAGTGGGAAATCATCCCCATGTGAGCTTGTGCCCCGGGAACACGGAGGAGTGCAGCAGCCTGGCTTTACTTTTTAATCAAGTGTCACCTTTGAAAGAAGTGACCATAATGAGAACAACCTTAAGTATCCAGTCTCGGTGTGTTCGTTGTGAGAGCCCAACTAGTTGTATGGGGCCTGTTTGCTAAGTTGGCTGCTCTCTGCATGTGGGGAGGTCATCCCCATTTTTCTGCTTGGATCTGAGATGGTCTCGGTTCTTCAGTGGAGGATCTTCTGAGACGCCACTCAGAGCCCTGCCGTTTCCTTTGGACTCTGAGGTCTTCTCTCCCTTCTCCACGGCACTTCCTGGATCATTCCTAAAGGAACAATTTAACATAAGCTCATCTACTCTGCTCCCCTTACTTCACTGGTGTCCAGTCTGTCCAAAGAGTTCACAATGGAAAACTTTTTTGGAAGTCCCCAGTAGGTGACTGCGTCTTCACACCCAGAAGTGCCTGCGACTTATCAAGGATTCTCAGAGTGAAAGCCATTCCCCAGGACAAGGTGGTTAGCTGCCCAAACATGAGCATATTCAGGTGGTTTCAGCAGCTTCGGGCAGTGAACTCTGGATCCAAGGTCCCCTGAAGCCTTGCAGGGGAGGGTGAGACTCGACTCTGCATTGTCCCCAAGCACACTAGAATTCTAGACACTTCAGCTAATTGCTAGACTTCCCCTGTCCTGTGACTAAAACCAGCCTGTGACCTATCTTACTGCTGCACTCTGTCTCTGCCTCGCAAGCATTTAGGCAAACACTGGCTCCGAGGATAGTGACACCACCCAATCCTCCTCAGCCATTCCTCAGTTGAAGGAATTTGAGTTGCTTGTAAAGCTTGCAGCCCTTGGTGGTGTAAGAGAATGCAGGCAGCCCCCTAGACCATTTATCATTGTGTTACGTCCTATCCAAGTCCCATGTATCATCTAGGAAGTCACTTGTTTAAGCACCCATCCAAGTTAAAAGCCTCCCTGACTTATTTTACAAACCATAATCTGGCTGAGGCCACAGAGCTGATGGGTGGCAAGCTGGGCCCATGGGCCCATGGGGCGATGAGGCCCATTCACTTTCCTTGCATTTGCCTCTGACATCAAATTACTTGCCATTGTTGGGTTGGGAAGACTTGCATTACCTGGCCAGGGTCTCGCTACTCCTGCTGCCGTCATACGTGCTTTGTAGAGTCTCTGACTGTTCATCCACAGGCAGCTGAAACCTGGGTGAGAGAGACAGGCACCAAGACTGGGAGGCGACAGAGGCAGCCCACTGCGTGGCTCGAGGCCTTTGGCACCCAAACCAAGCTTAAGCCAACGCTCCAGGGCCCACCTGAGCTTCCCTCTTGTAGCCCTGGAATAGTTACCAAGGCCCAGTGGTTTTCCAGGGCCCTGTAAGTCACAGGTGACAGCAGAAGACAGGGGAAGTCAGGCCTGGCTCTTGTGAAGGTACTTGCTGTTTAGGGAGGTACCTCAGGGTGGGACAGAAGCAGAGTGTGGCCAGGCAGTGTAGTGACAATGAGCAATTCCTGCTCTAATCAGGGTGGTTTGGGAGGCCTCTGCTGACATTCCATCTGAGACCTGAGTGAGGAGAACCTTTCAGCAGGGGCCAAGAAGTGGGAGCTAGTCTAGCTTTGGGGGAACTGAAAGGCCATTGTGACCATAGTGTTGTGAGAGGCCAACATGGTCAGAGGTGGACAGGAAAGGGCCCCTGGGAGAGCTATCAGGCCTTGTGGTGGTAGGAATAACAGACTCAAAAGATCATTGGCTGGGCACAGTTGTGTACACCTATAATCCCAGCTACTTGGGAGGCTGAGACAGGAGGATTGCAAGTTTGAGACCAGCCTCGACAATTTAACAAGACCCTATCATAAAATTTAAAAAAAATTTTCTTAAAAAAGAGCTTAGTGCAGTGGCACATTCCTGTAATTCCAGTGGCTTAGGAGGCTGAGGCGAGTTCAAATCCCACCTCAGCAACAGCAAGGTGCTAAGCAACTCAGACCCTGTCTCTATAAATAAAATACAAAATAGGGCTGGGGATGTGGTTCAGTGGTAAAGTGTGCCTGGATTTAATTCTGAGTACCCCACCACCACCAAAAAACAAGACAAAAACCCAAAAGATCACTGGCTGAATGGCATGCTGAAGGGATGCCTGGCTGTGGGGGTTTGTATTTGGTCAGAAGAGACCAAAGTGGGAAGACTGCACTGGAAAGTTTGGTCCATAAAACCTGGAGACTGGTTGGAAATGGAGCGAGTGAGAAGGAGTCGGGAAATCTCCTAGCTGCCTTGTTTGAGTTCCCACCATCCCTTGAGTGTGTGCGATACTGTTGACGGAGATAAGGAGACAGGCATGGTGTGTGTGAGGAGGACACCAAGAGTTCTGCTGGCCACTCTTTTGAGCTGAGGTGCCTCTTAGACATCCAGGCCGAAACTCCAGGGAGGAGGCAGTTGGAGGTGAGCGTGGAGCAGGAGAGCACTGTGCTGGGGAGGGGTTGTGGGGGTGGCATGTCATCTGCATGGCGATGGGGCTTTACAGCCAGGGATGCTGGACTGGCGGTGTAGCTCAGCACTACAGCATGTGCTCAGCTTACTCGAGACCCGGGTTCAATCAGGAGAGGACACCAACATGGCAGAAGCCGGCGATCAGACCCAGGACCAGCTGTGCACTGAGGGCCCACCACTAGAACCCTCAGGAGGCAGGGAACTGGTAGTCTCAGGACCTCTCGACAGCAAGGGTGGGACCCAAATAGGATGTGCTGGTGACAGTTGAGCTCTTTCTCACTGTGCAGAAGTCTGAAAGTTAATTCTTAGAGGGCACAAGCCACAGCTGAGAAGTAAAGAGAAAGCCAGGACTAAATGGAATGTATACAAAACTCCACAGAGAGGCCCTCCAGGAAGGCAACTGGAAAAGAATCTGACATTGGGCGTTCCGAAAACACAAGAACACACCCCACGTCCCCTGAGCCACCCTGCAGACCCCTTCCAGTGAAGCACCAGCTACAGTGTGCCCAGAGCTTCCATCTGTCGCTGTGCCTCCAGCCCCACTCACTCCTGAACCGAGCGGATAATCAAGGATCACCTGACATCCGACATCCGAGGAGAGCCTTGACCGTGGGAGATAGGGACGAAACAAACAAAAAGTAAAGTGGAGAAGACATTAGGGATAAAACTTCCAAAATAAAAAAAACCACAACTACCTATCGGTTTCAGAGGAGTAAGAGAGTGTCTCCAGAAGAAAAAAAAAAAAAAAAGGAATACAATGGAGAAAGAATTAGAGTAGGAAAAAATCCTCTTAGAATTAAAACCAAGCTAGAAACAATCAGCTTGACAGAAGGGAAATCCCACTGAAAGTATAAGACAGAGAATGTAAAAAGAAGGGCTGACATCCAACAACAGGAATTCCAAAAAGAGAAAAAGAGGAGAAATCAACTAATTAAAAATGAAATATGGCAGGGTGCAGTGGTGCACACCTGTAATCTCAATGACTCGGGAGGCTGAGGTGGGAGGATCTCAAGTTTGAGGCCAGCCTCAGCAATTTAGTGATACCCTATCTCAAAAAATGAAAAGGCTGGGGATGTAGCTCAGTGATAGAGTGCCCCTGGATTCAATCCCCAGTACCACAAGGAAGGAAGAAAGAAAGAAAGAAAAAAGTCAAAACAGGACATGAATTTCCAGAATGAGTACCCAAGGACACCAAGTACATACACCAAATATACCAACATCTAACCCAATGGATGGAAATAGACTCTTGGCAATGTGAAATTTAGGCCACAAGAACAAGAGAAGATTCTACAAGCTTCCACAGAGAATAAGTAGGTCACCCTACAAGGATTAGGAATCAATGCCTTCAGACTTTTCAAAAACATCCTTTGAAACTAAAAGATAATCAAGCAATGCTTTCAAAGGAGAATCCTTCCCAGTCTAGAATTTCCAATCTAGAATTCAAGACTCAATGAAACCATCAGTCAAGTGTGAGGTGGAAAAGAGACATTTTAAGACCTGTGCTGTCCAAAATGTACTTCCTGAACCTCCATTCTCCAGAAGCTGCTGGGGGAAGGGCTCCACCAAACATGACCAAGGAAATGGGCACATGAGACAAGGGCAGGGCAGATGGAATCCAGGAGGGTGGTGCAGAGAGTCCAGGCCCCAGCTGTGCAGCTGTGCACCTGGGGCTGCGTGAAGGAGAGACTGACGGGCACATGGAAGATCTCTGTGCCACTCCTCAATCCCAGTCCTGGGGATTAAATCCAGGGAACTCTATCACTGAGCTGCATCCCCAGCCCTTTAAGTTTTTACTTTAAGACGGGGTCTTACTAAATTGCCCAGGCTGGTTCAAATTTGCAATCCTACTGCCTCCGCCTCCCAAATCACTGGGATTACAGGCATGTGTTATCAATCCTGGCACAGGATTTTTTTTTTTTTAGTTGTCAATGGAACTTAATTTTTATTTATTTAAATGCAGTGCTGAGAACTAACCCAGTGCCTCACACATGCTAGGTAAGCGCTCTATCACTGAGCCACCACCCCAGCCCCCTGGCACACATTTTGATGCCTGCCTACAGTGCTGAGAGGGGCCTGCTCCAGACCTGGCTTGTCTTGACATGTGCTGATGAAGTTCCTGTTCCCTCCTTCATGTCTGCTGCTTGGATATGACACTCTCAAGATGTTCTGTCTGCCTATATTTTTTAAGTAGGGTCTCATTACATTGCTGAGGGCCTAATTTTGCTGGGTATAGCCTCAAACATGCAATCCTCCTGCCTCAGCCTCCCAAGTCACTGGGATCACAGGTATGTGCCATTGCACCTGACTGTTCCTTCTGCTTCCACCTACTACAACTTTTTTTTTTTAATTTTAGGTGGACACGATATCTTTATTTTATTTTTATGTGGTGCTGAGGATTGAACCCAGTGCCTCATGCACGCTAGGTGAGCGCTCTACCACTGAGCCACAATGCCAGCCCTTCCACCTACTTCTATTTTTTTTTAATTAATGGTGAATGTAATTTAAGATACTATCTTTTTTTTTAAGAGAGAGAGAGAGAATTTTAATATTTATTTTTCAGTGGACACAACATCTTTGTTTGTATGTGGTGCTGAGGATCGAACCTGGGCTGCACGCATGCCAGGCGGGCACGCTACCTCTTGAGCCACATCCCCAGCCCCGCCCTCCACCTACTTCTGAGGGCTGCCGGGAGCCATCCTGTGCCTGCTGAGCAGACCACTTACTATGACCACATTTTTGCAGCTATCTAACACCTGGTTTGTTTGTCTAGAACCCTGATTACCTGTCTGCTGACTTTCCTGAAAGGGGCCCTTCTGACGTATGTCACCTTATCCACATACATGTTGAAGTGCCCTGGTAACACGCTCTGGCCTTACCTGGGCTCCAGCCGTTCCTTCACCTTGGCGATGGAGCGGACGTAGGGTGTGATCTGCTTGGTGATGGTGGTCAAGTAGGCATTCTCCTGCTTCAGCTGGAGAAGGTCATGGAGCTGGGCTGTGGAGCCCAAGGCCAGAGTGTTGGTCTTGCTGGCATTAGACTCTAAAACTCAAGCCCAGCACCATCTAAAGACCCCAACTGTTTGAATGGTCATCTCTAATGAATGGGTGGGGCATTTGGTGGGACATCCTATTCACCGCCTCCTGACCTTACATGCACACGTGGGCCTATTAGCAGGTGTGAGGCCAAGCCAAGCCCCAAGGGGAGAAGCATTTATGTAAGTCTGGTTAGTGTCTGACTAGCTCCCCGCTAGCATGTGGGTCAGCTGCAGCACAGGGCTTCACTAGTGGCCAGCCTCCCGGACCTTCATAAACCTCCTGCTCATTGGCTACTCGCTGGTAGGATTCCTCCCAAATCTGAAAGAGAGAAGTGAGATGCTAGATGTGGCATTGGTGGCATTTCTACTTCAGCCATTCAGAGCCATACAGTTTCCCCAGCAGGGCCCATGTCATTCCTGTGGCAAAGACTCCAGGTTCCAGAACCTGCTACGTGGGAGTCTGGAGGAGCAGCGGCCAGGCTCTCTTTCACCCCGTCCCCCTGCCCCATCTTGGGTAGCCCTGTTCCTAGGGAGAGCTACCTCTTGGAAGATGGCTCTCATGCCCTCCGCAGAGCTGTACTCAGAGGCGATCCTTGCGTCCAGCCGCAGGGACCTGCTCAGGATGTCCCCCATAATCTCGGCCTTGATGAGGGAGTGGTGCCTCGTGAGGTCGCGGTGCAATTCCTGCACCTGGTCCTTCAGGTTCTGCACCTCGGCCTGCAGCCCCTGCATGCAGAGGCCAGGAGGGCTCGGGTCACTGCAGGAGCCCCTCTGGAGGGGTAACTACAAGCAGGGCCCTGCAGGGCCCCAGCCCCCTCACCCGGTAGGAGTCCTCATAGTGGCGGCAGTGCTCTGTGAAGGGAGTGTCCTCGCCCTCAGCCAGGAGCACCTTGGTGCTGATGGACCGGTGCAGCGTGGGCTTCTGGACTGGTGACCCTGGCGTCTTTCTCACTGGGGAGGGGCATCTGGGCCCCATCAGCACCTTGGGTCCTGCACCCCCTGCCAGCCTGGGGGAAGAGCCAGTGTGGATGCAAGACAGGCAGTACTGGTCTTCCCTTCCCCTGCCTCCAGGGTGCCAGTGCTCCACTACCCTGTCAACCCCTCGCAGGGCAGAACCACTCAGCTCTGGAAAGACATTCTGCAAAGCCATACCCAGTGACACTGACATCTATGATTTTTTTTCCCCCTGGTACCAGGGAATTGGACCAGGGGTGCTTATCACTGAGCCACATCCCCAGCCCTTTTTATGTTTTATTTTGAGACAGTACCTTGCTAAATTTATATTTTATATTTATATTTTAGTTGTAGTTGGACACAATACCTTTATTTTTGTTTACTTATTTTATATGTGATGTTGAAAATTGAACCCAGGGCCTCTCCCATGCTAGGTGAGCAGGCCACCCCTGAGCCACACCCCCAGCCCCTGCTGGTAGGTTTTAAAGGTCCTCCCCCATGCGGTTTTAGTGTGGGAGGAGGGCAAGTCCCACTGCATTCCCAGGGGCATGAGGTACCAGTGTGCTCACTGCCATTCTGGGCAGAGAAAGTCTGAGCCCACACCAGGTTCCCCAGCTCTCTGGGGCTTTTAGGCCACACACACCAGTTCCGACATTTATCTTATCTCCTCCGTGATCTCCTCCGACTCTTCCTTGGCTCCAAGCCCCCACCCCCATCCCCATGCAATATCCAGCCCAGCCCCAGCGGCTTCAGCCTGGGGGGGGAGGCTGCCAACAGGAGGCGGAGGGGAAGTCCCACCTCGTCCCCATCTATTCTAATAGCCCTCCTGCGTGGAGGGTCCATGGCACCCAGACACCCAGAGGAGAGCTGACCTAACTGAGAGGACTGAGGAGGCAAGGAGGGTGCAAAGCCTTTCACTGACAATCTAGTCCCTGGGCGCTGGTGCTGGAGACCAGGCACCAGCTCCCTAGGTCATGCTCACGTATTGGCGGCAGACGCAGCCTGGTGTGGCCCCAGCAGCAGCAGTGGCTCCAGGCAGTGTGCGAATTCTGCATGGTGGTCGCTGGCGATCTGGATGGCGGAACCGTCATGAGGTGACCTCCCCTTCCCCGAGGGATACCCACTCCCGCCCAGGCCCAGTAGGGCCACGTGCCCACCTTGCTGCTCTGCGCTGGTCTTAGGCGATGCGGCCCTGTGACTATGCTCTGCAGCCTCTCCATCAGCTCCTATGGCGGGAGCCGGGAGGGGGCTCAGGCTGAGCCGGTGTGGCAGGGCCCTCAGCCGGCAGGAAGAGGGGAGGTGGAGGTAGGGACTATCTTTAGCATATTGCCTGATGTCCTATGAGACCCCAACCCTATTCTGGGACTGGCCCAGACAACTCTTCCACCAAATCCATAGGAAAGAAGGTAGCAGGGCTCCAGCAGATATTTATTTATTTATTGGGGATGCTGGAGATTGAACTCAGGGTACTCCACCAGGGAGCTACACCTCCAGTCTAGTCTTCTTCTTCTTAGAGGGTTTCATTGAACTGCATAGGATGGCCTGGAATTTACAGTCCTCCTGCCTCAGCCTCCTGAGTTGTTGGGATTACAGGTGTGCACCACGTGTCCAGCATCACTGTCCTGTTAAAAGAGACTCGCCTGGCCCCTAAAGGGTTGGTGGATGACAGAGTGGAGGAGGGAGAGGCAAGCCCAACCTGCAGGTGGCAGGACTGGCTCTGGTGGGGAAGGGGAGACTGGGGAACTGGGGAGACTCACATAGCCCAGGTCCAGGAACTCAGCCTTGTTGGCCAAGCTGAGGAAGGAAGAGCAGATGACCAGGTGAACCTGCCAAAGGGGAAGATGCCTGGTGGCTGGCCAAGGGAGGAGGGGCCCTCTATGCCCCAGCGCCTGACCCCGCAGCCCTTCCCTTACCTGTAGAGTGGGCAGCAGAGCAGCCAAGTGGGAGAGCTGCTCCTTGAAGGCCTTGTCTTTCTCATCGTATTGGCTGGGGAAGGGCACACTGCCTAGTCTCCGACAGGACAGCTGACCACCCCACCTCAAGGGTCCCAGACCTGCAGTGTCATCACCCCTCCAGCTCTGTAGGTCCTTCCCTGTGTCCTGAGCACCCACTCTCCTTTGCTGGTGGACACCTGGATGTTTTGCTCCCCAGTTAGGGTAAAGCCTGCAAAGGCCCAGGCTTGGAGCTGGGTATATGGAGGCCAGGGTGTACGGGGACTGCCTCCACTCACCTCTGCACAGCCTGTAGCAGCAGTGCTTTCCTCTCTGCCAGTTTGTCCTGGGGGAGACAGCCCACCACTCACCTGGAATACCTGGCTGATCCACCCCCTCCCAACACACTGCCCTGTGGCCTGGATAGTGAAGACTGGTTATCTCTCCACCCACTGGCTGAGAGCCCGAGTACCCTCACCTTAAATGTCACCTCCTGGGTGCAATCTTCCTAGACCACCCCCCACCACTACCACCAGCCTAGGGCAAATCCTGGTGTCCCTCTGGAACTTTCCGGGCAACTGTGATTAGCTCCTAGAAAAGAAGTTCAAGCCCTGCTGCCCTGCTTCGATGACAACTCTACAAGCGAATCCAGGGCCTCTCCGTGTTGTGGGCAACTGCTTGGGGCTGATGGGGCTATACGGCGGTGGCTGCCCGGTCCTCCTCCATCCCTCACCTGCATGCTGCCAAAGAGGGTGTGGATGGCGGCATCTTCCTCAGCTGCGCTGCGCCGCACCTCCTCCACCATGCCCTGCAGCAGCGCAATGGCCTCCCGGGTGGCTGTCTGCAGGGCCTTCACGGCCTGGGGAGAGGGGGCCTCAGCCTCTTAACACCCCCACGTTCGCACGCTCCCCCCTCGCGTGGGCCACTGAGCCCCGCTCACCAGCACGGCCTGCTCCAGCCGCTCGCAGCCCTGCACGTAAGCCGACTCCAGGTCCACGCAGTGGGCGCGACTCTCCCTGCGGGAGGCAGCGAATCACCCCTGCTCTGGCCACCCCGGCCCAGGAGGGAAGCCCTCCCGCCCCGCCCGCTACCCACCCCTGCATATCCCGGAAACAGCGGATGCACAACAGCGACTTCTTGTCGGTGGAGAACATGATGTAGGGCTCCGCGTGCAGCGCTGCGGGGGCGGGGCAGAGGCTGAGCGCTCTGGGCGGTGCCCGCCTCCCACCCCACCCCACCCCTGCCCGGGGTCCCCAGGCAGTGCCTCGCTTACTGCACTTCTGGATCACGTCGCGGCTGCGCTGGCCTAGGGCCACAATGTCGTGGCGCGCGAACATGCGTGCCCGGTGCGTCTCGTCGCGGCAGCGCGCACACAGGGGTTGCTCGCAAGTGTTGCAGAAGTACGTGGTCTCGGCGTCCTGGGGGCCAGCGCTGGTTCAGACGGAGCGCTCCAGCCGACTGCGGACTGTGGCCAGCGAGGGAACCACAGCCGCAGAGAGACACCGCTAGCATCGGTCCCAGCCTGGGGCAGGTGCGTGGCTAAATGTAGCCCTTTTCTGTGGTTCCCACACAGCAGTCTACCTAATACACCCAGGTCCCAGATGAGGACACTGAGGCTCAGAGGCTAAGTAAGCAGGTAGGTGCAAGATGCAGCAGGTAGAAGAGGCTTCCAGAGGTAGTTCCGTGGCAGGGTGGGTGGGGGAGGGCAGAAACTGCATTGTAAAATATTTTACAAGGAACATGGGGGGCGGGCTTTGACCTTACAAGCCCCCCTTGACTCCCTCAATAGTGGCGAAGTGGTAGAACACACCTTGGCCTTCTGGAGTTAGAGTTAGTGGGGGAGGGAAGGGCAGGGACCCCACCCCCACCCCAGGGCTGTGTCCAGGGTTTGGGTTGCAGTCCTGGCAGTGGACTCAGGGACGGCTATGACAGAACAAATCCCCACTCCTACCTTGGCATTCAAGGCCATATCCGCCCAGGCTCTGCCTGTCCCCATTCCCTCACCTCCCTCCCATCACCTACACTTCTGGGTCACACAGATGGCAGCACTTGCCCAGCATGCCCTGGGATTTCACTCCTAGAAGGCTGAGCTTGCTCCCCTTCAGGGCTGTCCAGCCTCCACAGGCCAGACTCTCAGGACCCTTTTCAGTCTGGCCTCCAGCTCTGGGGGTTGGGGTAGGGGTAGACACGTCCCTTGCCAACTATCCCTTCCAAACTACTTACTGTCCTCACTTCCCCTGTGGCTTTAGCTTCCTACAAGAGCTTAGGTAGCAGAGGGTCCTCAGGGTACCACAGGCCTGTGAACTGGACCACCCTTCTGTGCCAGTTCACGACTCCACTGAGTTGGGGACCTGTAAGCTCTCCTCAAACTGAACGACCTCAACCTTTGCCACTATGGGCTATTCATTCAGCTCCCTTGTTGTGAACTCAGTCTCCCTATTGTAAATGGACCCTATTCCAGGTCCAAGGTGGGGGTTGGTGGTGTTGGAGCACCTACTGGTGGTCTGTCCTCTGAGAATGTGCTGGGTGTTTGTTTCAAGGACCAAGCACCCTGGCACCCACTGCTCCCCGACCCCCCACCCCTGTGGCCCCTGCCTGCTTGCTGCACTCCAGGTCACAGTTGGCACAATGCACAGCCTCCACGCCATCCCTGGAGCTGTCCACGAGGAACTGCAGCAGCCGGTCCACCGGTGGGAGCCAATTGGGACCCTTCACCACGGTCTGGTGTCTGTGGAGAGGCTGCAGCCAAGACCCAGCACCCCTTCCAGGATGCTCTCCCCCTCCCCCCTCACGTTCCAGGCTGGAGCTAAAAACAGCAGCAGCAGGAGGTGGGGTGGGGTGTACTTCAGCCTGAGGTCTGCTGTAAATACAGCAGGTAGCTCTTACCCTAACCCAGCCCCCACCCTTGGGCCATCCTGCAAATACCATGGGGTCCCCACCACCACAAAAAGCCACTTCAGGCCATGAGGACCCTCTGAAGGCACTGGGCAAATTTAGGGCACAGCCCAGTAACTTGAGCCAACTTAAGGGTTATGTTGACCTAAGACTTGTGGGACCATAAAGATAGTTACTGGAAGTGTCCTGACCCCTCCTCCAGCCTTGACCTTGCTTCCTGACTTTCTGTGGAAACTCTGGGCTCAGAAATGACTCTTTCCCTGCCTCAATTATTCTGATTTCTAAAATGTGGGGAGGGGGAGTCTGCAAGTTCTGGCCCAAAAGCGGCCAGGGCAGGGTGCAACCTCTCCCAGCCACTTCTACCCTTGCCCTCCTTCACCTGGGTTTCCCCTCCGGGAAGAGCCAACCTTTCCCTTCGCGGACGATTTGGGGCACTCACTGACACAGCGGGCAGGCCAGGCGGCCGTCCACAGCCCGACCACGAAGGCAGCCGGCACAGAAGTCGTGGAAGCATTCCAGCAGGCACGGGCGCTCGTACTGCGCGTGGCACAGAGGGCACACGAGCGGGTGGCCGCTCGCGGTGTCCAGGGCGCCTAGGCCCTCTAGGGGCGTGAAGATAGCTCCCGACATCTGCAAGGACAGCGCAAGTCCGCAGCTGCGGCCCTCACGGTTGCGGGGCCGGTCCCTCCATCCTCCTACCGCAGACCCTACCAGACGTCCGGTGGTTTTGGAACGGGGAGCTGCTAGGGCCCGGGGATGGTCTTGAGTGCCCAGCGCGGGGAGAACCAACAGGGAGGGCTGGCAAGGAGTCCAGCTACGCGCCGGCAGCCGGCAGCCTCACCCCCTGCTGCCCAGCGCTTTGAGCGCTGCTCGGAGCTGTGGCCCTCCCTAGGAGTCGCTGACCCTGGAAGGACAGGCAGCCGGACTGGGTTTTGCTTCCTACGCACTCTCCCCTGTCGCCTCTCCTCACTTCTCCCTCTTCCCTCACTCCCACCCCTGGAATTCCACACTCGTTGTCCTTCTGGTGACCTGCTGGCGACGCCCCTTCGGCGCAGTGCTCCGGCCCACCTCTACCAGGGTGGTGCTGCCTCCGGCACAGCAGGAGCCTAAACCTCGCGGACGGGTCCGCAGCTCTGCCCCGGGGCCACTCCGCCTGGAGGAGAGGGGAGGACGCATAGGCTGGAAAGGACTGTGACCGGCCAGGGTCTGTGGTTCTACTAGACCCGGCCTGAAATGACAGAACTCAGTGCGGCAGGAGTGCGGCGCAGAGCCAGCGAGAGGACACCTCGGCGGGGTCTTCAGGGGTGCAGGGGCCCCCTGCCTAGGTGCCAGTAGAGTGGGTTTTTGCAGGTCCATTTCCTTGATCGCCGAATGGGGGCGCCAGAGAGCAGCAAACATTTCTCCACGGGCATTCCAGCGCTTGGGAGGCGGAGCAAGAGGCTTTGGAATCCCAGCCCCACCTTGGTCAAGTTAGCGACCTTTTAGAGCTGCACAAAAGAGGGGCTGGTCCCGTTAGCTCTGCGTGGTGAGGCACGTCTGTAATCCCAGAGACTGGGGAGGCTGAGGCAGGAGGATCCTAAATTCCAGGCCAGCCTCAGCAATTTAGACCCTCAGTAATTTAGGAAGAACTAGTCTCAAAACAAAAAGGTTGGGTTTGTAGCTCAGTGGTAAAGCTCCCTTGGATTTAGTCCCTAGTACCCCCCCCCAAAAAAAAAGGCTGGCCCCCACCGAGCTTCCGAATGATTAAGGCCCTATCCCCATTGTCAGCCAAGTTCCCAGAAGAAGGCTGGGTTTATTTGGGTGGGAGGTTGGGAAGGGAACTTCCTGTCTTTTCAGTAGAGCGCCCCCTGCTCTGATGGCATGGCCAATGCTTGTTCACCCCATTACCTCCTTTCCTCATTCTCAGTTATCTTGTGTTATCCCTGAAAGCCGCCCCTGTTTCTGCACCTTTTGCAACCAACCTGACCACAGAAGGTGCTCAACAAAAGTTTAATAAACAGTTAGGGGGAAAAAATATGAGATAATATTCCAGCTGGGTTTTGAAGAATGCGTTTGCCAGCAGGTGAAAGTAAATGCTAGGTTGAAACCACCTGTTCTTTTAAGGGCCTTCCCTAACCCTGGCTGGATTTATGCTTGCAGTCATAACAGTACTAACAATGGCTAATGTTTGCTGGCCAAGGTATTTTCAGTTGTATTAACTGATTTAATCCTGATAACTTTAAAGAGAAGAAAATGTTAACTCTAGTAGGTGGTGGAGCTGATATACAAACTAGGTATGTGCTTTGTAAATAAATGACACACCAGTTTCCCAGTAGGAAGTGGTGTTGTTTTTCTTTGGCAGGGTGGGGGTGGCGGGGTAGCAGGGTAGCAGGGTGGGTTTACTGGAGATTGAACCCAGGGGTGCTTAACCACTGAGCTACATCCCTGCTCTTCTTATTTTATTTTATTTTATTTTTGTGTAGTTGTAGATGGACAGCATGCCTTTACTTTTTTATTTTTGTGTGGTGCTAAGGATCTAACCCAGTCCTCACACCTGCTAGGCAAATACTCTGCCACTGAGCTACAACCCCAGCCCTTTGTTTTTTATTTTGAGACAGGGGCTTGCTAAGTTGCTGAGGCTGGCTTTGCACTTGTGATCCTCCTGCCTTAGCCTCCTGAGTTGCTGGGATCACAGGTGTGCGCTACCACTCCTGGCTTATTTTTTATTTTGATACAGAGACTCACTGAATTGTAGAGGTGGGCCTTGAACATGCAATCCTCCTGCCTCAGCCTCTTGAGTTGCTGGGATCACAGGTGTATGTCACAGCACCTGGTGGAAATGGTGTTCTTGAAACTCAGGTTTCTTTATTTAGTCCATCCATTTATGTTTTCATCTATTCGTCTAGTATTTATTGAATATCTATCATGGACCAGATTTGTAGCAGGCAGCAGGACATAGAAGGGAACATACCAGCCATGGTTAGCCAAACACACCAATACAAGTACACACACACACACACACACACATTCTCTCTCTCTCTCTCTCTCTCTCTCTCTCTCTCTCTCCAATACTGACAGACTGTGTTAAATACCCTGAAAAAAAATAATAAGGATGTGTGACAGAGGGTAGGTGGCAGGGGGTAGAGCTGAGGGCCACACTAGGGAACCATAGGCAGTGATGGGCACTGAACATGAGACCCCTTACTGAGCTACATCCCCAGGCCTTTCTATTTTTTTTTTTTTTTTTGGTGGGGGTCACCATGGATTGAACTCAGGGACACTCAACCACTGAGCCACATCCCCAGCCCTATTTTTGTATTTTATTTAGAGACAGAGTCTCACTGAGTTGTTTAGTGCCTTGTCATTACTGAAGTTGGCTTTGAACCTGTGATCCTCCTGTCTCTGCCTCCTGAGCTGCTGAGATCACAGGCTTGTACCACTGCATATGGCCCCTAGGTCTTTTTTTTTATTTATTTACTTTGAGACAGGGTCTCACTAAGTTGCCCAGGCTGGGCTTGAACTTGTGATTCTCCTGCCTCAGCTTCCTGAGTCACTGGGATTACAGGTATGTGCCACTATGCCTGGCTGCATCAGACTTTCAAGTCCATATGGTAAAGGTCTAGAGCAGCTCAGGGTCACTTTGGCCCATGCTGACAGATTCTAATTGGAACCTGTTCTTACAGATTTTATGACCAGGGGGAATTATCCTTATCTCCCTGAGTTCTGGGAACTGGATTGTGTGAGGGTCTCAAAAGTCTCCCCAGCTCCCAGGGTAGCTTCTATTCTTATCAGTATTTGAGACCTGAGTTCCCTCTGCAGATAACAGGTTGCTGAGGAATGTAACATGTCCTATAACCTTCAGCCAGGCAGGGCTGCAGGTAAATTGCTTTTTTTTTTTTTGATACTGGGAATTGAAGCAGAGGTGCTTAACCACTGAGCCATATTGTGGCCCTTTTTATTTTGAGACAGGGTCTCAATAAGTTGCTTAGGGCCTTGCTAAATTTCTGAGACTGGCCTCGAACTTGAGACCTTTCTGCCTCAACTGCCTGAGTCATTGGGATTACAGGTGTGTGCCACTGCATCAGCAGCAAAGTGCTTTTTAAAAAGAAATCATGTGGGGGTCAGTGCAGCAGACCCAGTTACAGAATTATCCCCTCAACCCAATGATCCCGGTGCTCATGTTGTTGACCTCTCCTGAGAAGCTTTGTGTAGAGGGAGACAAAAGGGGCGATAACAGAAGGGGAAGGTTGAGGTCCAGGGATTGCTTTTGCTTTTTTAAGGTGAGAGATATTGAGGACTGGTTAGATGGTGACAGGAATGATCCAAGAGGAAGGCTAAAGGAATGATTCTTTTGAGGGGTGAGAGGTGTTGGAGTGATACCCTCTTACAGGCAGTAGTGCAAGAGATGATGCCCAAGGGTAGGGGTTGGCACCAGATGGGTAGAACATTAAAAAATAAATTTTTTAGCTTCTGATGGACCTATATTTTATTTATTTATATGTGGTGCTGAGAATCGAACGCAGTGCCTCACACATGCTAGACAAGCAGTCCACCACTGAGCCACACCCCCAGCCCAAGTAAGGGCATTTTTTTCAAAAGCAGCAGGAGACATGTAGCTGTTGCTGGATGGTCAGATGTGACACAGGAGTGTCTGCTCTCAGAGAAAGAGCAATGGAATCAATAGTTTTGAGGGAGGCTTGGGGAGGAGGGGCTGGCACTTTGACCAGAGGTGTTAAATAGTCACTTAGGAGAGCATTTTAGGCTCAGGAGAATACCAGTCAAGGTTTAATCGGGAGACACTATGCTACCAATGCTCCCAACACGACACTTGCAGTGGGGTCAGGTCCCAATAAATCTATAAACTGAAAATATCATAAGTCTAAGATGCATGTAATACATCTAACCTACTGAGGACCCCAGTATGCAACACAGCACATAGAGTATTGGTTACCCACCCTTCCAACTGACGCCACCCAGCATTGTTACAGATGGTATCTCACTAGCCCAGGGAACTATGGAAAGTCAAAAGTACAGTTTCTACTGAATGCATATTACTTTCCCACCTGCCGGGTTTCTGGTCTCGCGACTAAAAGGCTCAGGGGTCACTCTAGTTAAACTGGGCTAACTGGGCTGCACGAAATAACCACACAAGAGACACAAATACCTTTTTCTTTGGGGTTACTGTGAAGGCTCCTCTGACCTTAAGGGTCTGCAGAAAGAGAGAGAGAGAGAGAGAGAGAGAGAGAGAGAGAGAGCATGCGCACTGACCCCTTTTTATTGAGGAGAAGCTATTCAAATGAGGCAAGGGATCAGGTTTCAGGGGCTGAGTCTATCTTCATGATGTCCACTGTCAGCAGGTTGACTGACACCTGGGTAGGCCACACCCAAGGGCACAGTAAGAGGAGGGGACACATACAACACACTTCCATGGAAGATTCTATCCTAAACAGGGCAAGGGGTTATATTACAAAGGAACAGGTGAGCATAGCTTCACCCATGGGGCTGTAGCAAGACACACCCATTTCTGTGACTGAGCGCCTCAGCACCCAGCTGGGGAGTGTAACTCAGTCACCCACCATCTATAAAGACAAAAAATCATAAGTAGAACCATCTTAACTTGGTTTGTCTGTAGTTTTTAACATAATCAAAGAATTGTTTTTCTTTTTGGTAATGCTGGGGATGGAACCCAGGACCTTAAGAATGCTAGGTAAGCACTCTACCACTGAGCTACGCCTCAACCCAAGGATGTTAACTAGGCCTGAAGACTTACTGCCTAGATGATTGAAGGGGTAAAATAAGAAAAGTAGCAACTGAAGAAAGGTGCTATCACTTCTTCCTGGTATGATGCTGCAGCTCTGGGGAGCTGAACCTCAGACATCTGAGGAGCAGGTGCTACACTGCTGGGACTCTGAGAAAAAAATGAAACTGGTTCTCCACGTGCTGAAATAACTGCAAATTGTATTCCACTGATGCTTCTGGAATGTTCCAACCACCACTGCTGAGAGACAAGAGTGGGAGACACCAACAGAACAAGCAGGAAGCAAATCCCCTATTACAGAGTCTGACTGGGGAGAGCTGCCACAGCAGAAGTGTTTGCAGAACCTAGTCTCAGCACTGCAAAGTCAAGAATAGCAGGTGGCTTTGGAGCCCGGTCTATTGGTCAGTATGGAGTGGGTTTCTTCCAATAAGCCAGGATTGGGGTTTTGATGGGTGAGTACACAAGCCAGGTGACAGGAGTGGACAGGGTATGCAACCGAATGATCACAATCCAGGATCCTGGAATATAACTCTACAAGGACACAAAGGGTGAAAAGTGGATGAAGGCCCTGCTTTTCCACGTGTGACCAGTGGACCAGCAGCACCAGCATCCTCTGGAAGTTCCAGATATGCAGATCTCAGACCCCAGAAACCCACTGAATTGGAACTTCAGCCCTGGGTGGTCGTTTGTCAGAAGACTTCGGAACTGGGAAACTAGATGGCTAGGAGTGGTGGATGACTGGAGGATGCAGGCTCGAATTTGAGACCATGGAGGGATCACACTGGAGACGAACACTGGCCACACAAGGTGGGCCAGCGCGGGAGGGACGGTCCCCTGGCACGAGCTTCCAAGCTGGGCTTTTTAGACAGGACGAAGAAATAGGACTTCTGATCCCGTCTTCCCCGTGGCCAAAAGGGATTCCTTACATTCCCAAGTTGGTGGGCTCGATTCCCATCCCACTATCTGGCTATTTTCGGTTTAGTGAATTTCCTTATTAATTTTTTTTTTTCTTTCCAAGGTTTTCAAAAGCAGAGCCAGCCCCCTTGTTTCTCTTTGGGCTCGTCCAGCCAGGCTCCCCCCTCCGATCCTTCTCAGTGGAACAGACCGCCCGGCCCCCTTCCTCTCCCCGCAACCCTGGGTGAGCAGAAAACTTTGCATTCAGGGAAAACCAATCGCTCCCCGATCGTGCTCAGCCGGGCGAGCCGCGGCGATCGGGGGGCGGGGCGGAGTTGATGCATGCTGCCTGTGCCCTGCGTGCCCTGCGCGCCGCGGGCTCTTTGCGTCTGCGTAGTGCGCCCACCTCCCTTTCTGCCTCCGCTGCCGCCATGGCGCCCGTGGTTAGTATGGCTCCGCGTGAGGCCTCGGCTCCGGGCGCGGCACGTGGGCCCCGCCGGGTTGGCTCCCGCCCAGGCTCGCGGGGGACGGCGCTCTGCAGCGTCTGGCCCGAGCGGCCCGGCAGCCGGTCGGAGTGGGCCGGGGCAGTCGCTGAGCCCGGCACGTTGTGGGCGGAGGAGGCCGCTGCCCGAGGTCGTGCGGGAGAGCCGGGAGCTTCGGGGCCGCGGCTCGGCCGGGGACCCCGAGTGGGGCCGGCGGCGGCTGGGGCCTGGAGGTCGCGGGCTGGCGGGCCTCGGTCCTGGGCCTGATCCTGGCTGCCTGGGCGGGGGGCGGGGACGGGAGCCCGGCGGACGTGGTCCGCGCAGCGCCGGCCTGGCCTAGGGGAAAACGAGCTTGCCGGGCGCAGCTGTGCGGGCCCCGGTGGGGTCGGGCGAAGGCCGCAGGTCGGGTCCCGTAGCCAGGCCCGGCTCCGCTGTGCGGCGTCTCGGCGCAGCCGGTCGCTCGCCCTCCTCCGGGGTTACGTGTGGAAAGCTGTTTTACCCTGCTTCTCACTTCCGGATCCCTAGGTCTTTCTGCCTGGTGGGCTTTTAAACGTTTCTGTGCATTTGTGTGCGTTTGGTTTAAAACCTGGGTGGGCGCTGAGGCCCGTTGAGGGTAGGTGTGCCTGCTGATCGGTGTGTTTCCGGGGTTAGGTTTTAAAGCCTCCCATCCCCCTTGCTTTTAAGTAAGTTTTGCAGTAACTGTTTGAAAAATTGCCCAATTAATACAAGCTTTAGACCTTTTAAATATAAAGGGAGGGATGTGAGATGTGCTCTTAAAACGGTCAGTTTAGATTCTGCAAAGCTTTTTAAAGTAGAAATACAGGTAACTTAGTGGCATCAGGAGATTGTAGAGGAAGAAGATGAAGCTTGTTTTTGAAAGTAAAGAAACTTTCCTTTGCCTCATGACTTGGAAATACTAATTGATAGTTTAAACCATTAATCAAAGACCTGCACTTGTTGACAATATTGTTATACTAAGATCCTAAGTTTTAGCTTTAACCGGTTGTTCAAGCTGGAGTGCACCAGTGGTCAGGATTCTGTGCCGTTTCCTTTGCTGTCCTGAGTGTGCAGGAGAGACAGGTTTAAGGGAGAAGAGCTAAAATGAGTGAGAGCTATGTGTGGAACATGGACCAAGGGTTGATTTCTCTTTAACATTGTTTTGGGTATGCAAGACATTTGCTGCTTGTGGTCTGATTCTGGAGTAAAATAAAGGAGCAGGTCTTGAAAATTGTATTTGGAAATTTTATAGCAAGAAAAAGGAAATGTTTAATTGTAGGATTCCTGCTTGTAAGGGGGAGACTGGAAAGGTTAAATGGGACAAGACTTCATTTCCTCATTTCAAATATCGCTCCCCACCCTAAGTCTCCTAAGCTTGTAGAATAGCACCTTCTGTTAGCCCTTTGCTGCTCTTGGGTAAAGCATGACTCTTGGTGCTCTTGCAAGGGAACCCATTTCCATGGGTTTTGTATTTGCATGGGCTTTTTGGTTTTTTAACTGGTTGGAGCTTCATCTGTGTTATTTGTGTACTTTCTCAGAAAAAGCTTGTGGCGAAGGGGGGCAAAAAAAAGAAGCAGGTTCTGAAATTCACCCTTGATTGCACTCACCCTGTAGAAGATGGAATCATGGATGCTGCCAATTTCGTAAGTTCCATCCTGCCTGCCACTGTGGACTTGGGAGGTGATGAGCCTTTTGAGATGCTGTTGAAAAAGCCTACTGGGGTACATTTCTGTGTTTAGGCATGTAGGTACTCCACACTTAACCTCTGAGGAGCACAGGCAAATTACTTCTTTCAAGTTCCACTTTCTCTGTGCATCAGTTATGAGGAATACATAAGTAAGGTGGTTCCAGCGCACAGGTGGAGTATGATTGTATTTCCCTCCTCCCTGTTAGTTACCACAGATGCTTTTACTTAAAAGTTACCACTGGAGCTCCATTGGGACCAGTACTGCCCTTGCACTTTGGTAAGTTGAAGCATTAAGTGATGGGCCCTGAACCGTACTATGGGCAGCCTCATCTTGCATCTCACTGTGCCTCCTCAGACAGATGGCAGCGCTCCTGAGCTTCAGTGTTAACTTTAAAATGTCCTGCTTGCTGAATTGTCATTGACATTGTTTTTCCCCCAAACCTTGTATGGATTTTTGCCTCTATATTTGTTGCCATTCCCCAACCTTCTTGTATTCCACTTCAATCTAGAATTATGAAATAATCTCACTGGTGCATTTTGACTGTCACTTGGTTTTGGCTCTCACAGCCCCTCTTGGGGAATTTGGACTTAGTATTTATGTGCAGAAGTCTCCTGAATTTACATTTGCTCTTCAAACTGTTGACACTCCTGTTGCCAAGATTATTACAAAAATAATTTTCAAATTAAAAAAAGAAGTTAAAAACTTGGCTTACAATCACCTCATTGCTTATTCCCTTTACAAGGGTGCCCGTTGTGTCCTTGTTCTTCAAGAAGTCCCTCAGGTGACTTATTTCTTCTGTCTCATGACTTCTTACTTTTCACTGTGGCCTTTTTTTCCCTCCTAACACTGGTGGTGTTTTCCTGTTGGGTATCTCAGTGGTATCCCAGGCCTCCCCTGCCTCTTCTCTGCAGGCCAGTCCAGTCCAGCTGATTCCTTAGCAACTCATCTGTATGAATGTCTTTCCTTCTAGAAACCACCTCAGGGTGGAAAACTTAAGTCATTTATGAATTTAGGATGCACAGATTTCTGACCTAATCAGTTGGCCCCATCTGCAGTTAACCTTTTGAGTTGGAGTTTTTAAAAAGAGAATGCATAGCCCTTTTTTTTTTTCCCCCTTAATGTGCTGGGGGTTTAACCCAGGCCTCACATATGCCAAGTAAGCATTCTATCCCTTAGCTATATCCCTAGCCTCCCTACCCCTTTTTTAAAAATCATGGTCCTGGGGGGAGATTCAGGGCCTCTATTACTGCTAGGCAAGCATTCTACTACTGACTTACATCTTTAGTCCTGAAAATTTTGAAGTTTTAGGCTGAAAGAGACTTTATCTTGTTGCTATAGCCAAAAAAATCAGAAAAGTCCTTTTTGGATCAAGATTCCTAAAGCCAGAGATGTGGCTTGCCCATGCTCGTACTAGGTGGTGTGCAGAGTGTATCCCTGGGCCTACTGCCCCTTCTGCTGTACCATCCACATGGCCCTAGGCATGGAATGTTTTTGGCTACTATATGTCGGTGCTCATCTTCTCTGGAAGTGTTGAGAATGGTGCTGCATGCTCCTTGGATTCTGAAGTACTGCAAGCCTTGCTTGTGTATTCCTTATAAAAGTTTGACCTTGGGTTTCCCCTCTATTTTTTATAATGTGACCCAAGAATAAGTTGCTGGCCAAGACTTCCATGTGGAGGCGAATTTGATCTTCCTTGGAGGCAGTCATATATGTTCACGAGTGAACAGTATGGTCATAGTGCATGTAAATAAGGCTGAATAGTTCAGACTCTGAGTAGCTGAAAATTTGTTGTCATTCAAATCTAATTTAAAAAACAACTGAGAATGTAGCTCAGTGGTAGAGTACTTGCCTAACTTAAACTAGGTCCTAGGTTCAATCTCCACAACAATAACAACAACAAAAAAAAGGAATAAATATGGGGCTGGGGATGTGGCTCAAGCGGTAGCGCGCTCGTCTGGCATGCATGCGGCCCGAGTTCGATCCTCAGCACCACATACAAACAAAGATGTTGTGCCCACCGATAACTGAAAAATAAATATTAAAAAAATTCTCTCTCTCTTAAAAAAAAAAGGAATAAATAAAGAGGCAAGGCAACTATGTGGTTTAGTATTGGGAGAACAAGCAAAATATGCTGTTGACACAGGTGAACCTGTCCCTTTAATTGGTCAATTTGATAATTTCATTTCTACAGGAGCAGTTTCTCCAAGAGAGAATCAAAGTGAACGGAAAAGCTGGAAATCTTGGTGGAGGGGTTGTGACCATTGAAAGGAGCAAAAGCAAGATCACTGTAACATCTGAGGTGCCTTTTTCCAAAAGGTATGGAAGGCTGGTGTCACTGCTCTGGCCCGCCCCAGTGCATGGGAATGTGGCCACCAGCGGTTTGTTTGGTGGTTGCATCTGCTAATCACTGGAACAGTGCTTAGTGCAAGAAGACAGATAGCATGTGTCAGCACAGTAGTTCTCAGTACTCAACTTTGGTCATTTAAAGTTTGTCTTTCACAGGCTAAAGTATTTCAGATAGTAAAGGTGCTCAGACTTGCTTAGACTGCATTAAAAATGAAGACCTTGCTCCTTCTGCTTTTAGATCACAGTGAGCAACTTTCACTTTTAATTCCATCTTTATTCCCTGTGTTATGTGGCATTGGATAAGGAATCTGGAGCTCAGCTGGGACTGAAGCCATTGCAGTTCATTGCTGTGGGCCTTTTCAAGAGGGAGGGAGGTGTTCTTTTGTCTCTACTACCCTACTTACAGGAGGATGAGGTTGAGAGACTGCATGTCATTTTACAGAGTTGGGCTTGTTTATACCCACTTCTTAGCAAAGGCCTGGCATATTCTCAGGAGCTTTCCTCATATTGTATTAGGTAGAGGGAAATTTTAGGGTGTACCAGCATACACTGGTTGTAGTTAAGCCTTTCAGTGAGGTATGGAGGCCTTCCTGGCTGAGTTCCTCTATTTGCTGGAAAGGAGATTTGATAGAGGAAGAGACAGGACAGCTGTGGGGCCTGCATGGTGCACAGACATTCAACCTGTGAGTCTCTGGCTGTAGCGGCCTTTGGAAGATTTCACTATCTTGCTGAGACGCATCCCCCCACCTTTTTAAAATATATATATATTTTTTAGTTGTAGATGAACACAATATTTATTTTTATGTGGTGATGAGGATTGAACCCATGCCTAACATGTGCGAGGCAAGCGCTCTACCCCTAAGCTACAGCCCCAGCCCTTCTTGAGACCTCGTCAGCATCTGTTATGAGGATGTCCCCTGACACATTTTTCTTTAGTGTTCACAGATTTTCTCATCTTTCCCCGTGGAGGGAAGGAACTGTAATCTGCTGTGGCTTTCCCTTCTTGCTGATAATAGTTTTCCTGAAACATTTAAGGGTGTCTCTTAATCTAGACCCCTCCCCCTTTATCTCTGGACTTTCTATCTCTCTGTTATTTATCTATTTTGTTCTGGGAATTGAACCCAGGAGTGCTACATCCCCGCCCTTTTTATTTTTCATTTTTAAATTTTGAGATGGTCTTGCCAAGTTAGTTAGAGCCTCAGCCTCTAGAGTTGCTGGGATTACAGGGATTTCAGGTGTGGGCCACTATACTGCCTTCTAGAGATTTTTTTTTTTAATGGGATTTTAAACATGTCATTTGAATATAGTATGGTACAAATAATAAATGACAAGAGAATCCTTCTTAAATGGAATGGCCCAATCGATTCTCTTTACGCAGGAAAGAGTGGGTAGGTTTGGTCTGAATCTTCAGCCCTGCAGGTTGCTTTTGGCTGCTAACCAGTGCTCCTTTCTCGGTTCATTTCTTGGGTCACTAGCATTTGGGTCCTTGCTAATAAGTCAAGATTTACCTATACATTTCATGTAGTCCTTGTGGTAGTCTGAAGAGCTGGTAAGTATTTTGTGATCAATTTTGTAGTAGGAGAAACTGAGGCATGGAGAGGGTAATTTGCCTGGGAGGTGGTTTGTGCTGCATTGTGGTCCCTTTTCCTTTTGTGACTTCATGAGGATGTGGAACCTCAGGGCTTCACAAGCAAACAGATCAGGGAACAAACACTTGCAGGTTGGGTCATCTCCATGTCACGAGGATATTGGCCACAGAAGCTGGCCACTGCCTTCCATTTTCTAGTGATTGAGAAGCTCCCGATTTTGCTCACACTGGAGTTGGGTAGATGAATTGAAAAAAATCTGAGCACAGCTGGGGTGCAGCCCAGTGTAGAGTGCTTGCCTGGCCTGGGTTCATCACCAGGACTGTACATACACACAAAAGCACCCCCCAAACCATACCTTTATGCCATGTGCTATGCCACACACCCATAGTCCCACTACTCAGGAGGCTGAAATAGGAGGGAGGATTCATTAGCCCAGGAGTTCAGAGCCAGCCTGGGCAACACAGTAAGACCTGTCTCAAAAATATCTGACCACTCTGCTGGAGGGAGGATAGTAGCAGGGTGCACTCTGACCCCTGCATTGGGCAGTGATCATTGCACTGGAGAAATGGGCAACCTACCAAGTGGCGGACCTACACCACAGGAGTTCTGGTCTGTGAGGGGTGTGGAGTCCTTAGAGCTCCTAGGAAGCGCAGTGTTTCTCAGTGCAGGTGTTAAGATTTTTTGCCTGTCAGTTTACTCGGGCATCTTTTTCTGCAGTGGTCACTTACAAACCATTTGGCAGTTGTTTGCTGCTGTTTAACAGACAACTATTATATTTGCTAATCTGTTCTCCTTTTTACTGTCAAGTTAGGTGACTCGTGTCTGTCATTCTTGTTAGAGCACTGGCTGGGTATGTTTGCTTTATTTATTTTTATTTTTTTGGAAGGTTGGGGAAACATCTTTAGTGTAATTTTTTTTAATATTTATTTTTTAGGTGGACACAATATCTTTACTTTGTTTTTATGTGGTGCTGAGAATCGAACCCAGTGCCTCACGTATGCTAGGCAAGCGCGCTACCACTTGAGCCACATCCTCAGCCCCAGTGTAATGGTTTTGAATGTATGGTTTGTGTAAAAGTTAAAATGTCTCAGAATGCAAGAAGGCCATCTGTCTAGCATAGTTCTTAAGTGTCCTTTCTCTGCAGGTATTTGAAATATCTCACCAAAAAGTATTTGAAGAAGAATAATCTACGCGACTGGTTGCGTGTAGTCGCTAACAGCAAAGAGAGTTATGAATTACGTTACTTCCAGATTAACCAGGATGAAGAGGAGGAGGAAGATGAGGATTAAAACTCTTTTATCTGGAATATTTTGTATGAGTTCTTGAATAAAACTTGGGAACCAAAACAGTGGTTTATCCTTGTATCTCTGCAGTGTGACTCAAACAGAGAATGGGAACCATGGCAGATGGGCTTTATGGGCTTCCACTCGCTTACTTGTGATTACCTTTTCTTTTCTGCTTGGAAATTTCATTTCTCACAGTAGTAACCAAAGTAGGAGGAGAAGGCTGTTGGAAGGGCACTAAGGAGTGTCCAGCCCTGAGCAGTAGATTGAGGGTGTGGAGATGCAAGCTTCACTTGGTCTCTATTTTATTTTTAAAAGTACAATTGTATTTGGTTATTTTCTCAAAGGAAGATTGAGGGACTCAATGTGCGGTTTCTCATGCATTAAAGACAAAACTAGTGATATTGTTCTAAGATCGCCTTGTGGGAAATGGCAGTGTCAATGACATGCGGGTTTCTAGACTTCTGTCTTCATTTTAAATTACAAATTACTTTTAATGCTCACAGCTATGTACGCTAATCCTTTTTCTTTCTATGCCAATAAAATGTGATCCTTTAGCTTTGCTGTGTTCTACCCTTCACAAAAGGGTTTGGAGAGCAATTGTATAAAAATGAATTTGTAAATATTTCTATAAGTCTTTGCAACAGACTGTCACTCTGGCCTCCAGCAGAGGGAGCTGGAGACATCAATCTGTGAGTTCCCAAGAGGGGAGCCATTTGATGCCCAGGGCTCCAGAGGATTGCCTAGAGTGGGGCTTGAGAGGCCATTGGGGAATATTTCTTGCTGAGGATTTGGGAATTGCCCAGGAAATAGTTGTTTCTACGCCACATAAGACCATGACTGGACTTCATGTCTAAAGTCCCCAGTGGTAGAAGAGTTGCTCAACATGAATAAAGCCCTGGGTTCCATCCCCAATATCACACAAAAACTCCTGTGAAATGGTATATGTCTGCTTGGGATTTCGTGTCAAATGTATGCAGAGGCTAGGGGACTTGACAATGGGAAGGGCTTCAGTGGCCACATTATTGAAAGAACCTGATAACAATGCAACCTTCTGAAATCCAAACAATTCTGCAGAAGTGTCTGCCTTGTTTTGTAATTATGCTGTATAAAAATTCATGTTTTAAAGAGCTGATCACCTGATTTCCATACCTGAGATGACAGCTCTCTGAGCTGCACAGCTGGAAATTAAATGTCCAGGTCCCACCATGGCTCCAATTTAACATTTGGTGCTTCTTGGATTGAGCTTAACGTGTTGAGGTTTTGCAATTTCACTTGTGGCAAAGGCTCTTGCATTTTCTATTTCTATGCAAATTTCTTGAGGCAGAATTGTTTGCACATTTCTCCTCTGCCCTCACAGAAGGCAGCATTTCTTTCAAACCTAACGGAGGCATCAGTTGCTCTTTGGCTGTGTCCCTTACCATGATTATTAACTTTATATGTGTGTGACTTGGGTTTGCAAATTTGTTTGTTGCATAGCTGTTTCCATGTAGTAATTCTTAGTTTGGCTGTTAAAAAAATTAACCCTGGACTAAGATTAGCATTTTTTTTAAATGGTCCTCTGCAATTTTAAGAAGTGTAATAAAATTGAAATCACTGGTTTTTCTATGCCTTTTTGAACTCTTGTAATTGAGTTTGATCACGTTTTATATTAAAGAGGCTAACACATGACTACTATTATTGTGCAAGCCTTTTTTTTTTTTTTAAGGACTGATCTGTTAACCTTTATTCTCTAAGTGCTGATGAGGTGTGGAGTAAAATATGTCCTTAATCTTCATTTTTTAATCTGCTGTTTGCTTCCATGAGATTCTGGAGTTGGCTGAACTTCATAGTCTGGAGAAGAGCTTTGCAAACCATACCTTTTTCTGGTGGGAAATATATAGCGTAGGCTTGAGTCACATTGCTCCTGCCACAGCAACTCCACCCAGGGCATCTCTTGGTCCATTTCCCTCTGTGTCCATCTGGTCCTGTTCCTCACGTGCCTGATTGGAAATGCCGGGGCTCAGAAACCTTGGGATCACTTGAGTTTTAAACTGTGATGTAAGTTCACATTAAGTCACAAAATAGAATGTTGGCAACTGTGGTTGTCACAAATGCCCTCCTCCCAAGTGCAGCTGAAGGACTGTGGTATCACTGTATGCCAGGGTCTCACCATTTCTGAAGGTGAGACCCTTTAACAATAATAAGAGCTCAATTATTGTTAAAGTGAGACCCTTTAACAATAAAAAGAGTTCTCCTGTTAAAATTACTGAAGATTTTTAGCCCCCTCTTCTGTGACTGGGGAATAGTGTCATGGTCCTCAGGAGTAGCTGGGTGTTGAGGCACAAGAGTCCCAAGCTTGCTTGTTGGTGCCTTGAGCAGTGTTGAGCCCCGAGGGGGGGGAGGGGAGTGCACTCATGCCAGATGCCTTTAAGGCAGTTGCTGTCTGGGGATGTTTAACCTCATTCTTTTTAGGGGACACTTGGTTGGTTGGAAGGTGAAAAGGATCCCCGTGAAGGGGCAGTGGTCCCTCTTGGTAACTTCAGGAGATCCTGGAAGCTGCTTTTTTGTGCTCAGGACTTGACCCAGAACTCATCAAGTGTGAGTGGGGAGGAGAGAGGAACCTAGGATGTGGACCATTTACAAGGAGCAGCTGCGGGTCTGGCAGTACCAAGGGGGCACTCTTGGATGAGGCTGCTGGGCCAGAAGCCCTGGGAAGTCCTTGGCTGAATCATGGTAATGGGTTTGTACTTGGGGGAATAAAGTCTTTGAGGGGGCTTCTCTGAGGAGAGGAAGGTAGGAAGGAGGCTTGCTGTTGGGGGCTCTCCAGTCTCAGCAAGAAGGTGGTGCTGAAGGACACAGGTACCGTGATGGTGCTTATTTCTGGGAACAAAACCCAGTAATTTCTAATCCAGCTATTTTCCTGCTCTGGGGATGGATTTGAGAATCACATTGGTTTTCTTCGGGCTGTTTTAGACCAGGCAGGACCTTTGCATTCCAAGTCTGGACTGTCCTGCTGAGGGACTTCACCGCTGACCTTAGCTGGATTCCAGGCTGCACCATCAGTAAGCTTAAGCCTACTGTCAGGTTCAGGGCTGTGGCTCCCTTTCTGAGAAGCTCCTGCCTGCCTCCCCCACGACCCCAGGTGGTTTGTGCAAGGTCCCTATGTGGAGGAAAAGGCCTCAGTTAGAAGCCAGGTCTTGGTCTGCAGAGGGACACTGGTTCCTCCAACCAGAGGACACTTCCAAATTCCAGCTGATGAAATTCCCCACTGCTGAGCAGAAGGTGCTCAGCAGAGGCTTGATCTTTCTAGGTACAAGCACGTCACTGTCCTCCAGAAGCCTGAAATCAGTGAAGTATCCAACAAGGTGGTCTTGGTGAGGAGACAGGTTTTGAAGGAACTGTCCCCAGGTATGACTTGGGTTATCCATGAGAAATTTACATGGATGAGTACCATTATGTGCAGAAGGTGATTATCTCTTTCAACTCTAGGGGAAAAAATTTTTCCTTGATGCTTTTGTAACATATTTTTAAAATATTGTGATTTTTGAATTGCCACTGAGGTGTAATTACAAGTTCTGTGATTAGCAAACATGAGTGTCTTGTCTACTGAGACTATGACCTTATTCTCGTGACTGCGGTTTATTGAATGTTCACCTTTTTAGGGATTGCTTTTAACATCAGGCATTTTGGGACCATTGTCATTGAAGACACACATTTAATAATTTTAACAATAATAAGAACTCTCCTTTTAAAATTACTGAAGATTTGTAGTAAAAAAAAAACATTTATTTCCACTATCCCAGTTTTTGTCTTTCTTTCCTTTTGGGTATTAGCTAATGTTACCCAGCAGCAGTCACGGGGAAGAGCAGGCTAGGGAGGGGAGAGCATCCTGAGTGATGAGCATCTTGGCTCTAATTTGTTGCAAATTAAGCAGTTGGAGCTTTTCCATGGTGAATGATATCTTGACTTTCTCAGCCTTGCTTTGGGAATTGGAGCCAAGGTTAATGGTGTGTGTGTGTGTGTGTGTGTGTGCACACACACATGTGGTGGGGGCTTTCTGGTATTAAGAAATATTAAGCCAAAATTCCCTGCAGTGGGTAGGGGGATCACCACTAGCTGTACCGGGGTGCTGGTGATGAAGGGTGGGTGTGTTTGGTGAAACTTAGGGTTTTTTTTTCCTGGGAAGTTATGAGTCAGGGAAACAGGTGGACTTGAAAGAGCCAGGAAGCCTTTCAGGGAATACGCAGGCCTGGCTCCAGCCTAGTGATCTGGGGCTCCCCTTGGCTAGCTGCTCAGTGGTGAGGACAGTTTTGCGGAGGGAGGTCCTTTGGTTCCTTAGCCTGCTTGCTGCTGACTGTCCCTTTCCTCTGATAGGTGGCCTGCAGTATTCTGATCCAGCATCTTTATGTATAGTGTGCTTTAAAATAGGCATGGTGGCACACACCTGTAATCCCAGTGACTTGGGAGGCTGAGGTAGGAGGATCATAAGTTCATGGCCAGCCTCAGCAATTTAGCAAGCCCGAGTCTCAAAAAAGGACTGGGGATGTAGTTGAGTAGTAAAGCGCTTATGGGTTCAATCCCCATTGCCAAGAAAAAAAGAAAGACCTGAGAGATGAAGTGGATTCTCAGCACCTTGCACTTTGATCCTGGAAGGCTGGACAGACTTGCCTTTGCCTAGGATGAAAAAAAAGATTTTGGGGCTCAATGGCAATTAAATTGGGTTGCACCAGGATAAAGCTTTGCCAAAAACCTTTACAACCCTCCCTGGGCCATAGATACAGCTTTTCCTGTCCAGCAGCATGGGTTGTAGCAACCTCCCCAAAGAGGTCTCGCTCTGGGGTCCTTCAGCCAAGTGGACACAATTTTCATGATTCTCCAAAAGTGCCAGGGCAGGGAAAACCCTCCTGGTGATGGATGCCTGGGTGGGACAGGTGCTCAGCCAAGACCAGAGGGTTTGGGCTATATTCCTCTTCCACCGCCTTGAGGTTCCCAAGTCAGGCAGAGCCTGGCTTCCGTGGGTTTCCAGTGGACCTCTCACGTGTCTGGCTGCAGGTAGTGAGATGAAGTTGCCCTTCTTACTGGTCCTTCTGGGATAAGAGTTGGTGATCCTGCGAGTCACTGAAACTTCCGCGCGTTTTAAAAGTAGCTTTAAGACTTGCTGCAGCGAGACTGAATGCACTCACTTAAAATTCGTCTTGCTCCAGCACGGCTTAGGCCTCCTTTCTTACCTTTAGCAATCGAGGGTTGGCAGTGGAGGCTCCTTCGCGTTTCGCCACAGGTGTTGCTTCTGAGTGGGAGTTTGGGGCGCAGACCACGCAGGGCCACACAACCCCCAGGGATCTGGATGTGAAGGAATTGGAGTCAGTCCAGGACGGTTGTTTTGGAAGAAGACATGTGGGGGGTGGGCACAAGCACCCTCACGGAATCAGCCCCACTGTCTCCAGAACGTCCCTTCCCCAAATGCAAACCACATTTTTCTTCTAGTCTTCATTCGAAATGGGTTGAGAGAGGAGATTAGAAGCATGTCAAGGCTGGAACCGGGTGCGGGGCGGGTCTTGGCGCGTGTCAGCCTAGTGGGGCGCTTCCTCCTCGCAGCCCCGGAGACCCCGCCTCCGCGCCCTTGGGGACCCGGGCCCGGCGCCTCCGTGGGCGGGGCGGCTGTGGCTGGCTCTGCTCTGGGCGCGCGGGGGCGGCGTTTCCCCGCCTGCTCCTGCGCTAGGGCCGCCAAGTCCCCGCAGCCCGCTTGGCCGTCGGGTCCCCGGGCGCGCTGGCGCCTCGACGGCTCCCCCTGTCGGAGCGCCCCTGTCTCCCACGCTCACCCGGCGGCACAGGACTAGTCCCCCCAACTTGTTCTGTGCTGTTAACTAGTACCGCTGCCGGAACGATGGGATGGGGTTGCCACAGCAACCAGACTGGACGTCACAATCCGGGCATGTGTGCCGCCCCCCCGCCTGCCGCCGTGCCGCCGGCGCTGCCGCCGCCACCCTCGGCCGGCTGCGGGACTGGGGCTGCCGGGCGCGGTGGGCGGAGCGGCCCGGGCTGTGCGGGTGCGGGCTAAGGCGGCCGGAGGAAGGGGGGTCGAGACGGGGGGGTGGAGGTTTAGGGGGTGGGGGGGCCGGCGTCCGCCATCTTCTCGCCGAGGCCGCCTCGCCCGCCGCGCGCCCGTCTGGCAGCGCACGGGTTAAGGCTGGCACCGCGCCCGGCGGGAGGGGGGCGCCCACCTCCCCTCCCCCCCGCGCCGGGCATGCGGGGCCCGCTGGGCACCGAGGAGGAGCTGCCGCGGCTGTTCGCCGAGGAGATGGAGAACGAGGACGAGATGTCAGGTGAGGGGGCGCGGGGGCGCCCCGGGGCCAGGGCAGTGGGGGCGCCGGGACTCGCGGGACCCGGGCCGGAGCGGGCGGCGCGGCGGGGCTGGCGCGGCGCGGGAGGAGCGCCCGGGCTGCGGGCTGTGCTCCCGCCCTGCTGGCGCCGCGCGACCAAGGGCGCAGGGCAGGGCGAGCGCCGGAGCGCAGCGCGCGGGCGACCCAGGGCGGGGTGCGACCCGGACCCCGGCTGCGGCGCGGGCCGGAGGACGGCGGGCAGGGGCCTGCGCGGGCGCCCGGGCGGGGAGGGGGCGCGGCGCCGCCAGGGTCAGTCCGCGTGCCCTTGAAGGGGGCGGGAATCGCGCGCTGCTGGCGCGGCGCACCCGCCTCTTGCCTGGCCGCCGCGCGCCCCTGGCCTCGCCGTGGGCAGGCGGGACCCGGCCCCGCGCGTCTCGGCCCTAGGGCGGCCTGGGTGGGGCCGGCAGCGGGGCGAGGAAAGGCTGTGTTTGGGGATCTGAAGGCGCCCGGCATGGGAGGCTTCCTTCGGGCCCGCGAGGGCTGCGAGCTGGGGCGCGCGGGATGGGACTCCCGCTCCCTTTTCCCGGCCGCTGGGCGCCGCGACCGCCGCTCCCTGCACTTTGCCAGGGCCTCCGGCGTCCTCCTGGCGCACCCTAGCGCCCGCGCCGTCTCCGTTCCTGTCGCCCAGCGCAGCGGCGTTCCAGCCCATCCTGCTTCTGTGGCTTGGGGCCTGGCGCCCCAGGGCCGCCGCCCCTGCCCTTGCCGGCTTTCTCCTTTTCTCTCTCAGAATTCAGGATTTCAGCGTGAATGGATTTGGTGCGGAGGGGTTGCCTTACAGGATAACCATTCAGTTAGCTGCCCGCCATTTGTTCCGACGTTTTCCCACCTGGCCCGCCTGGGCAGGGCCTGGCCAGCCGCCCTCCTCCGCTGCTCAGCGCCCCTCCTGGACTCCTCTGCTGTGAGGCCCGAGGATCTTCCCGTCCCAGAATGTGCATCTGGCCCCCAGGGATGTTTTATGTCTTCTCAGGGCATGAGAACGTGCCACAGTGGCACCTCTTCACTTCTGTTGGGGTGCAGCAGCCCCGAGGCTCCTTGGCACCTTCTCACTGCTGTGGGGAGTCCCCCAGGTGGCCACGCCCCCGCCCCTCTCCCCATTTCTGTTTGCCTAATGGCTTTGACTCTGGGGCCTCTGCAGGAGGCTGTTCCTCACCTTGCAGTAAGGCCAAGTTAGCAAAGAGGCTGCTGGGGTGTCCCCACATGGGGTAGGGTTGTCTGGACAGTAGCTGTGACCTTCCCAGACTGGTGGGATCAGACCCATTCCTGGGAGGGGAATACAGAGGCCCAGCACATGGGAAATACCTGTGTTGGCTTTCTAGCTTGGAGGCTGGCTTCTCAGTAAGCTAGCTCACTGTTTTCCTCAGTGAGACGCCCTGTGGTGTTTGGGGTGTGGCCCTTTGTGGCACTGATGGGGTGGTGGACAGCTGAGCAGGCATGGACAGCCCCATTTCTGGGACTGCAGACCTCTCGATGGAGTCCCCTGTCCTTTCCTGCCGTACTCTGGCTCTCTCTGGTTGTATTGGGGTACTGAGTTTGGGGAAGGAAGGAGATGGGGGGAGGGGCATAATGCCAGGCTGGTGACACCCAACTCATTCTTAGGGCCGGGGAATTGGGTCTTGGTCATCATCTCCCTTCTGCCCCTCATTCTCCCTTTTTCTCCAGGGCAGTGGGGATGTTGTCCCCAGGGCCTCCAGGAGTGGTCCCCAAAGCCTGGCAGAGAAGATGTCCTGCTCCTGCCCTTCTTGCCTGGGGATTGCAGCCCCGTCCACCTACCAGATGAGGTGCTCTGCCTCCCAGGCTCAGGCTCCTTTCCACGTCCCTGATTCCTTCCAGAACCTCCCAGCCTGTTCTCACTGATCACCCCCCCTTGGAGCTGGGGTCCCCTCTGAACACAAATCAGAGCTTGGAACCTGGGTCCATCCTTTTCTACTCCATGCCCCTTTATCCTCGCTCTGTCTTGTCCTTGGGCCTTGACTGTGACCTCTGCTTGAATTCCTCTTTCCTCTGCTCAGAGGTTTCTCTTGGCCATTTGGGTCCCAGCTCCAGTGCTACTATGGAAGACCCTCTTTGATCCTCTGGCTCAAGTGTGGTCCCATTACAGACTTATTTTAATGGTTTATTGTCTGGGCAGCACTTCTTGCTCCCTGGATGTGTTATTGTCCATCTGCTGGGCCGGTGGGTTCCCCTTCAAGTGGACTTCCCTTGACCACCTGCTGGGCTTAGCCCCCCCCCCCCAGAACTAAGGGTGCCAAGAGATCATTATGGTCTCAGTGTCTGAGGGTGGAGGGAACCTAGATCACTCCTGGGCCCCTGGATGTGATGGTGGCCTCAGCTCCAGCCTTATGTCCCTCCTTCAGTGCTGACTGGCCTGCCCACTAGCAGCCTGGGGCCCAGGTCAATGTCAGCTGGTTCTGAAACATTGCAGTTTGAGGCTGGAGGAGTTAGTATTTTGGGGGCTGTCAAACTGTTCTTTCTTTTTTCTAATCCAAGCAGTTGCACTCTTTGTCATTTTTTTTTTTGGCTCGGCTCCCCCTCCTGTCTCACCCTCAGAGTGGCCCTTGCTTCCTCAACGGTATTCTTGCTTCCTACCAACCCTTGCTAACTCTCTGGCTTTGTGTCAGGTGGGTGAGTCTGCTTCCAGGAGGAAGGTGGGGTGGGTGCCCACCTCTTCTGGCTCAGGGACTAGCAGCTGCCAAATTCTCCTGGGAGCTGGGAGGACGGGTCAGTGAGGGCTTGGGAGTTGGATGGAGGAGGCCTCCGATCTCAGCTCTGCTTTTGTTAGCTGAGTGGCCTTGGGCAAGCTCACCAGCCTTCTGCCTCAGTGTCCCCGCTTCTAGAATGGGACATAGCACTCACTACCTCATAGAGGGTTATTATGAGGCCTAATGAGATGGTGCATGTGGATCATTTAGGTCATAGTGCCCTGCATATAATGGGTACCCAGGAATCCATGGCTGGTATAATTAGCACCATCCAAGCGGGGAAGCTATCCTGCCTCCCCAAGGAAATGCTTTTGAGACTTGCACTTTCATCCAGTAAGCTGGGCAGGAGGAGGGCTGGGCGTGAGGCCCAAGGTGGGGCTGGAGGGATGGAGGACAGGGACATAGCACCTCAAAGCTTTTCCTTAGATATAGCACTAATTCCTCTTGGGACCACTGGTGGGCTGGCAAGTTCCCTGCCTGGTTGGCCTGGCCCTTTCTTAACCATAGCCAGGCTGGTGAGCTGGCCAGGCAGCGTGATCACTCCCGCCCCAAGGACACGCGACTGACCTGTGCTCTCCATGCCTACAGGACTGGCTCCGTCTGTATGCGCATCTCTGGCTTTCTGAGTGGCTGTCATGACTTCTAAAGGCCCAGGCTTTCTTAGCTTGCTGGCATTCTTGAGGAATGTGTGTAGGGGTGGGGTTCCAGGCATCCTGATTATATTGTTATATTTAATATTCTTTCTGGGAGAAGAGAGGCAAAGGGAGCACAGTTTTCCCAGTGACTTGGCAGTGACTTCCAAGTTGATGAGGGACTAAGATTCATGTGTCATTCCACCAGTTATCCACCCAGGCATCTACCTATTCACCCGTAAACCCAACCGACTAGCCATTTACTCACCATCCTTCCATTTATCTACCATTCATATCTTTATTATCCATCCAGCACTCATCCACCTACCATTCAGTCATCTACCTTCCATCCATTCATATATCCATACGTACACCCACCAGTCATCCTTTCACCTATCTACTCACCGTTCATCTGTCCGTATATCACTATGCATTCATCCATCTAGCCATCTATACATTTACCATCCATCAGTCCATCCAGAATCCATCCATCAATCATCCACTTATCTATACATACACATCCATCTACCCATCCAGAAACTGTCTGCTACTTACCTAGCCATTCATCTATCCATAGTCACCACCCACCCATTCTCCATCCATCCATCCATCCATCCATCCATCATCTATCTGTCCATATGCCTACCTGCCTGCCTGCCTGCCATTCCTCCATCCCTCCCCATTCATCTATCCATCTATCCGCCATCCACCTATTTACCTATTCACACAACACACGTTTTTGGAGTATCTTCCCTGAGCAGTATTGAACACAGAGCATGATGTCTTTCTGGGCTCTTGCAGTGAAACCCTGAGATTTTCTGTCTCATCTCTGTATCTTTGTCTATATCTCCCCCTCCCTGGCTCTCTCCCTCTGTCCCCCTTCTGTCTCTATGTCCGTCAGTTTTGCCTCTGCTTCTCTGTCTTGTCTCCCTGTCTCTCCCTCTGCCTCCGGGGTTGTCTCCCCATGCCCTCCTCTCCTCTCTGTTTTTCCTGTGCCCCCAATCATTCCTTGGGCCTGGAGGCCCCTTCCTGCCTGCCTTGTGCCCCTCACTCTCCCCAGACCCCAGTCACTCCTTGGTAGAAGCCTTGCCACCTCCCCTCTAGTCCCCTCCCCCTCAGGACTGGCGCTTTCTTTTGATGAGACACCAATGAGGTGATGTCTGGGTTTTGTTAAATGTCATAAATAAATTATTAATCACTCTTGGGCGGGAGTACTGCCCCCCACATCAGCCTAGGTTCTGTGTCATGTGGGGAGGTCCGAGGACTAATGGGAATTTTTGTCTGGGCTCCTCCTTGGCCAGAACTCCTGGTTCCTTAGCACCCAAAACGGACCTGACAGCCCTCACCCTGGGGCCACCCTCCCGGGCTCTGCCTGCATTGCTTAGCTCCGCCTGGGTGTCCCATCCCCACTTTTCACTCACAGTTTCTAATTCCTTGGTCACCTGGAGGAAGGGTGCTGGGACAGGCCAACTTATAGAAGAAGCTAGAGTCAGCCAGGCAGGGACTTGGGCCACCCCAAGGAGGGGTGCTGGTTTGAAGCCATTGCACTGTCCTGTCCCTGCCTGACCTCCTCCTGACCACCAGGTGGCCTTGTTCCCTGCTTGGACCTGGGTTACAGGCTGGGGAACAGAAGGAGCTCCTGTCTCCAGACCCTGCTGAGCTGGGTCCCTATCATTGACACATTTGGGGCCCCGACCTTGGCAGTGAAGGTCTTGTCTAGCTCCTGCCTCTGTTCTTCCCACCCTTCGACCACCCAGAATCTGGGGCCTCACCGCCCTCTGCAGTCACGTGGTTTTCTTTAGGCTGAGCAGCTTGCGCTTCCAAAGCTCCCTGCAGCCCCCTTCTGGCTCTGCCGCTGCTCCTCCCAGAAGGGGCGGGGCTTGCCGTGGGTGTGAGCCTGGACCAGCCCCGACCTCCCCCAGGGGCCCCTGGGACCTTCCAGACCCGCCTGCCTTGGCTTCAGTCACCTCATGGTCCCCAGGGCGTAGACCCCACTTGGCACACCAAACATGCTGTTGAAATGCTGAATTCCGGGAGGATCCCATGCCTGTCGGTTCCCTGCTGGCCATGGAACTGAGATGTGGGCAACTGATGGGGCCCTCTGAGCTTGAGTTTCCACATCTGCAGTGAGATTGGTAGTTCTTATCTCCGGGGTTGCTGTGTGGTGTCCCAGTGGATATGACACTGTCGGGTGCTCTGAGCCTAGGGCAGGTGGTGTGTAGGCATTAGGTGATGTGTAGGCCTGGGATGGGCCACCCAGCTGTGTCAGCTTGGGGTCCCTCTGGGCTGAGCCAGAGTGTGCACTGGGAGCTAATAAGGGGCTGGACTGAGCTCAGGAAAAAGCTATAGAAGGTCCTTCTCTTCACCCTGCCAGGCTCTGTCCCTCCCTGTCTGTCCATCCGCTCCTTGCCTCTGAAGCAGCCTCCCCCGCCCCTCCCCAGGCCTGCTCTGCCTGGGCGGCTCTGGAGGTGAGCGATAACCAGGCTAATGGTCCTAATTATAGCTGGCTTGGATCGATGGCACCTCAGGCCCTGGAGGGGCAGGGCTGGTGTGGGAGGGCCCAGCCAGGGGGGCCAGAGGTGTGGGCCGCTATGAAGGCCAAGAGCTGGCAGGACAAGGAGTCCTGGAGCCCCTCACCCCAGGGCTGCGGGAGCCCACCACCACTGGCTGCATGTCCTGCGTCTCAGCACCCTCCGAATCTCTGCTCTGTCCTTGACAGCTGGGGCCGCAGGGAGAAGGGGCAGGGGTCCCCGGGCTCAGGGCTCAGGGCATGGCTGATGGTGGGGTTGCTTGAAGAGTGATTCCTAGGCTGAGAGCCCAAGAAGACTCACGGCCTGTTGCAGAAGAGGGAGAGGGGCCGTGTGAGAGGAGGGGCTGGGCTCTCATATTAAAGACAGGACGCATGGACTTGAGGTGTCCCCAGGAGACCAGAAGCCTGTGGGAACAGGAAGGGCCTGTCAGAGAAGGGGGTGGGCAGGGCTGGGTCCCCATCTCCCATACCAACTCCGAACCTTCCTGGAGGAGGATTTTATTAGGCAGATGGCCCTGGGCTGGGAGGTCTTCTGGGAGGGGAGGAGGGGTCTGTGATGGACAGGATCTAGGACCGATTCTCCAAGGGTTCTGGGTGTGGTCAGGGTGACCTGTGAGGCGCCTCTTGCCTTCTTCCCACTACAATGCAGACCACGAACTTCCTTCCAGAACTTCCCCAGCCACCTGTTCATCCTCAGTCCAGTCTGGTCAGTCAGGGACCATGTACTGATCTGACCTTCCTAAATCTGGGGACTGCTCTTCTGGGAAGGGACAGGGGACAGCCCAGAGCAGGGAGAGCCCCCACTCCCGAGATTGCATCAGCCTCGAGTGGATTACATAACCATGTTGAGCACTGCTAGGGGGTGGGGTGCCTCTGCCTAGGCTGTCTCTATGGGGCCAGGGGAGTGGGCAGATTAGGGATGGGCATCATGTTGGCCACCTTAGTCTAGCTCCATGCCAACCCCGGATACTGCTGGCCAATCTTCTCCACTCCAGGATGACTCTGGGGGTCCCCATGCATGTTTTCAGCTGGTTTGAAAAATCTCTGCCCTGCCAAGTTGGGACTTAGAGGGACAGATGGGGTCAGCTCTAGCAGCCCCTGGCCTCATCCTGGCTGTACCCAGGGCCTGCCCCCCACTGTCCATGCCTCTGTGAGTTGGAGCTCATCTAAGGCCACCGCATCTGTGCCTCCACCTGGGTATGTCCTCAGCAGTGCTCCTGAGTGGGTCAGGACACGCTGTGCTGGTCCTTCAGGACATATTCAGGCCACCCTGCTAAAACCAGCTCCCTGTGGCACCTTCCGGAGCCTCCCCCTCCATGTCCGTGTGCTCTGCTGGTCCTCGGGGTTCCCACCACCTCAGCATGGGGAAGGGTTGGACTCAGGCGTGCCCTGCCTCTGCCCAGGGACTCCTGGGGGCTGGCAGAGCAGAACTTGCTCCCCGGTTGGGACCCTGGTGCAGAGGGTGCCAGGCAGTGGTATAGCCCCCACCTGGTGCAGTCTGGCCCTGCAGGGTGAATGGTAGGAAGGGTGTCTGCCCAGCCACCAGAGTCACCAGGGCCCTCTGAGGGCTGGGTGTGTGTGGAGGAAGCCTCCTTGTTCTCCCTTGGGACAGGGAGTGGGCAGGGGTCCCAGGCTGGGGGTGGGGCCTGTGTGGAGCCTGGGAGGGGAAGTTTTTTGGTTGAGTCCTGTGTGTGCACACGTGTGTCCATGCACATGTATGTGGCTGTTCTGTCTGCTGCATGGGGCCTGCACACAGCTGGCTGGCAGGTTGAACATACAGGATGGTAACAAGGACTTCTGAGGTCACCCTTTCCTGGTTCTGAGGTTCCCCTGGGCAACCTCACCCTCCCAGGTGGGGTCCTGCAAGGTGGCCACTGGACTCTGAGCTGTTCACCCTGCTATGTCTCCCACCTTGTGGGCCCAGCTGGCCACTCGTGGCACATGGGGGTGGGGCAGGACGAGTGGGCAAGGGGTGCATGGGCCACCGGCTGCCAAGGGGAACTGACCCGAGTGGGTCCTTCCCTGGTCTCCTGGAGGTTTTCTTTCCGCATGGCCCTTTGCCCCATGTGTGGCCATAGTTCTACTCTGGGTGACTTATTTCTTGGTGCTGTGTACCCTGGGGGACCCTCCTCCCTTCCCCTTCATGGCCCATGCCTGGAGTCTTGGAACTTGGTCTCAAGTGTGGTTTCTTGGGTGGGAGTCCGGCCTCAGCCCACTGTGTCCCCATGGCAAGGTCACACATCATGCCCCCAGTACATGTGGGAACCCCTCCTCTAGGTTGGAAGTGGGGGAGGGGCAGTCCCACCCTGTGCCCTTCAAGAGATGGGTGTGGAGCTCGGAGCCAGCATCTTACTTTTTTTGACCTAGGGCCCTGGGCTTGTGCACACACACACTACCACTGACCACACCCTCGGCCCTTTTTATTTTTTATTTGAAGACAGGGTCTCACTAAGTTCCCCAGGGTGGCCTTGAAACTGTGATCCTCCTGCCTCAGCCTCTCTAAGCTGAGGATTACAGGTGTGGCCACCACACCCAGCTGTAGCCAGTTTCTTCTTCAAAGATTCTCCACCCAAGTCCACTCTGCTGTCCTCGAAGCCTGTAAGGTGCTGAAACAAGCGAGGGGTTCAGGATTCTGGTGGCTTCCGGGAAGTCCAGGCGTGGTGAATGTGACAGTTCTCTGCGGGGTGCCACATCTTCCTGGGTGCCCAGCTGGCGTGTTCTTGGCATACTGTCCAGCGTGTGTGTGTGTGTGTGTGTGTGTGTGTGTAGGGTGAGGTGTGTGCACCTGTGCATGTGGCTGCAGGGTCAGGGCAAGGGGTACAGTGTCCTGTTTTCACAGGATGGGCCTCACCCAGGTTGGCGCCTGTGTCCGGCCCTGACCCTCCCCGGGTGGTTCCTTGGGGCTGCTTCCTCCCTGCACGCCATGCACAGTGCCAGCTGGTTAATCGCTCACTTTTGTTCCTGGAGATCAGCTTCCATGTCCCTGTCTTACCAGGGGTTGGTGGTTATTGTCCCATTTTAGAGGGGGAAGGAAAGGCCCAGGGAGGGGACCTGACATTGTCCACCACGGCTGGCATTCCTGCCTTGCCCTGGTTGGGTCTGGGGAGGGTCCGGAGTGGTCACCTGGCGTGGCGGGTGGGTCCCTGGTACTCTGGCTAGGGGAGCAGAGGGTAATCCCTCCCCACTTTGCCTCTTCCAGAAGAAGAAGATGGTGGCCTTGAAGGCTTCCACGGCTTCTTCCCTGCGGAGCCCATGAGCCTTCCCAAGAAAAAGAAATCCAAGAAGCTCAAGGAGAGCAAGTCCAAAGGGAAGCGGAAGAAGAAAGAGGTGAGATGCGAGGGCGGGAGGGGCGCTGAGAGATCTGGGCCTCACGAGGAGTCCCAGCTTCCCCGAGAAACACCCAAACCAGTTTGTGCTGGAAGCCTGGTGTGTGCCAGCCTTTCTGGGGGGTTCATGACATCCTATTTCCTGAGAGAACGTTGGGGGGGTGTCTTTCCTTTCTCCTGTCCTGGCTGCCCTGTGTGGGGACAGTGGAATGCCCACATTCAGCATCCCTCCCTCACAGCCGGTGGTCACTGCTCCTGGCTCTTGGCGCTCTCTCCTGGCTCTCTGTAGCAGCCTCTGTCCCTCTAAGCAGACGTACTGGAAATGTAGAGGCGAGGCCCGGAGTCCTGGAGAGCCCCTGGTGAGCCGAGCCTGCCCCTAGAGCCGGGCTCCTATCTCTTTCATCCTGATTCCCAGCAGTTCAGGAAAGGAGAGGGAGGTGCGGATGGATGGAGCCCACGCTCTCAGAATACTTGCACGTGCTTCACGGACTCGCTTGGACCCCAGGATCCACCCTGGGAATCGGTGGGATGGGGCTCTCTTAACCAAACCTCTGCAGAGAAACAAAGAAATTGGTGGGATGGGGATGGGGATTCGTCCTTGTCAGATGGGAAACTGAGGCAGAGAGGCAGCTGAAGGTTCCCCGACTTGGACTGGGACCCTGGGTGCCCTGTTACCTTACTGCATGCCAACTGGGAGGCTTTGGGCCTCGTCTCCAGTCCTCCAGGCAGCCCCGGGGAGAGGGTGGTAGCATGCATCTAGCTTCACAGGCAAGGCAGAAGTGGCTCAGGGACGGCCATGCCCACGGTCACATGTGGTCATGCCGAGGTCTGAACCTGGGACTCTCAGCAGGGTCCAGCTTTCCCCCTACCAGGCATGGCCCTCTCCTAGCCTGCCTGTTCTGAGGGAGACGTGTGGCCAGTGCTCTGCCCCTTTTTGGTCTAGAGTTGTAGACGAAAGGCCCAGGAAGGTGGCTAGTGAGGAGCCCTGGGCAGAGCCTGGTAGGGAGAAGGGCTGCAGAAGACCCAGCCGAGGGCCCACGTGCCTGCTGAGTGCTTGGGAGTCCACCTAAGGCAGTGGCTCCCTGGGGCCACTGTGGCCTCTTGCCTACCTCTCAAGTGAGGCGGGGTCAGCAGTGGGCTTTGAGCGGCTGGGCACAGGATGTAACTCAGCTCTGGCTCCTAGGGAGGCCCCAGGGTGAGGGCCAGAGGCAGAGGCAAGGAGGCCCAGCAGAGGGAGAGAGGACAGTGGTGGGCGTGAGAGCTGCTGCCTGTGCCGCTTGATTCTGTGTCCCCTTTCCACCTCCCATTTGTTTTGGTGACACATTAAGTGCCTTCCCATGTGAGGTGGCCATGGAGCGGCCCCGACCTCTGCTTGTGGCCTGTTTCCCTGGTCTGTGATCCTGCGCTGTGGTCTTCATCCAGGGCCCCTCTGGGGAGAGGCTGAGGCAGCTTGGTTTTCTTTGCTTGGTGCTCTTCGCTGAGGTTGGTGGTCAGCCTTTCTCAGTGGCAGGCCCCGACCCTTCTGGGAGAGCTTCTTGAAGGGTGCACCTGGCCACGCCCACAGCCCCTTTTCCGAGCTCCCGTGCTGTGCCCCCCAGGCCCTTCCTTGCCTCTATTGCTCCACTGTGTGTGTGCACGCGAGGGATCCTGGGTCCTCCTGCTTGACTTTGCCCACACCTGCTGCCCTCAGCTCTGTCTTCATTCTGGTGTGATGTCCAGGACTGATGTGTCTGCCCCCTCTCAGGACACTCTACTCTTTACCCCTGGGCCAACCTGCAGGGTAGGGCCCAGGTCAGAGTTGTCCTTGGGGGTAGGTGGGTGGCCGAGGTTCCTGAGATGTGTAGGCCTGTAGGCTCTGAGTCTTCTGAGGGGTCGCGAAGGGGGTGAGCTTCCTGTTCCCAGTATCTAAATGGAGAGGGAGGGGGGACCCCGTGCCTGGGGGCTCCCCCACTGAAGGAGAAGCTGAGACCAGCCCTTTTGATGGGCAAGGTCCCTAAATTCCTTGCTGTAGTTCCCTCTGCACTGCGGGGTCCCCACCGCAGCCCTGCAGGTCTGTCCTTGTGCTGGGCAGTGGATGGGCTGGACTGCAAGGCCCTCGGGTGACTTACTGGTTGAGGCTGTGAAACCTGTTCTGCTGCCCCACTGCCTTCCCCTCTGAGCCCCAGGCTCCGTGGGTCTCCATCCTGGGCCTCACGGCCGAGGGCAGGGATTTCCTCCATGTGGCCCCTGCCCCGTGCCTGTTTCCTCTCTAACAGATTTCTGGGGATGGGGTAGGAGGCTAGGACCAGAGGCACTACCACCTGGCCCTGGGTCTCAGCCTCGGGCTAGCTCTGCCCAGGCCCCCATTTGGGTCCCAGCAGGGGAGCAGCAGGTGCCTGTGAGAGCCACCGCCCCAGGCAGGGTGGATTTTTGCCCCCTCCCTCCTGGACATGTTGGCCCTGGCCAGGAGGGAGGCAGTGTCTGGACAGGGGCCAGGAGTGGGAGGGTGCTGGCGGCCCTGCAAGGGCTGGTTGCTGCCTCGCTTCTCAGGGCCCTGGTCTCAGCTTCTCCTTTCTCTGAGGCCTGGTTTGGTTTTGTGTCCAGCCCAGCTTTCTGGCTCTCGTCTGCTGTCTCTCGCTGGGTCCCACGGAGTCTCCCTCTGGTTCATGCTTGGTCTCTGCCTTATGCATCTGTCCCCCTGGCCTCTTGCTCTCTCTCATCTCGCCATTTCCCCCCGCTCCTGCCTCGTTTCCCTCCCTGCTCTCCCTCATTCCCCCCACTCCTCTCTACTGAGATGCTGTGGTGCTACCTGGAAAGGATGGAGGGCTGGGGTGGACTGGAGGACCCCAGGGGACAGGTTCCTCGAGGTGACCTTTGGTTCAGGGCTGCCCCCTTCCCTGCATTCCTGAGAGCCTGGCTCTGACCTGCTGTGGATCCTAGGGGGTCTGGAGCATGCTGTGTCCAGAGAGGAGGGTCCCAGCTGCCTGCCTGCCCCGCAGGCAGGGGGATTGTATCCCTTTGCCCCTCTCTGTCTCCACCCAGGTGACCCCAGGAGGAGGTGCCAGGGCTGGCAGGGCCCCAAGCAGCAGTTTGGGTGGGGGCAGGCAGCAAGTCATGGATTCTGATTTACATAAAATAACCAGGCTGCAGCCAGAACCTGAGCATATGTAGATGAAGCTCCTTGTCAGACCGGAGCGCAGGAGGGAGAAATGATTTCAACCTGTACTGCAGCGGTTACCATAGCAACCAATTATTCAGTGCTAAATTATAACTGTTTATAACAGTCGTGAATGGGAAGGCTCATATTTCATTCTTTCTTTTTCCCTCTCAATCTTGAAGGACCCCAAATTGAGAATGACCAACTCTCTCAGTCCTTCCTTTGAGTTTAAATGCGTCCTTTCTCGGGAGATGCGGTGTGCGTGCGCTGGGTGTACAGGGAGGGGCGGGGGAGATGAGAGGTTTCCATCCAGAAACAGCTGCGGAGCTGGGAAGGAGGGGGGCAGTGGGGACTGCCCACTTGGGGGTCCCCAGAACCGAGGTTGGTGCGCTATGCCCTCCGTGGGAAATGGGGTGTAGAGCAGGGGACCCGCCACAGGCACAGCTGGGGCGCAGTGTCCAAGGTGCTCTGCAGGTGGCTTCCGAGTCCTCTAAGATTGTTCTTCCAGCCAGCGGAGCGTCTCCCACAGTCACGTCTGGGGCTGCTGCAGCGAAAGGACAGTGCCAAGGTCAAAGTCCCGACCGTCATCCTGATTTTCACATCCCACTGTGTGTCTCGGTTGCTCACAGAGCTCAGGGTGGAGCTCTGCTAGGGAATTACTGGTCTCCTCCCCTGAGCAGGCTATGGTCCACGGCCCCCTTGTAGGGTCCAGGTATTCTCTGGTGTCCCCCCTCTGCTGCTTGGTCTTCCTTCTGCCACTGAGGTCCTCCCAGTTCCTGGGTTTCTTCTCTGCAAGTTGTTTCAGAACCAATTCAGCATCCCCCACTCCCTTTCTCTGCAAGTCAAGATTTTTGGGGGGGCAGGGGGAGCAAAAGGAGGCCCAGTTGTGGAAGTGTCAGAACAGCTGGTGCTGAGTTCTGCTGGGATAGACTTGTTCTGTAACCCGTCCTGGCTGGGGATCGGAGCTCGGGTGAGTGCTGCGTGTAGGTGGGTGTGGTCCAAGCTGTGTGGGCTCCCTTTGGGGGAGGCCCAGGGAAGGGAGGTGGCCAGGGGCCCCTGGGCCTCAGAGCCTTCTCTTTGGCGGCTTCTTCCTCCTCTGTGAAATGAGAGGCTGACATCTTGCCTGAGCCTCAGGTGGTTGGCTGCAGGGAAGGGGTCTCCTGCTCGGCTCTGGGGTGGACTCTGGCCCAGCCTGTCAGGGTCGGGCTTTGGCCTTCTGCCAGGCCTGCTCCCCCTGAGCTGTGCACACGCCGCCACCGCCAGACAGCACAGTCTGCAGGCGGCGGCGCTTCCCGGCTCCCCGCTGCCCTCCCTCCATCTTTCCGCTCCCCCTTGGCCCTGCATGCGAAGCTGTGCTGGCCACTCCTTGCCTCTCTCATCCTGATGCTTCCCAGCAGATGCCTGGGCCAGCTTCTCTGGAGCTGTTGCTACACAGCCCCGTCTTGTCTGAGTCACGTTGTCCATCCACACTGCTGCCCAGCTGCAGGCTCGCCCTGTGCAGTGGCTCCAGCCCAGTCTGATGGACAGATAAGGGAGATGAGGCTGGTTCGCTTCCTCATCCTGCCTTGGGGTCTTGGGTCATCTGGACATTACCAGGGGAGGACGTGGTCCTGGCGTGAGTGTCGCTCTGCCTGCGGGACCTGGCCCTTCTCTGCCGCTGTCTTCTGAGCATGGCTTCCCTGGCTGGCTGGCCTCTGTGTCAAACACCCAAGGGCTTACTTCCGGCCCCCCTTGGTTCCGCCTACCATCCTTTGTGGCACCGCCTTTGCACAGATGAGGAGGCTGAGGTTCAGCTCTGCTGCAGACTAGCAAGGGGCAAAGCCTCCCAGGGAGCCCCAGGACCCACGGGCAGGACCCCGGGTCCTCTGGCTTCATCCCTGGCCAGTTTGTGGGGTCCGCCCTGAGGCAGCTGAGGGCTGCCTGGATTCCCTCCCTTGGGCTGCATCAGCTGCTGTCCATGGTGCTGAAGCTCCCCGAGGCTCTCACCCTCCTCCTTACCTTTGCTGGGGTGGAGCCTGTATTTCTTGACTGGAAGACACCCGTGGGGAAAATGGATGTTCTTGTCTGACGCCCAGCTCTTCAGAGGACTGTGGAAGAGCCTAAGAGCCAGGCTCAGGCAGCAGCCAGGGCTGGGAGCTGCCCCTGCTCCGGGTGTGGTCAAGTCAGTGTTCCGAGAAACACCGCAGTTCCAGTACAGCAAGGAGGCCCTGTTTCTGCTACCTGCTGGCGTTGTTGGCTTGGGGATTAGTGGATGTAAGAGGTTTGAGAGCCAGAGCCTGGTGGAGAGCTGGGAAGTATAGGCAGCGCATGGCGGGCTCCTTCCTGGCCTGATCTCAGGGAGAGCCCCTCAGTGGTCTTCCATTCTCACCTAGCCAATGGGATGTGCCTGTTCAGAGCCTCTCTCCTGGGAAAAGGTTAGGTCATATGGTGGTGAGAATCGGACCCAGTGACTCACAGATGCCAGGCAAGCGCTCTACCACTGAGCCCCAGCCCCACCCTCCTCGGCCACGGCTCTATTAGCGTGACCTGAAAGGGAGAGTTGTGCTGGGGCCCCCATAGCTTCTCCAGGCGGACCCCGCTGCCCCTCCCATCCTCCCTGTCTTCCGCACTCTCCTTCTGCTCCACTCTCTGATGCGCCCCTCTGTCCCACTGCCGGTCCCTGAGCCCACGTTTCCTCTCTCCATCTCTTTTGTTTTTTGGGACTAGGGATTGGACCCAGAGGGGCCTAACCACTGAGCCACATCCCCAGCCCTTTTTATTTTTAATGTTGTGGCAGGGTCTTGCTAAGTTGCTTAGGGCCTCACTCAGTTGCTGAGGCTGGCTTTGAACTTGCCGTCTTCCTGTCTCAGCTTCCCGAGCTGCTGGGATTACAGGCGTGCTCCACCACGCCCGGCCCCATGCCTCTCTTGGCTCACCTTGAAAACAGTTCACTGTAGTCATGAGAGTGACAGGCCGAGTGCTCTGTCTGTAGCCATAGTGCCAGCCTCTCCCCACAGACCCCAGCTCAAGGGGACTGGGAAGGGCTCTGCCTCACTTGCTTTCTTCAGGGGCAGGAGGAAACTGCTTTCTGTTGGGGCAGTACCTTTCTGGTGGGGACGCTCTGGTTATAAACACCCTTATCCCCATATAAATGGGCCATTTTCTGCCTGTTCAGACAGGAGACTAAATCAGGGAAGCCAGGATTAAGAGCTGCCTAAATTACCTTGTCTCATATTGAGAGAAGTGGCCAGTGTGGGGTGGTGGGTGGGCTTGTGCCCTGGCAGCCTCTGGAGAGCTGGCTGCAGAGAAACCTGGGCTGTGCCCCATGTTAATCGAGGTTTGGCTTGATAGGTGTGGTTCCTGGGGCGCAGCAGTAGCAGGGCTTCAGGGCTGGAGCCTGGGTGGGCGCCAGTAGGGACATTGTTTCCTGCGTGGGGCTTTTTCTGTACACCTTGGTATTGGACTCTGGCCGTGGTGACCTCTACCATCAGCTCCTGGGTTCCAGTACCGTTGTGCAAGACTAGTCACCATCCCAGAGTCCTCAGAAGCCTGGCTCTGACCAGAAAGGCAAGAGGACGTGGAACCTGAGCGGCTCAAGGGTGGGCCAGGCAGGCTGCGTCTCGCTTGGGAGAGGGTCTGGTTTGCGGGAGGCCTTGCCTGACTGGCCCTTCTCATTCAGCGGGGAGTGAGACCCTTGACTTGTGCTGGCTCAGAGCGGGCCAGAGTATTGGACACGGATGAGGGACGGGTGGGCTGACTAACTTGGCCAGGCTGCTCGCAGAGCCACACTCTGCCCGGGACCCTCAATTCTCTTGGGACCTCTGAGGCCCTCACTGTGCCCCTTTCTTTTCCAGGGGAGCAACGATGAGCTTTCAGAGAATGAGGAGGATCTGGAAGAGAAGTCAGAGAGCGAAGGCAGTGACTACTCCCCTAACAAAAAGAAGAAGAAGAAACTCAAGGACAAGAAGGAGAAAAAAGCCAAGCGGAAGAAGAAGGACGAGGACGACGATGACAATGACGACGGGTGCTTAAAGGTGACCGCTGTGGCCTGGGCTGGAGGAGCTCCAGTTCTTTGCCCTCCAACCTGAGAGTCCATCCCGGGTTTTCCCAACCGGCGTGCACCGTGGACATTGGACACCATGTCTGAGACGTGCAGTGGCCAGGCATCCTGGAGACGTGTTGGGATAACGCTGGGCAGATTTAGGAGCTGGTGGAGGAAATTGCGTGTCTTGCTGATGTGTTGGCTGCTCTTGGCCGTGGCTTGCCTGTGTGCGCCTGCCCCTGTTTCTGGGGAGAGTGACAGTGGGAGCTCGGGTTGAGTGTCAGGAACCTTTGCTTGGAGCAGGACAAAGTGGAGTCTTCGCTGCCAGCAACAGCTGGCCAGCCCTGTTTAGGGTGGGAAGGGAACCTCGTTCCTAGCTTGCTCTGCAAGTCTGCCCGAGCCAGTGGGCATTCCCCAAGTCTCCTGCTGGACTTGCAGCAGAGCAGCTGCAGAGAATGGTCTTGCTTTCCTGGGGGACGAGTGGCTTCCCATGAATGTGCGGAAACATGGGAAACAAGCCATGGCTTTAGGCTCAGCCTCACACCCCCTGGGACTCAGGACCTCCACTCTCGGTGTTGGAGGATGACCCTGAGTCACCAGGAGGGCTTTGCTCCTCGAGCCCCACAGCATAAAGGTGAATGCTCCATAGATAATAGTACAGCCGCTGTTGGGCGGAAACACCGGTGGGAATGACTGAAGCTAGGAGGTGCCGAGGGAGGGGCAGCTCTCTCGGGGGCGTCTCCACACTGAGTGCTCTCATCAGTCAGTGGGTGTGTTGTGAGTCATCTGCGACTGGTGATAGCTGAGGGGCTGACAGTTCTGACTTCAGGGAGCAGTTCAGGGTCCCCCAACAGTGTCGTCCACTGCCTAGCTTCCATGCCCGCTCTGCTCTCCTGGGGGTGGGCTGGAGGGCCCAGGTGCCTGCAGGGATGGTAGGGACAGGTTGGTCACGGGAGGGTGTCCAGCTCTCTTGGAGCCAGGTTCCCAAGCTGCTCTGCAGTGCCGGTCAGGCAGGCCTGCTCCTCAGCTCCAGGGGGCCAGGGAGACCATGTACCACCTGGGGACTTTCTACTGCAGGAGCAGAAAGCCCAGCTCCCCCGGGTGAAGGCAGCACAGGGGGATACGGAGTCAGGGCCCTGAGACTGAGAGGTGGGGATCCTAGGGTGTGGGCCCCGGTGGTGGCTGTTTCTGTGCACCCCTCTCTGCCTCTGTGGGGTCAGCAGAACTCAGGCTAGGTGTCCTCAGGGCTAAGGGCAGGTGCACAGCAGTTTAGAGCTCCTCAGCCCCATTCTGCAGGACTCCCCGTCCAGTCACAGCCTGCATGGGACAGCGTGGCCATCTGGTCATCTGACCCCTGGGATGGGCCTCTTTGAGAGCTGGCTGGGTGTCTCCACACCTCCCTGGTCTCAGTGTCCTATCCTAAAAGTGAAGCATTGGCTAAAGGACCCTCTCAGCTCTGCCCTGGACAGGCCGTTGACCCATGCCCTACCCGGGCCAGGACATGCCTTCCTGTCTTCAGAACCTGACCTGTCCTTTCAGGGGCCAAACAGGACTGCACTGGGGGAATCTGGGTTGCAGACTGGGGGGCCCCCACCTCACCTCTGATCCCACTTTTGGCCTCTGTCTCCTTAGGAGCCCAAGTCCTCGGGGCAACTCATGGCTGAGTGGGGCCTGGACGATGTGGACTACCTGTTCTCGGAGGAGGACTACCACACCCTGACCAACTACAAGGCCTTCAGCCAGTTCCTCCGGTGGGTTGGGGTCCAGGATGCTGAAGCTGGGCATCTGTGGGTCCGTCCCTGGGGAACAACCAAGTCAGAGGTCGGGACAGAGAGGCAGAGCCCAGGATGAGGGCTGTCAGGCCAACCACTGACCTGCAGGGCTGGCAGGGGAGGGTCCTGTCCCTCCCCTTCATTTTAACAGATGGTCAGGCCTCCCCTGGCTGGCCTGGCCTGGGTCCTCCTGTTTTTTCCTCTGCTGCAGTGCCCTCTGTCCTCTCAGATCTTGCAGGGTCTACACACTGGTTAGCTACTCACCAGCTGTGAAGGAGGGAACAGGAGTGTCTGGGGTGGACTCTTGTCTTGGCTTTGTGCTTCCCTGCCCTCCTTTCTACCTGGTTTCGCTAGCCAGGGAACATGGGGCTGCTGCTGGAGGCTGCGGGGCTGGGAGAAGGGACGGCTCTGCCCTCATGTCCTGGCTGTTTCTCCCAACACAGGCCGCTCATTGCCAAGAGGAACCCGAAGATCCCCATGTCCAAAATGATGACGGTCCTAGGTGCCAAGTGGCGGGAATTCAGTGCCAATAACCCTTTCAAGGGCAGCTCTGCGGCAGCAGCCGCGGCGGCGGTGGCCGCAGCCGTAGAGACGGTTACCATCGCCCCGCCACTGGCCATCAGCCCCCAGCAGGTGCCCCAGCCAGTGCCCATCCGCAAGGCTAAGACCAAAGAGGGCAAGGGTAAGACTGCAGGTGGGGGACTCCATGCCCTGCTGGGCACCTGGGCACTCCTTACCAGGGGGTTTGGGCTGACTCGCCCTTTCTCTGCGGCCATGTGGCATCCTAGCCTGTTCCAGTCTACCTGTGGGGTAGGGAGGAACGGGAATAATGGGGACAGAGCTTTGGAGGTAGTGCCTGGTCACCCAGCAGGCCCCTCTACCTAGGATGGGGGGAAGGAGGGAGGCCCGAGTGTCCTGGGCTTCTGGGAGTTGGCAGGCTGGAGTTGGAGGTGGCCAGGGTTAACCTGTTGACCTCTCCTCTGGTTGCCACTGTGGCACAGTCCTTCTCCAGGCCTGCGGGGTAGCTAGAGGATCATTTCCCTGCCCCTTCTGGCTTTAGGATCCAGGGAGGTGCAGGAGTTGGGAGTAAGGGGCTGGTATGGTCAGACTGGAGCCCAGGAAGGGGGTCCAGATCCAGTCTGACTCAGGGCTAGGGGTTGTGGACAGGAGGAGAGGGCAGCAGGGAGGGAGCATTCTGCGTGGAGGTTTCTGGCTTCCTGGGTTTGGGGACATTGGTCTCCCAGGGTGCTCCCTAGTGCTATCTCCAGTAACTCAGCCTTCCTGGATGCTGATTTGGTTTTTGATGGGGGTGGGGGTTGAGGAGATCTGGGGACCCTGGTTTTCAGCCCCAAGGAGATTGGTAGCTGGGTGAGGTGGTGTACTCCTGTAATCTCAGTGACTTGAGAGGCTGAGACAGGAGGATCACACGTTTGAGGTCTGCCTCAGCACGTTAACAAGGCCCCCAGCAACTTAGAGAAGACTCTGTCTCAAAATTAAATAAGTAAGTAAATAAAAAGGACTGGCTCTGTGATAAAGCACCCCTGGGTTAAATCCAAGGTATATTTAAAGAAAGCAGCATTGGTTTCTGGGACAAGGCCGTGGTGCCGTGCCTGACACCCCTTTGCCAGGTCTTGGAGGGGGCCCGGTAGGCAAGTGACATGGGTCTGACCCTGCACCCTGTCCTGCCTGACCCTTGTCACCAGGACCTCAGGAAGGGCCTGGCCTAGCCTATCCACCACCTGCCCATCCACTTACTTATTTCCTCTGGGGCTCCAGCTGCCAAGCTATTGATTCCCCGAGCGCTGCTTCACAGCTGAGCTGTTGAAGTAGATTCTTTGTAGCATCACGAAGGGAGGGAGCAGTGGGACTCCCAGTCTGTCCGGAGAGTGGCCGGAGGAGGGCCTTGGCTAAAGCCACCTGGGTGTGAATCCCGCTGCTGGACCTCTCCTTCTCTGCTTCTCCTGGCAGTGGGTTGGGCCACTGGGGGTGGCTCACTGCCCCGTGGCTAGCTTCAACTTGCCGGCCTTTCCCTGGGGGGCAGCTGTGGGAGGGGCCTGCCCTGCCTGCTTGTAGGAAGGGCTTTTGGCCTCAGGACGTAGCTCTGGGGGCCCAAGCATGGACCACAGGCGGGTGGGCGTGCCTTTGGTGGCTCTGCTGAGGCGGACAGGGGCTTCCTTGGCTGGGGTGGGGACAGTGTAGGGGCAGGTGCTCTTGGCAGAGGGCCAGTGCTTTGGCCTGGGTCAGGTCAGTCTCTGGCTTTCCCTTTCCCTGCTGTGTGACCCAAGCAGGGACTCCCTGTGTCCCCAGCCCTCATGCCTCATCTGAAAAGGGAGATGGTTAAACCTCATTGGGTCACTGCATGAAGTGGCAGTTGGTGATCATGACCCTTGTTCTCAGGGCCTGGAGTGAGGAAGAAGATCAAAGGTTCCAAAGATGGGAAGAAGAAGGGCAAGGGGAAGAAGGTGGCTGGGCTCAAGTTCCGCTTTGGGGGGATTGGTGGCAAGAGGAAGAGGGGCTCTTCGGTGAGTGTGTATGTGGGCATGCATACTAAGTGTGTGCTTGTGTGTGTGTGCATGCAGATGTGTGAATGTGTGTATGTGCATGTGTGCTGGGGAGGGCCCGGGGGACCGAGGACAGTGGGCTTTCCTGTCATTCTCCTAAGCCGGCTGGGGGCTGGGCCCCGTCCCCTCCATTCTACCTGCATGCCTGCTGGGCTTACCCTGTGGCTCTGGTCGGGTATAGGCTGGATCTTTCCAAGGGCCCCTCTAGCTTGGGCTCTGGGCAGGAACTTTCCCCAGCCCACATTCTCTGGCTCCTGCTGCCACAGCTGTGGCTCCATCCAGGTAGCAGGGTACCCTGGGAGGGTGGGGCCCGGGGAGGTAGTAGGTAGGACCAGGCTAGTTGGAGCCCTGGTTATCCCTCCACCCCCAGGCCCAGCTCTGACCCCAGGGTCAGAGCCTAAGCCAGTGTCTCTGCCTTGCCCACTCCTTTCTCTGTGTGTGGAGGGTTTTTCCCCCTCACCTCAGCCCTGCAAGGTGAGAGGAAGTTGGAAGCTGTTGAGTTTAGCTGCTCTGAAGGGGAATATGGAGCAGAAGGGATGTCCCACCCCAGTCCAGGTCAGCTTAGCAAACACTTGATGAGCACCTGCTGTGTCCAGCAGGCCATGTCACACCTGGCTCGGCTCTGTCCTGTGGGTTCAGCCAAGGAGAGGTCTGGGGAGACTCCTTGGGTGGGGGTTCCTTAGGTCTGCCCCTTGCAGGGAGTTTGGCAGGAGGGAGGGCAGGGCCTGGGGAGTGGTGTGGAGGTGCAAATGTGGAAGTGCCTGGGGGCTGGAGAGCAGGGCTCAGTGGGTGGGGGGACATCAGGCTGGGCCAGTGGGCTGGGCTATGGCATGAGGCTTCTATCTGGATGTGGGGGAAGTGAACCCCAGGGAGCAGTCTCCAAAGCCTCCTCTGGCCCTGCATCGCTTCACCCCACCAATCCAGGCAAGCAAAGTCCTTGGATGAGCCCTGGGTATTCCTGGCTCAGAGGCCCCCTTCCTTCCTCTGCAGAGTGAGGAAGATGAGCGGGAGGAGTCGGACTTGGATAGTGCCAGCATCCACAGTTCCTCCGTGCGCTCTGAGTGCTCTGCAGCCCTGGGCAAGAAGAGCAAAAGGCGGCGCAAGAAGAGGAGGAGTGAGTGGGGCTTCCTGTTGCAGGGCTGTCAGGCCCTCCTGGTGGATATGGGGGCATTGCCGAGCCTCCCCTGGGGACGTGGGGAGGCATCCTCAGGCCTCAGCCTCCCCTGGTCTTGGCCAGGAAGATGCTCTATTGTTCCTCAACTGCCCTGGTCTCTTCTATCACAAGAGAGGGGTGTCCTGAGGAAGAAATAGGACCCTTGGTGTGAGCCACCAGGGGTCTGCGCTGGCAGGTAGGGCTGGAGAAACTCATCCACTGGTCACCCTGTCACCCACCCCTTTCCCCACCCACCAACACCCCTTCATCCTCTCACCCTCTAGTTTCATCCCTCTGTCTCACCTTTCCTCCCTCTCTTTTATCTTTCTGTCCATCCATTTTTCTGTTCCTCCATCCACCTTTCCCTCCTTTTCCCTATATCTGTCTTCCACCCATCTCTTCGCTTTTCCTACCTAAGCCACCCCCAGCATTTGTTCACCCCATAGGTCCCCCAACCCCCCCACCCATCCCTCCACCCCTCCACCCATTCACCCCAACCTGTCCACACACTCACCAATTCATCCACCCAACATCTATTAAGCACCTACTGAATTCCTGTCAGGCAAGGGTGATGGAGGTGGTTGTGCATCACTAGGGGGACGGCCCCTCCACTGCTGCCTTTTCCCCCTCTCCAGTTGACGATGGTGATGGCTATGAGACGGACCACCAGGACTACTGCGAGGTGTGCCAGCAGGGGGGGGAGATCATCCTGTGTGACACCTGCCCGCGGGCCTACCACCTCGTCTGCCTCGACCCCGAGCTGGAGAAGGCTCCCGAGGGCAAGTGGAGCTGCCCGCACTGCGTAAGCCCCGGTAGAGGCGGCCACAGGGGAGGGCAGGGGCGGCACCTGGCTCCCTGGACCCGGTGCCATCACCCGTCGGGGGGAGTCGGGCTGGGAGTTGGGGGACCCGGCCCAAGGTGCCTCCACCTGGACACCCCTCCAGGAGAAGGAGGGCATCCAGTGGGAGCCGAAGGATGACGACGAGGAGGAGGAGGAGGGCGGCTGTGAGGAGGAGGAGGACGACCACATGGAGTTCTGTCGGGTGTGCAAGGACGGCGGCGAGCTGCTGTGCTGCGACGCCTGCCCCTCCTCCTACCACCTGCACTGCCTCAACCCGCCGCTGCCCGAGATCCCAAACGGTGAATGGCTCTGCCCGCGCTGTACTGTGAGTGTTACGCCGCCCCGCCCCGCCCGGCCCCGCCCCGCCTCGCAGGCCCCGCCCCGGCCCGCCCACCCTGCTCGAGGCCCCGCCCCCGGGCCTGTGTAGCTTCTGAATGCCCTTTCTTCGCAGCTACCGTCAGCGAGAGTTTACTCTGCCCCAAGGGTTTGGCACAGACCTCATTCCCTTAGCCTTACTGAGCGTTCAAGAGCCAGGCTTTTGTTATTCCCATTTTTAGATGAGAAAATTGAGGCTCAGGAAAGGAAGTGAAGTGACTTAGGGCCACACAGCTGCAGAACTGTCCACTTCGACCCAGATCTTCAGAGCCATCCTGGCCCTGGCTCTGTCCCAAGACTGGGATAATGGGACACTTGAACCCCAGTTTCTACAGGGAGGCAGGAGTGCTTCCCCTCACTGCTACTCCTTGCCCCTCAGTGACTATAGGCTTGTGAAGGCCTTATGCTCTGAGTTGGCCCCCACGACCCTGCCACCCAAGTGATGGACCTCCCTGCCCTGTGGTCCTGCCTGTGCTGTGGCTAGCCCTGGCCAGTGTGTACCTGGGCTTGTGTTCTGTCTCTGCATGTGTGTCTCTGTTGCATAGGAGCCTGGGAGCCCTGTTGGACAGGTGCAGCCTTTTTAGCTGTTCTGCAAAACCCCCTGTGATGAGAGGTGGCAGGAGCTTAGTTCTGTCCAGGTCCCTCCCTGTAGGTAGGGATGGAGGTAGGTCAGGGTTGGGCAAGGAGGTGTCCCATCTACCTGCCAGAGCCAGTGGGGAGGAGGCTGGTCCTACTTGACTCCCCGTCTCCTTCTCCTTCTCTGCTCCTTGGCCTTTGCTCTCACTAGGCTAAAGCAAGGCTGGCTGTGGGGCTTTGTGGCATGCAGTGTATACCTGAAAGCCTTCCTGGGTGGTTTGGCACCACAGTAGTCCTAGATGTGGAGGAAGGTGAGGCCCTATTTTGAAGACGAGAAAACAGACTCAGGGGCTGTACCTAACCCCAGGTGGCTTGACAAAGATATGTGGACAGGTGGTGGCAGGGGTGGGACCTGCCCTCTCCAGCAGAGCTGTCTCTTGACATGCACAATCTCTGCCCCAGCCCAGCTGTGGCTCAGAACTGCCTCCTGCAAGGGCCAGGGCTGCTCAGAGCCCTTTCAGGGTAGCGTGCTCAGTGCACAGATGGTGGATCCGTGGCCCCTGCATTTCTCACTTCTGCCAGCCAGCAACTCCCTGGAGCCCAGCGTCCATCAGGACCCCAGTATGTTTCTGGGCTGATGGAGACTGGGTTTCTGACCCAGCCAGCTCAGATACACAGTGCCTGGATGGTTGCAGCCCCGCCTGGGGTGAGGCAGGGGGACAGAGCTGCATTGTCCTTCAGTGCCAGGCAGGAGCTTGTGCCCCACAGGTGCTTGTGGTCAGGATATGATGTGGCATGTTTTCAGGTGGGTTTAAGCAGGGAATGGGCAGTGGGAGGACCCATAAGTGGGGGAACGCTGCAGTCTTGGGCTCTGCTCTCTGCTCCGCCGTTCTTGCTGAGTGGGCCACGTTTTCTCCATCTGTCCTGTGTGTATGGCCGTCTCCTCACCTGGCTCAGGTTTTCCAGGTGTGAGGAAGCTCACAGTCAAGTGCAAAGCACGCACATGGACTCGGTGTTGCCCATCTCCTGCAGGCACAGCATGTGCTGGTTCCCGTGGACAGGGGTGGGTGCCGTGGAGTCACTGTGGTATGCCTCTGGCTTGGGGACTCTGCATCTGGTTGGAGGGAGCCTGTGTGACAGCCTGATGTCGTGGGAGCCCTGGGGTGCAGCCCTGTGCCTAAGCCCTGAACTTGGGGACCCTTCTGTGTCCACAGTGTCCCCCACTGAAGGGCAAAGTCCAGCGGATCCTACACTGGAGGTGGACAGAGCCCCCGGCTCCCTTCACGGTGGGGCTGCCAGGACCAGATGTGGAGCCGGGAATGCCCCCACCCAAGCCCCTGGAGGGTATCCCCGAGAGAGAGTTCTTTGTCAAGTGGGCCGGGCTCTCCTACTGGCACTGCTCCTGGGTGAAGGAGCTACAGGTGAGGCACGTGGGCAGGTGCGGCTGTGCTAGGCATGGCCTGGTGTGAGACTCTTGGCCCTCCTGGATGATGAGGAAGGGGCTGACACACAGTGCCCGCCCACCGGGGGAAGGGCATTGCTGGGAGTGGGCAGCTGAGGGGGAGGGTCGTCCTGCCTGGATCAGGGCTGCGGGTAGGGAGCTGGGTGAGGGGCACAAAGACACAGCCCATTTGCCTCTGGTAACTGCCGGGCTCTGTGAGCAGCTGGAGCTATACCACACGGTGATGTATCGCAACTACCAAAGAAAGAATGACATGGATGAGCCGCCACCCTTTGACTATGGCTCTGGTGATGAGGACGGCAAGAGCGAGAAGAGGAAGAACAAGGACCCTCTGTACGCCAAGATGGAGGAACGCTTTTACCGCTACGGCATCAAGCCCGAGTGGATGATGATCCATCGCATCCTGAACCACAGGTGTGTGCCCCGAGTGGTGACAGCCCTGAGCCTCACTGGAGGTGGACACCTGTGGAGCCGGGACCAGTGGTCCATTCACTCTGTAAGATGGGCACAGGGCTGGGAGCCTGGACCCTTTGGGGCTGCTGCTCAGAGCCACGTATGGGTGCAGTGGGGCAGGAGGAAGAGACCAAGGGCTCCCCGCTGCTGGTGATCTGACTGTCCAGCTATAAGGGCTCTCTGCCCAGGATACACTTGTACGTGCTTGTAGAGGGCAGTGGCAGAGTCATATGGAGAAAAGAGGAACTTGACAACCAGCCTGTAAACCTTACACAGAGCGGAAACGGGGTTGGGGATCCTCGCATTCCTGGGACCCTGCTGAGTCAGCTGGATGCCCTCAGGAGGGTTTTGAGGACCAGAAAGGCTGGGGTGCAGGGCTTTAGTGTCTCCACGTTTATCACAGCCGCCAACATCGGGCAGTGTGGGGGACCAGCAAGGCTAAGTCAGTGTCCCAAGCCTCACAACAGGTGGCAGAGCAGAGGGAACAGGTGCATCTGGGGGGTAGGATTACTCTCTTAGCCACTGTGCTAACCTCCGTGCCCCTGTGGCAGCTTAGTTGAGCAGTCTGGGAATTCTCCAGGTGACTTGGTGACCGTAGGCTGCAGGAGGCCAGGACGAGGAGGGTTCTGAGAGAACATTTGGCTTACACGTGGTGGGCAATGGCAGCACCTGCTGATTCTCTAGCTCAGGTGCTAGGAAGCAGGTGGTGGCCACCTGGGGGCCTTGGAGGGGGACCCAGCTTGGAGTACTGTACTCCCTGCTTGCGCCCTGAATTACTGGCTCTGCCTTTGAGGGGCTCAGGATCCGGTGGCTATTCCTGCCCTGCGTGCCTTGGGTAGTGTCTTGATAGTCAGTTGCTGGGTGCTACATGCTCCATTTCCACCCCAGCTCCCCATTTTTCTGGGATTCATGGTTGTGGGCTCCCTGTGCCTGTCTGTCTTATGAAGTGGGCTGCTGTCAGGCTGAAGGAGCTTGCAGAGGCCTTGCTGGGGTGGCCTTCAGGGCGGAGAGGCTGTGCAACTTGAAAAGGCTCCTCCCTTTGACTGTGAAGTGCCCCCACCTGTCTCCAGACTTCACTGAGAGTGGCCCTTACTGAGGGTCAGTATCTAGAGAAGCCTGAGCCCCCCAGCGTCTACCTTTGTTAAATTGCATGTTAAAAGCAGTTTTCCTCTGTGCTTCCAACGTGGAACAGGTAACTCTCCCCTGGACTTACTCCCTGGAGCCCATGTACCAACCAGTTATTTGCTGAAAAAGAATCTACTGGTTTCCATGGTGACTGGGATTGGTCTTGCTTCTTGATGGTGTCCAGGCCAGCTGCAGCACTGCTCATCCACCTCTTGGCCTGGCCACTGCCCTTTAGGGGTGCATGGCCCCCCAGCCCAGCTGTGTTTCCTTGGCCTGGTCACCTGCTCTACTCGGGTGGAAGTTCCTGAGGATCCTCCTGTTGGCCAGAATCAATCTGTGTGCTTCTGGGCTTGCGCATCAGGTCCAGTGCCCTTGGGGCTCTTTGGAAGAGGCCATCCCACCTGTGGGAATTGCATCTTTGCCTGCTTTTTAGAGAAAGGCCCCTCACCTGGGATGGATACTGCTCTTTTATTTTCCCCCCAATTTTAAATACAGTTTTATTTAGGACATTGCATTTTCTAGTCCTTTGGGTTTTTAAAGTTAGAAAACAGACAAGACAGAGGAGAGAACTTTCTCTAACAGAGATTCCGAATTCCTGTGTCCAGCCTGTGACTGGATGTGACTCATCCCTGTAGCAGAGGCTGGAAAGGACTCTGGATGCTGCTCCTGACTCCTCAGTGACCCTTTCTCTTCCAGTCTGTCACTTATCAGAGACCCTCTTCCATTGTGTGTCCTTGGGCAAGCTGCTGTACCTCTCTGGAGCCACTGCCCTGGCACCCTCCTCCTGGGTGGGCCCAGAATCCCAGGGGACCACTAGCACAAGTGGTTGTGCATCATGTGAGGCCCCCTGCATCATCGGCCCACACAGTGGCCACTGCCTGGAATGGCTGCCCCTCCCTCATCATCTATTTGCTGTGTTGCAGCTTTGACAAAAAGGGGGATGTCCACTACCTGATCAAGTGGAAAGACCTGCCCTATGACCAGTGCACCTGGGAGATTGATGACATCGACATCCCCTACTATGACAACCTGAAGCAGGCCTACTGGGGCCACAGGTGGGCTGCGGGATCCAGCCACCAGGTGTGGGCCCCTGGGTCCCCCTCCTGACTTGAACTCAGCTCTCCTGTACCCATGCTCTTTCCCAGGGAGCTGATGCTGGGAGAGGACGCCAGACTGCCCAAGCGGCTGATCAAGAAGGGCAAGAAGCTGAAGGATGATAAGCAGGAGAAGCCGCCAGACACGCCCATTGTGGACGTGAGTTGAGAGCTGGGCAGCAGGGTAGGATGGCCAGGGCTCCCTGGCCCAGGCTTGGCTGTGGAGGAGGGCGCGTTCTCCGGGACCCTCATGTGCTCGGACTCACCCACATGCCCACAGCCTGGCAGTAGGTGTGCCAGTTACACACCATTTCTACCTGCGAGGTGCGCTGGCCGGTGCATTCAGCAGAGCTCCCTGGGGTGTCTAACAATGCCTGGCCCTTGGGTGGCAGTGGGGGGTTAATGAGCCCTGGGCCCTGTTCCAGAAGCATCTTCTCCCAGGGCCCTGGGCAGGGACACACAGCAGGGTGTCAGCTGTGTGGGAGAGGCAGTGGGTCCAGTCCCTCAGGAGAACTTTCATCAGAGAGGCGCCTGCAGCCACAGCACGAAGGGCCCAGGTGATGTCCTGGGCCAAGTGGAGGTCCCCAGATCCACGTTCATTCTGTCACTCACCCAACAGTATGGACAAGTGCCCCAGCGTCAGAGGCACTGTGTGGGGCATCTGGGAAGCAGGGAGCAGGATTGGGGGGGGTCACGACAACCTGGGTAAAGACAGAGAATGCAACAATCAGATGTCCCTGGAAGGAGAAGTTCAGGGCCAGCTGGGGAGGACCTGTGGCAGCAGGTAGGCCAGGCAGGGAGTCGGCCTTCTAGCTGAGGCCTGAGGAGGGGCTGGGGCGACAGGGAGGAGCAGGAGGGTTCCAGGGAGGAGCAGGAGGGTTCCAGGGAGGAGCAGCTACCTGTGCAGAACCTGGAGGGTGGACCCCGTGGCCCAGGACTCAGCGTGTCTGCACTTCTCCCTTCCCCACAGCCCACGGTCAAGTTCGACAAGCAGCCATGGTACATCGACTCCACAGGTGGCACGCTGCACCCCTACCAGCTGGAGGGCCTCAACTGGCTGCGCTTCTCCTGGGCACAGGGCACTGACACCATCCTGGCCGATGAGATGGGCCTGGGCAAGACAGTGCAAACCATCGTGTTCCTGTACTCCCTGTACAAAGAGGTGGGCATGCTGGCAGGTGGGTGGGCAGAGGCTGGCGCCAGCTCTGGGCAGACAGATTCACTGCCTCAGTCTCTCTTGGCAGGGCCACTCCAAGGGGCCCTACCTGGTCAGTGCGCCCCTGTCTACCATCATCAACTGGGAACGTGAGTTCGAGATGTGGGCACCCGACTTCTACGTGGTCACCTATACGGGAGACAAGGAGAGCCGCTCTGTGATCCGCGAGAACGAGTTTTCCTTTGAGGATAATGCCATTCGGAGCGGGAAGAAAGTGTTCCGCATGAAGGTGAGCGTCCTTGTCCCCGGAAGGTGCCTGGTCTCCCAGGGGCCCAGAAGCCCTGCAGTGTGCAGTGTCCCTTCCCTGCCCCGTGGAGGCTGAGGTGCAGGCTGGCACAGGACTTCTGCAGAGGAGACTTCAGGCTGGTACCAGCATCTTAAACAGAGGTGCTGGCCTCCCTGTGAAGACTCTAGGGGAGGATCCAGCCTTCCTGCTGCTTCCTGCCTCTGGTGGCGTCCCTCGTCTTGGTCCGGTCACCTGGTTTTCTCCCCTTTGTGTTCTTATAAAGACACCAATCACAGTGCTCACACAACCACCTGATCCAGCATGACCTCAACTAACTGTATCTGCAAAGACCCGTTTGCAAGAAAGCTTCTAGGTGGACTGGAGTTTAGGGAAGACGTTGTTCAACCCTGTACACCATCGGTGTACCTCTGGCAAGTCGCTGGGTCTCTCTGTATCTTAGAGTCTTCTCAGAAAAATGGGGCTAACAGACCCCTTTACACAGCTGTTGGGGGAGGGTCATGGTCAGGAAAAGCTAGGCAGGGCCTGCTGACTTCGTGCTGCTAACCCCCAGGGGCTTTGTCTTAGGGCAGGCGCTGAGCCAACAGCTCCTGTCAGGAGGAGGGGGCCGAGATTCTGCATTTGATTTACTAGGACTTATTTATTTATTTATTTATTTTGCAGTGCTGGGGATGAACCCAGGGCCTTGCCCTTGCTAGGCAAGTGCTATACCACTGAGCTAAATCCCCAGTGAGATTCTGCATTTGAAACAAAGTCACAGCTGACACGGATACACCAACTTCTGGTACCTTGGCCACACATTGGGCAGAAGAAGGTGGTGCATCAGCAGGCCCCAGCTAAACATCAGCACTCACGTTAGCTCCTGTGTTGGGGGCTGGCAGTGTCTCCCAGGCCCTCCAGAATGTGTTGTCTTGGCTTCGTTGATGGTCTCTGAGCAGCCGTTCAGGTTCCTAGGAGAGGCTCAGAAACTGTCTGCTGAAGGAACAACAACTGGATCAGTGTGATCCCAAGGTGGCTTTTTAGACAGATGAGCCTATGAGCCTGGGGGGTCACAAAGAATCCCCCCCTTAGCTCCCTCTGGGGTCTGGCTATGGCTGGGCACTTCAAAGTCTTCACTCCCTTAGTTATTATTTTATATATTGTTTATTTTATGTACTTATGATTTTATATATTTTTCAACCAGGGATTGAACCCAGGGGCGCTTAACCACTGAGCCACATCTCCAGCCCGTTTTATTTTTTATTTTGAGACAGGTTCTCAATAAGTTGTTTAGGGCCTTACTAAGTTGCTGAGGCTGGCCTTAAACTTGTGATTCTCCTGCCTCAGCCTCCTGAGCCGCTGTGATTGCAGGCATGGCCACTGCCCTCCGTGCCTCCCTTATTCTATTAAAAAATTGTGGTAAGATGCACATAAATTTACCATTTTAACCATTTTAAGAGTACATACTCAGGAGTGTTAAGGACGTTCACGTTATCCTGAAACCAGTCTCCAGAACCCTTTCCACCTGGCAGAATGGAAGCTGTCTCCATTAAACACCGACGCCCCATCCGACACCTGCCAGCCCCCGGCAACCACCTCATGCGTTCTGTGTCTGAGACTCTGACTCCTCCAGGAGCGTCAGGCCGGTGCAGTCGTACAGCGTGACTCCTTAGCAGAAGGCCTTCAGGGTTCATCCACTGTGAGGCCTGGGTCAGAGTGGCCCTCTGTTTTCAGGCTGAGTGTTCCCCACCGGGTGGATGGACTGTGTTTTATTTCATCTGCGGACGGGCCCTTGGGCTGCCTCTCCGCCTGGCCGTCAGGAACAGTGCTGAGGACGTTGGTTGTGCCGCTGTCTCTCCGCGTCTCCATCCACGCCTCCCTTGGGGGTGCACTGTGGGTAGGGTTGCAGGACCACGGGGTCATTCTGTTTTTGACTTTGTGAGGAACAGAATGAGCTCTTCCAGTCCTCGTGGCTGTCCTCACTGACCTGGGTGAGGGGCCTGGGGCTGGGGCCGGGAATAAGCTGATCAAGGTCCCAACTCAAGAGGCTGGGGCTGGTACAAAGCCTGTGGCCAGCTTTCCCTCTGCCCCTCTCTGATCCCCCCACACGGGCGCTTGTCAGTGGGAGAGACGGGTGTGGACTGGCTGGGATGTGGGGCCCAGTGCAGGGTGAGAGTGCAGGGCCCTTGGTTCAAATGCAGGAGAGCTGCTTCTTCCTTTCTTCATGGGCTTGTCTGACCCGCCGTTCTGTGTTTCAGGTATTTAATGTCCCATTCCCTTGATCTGGAGACAGTGGGTAAATGCAGAGCCTCAGGGCGCCGGGGGCCCACCCTGTAACTTGGGGCATAGAATGTGCACCTAGCCCCCTCCCCACCAGCATTCAGGCCCAAGCCAAGTGTGACAGTGGTCACTGAGCAGAGGCAGGGGAGCAGAGACCTGTCCCACAGATGTGGGACCTCAAGTGAGGCTCCCAGCTCCAGCCATGTCCCACCATCCCACAGGACTTTTTTTTTCTTTTTTTACAAGTTACAAACTCAATATTAAAACGATTCAGAATTTCACATCAGCAAATACGAGGCACGAAACCCCCAGTGTGGAGTCCCTTTGTTCTGTTTGAGCCCTGACTCTGCCATTTGTTACCTGGGAGAGTTCTCGAGCCTGAGGTCCCGTGAACTCTAAGTAGGGACAATGACAGTTCAGCTCTTAGAGTACTGAGGATAAGAGGAGAGCTGAGGAAGTAGCGCAGGGCTGGCCCCATACCACCTGAGCAGTGAGCGGCAGCTCTCCTGTTTCAGTAACAGTCATCCCCGCACTGCCACCCATGGGGTCCCTGGGACTTGTTCTGGGACCCACAGGACACCAGAATCCTCAGGTGCTCAAGTCCCTTGTATAAAATATGACGGATGCCCACCCTCCCATATATGCTGTCACCTTAGCTTCTTCTTGCAGTGCTAACTTACAGGACACTTATGACTTTTGCTTACGGGTGAGTGGCGTTTGGATTGTTCAGGGCCTAACAGCAAGGATAATGACAGGTGCAGGATTTCTCCTAAATACTTCCCACCCAAGGTTGGCTGCGTCTGTCAGTGTGAAACCACGGTACGGAGGGGAAACTGGGTTGAGTTTTCTTTGTCTGCAGCACTCCCCTCTTCCGGGTTCTGCCCTCTGGGCCTCAGCTGCCTCCCTCTGTGTCCCCTCCTGTCCTGGGCTAGCCAGGCTCTGGAGCTCCAGGTCCCCATCCCCCTGACTCTGCCTCGCCGATCGGTCTGCTCAGCCCCCAGCTGCCTCCTCCCCAATGTTCCCCTTCCCTGCAGAAAGAGGTGCAGATCAAGTTCCACGTCCTCCTCACCTCCTACGAGCTCATCACCATCGACCAGGCCATCCTGGGCTCCATCGAGTGGGCCTGCCTCGTGGTGGACGAGGCCCACCGGCTCAAGAACAACCAGTCCAAGGTAGGCAGTGCTGGCCGTGCGGCTGGGGGCCACTCAGATGGGGGTCACCTGGTGCCCCCATGACTGGCCCTCTGCTCCCCGCAGTTCTTCAGGGTCTTGAACAGCTACAAGATCGATTACAAGCTGCTGCTGACGGGGACGCCCCTTCAGAACAACCTCGAGGAACTCTTCCATCTCCTCAACTTCCTGACTCCAGAGAGGTTCAAGTGCGTCCCCTGTCCCCTGCGCCTGGCCGGTGGGGTGGAGGTGCCTGGGGCACAGTGAGGACGTTATCAATGTCCTGGGGCAGGAGGGGCGTGGCACGGGCTCTGCCATGCTTGGTGGATCCCAACTGCTGCTAAGCCTGCGATTTCCCCTCAGCTCTGCCCTGGAAGGCCCTCCCCAGGGCACCTTCTGGGCTCTGTGTCCCCTGCCCTCTTCCCCACCTTCAGGTGACCCATGTGAGCAACAGTGATGGGAGGCAGAGGCCAGGGCGGGGGAGGGTGGAGATGGAACCTGCTTCCCCAGCCTCCTTGTTACCCACACCACATTCCTGCTCAGAATGAGGGGGGCTCAGGGTGAGGGGGGCTGACTCTGGAATCAGGAGGTGTTGAGCCGGAAGCAGGTTTTGGCCGGTTGCATAACCTTGGACCTGTCGGCTTCAGTAGCTGGTTTGTCGTCTGGTTGACGGCTCTGGAGAGCTCCCACCCAGGATGCCTCAAGGATGGAGAGATCCTGTGTGGCAGAAAGAGAGGGCAGAGGCTGACGGCTTCTTAGGGCAGTGCCTGGGCCCCCTGTCCTACGCCCTGTGCTGCCTGAGCTCTCTGCCCCGGCCCCTGTACCCTAACCCTGAGTTGCTCTGCAGAGGCCCGTGTGTCCTGGGCCTCTGCTGCTGGCCCTCAGCCCTGTCTGTGTTGCAGCAACCTGGAGGGTTTCCTGGAGGAGTTTGCTGACATCTCCAAGGAGGACCAGATCAAGAAGCTGCACGACCTGCTGGGGCCCCACATGCTCCGGCGGCTCAAGGCCGACGTTTTCAAGAACATGCCGGCCAAGACGGAGCTGATCGTCCGCGTGGAGCTGAGCCAGATGCAGAAGTGCGTGGCCGGGCTCAGCCACCTGGGGGGTCACCTGCCTCTGCCCCGCCCGAAGGCCCCAAGCTGGCCTTCCCGGGCCCCTCCCTGGGATGGTGGAGGCCTGGGCTCACCTTCGCCGACCCTTCCTTCTTGGGGCTCTTCTCAGATCGCCGTGTCTGCGCTGCCTGAGTTCTAGCTGGGTCTGGCTCCCGACCGTTTGCCGGGTGATTTCCCCTGGTGGCCCCACCTCTGGGGCTCCACGGGGTCTCTCTGCCAGAGCTGCCTGGCAGGGGCCCCAGCCTCCCTGAAGGGCAGAGTGAGCCCCTTGGAGGCCGGAGGCCGGGTGTACAGAGCGCCTTGCCTGTGTCCATTGCAGGAAGTACTACAAGTTCATCCTCACGCGGAACTTCGAGGCGCTGAACTCCAAGGGGGGCGGGAACCAGGTGTCCCTGCTCAACATCATGATGGACCTGAAGAAGTGCTGCAACCACCCCTACCTCTTCCCTGTGGCTGCAGTGGTAGGTGCCTTTGCCCAGGCCTTGGGCCCTCGGGCCCTCAGCTCCCCCGAGGACCTGGAGGTGGCTTGGGTCCCCTTCATGCCAGAAGTTCTGAAACCTGCCTTTGTCCACTGCCTGGCTCAGTCTTCTTCTTCCCTCGGGCCCTCCCCATGATGCATAGAGTCAAGGGGCCACCAGGTCACCCCAAAGACCCCTCTGTTCCTAGTATCAGGGCTCCAGGGCAGGATTCGAGGGCTGTGCCCAGTCCCTAAGGGAGTGTGCCACCAGCTCCCAGGGGGAGTCCAGCAGCCACGGGTGAGATGCTAAACCCTGGAACCATATATTTCAACCCCAGCACTATGTCCTCAGGAAAGTTAAAGCTCCTCTCTGAGCCCCGACATCTTCCTCTGTAAAATAGGGACAGTAGCAGTGTCTACCTGGAAGGGATCTGCTGGGGGTCAGAGGAGCACAACTCTGCTGAGCTGGACAGGGATGTCTGTCCTGGGGTGTCCCAGCCTAGGGCAGCCTGAGATCCTTGTTGTGAGACTCAGGTGGCAGAGTATTTTGTGGGACTTAACTTTCTGATTAACCTGCCCAGCTGGGGTCAGAGGGTTGCCCTGCTGGATGTACCCAGTGAACGCAGGGACAAGGCCAAGTTCCTGCTAGGAAGGCTGGCGTGGCTTCACCCTCTCTTGGCTTCCTGACATCTCAGGTCTCAGGTCTCAGGTGCCAACTAGGGAGCCAGGCCAAGGACAGGGCTGGCAGGTCTGTGCCCCACCTGGGAACATGGTGCCGGAGCCAGCACCCACGTGATCCGCAGCCCATCCCGTGCTGTTGATCCAGCTCTGGTTTGGGCTTTGTGCTCAGCAGGGCAGACAGGGAGTTGGCCCGTGGCTAGACCCTTATCTGTCCCCTGCAGCCTCCTGGGTGCCAAGCCAGGGAGGGACGCTCACCGTGGCCCTCTTCTGCTGTGTCCCCAGGAGGCCCCTGTCTTGCCCAATGGCTCCTACGATGGCAGCTCCCTGGTGAAGTCTTCCGGGAAGCTCATGCTGCTGCAGAAGATGCTCAAGAAGTTGCGTGATGAGGGGCACCGTGTGCTGATCTTCTCTCAGGTGGGCCACCCAGGAACCCCAGCTGACACCCTGCAGAGAGCACCCTGCCTCGATGGCTGAGCGCCTGCCTTGCCTGGGCCCTCAGGCACTAATGCTGGTCCACGTGGCGTGGGTATTGAGGATCATTCCCTGGTGTGCCCTGGCGGGAAGCAGCCAGTGGCTGGCTGAGGGCAAAGTTCAGGAGCCCCTCTCCCTGTAGATGACATCTGCTGTCAAGATCAGCCCCACCCTCTGCCCTGTCACGCCTCCTCTGCTCGCTCTCACCCTGGCAGCCAGGCCTGTCATTAGGGGGCCCTGGGGTTGGTTTGGGAGAACAGTGGGGCAGCTCCAGGGGCCCCTCTCTCCAGCGTGATCCCGAGGTTCACTGGCAACATTCCTGTTGGCACAGAGAGGCAGGGCTGTTCAGCCTCAGGTCAGCTCACTTTTCCCTCCATTCCTTCATTTGCGGCCACTGTCTATCAGGCTCGGTCCTAGGCCCATGGGTATAGCGAACAATGATCTGGCTCCTCCTCTCCATCTGCCTACTTTAGAGAGGAAGAGTTTATGAGACAGTTGCCTGAGTCTAGTCAGCTCTGTGTTGGAGGCCGTAGTGATGGGCCTGCAGGATCCTATTTGGTTTGACCTCCCCTGGAGGTCAGGCCCAGCCAGGCCACTGCTCACAGCCAGAGTGTGGAATCCAGCTCCTCTGCACAGAGGTCAAGCAGAAACAACTGCTGCTGTGTGCAGCCCTGATCACACCCCAGGAGGGCAGTGGGCTGGAGTCCCAAGGAAGTAGGCAACCTGTGTCTGGAGATGAACCAGGCAGCGACTGGAACTTGGATCCACATTCCTCCAACACCACTGTCCACATGAGACCTGATCTGGCAGAGTCCGCCTGGGACCACGTAGAGTGGACTGTCAGAGCGCCAGAAATGTGTGCAGAGGGAGCCCGACAGAGGCGGCCTCCTCCTGTCCAAGTGAGCCAGCAAACCCAGACTCCCAAACTCACAGTGGAACTGGCTGCTAAGACATCCCACAAAACCATAATTAGAATCCACATCAAAACAATGATAGAATGGCCTGAAAAAGACTTTCAAGAAACATGTTGAGGGTCCTCAAAAAATTAATGGATTAACCAACACCTAGAAATGAAGAAGAATTCATTTAGGAAAAAGCAGGAGGCAATAAAACAAGAGCACACAGATAATTCTGCAGAGGAATTTAGTCACTGAAATAAAACACTTCACCAGGCTGGATAAATTTTTTACATCAACGAAGAGAACACTGATGAATTAGAACCTGGTACCGAGGAACTTCCTAGGATGTAGCTAGACAAAGACGAGAGAAGGAGCATGGTGGTAGCCTGTGAGGCCCCAACAATCATCTGATAGGAGTTGGAGAAGAGAAACCAGGGAACCATGGAAAGCAAGACTTGAGGAGTTTATGGACTTGGAGAAAGACATGAGGTCTCAGACCTACAGTGTACTCTAGAGCTCCAGCAAGGTCCATATCAGTAAACCAAGCCCTCGGCACCTGGTAGGGAAACTAGCACTTCACACCTGCAGCTTACAAAGGAGAGGGCCAGGACTGTCCATCAGTAACAGGTGGCAGAGAGGAAGGCAAAATCTCCATGTACCGAGGGAGTGCCTGCTGGTAGTTTCATATCCAGCTGAACCATCTCAAGACTGCTGGGCCGTCAGCAGGGTTAGGGGTGCTCAGCAGAAACTGCCTTTCTTCTGGGGAAGAGTGACATCAGGGAAGATATCACAGGAGGCGATATTTGAGTTCCCCAGGCAGAAAGGGGGGTGGGGGGGTATTGTGGGAAGAGTCTGGTTGGGAATGTCTGTGGGGGGAGTGAGTATTGGGCCTCAGGGCCTTGACTGCTGGCTGAGGAGCTGGGACTCCATTCTGAGGGGCATGAGCAGGGGAGGCTGCTGGTGTGGAGGGTGGATTGGCTGCTGGATGGTTGGCAGCCATATTCTCCAGAGTCCTGTCCTGGGTCCGCCTGGGTCCTTTTTGTCTCCCTACTCAGTGGGCTGCCCTCTCCTCCCCCATCCATGGCCCTGTGGACTCCTGGCTCCATGGCCACTCCTCACGCACCCCTCTCCCTGTAGATGACCAAGATGCTGGACCTTCTAGAAGATTTCCTGGAATACGAGGGCTACAAATATGAGCGGATTGATGGTGGCATCACCGGGGGCCTCCGGCAAGAAGCGATCGACAGATTCAACGGTACCCACCCCACCTGAGGGTTCTGACTAGGACCCCACTTCAGCCTCCGCTCCAGGCCAGGTTCTTAGCTGGAACCCAACTCATGTTGGGTGGACTCCACAAGTGACCGATGAAAGCTGACTAGTCCTTAGGTCATGACTGTGTTCTCTTAGGGTCCCTGGGGATTGAACCCCATGCCAGCACATGATAGGCAAGGGCTCTACCACTGAGCTACACCCCAACCTTTTTACTTATTATTATTATTTTTTAATTTTGAGACAGGGTTTTGATGGGTTGCCCAGGCTGACTTTGAACTTGTGATCCTCTTAGCCTCCCGGGTAGCTGGGATTATAGGTGTGCACCGCCATGCCTGGCTTCTTAGTTTTAAATGCTAAAAGGATTTGTCCTAACGGGCCTTCTGGGGTCTGTTGGGGTTTTAGGAATCCACTTGATAACACTTACTTTGAACAGAATTAGAAAAGGACAAGATGAAAGGCAGATGGGGGAGGGAAATTTCACCTTTGTCATCAAATGAAGCTGGTACTGAGGGTCTGACTGGCACGCTGGGCCTCTACTGTGGACACCAGATAAAGCCCAGTTACTAGCAGAGCCTGCCACTGACGCACATGGAGGGTGTAACTTCCGAGGGCCTGGCTGCTGGCCTCTCGAGGGCTCTGCCGATATTTGCCGGCTGCTGGTTTGGTTTTTGCTCATCTGGGCTTTAAAAATTGGCTTCCTTCTCATTCTGGCTTCCTCCCTTTGGACCAGAGCTCGGAGCGCTCATTGTCTGGGCCTAAGTGGCCCCAGGTGGGCTCCTCCCGCCTCCCTGAGTGCAGGTATGGCTGCCCGTCTGTGACGGGGTCACTGTCTTGTCCTGCTTCTTTGCCAGGGACCTGTTGCTGGGGTTTCTGCCCATGAAATCTCCTCCCACCCTCTGCCTGCCATCCATCTGTGCCCTGCTCAGGTGGCACCATTAACCCACCCTCACCTGTCGGCCTCTCTTTCTCAGCCCCCGGGGCCCAGCAGTTCTGCTTCCTGCTCTCGACCCGGGCGGGTGGCCTGGGCATCAACCTGGCCACGGCAGACACGGTCATCATCTACGACTCAGACTGGAACCCGCACAATGACATCCAGGTCTATGGCCCCCCTGCCACCCCCATCCTTTGTACCCCCTGACCGTGCTCCTGACTCCTCCCTAGTTCCCTAGGCCTCCCCCTGCGGTGGAGGCTTTGCCCCCCCCCCCCCCCCCCGCCCTCATTGCACAGTGGAGGAAACAGACCCAAGAAGGCCGGGTTGTGCAAGGCACGGAGCAAGCTGGCTGCTAACCCTGGTTTGTCCTGTCACCCTCAGGACCAGCCCTTGCTGCCCTTGAAAGGTGGCTGTTTGTTTGTAACGTGTGCTCTGTGGTCCCATTTGCTGTCCCTTAGGGAGGTGCAGCCCCGTCTCCCCATGGCCCACCACCGTGTGGCTCCCTTTCCAGGCAGCACACAGACCACTCTCCTCTGCACGCACCGGCAGTCACAGTTAGTTCCACCTGCCAGGCGCATTTTCATCCAGTCCCAGCCTGGCTGCCACATCCACACAAGGCTGGGCATTCGGGTGACTCTCTCATGGTTATGAACTCATGGGAAGCTCCCCAGCCCATGGCACCCCACCCCATACCCAGCGTCCTCAGTCAGATCCTGGTACTGAGCTCCAGGTCTCCCCAGGCCTTCAGCCGTGCCCACCGCATTGGGCAGAACAAGAAGGTAATGATCTACCGCTTCGTAACCCGGGCCTCTGTGGAGGAGCGCATCACGCAGGTGGCCAAGCGCAAGATGATGCTCACCCACCTGGTGGTGCGTCCGGGCCTGGGCTCCAAGTCGGGGTCCATGACCAAGCAGGAGCTGGATGACATCCTCAAGTTCGGCACCGAGGAGCTCTTCAAGGACGACGTGGAGGGTGGGCCTCCCTTCTACAGGAGTCTGGTGGGGGGGTTCAAGGGTGACCCTGCGTGAGAAACCCCTGTCCAGGATCCCTACCAGTCCCACCATGCACAGCCTCACTCTCCTCAGCTCCTGCCCGTGTCTCCTTCCTCAGCGGGCCAGGGTGGCATCTGTCCACTGCCCACCAACCCTGCAGCCCCTCTGTGCCACCACAGCAGTGCCCTTCCTCTGCCCTCCAGGTATGATGTCGCAGGGCCAGAGGCCTGTAACGCCCATCCCTGACGTGCAGCCCTCCAAAGGGGGAGCCCTGGCTGCTAGCGCAAAGAAAAAACACAGCAGCACCCCGCCAGGTAGGGAGGCCCACTTGAGTCCAGCCCAGAGCTGATCCCGTGGTGAAGGGGTTCTCCTGCTGCTCCCCCAGGGAGTGGGCTGTGGCACCTGTGCAGGTTACAGCCAGGTTTTCTCCCAAGGGGTTGCTCTGCTCCTTGGCTCAGTCTGGAAGAGAACGGGGGTTGGGCTTGAACACTCCCTCTGTCCCCATAATGCACTGTGTCTGCTGCTCAGGTGACAACAAGGACGTGGAGGACAGCAGTGTGATCCACTATGATGATGCGGCCATCTCCAAGCTGCTGGACCGGAACCAGGATGCCACCGACGACACGGAGCTACAGAACATGAATGAGTACCTCAGCTCCTTCAAGGTGGCGCAGTACGTGGTGCGCGAAGAGGATGGCGTGGTAAGGCCCCTGGACTGCCTCTGCCTTTCTGTCTGTGATCCTCTGCTGTGACTCTGCCCCATCAGGCCCCGCCCTTGCCAGGCCCCGCCCTTCGCCTTGCTCCACCTGCCTGGCCCCGCCCTCTAGCCTATCAGGCCCTGCCCTGTGGCCTTGCTCCACCCCCCAGGCCCCCCCTCTAGCCTGTGCTCCGCCCATCAAGCTCCTCCCTCCAGCCCCAGCCCCCCCCTCATCAGGCCCCGCCCTGCAGCCAGCCTTGCTCCACCCACAAGGACCTTCCCTCTTTAGTGCTCTGCTCATCAGGTCCCGCCCTGCCAGGCACCCCGCTGCGGCCTTAGTTTGGGGTCGCCCTCCACCACAGGCTGAGGCTGTGCAGAGGGAAGGACCATACAGCCACATCCTTGCTGTTGTCTTCCTCCTCCTCCAAGCACCGGCATTTGGGATGTACACATGGAACTGCCACCTCCTGTAGAGAGGCCTGTTCAGGGGTCTGGTGTCAGGCCTTTCCCCCCTGTCCACTGGGCCCCTCCCAGCCTTGCCTGGGGCTGCATCTGGCCTGGCTGGACCACTCCTGTCTGGAACACTCCTGCACTGCTGCCTGGAATCTTCTGCCTTCCCCACCCTGCAAACCCCCTTCTTCCACAAGAACCTTTACTTCTTCCTGAACTCCCCAGGCACCGCGTGCTAATTAATTGTCCTTCCCCTTCAAACCAGGAGCCTCCTGAGGGCAGGGGCTGGGCCTTGTCAGCCCTGTAACCTCACACAAGACCAGGAAATACTGTGTAGTGACTGAATGACTGCAGGAAGGGCAGGGAGACGAAGACCTTTGGGTGGGTGGCAGGGAAGGCTTCCTGGAATAGGCAGGACTCTCAGTTGCTCCTTGAGCCCGAAGACGGTGGTGAGGTAAGGTTGATGGCGAGGCTCCCCAGACAGGCCAGGGATGCCTGTCCAGCCAGCTGTCCTGCTAGCCCCTGTGCCTGTGTCCCCAGGAGGAGGTGGAGCGGGAGGTGATCAAGCAGGAGGAGAACGTGGACCCTGACTACTGGGAGAAGCTGCTGCGGCACCACTATGAGCAGCAGCAGGAGGACCTGGCCCGCAACCTGGGCAAGGGCAAGCGCATCCGCAAGCAGGTCAACTACAATGACGCGTCCCAAGAGGACCAGGGTGTGTGCTGCGGCTGGGAGACCCGGGGGTTCTGGAATGTCAGAGGGCCATGTCTGCAGGAGCCCCTGTCTGGTGCAGTTCTGCAGGCAGGGAGGTGGTTGGGGAGGCTTCTGGGAGAAGGGGGCTGGGTGGGTTGGGGGTGTTAGGAGGGGAACGAGGCGGGTATCTGTCCAGTGACTTCTTGCACGTGGTGTGAGGTTGGGCAAGCCTTCCTAAGTCTGTTTCCCTGTCTGTAAAGTGGGATGGGATGGGGTCATTCTTAGTGTATTCCGTGGTGTGATTCCTAAGTAGTGGAGTTGAGCTATTAAGTGAGCTCACAGGAAGTACCTGGTGACCGCTGTCAGTGTCACTGTCTTCGCTGGGCTGGGGTATAGGGCTTGGCCTGGCCCTGGGGGTGCCGAGGGTTGGAGGTGGGCTTCTGTTTGCACACATGCGCTCTGCCTGCCTCCCTGCAGAGTGGCAGGATGAGCTCTCAGACAACCAGTCTGAGTATTCCATCGGCTCCGAGGATGAGGATGAGGACTTTGAGGAAAGACCAGAAGGGCAGAGTGAGTATCCGTGCTGGTGACCTGGTCGGCCGTGGGCCCTGGTCTGCCGTGGGCCCTGGTCTGCCGTGGGCCCCTGTGGGCCCTGGTCTGCCGTGGGGCGTGGCCGGGGTCCTACTAGAGGTAGTAGCAGGAGGATTCCTGAGGTGGGCTGGTGAGTGGGGTGAGGAGGGCCCCCTTGGCCCTACCTGAGGGTTTGTGGCGGCTTCTCCCCAGGTGGACGGCGGCAGTCCAGGAGGCAGCTGAAAAGTGACAGGGACAAGCCCCTGCCCCCTCTTCTTGCTCGAGTTGGCGGCAACATTGAGGTGGGGCCTGCCTGTTCCCCGTCTCTCCCAGTCCCCCGTTCCTGCCACCCCTGGGGTATGGAGGAGGGGCTGGGGGCTTGTCCAGGGTCATATGCCAGGTAGAGGTGAGGCAGGGAGGGACCCCAGGGGCAGGCTCCCCCCACCTTCTTTCTCTCCCATCTCTGAGTTCTCTGTACCCACTGTCTCTGACCTGACCCACGCCTGCTCTCTGCCCTGCCCAGGTCCTCGGCTTCAATGCCCGACAGCGGAAAGCCTTTCTGAATGCCATCATGCGCTGGGGCATGCCGCCCCAGGACGCCTTCAACTCCCACTGGCTGGTGCGAGATCTCCGCGGGAAGAGTGAGAAGGAGTTTAGGTAAAGGGACCAAGGTGGTGGCCCAGGTGTGGCCTCCCAGTGTGTAGGCCCTCCCAGTGTGCAGTCTGCTGCTGCCAGGCTCAGGACATCTGGAAAGTTCACTGTCGTGTGGTCTTGGAGGGGTGCTGGTGGGGTGGCTGGCAGAAACGCTAGCCGGCCTGTCTGCCTAGCCCGGCTGGCAACACTACAGTGGGGGACATCTGGGTCTTCCAGGGTGGGGCCATCCTAGGAGGGTCCCCTGCCAGGCGGGCTCCTCCCGTCCTCTCCCAGAGCCTGGCCCAGCAGGCCAGGTTGGGAGGTGAGCTGTGGTTGACATTTCCAGCCAAGTGGTCCCCTGGGGTCCTGCCAGCCTCCTCAGAGGGTCCTTGATGGCCCCCCACTCCCTGAGCCCCAGTCCCCCCACCACCCCAGAGCCTATGTGTCCCTCTTCATGCGGCACCTGTGTGAGCCGGGGGCGGACGGCGCGGAGACCTTTGCGGATGGCGTGCCCCGGGAGGGCCTCTCCAGGCAGCACGTGCTCACGCGCATCGGGGTCATGTCACTGGTTAGGAAGAAGGTGGGTGAGTAAGCCTCCACAGCGCCCTTCCTGGTGCCTTCCTGGGTTCCTGGCATTGTCCCTGGGGGTCAGCAGCAGAGGGCAAGGCAAGTGCCTGGCCCAGGCCACATGGCTGCCCAGGGTCTGAGCCAGCCCAGAGGAATCCCAGAAGCCTTTCTGGGTGAGGGGCCCAGATGGTGGAGACAAGGATGGTGGGTCCCAGGGTAGAGGACACACAGGGTGATGGGGTGCAGGGGGCGCTGGCCGGGGAGTTTGTGCTCAGGAGTGTGTCTGCCTCGGTGGAGGCAGCACTCACCTGAGCCTGTGACAGTCCAGTCCTGTGACTGCCCCTGGGCTTTTGGGCTGAGCTTCGACCACCACCCTCCCTGCTTCTCCCCCATGGCCCCAGGTTCAGGAGTTTGAGCACGTCAATGGGAAGTATAGCACGCCGGACTTGGTCCCCGAGGGACCTGAGGGCAAGAAGCCTGGAGAGGTCATCTCCTCGGACCCCAACACGCCGGTGCCTGCCAGCCCTGCTCATCTCCCACCAGCCCCACTGGGCTTGCCAGGTCTGAGTCTGGGCGAGCAGGGGCGGCATCTGGGTCACAGGAAGTGGCAAGACCACAGTAGCCTTGAGTCCTGTGCGCAGTCCATGAAGGACGTACCTGGAGAAGTATCTCTACGAGTGTGTGGGGTTCTTCTTTTTCTCTTGTTTTTGTGCAGTAGTGGGATTGAACCCGGGGGCACTCTTTCCATTGGGCTACACCCCAGCCCTGTTCACTTTTTGAGACACGGTAGCTGGGATGACGGGCCTGAGGCACCACGTCCAGCCGAGGGTTTTTCTTATTAGATCTAATCTGCCCGCGTACCACACGGCGCCCTCTGAAGCATGCTGGCCGGTGGCTCTGCTGTACTTGCAGGGTCCTGCAGTGGTCACTGCTTCCATTGCCAGAACACTCTCATCCACCCAAAAGAAGCCCGTACTCACCAGCAGTCCCTGCCGGTCTCCCCTCCCCAGCCCTGGGCACCTGCTGGTGTGCTTCTGTCTGGATTTGCCTGTTCTGGACCTCTCAGATGAACCGGTCTCACACTCTGTGGCCTTTGCTGGCTGTCTCCTCTCAGGGAGCATTGCATTCCAAGGGTTGTCCACACCGCGGCACGGATGGTTCTCCAGTCCTCCTGGGGCCCAGTGGCATTCTCTGTAGGGATCCACCACCCCGTGTCCGTTCATCCGTTGATGGGCAGCTGGGTGACTTCCGCGTCCTGGCTGGCGTGGATGATGCGAGCGTTTGCACCCGTGTCTTTGTGTGGACACAGGCTCTCATTTCTCTCCGTTCTCTTTTCGTTCACTCTTGGGCAGACACCTGGGAGTGGGTTGCTGGGTCATATGGGAGCTGCCAGCCTGCTTTCCGGAGTGGCCACACCATTTTATTCCTGCCGGTGATGTGTGAGGGTTCCCATTTCTCCGTGTTCTCACCAAACTCAGGAAACTGGTTGTCCGACAGGATTCCAGCTCCCTGGTGGTGAAGTGCCGGCTCATGGTGGTTTGATTTGCATTTTCCTGGTGGCTGAGCGAGTTGAGCATCTTTTCACGTGCTTATTGGCTATTTTTTGTGTCTATTTTGAAGAAATGTCTTTTCAAGCTGAACTCAGTGGTGCACCCCTGTAGTCCCTCAGGAGGCTGAGGCAGGAGGATCGAAAGTTGAAGACCAGCCCCAGCAACTTAGCAAGACCCTGCCTCAAAATAAAAACTGAAAAGGACTGGGATGTAGCTCAGTGGTAAAGTGCCTCTGGGTTCAATCCCTAATACCAGGAAAAAAAGTATTTTCAGAAAAAAAAAGTATTTTCAGATTCTTTACCCATTTTTAATTGGGCTGTTTGTCTCCAGATGTCCTTTTGGTGATCCGTGTGCTTATTCAGGCAAAGTGCCTTCCTCAGTTGGGCCTGACAGGCCTGGGGCAGACACCTGTCCCCAGGCTCCTGGACGCAGGCATGCTCTTAGGAGGTGGATGTGTTGGAGCTGGCCTCTGGCTCTGCCCTGAACTCCGTGTGACTTAGGGCAGGTCACCCACCCTGAGCCTCAGTTTCCCGTGTGTAACGGGGATGAGACGGTACCCCTCCCTCCTGGAGCCCCTAGTTGTGTGGGGACCTGACAGTGGGGAGGGGACTCACTTGTCTAACGGCACACAGACAGGGTGGACCAAACCCAGGCTTCCTGGCTCCTGGCTGGGATGTTGGACAGTCACCATGTGAACCAGCACCTCACGCCTAGTGGTGTACCCAAGAGGGATCAAAACCTGCTTCCACCCTCCTCACCCGCCTCCTACCGGGGGCAGCCACTGCTATCTGCAGCCCTGTCCCGACAGCCCCTGACTTTGGCCTCATTGGGCCCAACGTCCTACGTGGGTCTCTGACTAGAGGCCAGGCCTGTGCTCTCTGGTGTACCTGGGAATCCTGCCCACTTCTCCTAAAAGTTCTGGTCCTCGTGGAGCCTCCTGAGGACCAGGCCCCGTCTGTCTGGCCTGCAGTCCCACTCCCTACCCTTCTACTTTTCATCTGAGCCCCTCTGTCTGTCTCGGATCTTTTCTATGTTTTTTTTTTTTTTTTAAACTGGGGATTGAGCCCAGGGGTGCTTTGCTGCTGAGCTACATCCTCAGCCCTTTTTATTTTTTGGGGGTGGGGGCTCACTAGGTTCCTGGGGTTGGTCTGGAACTTACGATCGTCCCGCCTCAGCCTCCAGAGTCGCTGGGATTGCAGGTGTGTGCCACCGCGCCTGCTCACTGCTTCCCTGTAATCTTTCAGACAAAATGGAAACACAGCTGGGCTTCGTGGATGAGAAGGAGCCAATGGTGCAGAAGCCAAAGAAGCCCTTGGATGTCCAGGTACACAGGCTGCTGGTGTCTGGGCCTGAAGCAGGCTTTGGGTGAGGTGGGGGCTAGGGACCCTCTCGGGCCTTGCCCAGCCACGAGGACCCAGGCACCCTTGCTCCCAGTTTGAGGCCTCTGGATGGGAGGGGAGCAGGCTGGAGCACGTGACGGGAGGCAGGATCGTGGGCCCCGCCCTCCTTTCCCGCTGAGGCCCCCAGCCTGTCCTCTCCAGGCCCTGCCAACTGCCCTGGACAGAGTGGAGGGTGAGGACAAGCACGAGAGCTCAGACAACAAGGAGAGAGCCCGAGAGGAGCGGCCAGAGGAGGTGGAGAAGGCCCAGCCCTCCCCGGAGCAGCTGCCCAAAGGTAGGGCCTTCCAGGTGCCCTCCCAGCGGTCGGTGTGGTCTCTGGCCTCAGCAGGGCAGGCCGCTGGGTGGACCGTGCTGCTCTCCCTTTCTCTCTGCTGAGGGTAGACCTGGCAGGCTGCATGAGGGCAGGGCAGGGCAGGGGCTCAGGTCTCTGCACGTGGACTCTCACCTTTCCTGCCATACAGGGGCGTGAGGATTGGTGACTTCTAACTTGGGTGCATTCTGGTTTGGAAACATGAGTCTGTGGATACTGTTGAAACCTGCCTTCTGGCTTTACGGGTCAACCTTTGGTGAATGTTTTGTGTGTGCTTGAAAAGAGTGTCCATTTCTAACTGCTGGGGGCAGGTTCTGAGTATGGGCATGAGCATTAGGTAGGGCTTGCTCAGGACCCCACGGGATGTGTCCTTGCTGGGAAGTAGTTGACTGGCTGCTTTCTGAGAGACTCTGTTGACCCTGCCCTGGGATGAGGGGTCCACCTCTGTCCTTGCAGTGCCCGGTTCTGGATTCTGCTTCCCGTGATTTGAGGCTGGGTGTCAGGTGTTCATCTGTTCGGGTGTTTCTTATTTTTCTGGTGACTCGGGCGTCTAATTCTCCTGTAATAGTGATTATCTCTCCTGATCCATTTTGCCTTGAAGTTTATTATGCTGATTCTATTGACCATCTGTTGAATGTACACTATATGCCCTTTTTCTATCTCCATTTAAATAAAAAAAACATTCTGGTTGGGATGTGTGCCGCAGTCCGGCTGCAGCAAACTAGCCGGGGGATGACGAATAACTTGTGTACTTGATACAGCAGGAGTAGGAGCCGTTTATTGCAGGACAGGAGCAGTATTTATACATTCCACACAGCTTATCTAATTAGCATAAACTAGATACATTAGTCAACCAATAAGGAATCTCCACACTTAATGGCTCGCTTTTGTTACTTCTCAAACCACTCCCTCTGGCATTTTGCCAGGCACCATCCAGACTTGTTTATGAACTCTAACATTCCCCTGGCTAAATGCCAGGTGTTATTTTGACTTGTTTACAGACTCTAACAGATGTGATTCACCTGCAGGAGTCCAAGCATTTCAAGTGTACCTCCCGCCCACGGGTCTTGAGGACATTCACAGACTTGTGTGACCATCACGGCTGTCTAATTCCACAACATTTCCATCGCGCTGGAGAGAAGCTGCTTACCCATTCCCAGTCCCTCCCCATTTCTTCCTCTCCCCAATTCCTGGCAATCGCTACTCTATTTTCCGTCTCCGTGGATTCGCCTCCTTGGAATGTTTCATGTAAACAGAACCATAAAACACGCTGGTCTTCTGTGTCTGGCTTCCTTTGTTTAGCACGGTGTTTTTAAAGCTTATCCGTGTCATAGAAGGCTGGTTTCCTTTCTGTAGCCAAGTGATTTCCCATTGACTAGGTTGGTGGGTTTGTTTATCCGTTCATAGCTGATGGATTTGGGGTTGTGCCTACCTTCAGCTATTGTGAAGGATTCTAGTGTGAACATACGTGCCCATGTTTTTGTGTGAATGTGGGTTTTTGTTTCTCTTGGGTGTCCACCTGGGAGGAGCCTTGCTGGATCGTACGGCAGCTGTTTCATATTTTGAGGAACGGTGAATTGTTCTCACACGTGCTGACCAGTTTACATGCCTACCAGCAAGGCGTGAGGGTTGCCCCGTGTGCTAGTCAACACTTGTTCTTATCTGTCTTGATTATAGCTATCCTAGGGGTGAGAATCGGTCTCCTATTGTGGTTCCTGTTTGTACTCCATTTGTGCCTGAAGATGTACTTTTTCAGGTGCTTATGGCCCATGGGTATATATGTTTGAGAAATGTCTTTTCAGATTCTTTGCCCATTCTAAGATTTTGTGGTTTGTCTTCTTATTGTTGACTTATAAGGGTTCTCCCCCCTCCCAGGTGCTCTACCATTGTGTTTTAGGCATCTCTTACAAACCCTGTAGAGGACTCTCTAGTTTAAATCTCTGTCTTTTGGCAGGGAAGTTTGATCTCTTTACATTTATTGTAGGAATTAGATAGTTGGATGAATTTGTATCTTGTTTTTATATGACTCTTGCCTTTTTTTTCCTCCCCTCTTGCCATCTCTTGAAATGATCACATTTTCTTCATAGTTCTCTTTCCTCCCGACTCATTTGGAACGTTTATGGTTGATTCTGTTCTGCAGTGTTGATTTTTACCACACAGCTCTCCTGAATCGCATCGAGACCGTGGACTGTTAGCTGTAGTTCACTTCCCTCCCCTCTGCTCTGTTGCTCTTGCCCTGAATTTTAGTTTCAGTTTGCTTTGACGTCCCCATGTTGGCTGATGTCCCTCTGACCCTCTGATCCTTGTTTAGGTCTTCACAGTCTCTTTGCTTTTGTGTGTGCTCACCTGTCCTGCACTGCTTCACTAAAGTCCCCTTTCTAACACACCCTTTAATGGTGCTTCCTACAAATTCCTGTGGATTGTTTCCCTTTCCGCTTGAATGATGGTAAGGCTGAGGTGGGCCGGGGATTTCCCCTTAGCCCTTTGAAGATATCTCCTTTTTATTCTGGCTTTCATTGTGCTGCTGGGGAGGACGCTACCAGTGAATTGTGGATCCTTTGGAGGACATCTGTCTTTACTCTTATTTTCTACCGTTAAAAGACTTTTTGTGTGTGTGTGGTGCTGGGGGTTGAACCCAGGGCCTTGTGCGTGCTAGGCAAGCACTGTACCACTGAGCCACATCCCCAGCCTCAAAAGGCTGCTTTTAAGATTTTCTCTGTCTTTGGCGATGTGTGGTTTCAATACAGTGAAATTCCTGCCCTGCTTGAGATTCCCTGATTCTCAAAGCAAAGCTTGTAGGTCCTAGATCAAGTGTGGGAAACTCCCGGTCATTCCCTCTTTGCAAACTGTCTGCTCCATCACAGTTCTTTCCGCCTGGAATTCCTATAACTCGTGGATCCATTCACTTTCCAACAAGATGTAGAGCGAGCTGACTGTCAGTCACTGTTCCAGGTGCTGGGACACAACCCGTGAACCAGAACCGCTCCTGGCTCATCTCTTGCCATTTGTGCCCTGCTGTGAGACGTGGGCAACACCAATAAGTAGAAGAGACTTTGGATGCTCTGAAGAAAGCAGGGGACCAGGACGGGCAGCGGCAGGGGTGCGAGCAGCCCTTCACATCTTGCTGCCTTCTTGCCTTTCTCTGCACCGTTTCTGGGTCCTCCTCCGACCCAGCTTCGGGTATCCTGGCTTGACCTGGCTGTGTCTCCGGCTTCCCATTTGCTCCGCTCTGTGGCCGCGTAGCGCATGACTGCACACCCGAGGGCTCAGAACAGTGCGTGTGTTAGCTCCCAGCTCTCGGGTCAGAAGTCAGGCGAGGGCGCGGCCAAGTCCTCTTCTGGAGGTCTTGGAGATGGAGATCTGTCGATTTCCCTTCCCTTTAACCATTCCAGACACTGTTTTGGCTGGGCCAGGTTCCCCCCTGAAGGTTCTGGGGAGAAAGCACTTCCAAACTCATTCTTGTTTACTGACGTTGGTCTCTTGAGGTTGGAGGACTTGGAGGACTGAGGTCCCATTTCCTTGCTGGCACCACCTGGGGGCCACATGCGGCCAGCAGCCACCTGCGTTTCTTGATGTGTCAAGCCAGCTCCACCCTCAAGGCAGCAAGGGGCCACAGGGCCTCTCCTGCATTGGGCCTCTGCCTGCCTTTTCTGTGGCCGGCCTGAGAGGGCTCCCTGCTTTTAAAGAGCTTTGTGATGGGGTCAGGCCCACTCAGGTAACCCCCTGTTTTAAGGTCACTGTGCCACGTGGCATACCCTACTTATGGGAGTGGAATCCATCATATTCCATCCTGGGGACTTTGAGGGCATCTTAGAATTCTGTTCCCAATTGTGAATTTCATCTCTACAAGTTGTCTGGCTTTTCCAGTTTGTTTTGTTTGTTTTTGGTACAGGGAATTGAATCTGGGGTACTCGACCACTGAGCCACATCCCTAACCCTTTTTATTTTTTATTTTGAGACTGGGTCTTGCTTAGTTGTTTAGGGCCTCACTAAGTTGCTGAGGCTGGCCTTGATCTTGCAATCTTCCTGCCTCAGCCTCCTGAGTCTCTGGATTATAGGTGTACGCCACTACCCCTGGCTCCCTGATTGTTCTTTTTTTTCTTTTTTTTTGGTGCTGGGGATTGAACCCAGGGGCACTTTATCATTGAGTCACATCCTTGGCCCTTTTTAATATTTTATTTAGAGAAGGGTCTTCCTGAGTTGCTTAGGGCCTCACTAAGTTGCTGAAGCCGGCTTTGAACTTGGGATCCTCCTGCCTCAGTCTCCTTAGCTGCAGGGATTACAGGCGTGCTGCACTACACCTGGCTCCCAACTTGTTTTTGGTCTTATTCTTCCCCGGTGGGCTCTGTTCTTTCTGTCGATTTCCCTTCCCTTTAACCGTTCCAGACACTCTGGCTTTAGTGCCTGTCTCCTGGTTTTATCACCTCCTGGTGACACGGCTGCTCACTGACTCCCTGCTGGGTTGCCTAGGTGGATGGATGGTGGTTTTCCAGGTTCTGGATGTCACCTGGACAGTGTCATGTCCCTCCCCCTTTATTTCCAAGTGCTTGGGGCCCAGTGGTCCCACTAGTAGATTTGCTGGTCTGGGACCAGTTTCTATGATGCTGTCTTTGCTGGGACTCGACGGTTATGGCCCTGCAGCCTGGGGGTCCTAGACTTTGGGTTTGGGCTCCTCAGGAGGACCTTCTTCCCCTGGGGCTCTGCTGGAGATGGGCTTCTGGTTGTGCCTGTCGGATGGGACGTCCACTCACAGAACAGACTGGTCGGAGGGCGCTGGCTTAGCTCCAGTGCTCTGCGTCCTTTGGGCTGACCCATCTGTCCTGCTGAGGTGTTGAGACCCAGTCCCAGCACCCCCATTCCTGGTGGTTAATGACCCCCTGCTGGGGCCACCAAATGCCAGCTCATGTATCCCTGGCTTTAATTTCTTCTTTATTTCTGGCTCCTGATGACTTTCTTTTCTTTTACTGAACTCACTTTTTTTTTTTTTTATTTGAGGAGTCAGGGTCTTGCTGTATTGTCCAGACTGGCCTTGAATTCCTGGGCTCAGTGAGCCTCCCTGGGACCACCCCACTCGGATCTCCTGTGTTGATTGCTTTTTTAGTGATGTGATTTTGTGTGTGTGTGTGTGTGTGTGTGTGCGTGTGTATCATCTGTTTGTGGTGCTGGGGGTCTGAGCCCTGGCCCTGCAAACGCTAGGCAAGCCCTCTGCTGCTAAGCTGTCCCCAGCCCCATTAATACAATCTATTCTGCCTGGCACTTGTGGATGTTTTAAGAGGAGTTCCACAGAACTGTGGCCTGCCCAGTGGCTGGACTTCACATCCTTTGGTTTTTAGTGCAAGAAGGTGATTCCAGACTATGGTTTGCAGATGGGGACAGGGCAAGCCTCTGGAGTGGGTGTCCAGGCCTGGACTTCCAGAGCTCATGGATATGGACTTCAGGTAGATGCATGGGGTTCTTTGACCTTCTGAGCCTCCACCTGTGAACCCTCTTTATCTTGCAGAGGAAGTGCCTCCTGAGAAGGAGAGAGCGCTGGACAAGCTGGAGCTAGGCTTGAGTCACAGCAGAGGGGACGGCAGCGACTGCAGGCCAGGTTTGGGGCTTTTCTGCCTTCTGCCTTGTGTCCTTTGGGCCCTGATGGTCCTCCTGGGCCCTGGTCAATCATCTTATTGGAGCTGGGCATGGGAGCCTGGACTCATCAGTCCCTGGTAGCACAGTGGTCTGCTCCCTGGAAATGGACTCCCTGCTCTCTCCTGGCCCTTCCATGGCCCCTAGGGAGGGAGAGACCTGGTCACAGATCTTGGTTTGGAGGATTTTGGGGTTCAGCTTTGCATATGATAGGTGCTGTAAATCCTAGAACATTGTTCCTCTGGACCCCTGCTTGCCTTTGGGCCCTGGCCAGTGCCTTGGATGGAGAGTTAACATGATCTCAAGATCTTTTTTTTTTTTTTTTTTTTAATATTTGTTTTAGTTGTAGGTGGACACAATAACCTTAATTTAATTTTTATGTGATTCTGAGGATCGAACAGTGTCTCAAGTGTGCTGGGCAAGTGCTCTGCCCCTGAGCCACAACCTCAGCCCAGTTAATGAGATCTTTCCACTCACAGATGACCCCAAAGCTGAGGAGAAGGAGCCCGCTGAGACACAGCAAAACGGTGACAGAGAGGAGGACGATGAGGGGAAGAAGGAAGAGAAGAACGGGAAGTTCAAATTCATGTTCAACATTGCCGACGGGGGCTTCACGGGTATGGAGGGGCAGAGAGCTGGGGCTGTTGCTGTCCCTGACCGTGGGCCCCAGGAGCTGGGCAGGTGTTACTTTATGCTAGAGTGTGAGTGGTTGAGGAAAGTCTGTCTCATGTCCTGTCCTAGTACATCGGAGCCTTGAACTCTGGGGTGGTGTGAAGGGCCAGTGTTGGGGGAGCGCTTCCAGCCCACCGCTGAGACAGCAGAGTGGGGGCTCCTCTCATTCTGTTTGTTGGCGGTTTTCCCAGAGCTGCATACATTGTGGCAGAATGAGGAACGTGCCGCCGTGTCCTCGGGAAAGATCTATGACATCTGGCACCGGCGCCATGACTACTGGCTGCTGGCGGGCATCGTGACGTATCCTTGGGCAGACCAGGCCGGGCGGGTGCTGGCCCCTGGCTCTGGGAACCTCAGCAGGAGCCCTCTGAAGGCTCTGTGGGGACCCTGTAGCGCCTTCTCCTAGCTTCCAGAGATGCCCTGGCACTCACACGCGGGCTCTGTGGTCTGGTCCAGACTTCCCTCCTCTTACCTGGACATGGTCTACGTGGCCTCTTCTCCATCACGCCTCTGAGACTGCTTCCAGCACAGGCCCTGGGTGTTGGCACTTGGGCCTACCCACCCTGGTTATTGGGGTGGAGGAAGTGGCCATGATGGGGTCCCTGTGCCATGTCTGGCACACTGAGGACACCTGTCACTGCCTGAAGAGATTGTCCCCATTGCCCCCCCATCAACATGCTCCTCTTTAGCTGAGACTATGACATGCCTGAGGGCAAGAGCTGGGTGCCAAGCCTCAGGCTGTTCCCTCCACCCCAGCTGCCAGCCCCACCCCTCCCTGTGGCCAGCTTTGTCCTTAACGGTGCCTGCAGGCATGGCTATGCCCGCTGGCAGGACATCCAGAATGACCCGAGGTACATGATCCTCAATGAGCCCTTCAAGTCTGAGATCCACAAGGGCAACTACCTGGAGATGAAGAACAAGTTCCTGGCCCGCAGGTTCAAGGTCAGTCCTCGGCAGGGCCAGAAGTGGGGGGGGCATGGAGAGGGGCCTGAGGCGAAGGCCTAGGTGGAGGACGTCTTCCTCCTTCCTGCCTGGGCCTGGCTGGGCGCTGGTGGAGGAGGAGCGTGGCCGTCCAGGAGGAGGGGCCAGCCAACCTCTCACCCCCCAGCTGCTGGAGCAGGCGCTGGTCATCGAGGAGCAGCTCCGGAGGGCCGCGTACCTCAACATGACCCAGGACCCCAACCACCCAGCCATGGCCCTCAACGCCCGCCTGGCCGAGGTGGAGTGCCTTGCCGAGAGCCACCAGCACCTGTCCAAGGAGTCCCTTGCCGGGAACAAGCCTGCCAATGCTGTCCTGCACAAGGGTGAGCCGTCCTGGGCAAGGGCACCCTGGGCAGCCCCTCACTGAGGGGAAACTGAGCCTCCTTTCTTGGACCTGTGAGCAGGCCCTGGGCTGGGTAGGTGACAGGCCACAGGATTTAAAGCCTCATGGTTATGGAGCCTGATATGCACCTCCCTTCGGTTCTCACGAACCCAGGGAGGTGAAGCCGCGTGTCCTCTGAGTGCTAGTGAGCCTGGCCCTGTGAGCCCTGCATCCTGTCCCTGGTGTTGGACCAGGGCTGTGGCCTCCTGGGGAGGCTCTTTGTGGAGGGAAACCCCGTGTTTCTGCTTTGCCTCTGCCAGAGCAGGGGCCCCTGGAGTTTTTTGGAAAGCCCACTGATCCCCCAGTTGGCCAAAGGGCTTCCTGTGCCTGGCGAGGGCGCCCCCTGGTGTCCGATGCTGGGGTGCCGTAACACACCCTTGTAAATGAGGGCTGGCCTGGCTGCTGCGTGGGCGGCACCAGCCAGCAAGCCCCTCCATTCCTGGGCCCTCCTGCCCTGCAGTCCTGAACCAGCTGGAGGAGCTGCTGAGTGACATGAAGGCAGATGTGACGCGCCTGCCCTCCATGTTGTCACGCATCCCCCCGGTGGCTGCCCGCTTGCAGATGTCAGAGCGCAGCATCTTGAGCCGCCTGACCAACCGTGCCGGGGACCCCACCATCCAGCAGGTCAGGTTCAGACTGCATGCCGTGGGGCCAGCCCCTCGGGCGCCCGGTGCCCCAGCTGGGGCTGGGTGGGTGCTGAGCGGCACCTGTAAAGCTGAATCCTTGCCTCCAGGGCGCTTTTGGCTCCTCCCAGATGTACAACAACAACTTTGGGCCCAACTTCCGGGGCCCTGGACCGGGAGGGATTGTCAACTACAACCAGATGCCCCTAGGGCCCTATGTGACCGGTAGGTGCCCCTCCGCTTCCGGGCAGCATGCACACGGTGCCCTGCCAGGGCCCAGCCTGCTGCCTGCTGTGGATGCCCAGCAAGCCGCCGTGTTCTCTCTCTTTGGCAGATATCTAGCCGTCCCTGTGACTTCCCCCTGTTGCAGCGCTCATTTCCAGCTGAGGTGAGGTCCCTCCTGGCTGCTCCCCTGTCCTGCGCCCACCCGGCCAGCTTGGCAAGTCAGGCCTGGCTAGAACTAGCCCGTCCATGTGCTTGATTCTGGTCCCTAAGCCTCGGGGTCTTCACTGCCTCGGGCTTTGGGAGTCACCCCCTGGCCTGGACCCCTCCACCCAGCCTCCCTTTGCCCTGGGACCACCTTGGGCCAGGCTGTCTGCCATGGGAGGCTGGGTGGCAGGACACAGAGGACCCAGGGGACCTGGAGAGACCCTGTGTGTGCACCTCCGTCTTTGTACTTCCATGTACACCTGTGTTCTTGGTGGTGAATTGGGACAGTTGCCCCAGAGCAGTGCCCTGTCCTGCCTTAACTGTCCTGCTCAGTGGGGTACTGCAGGCAGTTATGTCTTGTTTCATACCCTCACTGAAAGCTTGAGGAGTGTTACTGGAATGGAGAGGAGGGCTATCACAGACTAACTGCCAGCTCTTGCCACCTCCTTCACTGGGACCACCAGCTTACCCTGAGTTCTATCCCCATAAGAGCAGACAGGACAGTTTGGTCACTCCACTAGAGACTGAGGAGAGCTGTCCAGCACTCTGGGTACAGCTCACAGCCTGGCCAGTGGCCTGTTCTGGGAGGACTTGGGGTGGGAGCCCCCTCTGACCACAGTTGCATGGTCAGCTGTGGGCTCTGGGGTATCTCTGGCCACCTGGCCACCTAGACACATAACCCACTGACCTGCTTTTTGCAGCCACACTTACCGGGCCACCTGCCTGACCCCCATGGGAGAGAAAAGCTGCTGCCTTTTTAGAACCGGTGCCACCTTGGGACAAAAGGGAAATGGAGAAGTGCCATCATCTCACAGAGAACGAGGCTTAGCCTGGCTGGCCAGAGCCCAGAGTGCCACCTCGTCGTAATTGAGTTCTTCCACACAGCGTCACACCCACTGCCATGCTGGACATGCCCTCTCGCCACCTTTTCCAGACGACTTCCTAGAGAGATTTCATTTATCTGTACATCTTTTGCACTTTCCTATTGAAGATTCGGATGAATTTGTCTTGATAAAAGTTGGATGACGTATGGAAGATTCTGAGCACAGCACTCACGTTTTGTCACCAGGCTCCAGACCTAAGGGGAAGCTCCCTGGAGGCCCTGGCGCCACCCTGCAGGCTCAGCCCAGCTGGGGAGAACTCAGTGTTTCCTGTGCCCCGTCCTGCCTGCCCTCCTGCTGCAGCCCCTGCCCGCCTGGTACCCCCAGAACCAGGTGGGCCAGGTGGGAGAGGGGCCACCTTGCTCTGTCGGAGGAGATGCTGCTGATGCCTGGATCAGACAGGGTTTTCCTGTCTCCTTCCTGCCAGGGATGGAGACCACCAGGTAGAGGCTGTCTTCTGGGGGATACATGTCTGTCCCTGGCCCAGCATGTCCTGAAGGTTGGGCTCTTGCTACCAGCAGAGAGGCCCCAGAAGTGCATGGCAGGCTTCAGCGTGTGCGGCCAGGGAGGAGGGGCACGAGTCTGTTGGAGCCACTGTAGGAAGGGATGGAGGTTTGCCATCTGCTGGGGGTGTGGTTCTGGGCAGGTGAGAGCTTGTGTCCTGGTAAGGAGGGACCTGGTCATTTGATGGCCCAGGAGACCCTGCCTTGTCCTGTGTCCTGCGAGGCCTGTCCACCCACCTTGGGGTATAGACTTTTCTGTTCTGGGCCACAGATGTGGGGGAATCAGGCGGACCCCTGAGGCCTGGACTGTCCCCTTCTCTGTCCCTGGGGGGTCCTCCATCCGGGCTCTTGCTGCATGAGGCAGGGGCCCCAGCTGCCCTTGCTGAGTTCTTGGAGGGTGTGGGAAGGGCTCTGCGGGGAGGCAGGGGACTGGACCAGTGGCCTCTAGACCCTTCTTAGCAGGAGCCTTCCTGCTTCTGCCTCCTCTGTGGGAAGGCCGTGGAGCCCCTGCCCTTCTTCCCCACTGTGCATGTTGGAATCCAGCTCCACCCTTGCTCCTTCCCCGCCCTCAAGACCTCATAATGCCCCGACGCTGGGTGGGGGTCCGTTGAGTGCAGAAGGAAATTCACTGAGGAACTGGCTGGGCTTGGGGGCGAGAGGGGCTGAGACTCCACTCCCTGGGAGAGGCATGAGGGACATGGTGTCTCTGGGCCTGTCGGGGACAGAAGTGAGGCCAGGGGCAGTAGTAAGTCTCAGCCTCATCTCACGGACACTTGGGCAAATGCCTGGCCCTCCCTGAGCTCCAGGTTGCTCATCTGTAACATGGCTTTTTCTCTGAACCCCTGGACCAGACCCCAAGGCCCCTGGTTCCAGTCTTGATCCAAGTCTGGCCCAACTCTGAGAGCGGGGTGGGCAGGGGGAGGAGAACCCCGGAGGTGGAGAGGGCTGGATTGTCGCAGGCTTGAGCACCCAGAGTTCCCGGGGTGGCTGCCCCCGCCTCCCAGGAGGGTGGCCCTTGTCCTCACAAGCCCCTGTGGTCATCTAGCACCACCATCCTCTGGTCAGCGCGAGAAGACCTGCCTCGAGCTCACTCCCCAACCCAGGGCCACTGTGATGTCATCCTCAGTGGGTGGGCAGTCGGCCCCTGGGTGGCCTCTGGGACAGCCCCGGCCCCGCCCCAGTGCAGGGTCCTGAGGCCAGGTGATGACCCTCTCCCTTGCCCTCCCAAGGGCTGGTGGTCTCCCTGGTTGTGACTCCGCCCTGGAAACCTTGCTCGGTCCCTCTCTCTGCTTCTTCCCAGGCCTGTCCAGGGGGCCCTCGTCCCCCTTCCCTGCTAGGCTGGAGGTGGCACCCACAGCCAGCCTGGCCCCTGGAAGAGCGTGTTCTCCGTGACCAGCACCCAAGAAACCCGGGAGGGTGGGCTGCCGAAAGTGGGGCAGGTTTCTGAAAGGAAAGGTTTTCCAGAATGTTCTCATCCTGGTTCCTCAGTGACTTCCTGCCAAAGCTGTGGTGGGGAGCGGGGAGCCCGGGGGAGGCCTGCCTTGGCCTCTTCAGGCCGCTTGGATTTGCCCTGGAGATGGCAGCCCTTGAGCCCCAGGGCAGCCTGCCCTCTGTTTTGTCCAGTGTGGGGGTTTGTTGAACTGCCTTTGGCCCAAAGGGCTCAGCAGTCTGCCAGGTGGCACTGGCCTTTGGGTTGGAGTGGCCACTTCTGAGGGCGCCCCTCCCACACACCTGCTCTGTCCCCTGAGGCCAGGCGTGAGGAGCCTCCTGAAGGGCAGCCGGAGGCTCCTGTCTCCTGCAGCTTTGACTCCTCCCAGAGGCAGGCCCGACCCCTTGTCCCACAGCCAGGTCCTCCTGTGGCTGGGCTTCCTTCCCAGAATCCTCTGGCTGCTCTCCACCCAGGCCCAGGGTTGACCAGGACTCGGCCTGCAGGTCCCAGGGCCACTGAGGGCCTGAGGGGTGGGCTTGGGGACCTGTGGCCTCTAGTGTGCATGGGGGCCGGGGAGGGCGAGGCTGACCCACCCCTCTGCCCTCGCTGTCCCGGTGGCCTGGTTGTAGCTTCAGGTGGACGGTGCCCCCGCCCTTCTGCACAGCCTTGGCACCTAGGGGAGCCGCTGCTCCTGCTGGTCCCCGAGTTTACAGGTTGTGGCCGTCAGCCCAAGGCGTGGGGGTTGTTGTGTTTATGGGTTTTTTTCCCCTTAAGTTTCAGATTTTTTTTTTAAACAAAGTATTTTTTTAGGTGCGATACCCAGAAAGGGCCCGTTGGGTGTGTGTGTGTGTGTGTCCCGGCTCCTCGCACGGAGGTTGGCGCCCCCGCCTTGCAGCTCCTGCTGGCTTGGCCTGGAGAGGAGGGAAGGCCCACCTGGGCGGCTGAGGAGGGACTTGCCTGCCCAGGCCCCTGGCCCAGGCACATCCTCAGGCTGGCCAAGGGAGGGCCTGGCACTCTGGGCCAGCTAAGAGGGTCTCTCCTGCTGCGGGGTCCCTAGTGGGGCAGGGGTTGAACCTTGGACACCAAGTTCCCCGGGGGTTGTGGCTCACCGTCTCCTGCAGGAGGCTGGCAGAGACCACAGCCAACACAGTCACCTTTTCTTTGTACTCTGCGTGTATGTTTTGGTTTCTGTGTTTTAATAAACCCTTTGGGAAGGGACTGAGTCAGATTCTCATTTACAAAAGGGCTGGGGAGGGTGGAGTGGGGGACCCTGCTCCAAGCCATGTCCCACCTGAGAAGTCACACTTCTAGGGCTTGGTCGCGCTGGGAGGGATGGGCAGTGAGTAGCCATGTGCTGGGGAGATGCCCTTCTACCTGCACCCCAATCTTGTGGGCTTCCCCAGACCCCGACCCCTCATCATGAGAACCACAGCCAGCCAGTCCCTCAAGCTACGACAGCCTCCCAGCAACCATCCCTGGGCAACAGACCATGTGTGTGTCGGGTGCAGGGGAGGCACCCCAGCCCCACGTCTGACCCTGGCCTTTGCCTCCTGCAAGGTCCTTCACCCCCACCCACCTTTGGCAATAGGGTCAGGTTCGGGAGCCCCAGTCTTTGGGTGTCTGCAGTTGGCAGCCCTGGCCCAGCCCAGACCCTAAGGAAATGAGAACAAGTGGCAGGAGACCCGCAGGCTTGGGTTTATTTGTCATTCCGTAGACAGGCGGCTGGGTCCCGGTCTGTCTGGTTGGGAAGCTCGAGGCAGGCACGGCAGTCTGCCGGTGGGGAACGCGGTAGCTGGGGAACCACGGTCATTAGAAAGGCTGAGGGAGGGCGCGTGATTTACAGACTGGCTGAGAAGAGGGTGGCCGGGTGCCTTCCTCGGGACCCCAGATCTGACCATGTGTTTGGGATGAGCAGTAGTGGGGCTCTGCTGCCCCCAAAGGCTGATCCCCCACCCTGGGCCCTCTCCTATGTCGAGCCCGCCCAGTGGGCCCCTGTTTGGCAAACTGCTTCCAGAAGAGGGTGGGGGCTGCTGGAGGGTGGCCAGGCAGGGCCGGCCGGCAGCTGGGGCCCAGGAGGTAGGCCTGGCACCCAGGGAGAGCTGCTGGTCCTCGACCTGTGCTGGTGCCCCTGAGGCTGGGCAGCTCTCCCCTTCCAGGCTCAGTCTGCCCTTGGCCCTCTGCTCCTTCTCCAGAGGTCCTGCCCAACCCCCTCCAACCTCCTTCCTACTGGGGACCACCCCCAGGAAGCAGAGCCCCGTCCTCCCTGCAAGTGGACGCCTGAGGAAAAGATGCTTCAGAGCCATGTTGTTGGAAGTGCCACCCGGGGCTGCCTGGGCTCTGGACAGGGTGTGCACGTGTGGCCCAGGGCCTTGCCTCCCTTGCCTTGGTAACACGGCCAGCGGGCACCGCTTTCCCTGCAGCAGCCCTGCCGCGGACCCCACTGCACACTGCAGACCACCTCCCAACAGGGGCTCCCTGCCAGTGAGGTGGGCCACCTGGCCCTCAGTACCACCCTCTGCCCACTGCAGGACCCTGTCCTTGGAGCAGCACGGAGGGGAGTGGCCTCAGCCCAGTGGCCTCCGCTGGAAAAGGACAGCACCCTCTCGGGAACCCACAGGCTGCTTCTGGTGCAGCAGGTCTTGGTGGAGGAGCCCCCAGGGCCTGTCTCTGGGCAGGGTGAGGGCTGTAGCCTACAGGGCCATCAGGAAGGCGGGTGGGGAATGGAGGGCACGTGTGCCTGGCCTCCCCTCTCCCCTGCCCGCCTCCTCCCCCCTCCTTTGTGGTCTTCCTACAGCTGTTCCCAGGCCTTCACTCAGCCAGGCCTGGACAGCAGGCCTTTGGAGTGGCAGGGAGGAGCCTTCCCAGAATAACAGCCCTGCGGAAGGGCAGAGCAGGAACAGATGCGCCTGCGCTGGGGGTGCGGGCCAGCCACCGCCTGCCCGGGGCCTCGTGGAGCCCGCTGGCTAGACAGGGCGGGGGCAGGTTTCATAGAGCCCCACTCCCACAGAGCCAGCAAAGGCTAGGTGCCACTAGGGCCGTGGGACCCGAGGACTGGGCCCCTCGAGCCTGTGGGCTTCCTGGCCATCCCTCCAGCCTCCCCCTGTGAAGGGGCTGACGCTCCGCCTGTCCCCCTCCCTTCCCCCAGCCTGTCCTGGACCTGGGTGGGGATGCGTCTCTCCAGGGAGAGGTTCCCTGGGGTCTTTCCTATATTGTGGGGACTGTTGCTGAGGCACAGCCCTTGGTCCTTGGGCCTGCAGCATGGAACCCTAGAGGCTCTCCCTCACTGAGCCGAAGCGTGTTCTCTGGGCAGAACCCAGGGCCACTGCTCCGCCAAAGGACAGAGAAGGGTCTTGGGCCTAAGGAATCAGCCTTGGGCATATGGCCCCTGCCTACTGTCGCCTACCCCCAGGTGGTCAGCAGCCACGGTGTGACTAACTGTGCTTCACAGGGCCTTCTGTGGCATGGACAGGGCCCATTCCACTGGGACCCTTCCCGTGTGCTCTGGGCCTCTGTGGCATGGGGCCCATCTATTGTGGGCAGAGTTGGAGACGGTGGGACAATTATCTAAAAGTCAGACCCACAAACTTTTATGGGTCCCAAACCACAGAGCCAATCTCCCCGGGGTCCCTGCCCCTGCCAGCAAGGGTGGGGTGGGGGCCAAGGGCTAGCTGGGTGGGCATGGCCCGGGCAGGGTGGGGTCGAGAGGGGTGGTGGAAGGGATCTGAGGTTGGGCCCAGCACAAAATACCTGGAGCCCGTGGAAAGGCAGGCTGACGAAGCCTCCAGTAGGGAGCCCGACCCCAGCTACCAGGGCCTTGGCAGAGGGGGCTCCAGGAAGTGCTGGACTCCTTCCCGGGGGGAGGGGTTCTTGGTAGAGGAGAGGCCAACTCTGCCTGCCCCGAGGACCCAACCAAGTCTCTGCCTGGCTGTGACTTTGGGAACTGTCACGAAGGGTCACGGCTGGGAGAAGCTTGGTTTCCTCTCCAAGGATGAGCCGAGGCGACAGGCTTGGGTGGGACTGCTTGAAGGTCCTTCCTAACCAATGCCATCTCCCTGGCTCACGCTGGACATGGTCTGGGGAAGCAGCGGGTGGCATCTGGCAGCGACTGGAGATCATTTCCCGATGACGTCTGGGCGTGGTGTTTTCTCTTGGATATAAACCCCACGCTGTACTTGGCGTCAAAACAGCATAAGCGAGCGAACAGACAGGAGGGAACCGGAAACTGTCCGAGCAGGTGGTGGGCAGCTTAGGATCTGTAGTCCTTTTTGCTGTAGGGTTTATTGCCCAAAATGCTATCGATCTCGTGGATAATGGACGATGACAGTTTTGGAAGGACCTGCGTGCAGGGACAAGAACTAGTCAGAACTCCACGAACGAGTTTGGCTGGGCCTGTGGAGGAGGCAGGCGACCCTTCCATGTTCCACGGACTGGCAGGTGGTGGTGGTAGCAGGGTAGAGGCCCCAAGTGCCTGCCTTCTGTGCCCCCTAACTGCTCTCCCAGCTGCCCCTGCCTTAGGTGACAGCAATACAGGACTGACTCTGCTCTCCCGCCCCATATCCAGTTTCTCAGCCAATCGCACCCAGGCTCCAACCACAGCTCCCACACCTGACCTCAGAGACTGCTGCTACCTCCCACCAGCAATCTCAGCCTTGGCCTTGACCTTGAAGTGCCCCCCATGAGCTGCCAGAAAGCAAGACCCTTTCAACAGCTCATTGGAGCATGCCAGGCTCTGTTCCCAGCTCAGCCCAGTCCTTAGAGGCATGTAACGCCCTGGGGACCTCAGCTCTGCCTGGTGCCTCCTCAACCGGCCAGGACTGCTCCTCCCCCGGAAGCTTCTATGCATGAGTCTCTGGCATTTCTTCAAGACTTGCCCCAAAGCCCCTTTCTCCACTAGCCCAGCTGACCCCCGAAGCCTGGCACTGTGGCTCTCCTGCCCTAAGGCGCTGGTCACCTCTGGCATTTGTCACTGACTTCTTGCATTTAGTGTTCGTATCTGCTCCTGTTATCAGGATGCAGTTCAGAGCAGGCTCACGCCAGATGCAGCCCCTGCACTTTTCCGGGCACTGCAGGTGCTGAGTGGCCCTGTGCTTGGGTGAAGGGCTCGCTGGGCCCCGAGCTCCACCTCAGCCCCCACTCACCTGTATTGCTCCAATGTTCTCCATGAGCTGTTCCGCGTTGGAAGCACCGAGAAGCACAGAGCTGACCCCCTCGTTCCTCAGGCACCAGGCTGGGGGAGCAAGACAGGAGGTGAGGGAGGCAGGTCTTCCCACTGTGGCCTCTGGCTCTGCCTTGCCTCTGACTGGGCCAGAGAGACCCTGCTTTTTGGTCTGGGGGCTGAGGGTGCCAGGAAGCTCAGCAGTGCCAAAGGGGACTCTGCCCAAAGCCCCGTGGAGAAGGTGCTGGAGAGCTCTGGCCCCACTGCCCCTGTGGAAATAAGGCCCAAGGGATCAGGGACCCCCTTGTTCCCCGTGCCACATGGCTGGTGGATGGAGGGGGTGGCCCAGGCTCTCAAGGACCCATGCCCTCTCTCCAGGGACATGGATCCTAACCCTGTCCCTTGCAGCCCTGGCCATGTCACACAGGAGTTCCTCACCTCCTCCCAGGGACACTGGCCCACTGGGTTCTGAGCCCCATTACCTATGGCCAGCTGTGGGACCCCACAGTCTAGGCGCTCAGGGACCCCGTCATAGCCCAGGGGCCTGAGTCCCATCCCTGTCCCAGGTCCCTGTTACCTATGGCCAGCTGTGGGACCCCACAGTCTAGGCGCTCAGGGACCCCGTCATAGCCCAGAGGCCTGAGTCCCATCCCTGTCCCAGGTCCCTGTTACCTATGGCCAGCTGTGGGACCCCACAGTCTAGGCGCTCAGGGACCCCGTCATAGCCCAGGGGCCTGAGTCCCATCCCTGTCCCAGGTCCCTGTTACCTATGGCCAGCTGTGGGACCCCACAGTCTAGGCGCTCAGGGACCCCGTCATAGCCCAGAGGCCTGAGTCCCATCCCTGTCCCAGGTCCCTGTTACCTATGGCCAGCTGTGGGACCCCACAGTCTAGGCGCTCAGGGACCCCGTCATAGCCCAGGGGCCTGAGTCCCATCCCTGTCCCAGGTCCCTGTTACCTATGGCCAGCTGTGGGACCCCACAGTCTAGGCGCTCAGGGACCCCGTCATAGCCCAGAGGCCTGAGTCCCATCCCTGTCCCAGGTCCCTGTTACCTATGGCCAGCTGTGGGACCCCACAGTCTAGGCGCTCAGGGACCCCGTCATAGCCCAGGGGCCTGAGTCCCATCCCTGTCCCAGGTCCCTGTTACCTATGGCCAGCTGTGGGACCCCACAGTCTAGGCGCTCAGGGACCCCGTCATAGCCCAGGGGCCTGAGTCCCATCCCTGTCCCAGGTCCCTGTTACCTATGGCCAGCTGTGGGACCCCACAGTCTAGGCGCTCAGGGACCCCGTCATAGCCCAGAGGCCTGAGTCCCATCCCTGTCCCAGGTCCCTGTTACCTATGGCCAGCTGTGGGACCCCACAGTCTAGGCGCTCAGGGACCCCGTCATAGCCCAGGGGCCTGAGTCCCATCCCTGTCCCAGGTCCCTGTTACCTATGGCCAGCTGTGGGACCCCACAGTCTAGGCGCTCAGGGACCCCGTCATAGCCCAGGGGCCTGAGTCCCATCCCTGTCCCAGGTCCCTGTTACCTATGGCCAGCTGTGGGACCCCACAGTCTAGGCGCTCAGGGACCCCGTCATAGCCCAGGGGCCTGAGTCCCATCCCTGTCCCAGGTCCCTGTTACCTATGGCCAGCTGTGGGACCCCACAGTCTAGGCGCTCAGGGACCCCGTCATAGCCCAGAGGCCTGAGTCCCATCCCTGTCCCAGGTCCCTGTTACCTATGGCCAGCTGTGGGACCCCACAGTCTAGGCGCTCAGGGACCCCGTCATAGCCCAGGGGCCTGAGTCCCATCCCTGTCCCAGGTCCCTGTTACCTATGGCCAGCTGTGGGACCCCACAGTCTAGGCGCTCAGGGACCCCGTCATAGCCCAGAGGCCTGAGTCCCATCCCTGTCCCAGGTCCCTGTTACCTATGGCCAGCTGTGGGACCCCACAGTCTAGGCGCTCAGGGACCCCGTCATAGCCCAGGGGCCTGAGTCCCATCCCTGTCCCAGGTCCCTGTTACCTATGGCCAGCTGTGGGACCCCACAGTCTAGGCGCTCAGGGACCCCGTCATAGCCCAGAGGCCTGAGTCCCATCCCTGTCCCAGGTCCCTGTTACCTATGGCCAGCTGTGGGACCCCACAGTCTAGGCGCTCAGGGACCCCGTCATAGCCCAGGGGCCTGAGTCCCATCCCTGTCCCAGGTCCCTGTTACCTATGGCCAGCTGTGGGACCCCACAGTCTAGGCGCTCAGGGACCCCGTCATAGCCCAGAGGCCTGAGTCCCATCCCTGTCCCAGGTCCCTGTTACCTATGGCCAGCTGTGGGACCCCACAGTCTAGGCGCTCAGGGACCCCGTCATAGCCCAGGGGCCTGAGTCCCATCCCTGTCCCAGGTCCCTGTTACCTATGGCCAGCTGTGGGACCCCACAGTCTAGGCGCTCAGGGACCCCGTCATAGCCCAGGGGCCTGAGTCCCATCCCTGTCCCAGGTCCCTGTTACCTATGGCCAGCTGTGGGACCCCACAGTCTAGGCGCTCAGGGACCCCGTCATAGCCCAGGGGCCTGAGTCCCATCCCTGTCCCAGGTCCCTGTTACCTATGGCCAGCTGTGGGACCCCACAGTCTAGGCGCTCAGGGACCCCGTCATAGCCCAGAGGCCTGAGTCCCATCCCTGTCCCAGGTCCCTGTTACCTATGGCCAGCTGTGGGACCCCACAGTCTAGGCGCTCAGGGACCCCGTCATAGCCCAGGGGCCTGAGTCCCATCCCTGTCCCAGGTCCCTGTTACCTATGGCCAGCTGTGGGACCCCACAGTCTAGGCGCTCAGGGACCCCGTCATAGCCCAGGGGCCTGAGTCCCATCCCTGTCCCAGGTCCCTGTTACCTATGGCCAGCTGTGGGACCCCACAGTCTAGGCGCTCAGGGACCCCGTCATAGCCCAGGGGCCTGAGTCCCATCCCTGTCCCAGGTCCCTGTTACCTATGGCCAGCTGTGGGACCCCACAGTCTAGGCGCTCAGGGACCCCGTCATAGCCCAGAGGCCTGAGTCCCATCCCTGTCCCAGGTCCCTGTTACCTATGGCCAGCTGTGGGACCCCACAGTCTAGGCGCTCAGGGACCCCGTCATAGCCCAGGGGCCTGAGTCCCATCCCTGTCCCAGGTCCCTGTTACCTATGGCCAGCTGTGGGACCCCACAGTCTAGGCGCTCAGGGACCCCGTCATAGCCCAGAGGCCTGAGTCCCATCCCTGTCCCAGGTCCCTGTTACCTATGGCCAGCTGTGGGACCCCACAGTCTAGGCGCTCAGGGACCCCGTCATAGCCCAGGGGCCTGAGTCCCATCCCTGTCCCAGGTCCCTGTTACCTATGGCCAGCTGTGGGACCCCACAGTCTAGGCGCTCAGGGACCCCGTCATAGCCCAGAGGCCTGAGTCCCATCCCTGTCCCAGGTCCCTGTTACCTATGGCCAGCTGTGGGACCCCACAGTCTAGGCGCTCAGGGACCCCGTCATAGCCCAGGGCCTGAGTCCCATCCCTGTCCCAGGTCCCTGTTACCTATGGCCAGCTGTGGGACCCCACAGTCTAGGCGCTCAGGGACCCCGTCATAGCCCAGAGGCCTGAGTCCCATCCCTGTCCCAGGTCCCTGTTACCTATGGCCAGCTGTGGGACCCCACAGTCTAGGCGCTCAGGGACCCCGTCATAGCCCAGGGGCCTGAGTCCCATCCCTGTCCCAGGTCCCTGTTACCTATGGCCAGCTGTGGGACCCCACAGTCTAGGCGCTCAGGGACCCCGTCATAGCCCAGGGGCCTGAGTCCCATCCCTGTCCCAGGTCCCTGTTACCTATGGCCAGCTGTGGGACCCCACAGTCTAGGCGCTCAGGGACCCCGTCATAGCCCAGGGGCCTGAGTCCCATCCCTGTCCCAGGTCCCTGTTACCTATGGCCAGCTGTGGGACCCCACAGTCTAGGCGCTCAGGGACCCCGTCATAGCCCAGAGGCCTGAGTCCCATCCCTGTCCCAGGTCCCTGTTACCTATGGCCAGCTGTGGGACCCCACAGTCTAGGCGCTCAGGGACCCCGTCATAGCCCAGGGGCCTGAGTCCCATCCCTGTCCCAGGTCCCTGTTACCTATGGCCAGCTGTGGGACCCCACAGTCTAGGCGCTCAGGGACCCCGTCATAGCCCAGAGGCCTGAGTCCCATCCCTGTCCCAGGTCCCTGTTACCTATGGCCAGCTGTGGGACCCCACAGTCTAGGCGCTCAGGGACCCCGTCATAGCCCAGGGGCCTGAGTCCCATCCCTGTCCCAGGTCCCTGTTACCTATGGCCAGCTGTGGGACCCCACAGTCTAGGCGCTCAGGGACCCCGTCATAGCCCAGAGGCCTGAGTCCCATCCCTGTCCCAGGTCCCTGTTACCTATGGCCAGCTGTGGGACCCCACAGTCTAGGCGCTCAGGGACCCCGTCATAGCCCAGGGGCCTGAGTCCCATCCCTGTCCCAGGTCCCTGTTACCTATGGCCAGCTGTGGGACCCCACAGTCTAGGCGCTCAGGGACCCCGTCATAGCCCAGAGGCCTGAGTCCCATCCCTGTCCCAGGTCCCTGTTACCTATGGCCAGCTGTGGGACCCCACAGTCTAGGCGCTCAGGGACTCCGTCATAGCCCAGGGGCCTGAGTCCCATCCCTGTCCCAGGTCCCTGTTACCTATGGCCAGCTGCGGGAGGGTGCACCCCAGGCGCTCGGCGATGGCCTGCAGCTCCTTCAGCTTGGCCTGCTGGCGCCGGCCCTCCTCACTCAGGATCTTGTCTTTCAGCCACTGGTAGCCCTGGGGGTGGACACAGCTACAAGTGAGGGGTCCAGGCACAGGCCTTCCAGCATCACCGGCCGTGGGCCAGACTTAGGCAGGGTGAGGTCGGACCTGTCTCTGAGGTCAGGACCCCTGGGGGACCCAGGGAAACCAGAGAGGTTGGGGTGACCTCACATGCCAGCCCCCAGCCCTGCTCTTAACCCCAGAGGTCTCAGTGGCGGTGGAGAGTGGGGTGTTCTGGAAGGGAGGCTACCTCAAAGGGCCTAAGTGGACCCTGCCCACATTGTGAGTGTCAGGCGAAGGGGCCTCCTCACCTGGGGCCTGTCTCAGGGTGGGTGGTCCCTCTACACGTGGGTTCAGGAGGAAGGGGCTCTGCCCAGGTTCTCATGCCAGGAAACCCATCCTGGTGATGGTGGCTGGGACAGCTGTGCCCCTGAGGTCCGCCCAAGGCCTCACCTGCCCACAGCGCCCCTCCCCACCCTGGGCCACTCCTTTACCTTCAAGGAGGCTCTCGAGTAGGGTGGGATGCCACTGTCATACTTTCCAGAAACGATGCCGCAGGCCAGAGGGGACCAGGTCATGGCGCCCACTCCTGAGAGAGGAAAAGCAGGTGAGACGGAGCCCGGGGCCTGCGGGCTGGCAGGTGGCGGGGTGGGCGCCCACCTATCTTGTGGAACAGCTCCGGCAGCTGCACCTCCACCTTCTCGCGCTGGAACATGTGGTACTCTGCCTGCTCGCAGATGGGCGGGATCAGGTTGAACTGCCGGGCCACAGAGTAGGCCTCCTGCGGATACAGAGGGGCCCAGGCAGCCCCCGTGTCAACAGGCCTGGGGCAGCAGGGAGAGGACACGAGGCATCCCTGGAAATGCCTGGCCCTGCCTGCTCCCCCCACCATGCCCCTCAGCTTTCCTGGGAGTCTGTGAGCTCCCCGTGAGCCAGGAAAAGGGGGCGACTGTGGGGTCCCCAGGTTGAAAGGGTCTGGGGAAAGTGCAATGCCCGCGTGGGCTTCTGGCACTTGCTGGCCCCGTGCCTCAGTTTCCCCATCTGTCCTGAGGGTCTCATAGGACCAAGGTGTCTGTGGCCCTCGGTGGTGCCTGGCTTGTGGCAGGCGTCAGAGACTGCTGCTGTGCTGACTGTTCTTACCACTGTGCCTGCTGCCCTGGGCCTGGTCCTGGGGTGACAGTGGTGACAGCAAACACACCCCTAGGAGGGGCAGCAGCTATGGCAGCCCACTTCCAGGACCAGGCTCCAGGCTGGTCCCTGCAGGCCCCCTCTCCAATGGGATGAGCCCTGGCCAAGGTCTCTAGACAGGTTGGCAAGGGAGCCCTGGCTGCCACCCTGGGGGCCCTGTCTCCTGGGGCTTGAGGCTCATCAAACCTTCTCATCTGCAGGATGGGTTGATGATACACCTCCGGGAGCCCAGCGCTGGCTGGCAAAGTGTTCAGGGCATGCTCGTGGATGGCACCCCACAGAGGACGAGCTATTTTCAGTTAGGGATGGAAACTCTGCTGGATTTGTCCCGTGAAGCAGGCCCCGGGGACCTGAGTGGGAGGCTGGATACAGGGAGTTCTGGGAGGCCAGCCTGAATGGGCTGCGGCCGGAAGTGGGGCTGGGGGCTGGGGCAAGTCAGCCCAGGAAGATGCAGACCCCAGGGCCTCTGCCCTCACTCTCCCTACGAGCTTTGAGAAGAGGGTACCCTGCTGACTTTCTGGGTATTTGCAGAAATACCAAGAAACCTCTGCTACCCTCTGCCTCTAATGGTTCCCATGGAGGGAAATGACAGCTAGTGAAATTCTTTCCAGAAAATGTGAGTGAGGGGGAAACAGCGTGGATTAAGAGATGGAAGCCCAGGGTCCTGACAGCCAAATCACATTCTAAGGCAGCCCAGGCTGTGCCTGATGGCCTGAGCACCCATCTCAACCTGACCTGTGTGGCCTTGAGCATGTTACTTAATCTTTCTGTGCCTTGATCTTCACATTTGAGAAATGGGATGACAGTAGCACTTACTTCATATGGTCTTATAAGGATTAAAGGGAAAATCCTTAAATCTAAGAGCACCCAGAACAGTGTCAGAGCCCAAGGCAGTGGCTAGTGATGCCATCATTGAGGACTTGCTGGGATCCAGGACCTCTGCTAAGAGTATCACACCGGTTTTCTCGGAGTCCTCAAAACAGGTGCATGAGGGACAGGCCATGCTACCAGACTTGATCAACAGGTGGGGGGACTGAGGTCAGGGGCTCAGCATCTGTCATCACATAATGCTGTGGTTCCAGCTGAGGCCCTTTGGAGAAGGGCTGTGGGCATCACCCCCACACTCTTCCATACTGTCCCCCTCCTCAGGGACCAAAGGCACATAGATCCTTATCTATAGCACAGGAAGAGCCCCGCCCCACGGCACACCCTGAGTGTCACCGTACCATGATCTCCATGGAGCTCCAGCGCGACGTGCCCCAGTACATGGCCATCCCCTGGTTGATGACGTGGGTCATGGCCCGAACGGTCTCTGTCACGAGAGAGGGAGAACATAGGTGGGGGCAGCTGGGGGCTCAGCCCAGCCTGGGGACATTCTGCAAATACAGGCAGGGAGCTGGGGGGTGGGCTGCAGAGACGTCTTGCAAGCAGTGTACTTCCTGGCTCCGAGGCTGGGGTTGGGGGTCCAGGAGGGATAAAAAGTGAGTCACCATCCGAGAACTTGAAAACAATCTCTCCCTCTAGTCACAGGCCTTCCGGTTTCCTTGAAATAAGGGTCATGGGTGGAATGTGATGTGCTATGGAGAGGAGCGGGGGAGGGGAGGAGCTGGAGACCCCAGCTGCTCAGGAAGGGCCAGGTGAACGGCTTAGCTGATGATGGGATTGGCCAAAGGCACAGGAAGCAAGCACGTCCTGCCTGTTTATGGCCTCCTGCGGGACACTGCAGTCTGACGGGAATCTAGAGGGTTCTGTGGAGAGGAAATGATGGCGTCTGCAGGCATAGGGACAGAGTTTGGGACCCTGCATGGTTCCACGAGGTGGGGTGCAGGGTTGAGCTCCTCCTGTGCTTTGGGGAACCAGGGCAGGTGCACAGCCTTTCCTGGACCAGCCCCAGGACCCCAACAGCACAGCACTGCCCAGGCCCACCCTCTGCTGGATGGTGCCAGGGCAACAGGGGTCTGAGTGCCCCTCCTGTGAGGGGCCCAGGCCTGGAGGGGAACGGTTAGGCAGCTCCAGGAGTTCTGGGGATCATGAGTCCTGGATAGCCAAAATCAGTCCTAAGGAGCGAGTGGCGGAGGCACCGGGCCACCCTTCTAAGTGAGGGAGGGGAAGGGTCTCCCGACAGCGTAAGATTCTGCCCACGATTCAAAAAAGTCTTTGAGACATTAAGAATCTGCTGGTCCTAGGGCCCCCTCTGCTTTCTGGCCTCCTGGGGATGCTGCAGTCTTTACGACAGAGCCAGGCCTGAAGTTTTCAGAGTTTCTAGGCGCCCCTGGCCTGGCCGCTCCTGGGCTTCTCACAGGTCCCATACAGTGCTTGCAAGTTCGACCACCCGAGGCAGCGTGGGGAGTGGGGGGGACAAGTGTTTCTAAACACACAGCCACAACATCCGCCCTGGAAAGCCCATCTCCGGGAGCGGCTTGCTCCTCAGCACCCACTGTGAGGGGAAAGCCCAGGTCCCTGCGGATGGCCAGAGGTATGAGAGGAGGAAGGGAGGAAAGGGGGAAGAGAGGAAAGAAGGGAGGACAGGGGACTCCAGGTGGCTCAGACAGCTCCACCTCGGAGTGGCCACAGGCCCACAGGCATCCTCCCTGGCGCAGGGTGGCAGTGCTGCTTCCTGCCTATCCTGAGTTGGTGTCACTTCCTGTCCACCCTGGGTCCCTAAGTACTCCTTTGGCCGGGGTCTGCTCCAGGGGGGACCCAGGGCATCCTCAGTGCTGGTGCTAAAGTAGCTGTGGCTCCGGGGTTGGGGTCTTAGCAGGGTCACCTCTAGCCAGGTAGGCCCTCTTTCCTTCCAAGGTCAGGGACTGTGGCTCCTGGGAATCCTCTCGGCCCATCTTGGAGGGTGGGAGCTGGGAGGGGAGTCTGAACCTCTCTGGGGCCCTCTTGGAACCTTCTTGGGGCTCTCCTGGGGGCCACCTGCAGGTCAGACCCAGGAGGGTGGTGCCTGGTTGGAGAGCTGGAGGAGGCCCAGCTGGTCCCAGGGGACCTTTCCATCTAGCTCAGGCTCCGGCCTGGCTGTCCTGCTCGGTCTTTTAGAAACACTCTCGGGGTACCTGCGACCATGCAGCAGCACTCCTGACTCTTCAGCCAAGGCCTGGGGCCACATGCCAGAGGGAGGGAAGCCAAAGGACCCCCAAGGCCAGCCTGGCCCCTCGCCTTCCCTCCCCGACAGCTCTCTCTGATCATGAAGATCCCAGCCAGCGAGGCCATGTGGTGCCCAGTGAGGCCCTTTCCATGCTGGTTCGCCTGGGGGGAGTCTGTGTGAGACTGGCTGTCCCCAGAGGCAGGGATCCTGGGCACAGGCCCCTGGGCTCCCCAGAGGATCTGGGCAGAGGCAGGCTGGTGTGGAACCCACACTCAGGAGCACAGGCACAGGTGTGATGTCAGCGGCCCAGAAATGGGCAATTGGGGAAGACTTCCTTCTCCTCCATATTTAATGCTATTAGACAGAAGCAGGCTCCAGACCCTTCCAGCTGCTGCCAGAACCCAGGGCATCGATGCTGCATCACAAATAATTCATGGGAGGGGTCAGGTGGCACACCAGGTGGCAGGCAGGAGCCTTCCAGTGTGGAACACTGCCCAGTCCCCAGGGAGGCCAAGGCCTGTGCTCAGGGCCGGGCCCGGGGCCCTTAGCTGAGGTGGGGCAGAGACCAAGCATGCTGGAGGCTGCCCTGGGCCTCAGAATCCCACTGGTTCAGGTAGGTGTACTTCGAGGAAGAAAATGGCTCCATCTCCATGCAGACGTCTGGCCAGAAGGTGAGAGGACAAGTGGCTCAGCCGGTCAAGGGGCCTCTGGTGGCCACAGGCAGCCTGCGTGCTCACAAAGAGCCAGGGTGCTGCAGAGGTCTGAGACAGGACTTCTTGGGGCCTCATGTTCTGGGGTCTCCGATGGGTTTGCTTCTGTGGAAGCCTGGTGTCCCCAATCCTCCCCACAGCACCCTCCCAAGTCAGGTTTCCAGGTGGGGAGTGCACATTCTCAGCTCCAGAGGGGGCCCCGGCAGAGACAGCTGGCCCCCCGCAGACCACAACAGTGCGAGCAGGGCTGCGGGGTGGGGGACATGCACGGAGGGAAAGGGTGAAGTGACAGTGTGGGTGGGGGCGAGGGGCTCCGACACCGCTTTGCTTTTCCTTCACTTGCGAGATGTCCTCATAGGGCGCTCCCCCTCCCCCGATGCATTTTATGGAGAAGTTTGTCACGGGGGACAGAGAGCTGTGTAAATAAAAACACTGTCTCATAAAATGCAGCTCGGACACAGGAGTCAATGGCCGGCTGAGGGCACTGTGTACCTTCTATGATGAATGTCCTTGACTTGGAGGAACTAAATGGGTCCCCTGGTGATAAAAGAAAGATTTAAAGAGACCGAGTTTACAGCTGTGGGAACACGGGAGGCGTGGCGTGGCAAAGGGCACAAGGAGGGGACCACAAATCACTTTGTGCAGAATCCTTCTGTTAAAAGAAAAAAATTATATACACACACAAGTGCATGCTGCATACACACAAAGGAAGAGAAATAGTCCCAGCACAACTGAATTTCCAAGTCCCCAAAGCGGCGGAGCACAAAGGAGAAGATGCCCGGGGCAGAGGTGGGAGCGGGAAGGGCCGAGGGTGTGGAGTCCAGGGGATAAAAACGCAAAGAAACCAAGATGCTTCCAAAGCACTGAATGTACTTTCTCCTCTGGGGAAGAATTCATCCCCGGAGCAGAAGACCCTACAACCTCCCAGCAGAACCAGATTGAAAGAAGGCGGCCGCTGCCAGAGACCCATGCTGCCGCTTCACTGCGACAAAATGCCCACAGCAGAGAGGAGAGAACATTCCGCACGGTTCTAATGCAGCCAGGCGTGGGTTGGCATGGACCCAGCACGGGTGGACTCCGCCTGGAGGTTCCAGCGTGCGCCTGGTGGCTGGGAAGGCCCGTCTGCCCCCCACCAGGCCTGGCTGGGAGCCCCGTGGGGCCGAGCTGGTGGCCTGCAGAGCCTCAGTTCAGACCCTCGCCCAGGCGGCTCTGTGGTCCGCGCCCGCTGGCCGGCGCCACGGGGAGCACGTACCTTCCATGGGCGTGTTGGGGTCTGGGCGGTTGGCGAACACCACATCCACGTACTCCAGCTGCAGCCGCTCCAGAGAGGCCTTCAGACCTGGGGGAGGAAAGGAGGAAGTGGGGGCACAGCCCAAAGGGAATGGGGGTCCTGCCACTCAGGAGAACGTGGGGCAGAGGAACCACAGGCCCAACATGCCTTGGCTGAAGGAAGACCTGCCCCTGGGGCCCCGCTCTTCTGCTGTGGGGGTCCTAGGGATGACAGGCAGAGCTGAGGAGGGGAGGGCATCTGCCGTCTTCCCCACAAAAGGCCCGCGGGGTCTGACTTGCGCGGAGCACCAGCTAGCCCTACCAGGAGGCTGGGAACACTGAGCTGGCGGTGCACGTGCCGGAGCACCAGGGCCTGGCTCGGCACCAGGGCCTGGCTGTGGTTGTTAAGGGAGGGGGGATGTTGGCTCCATGGAAATCTGAGTGACTGGGAATGGCCTGAAGACCCTCACAAGCAGGCTGAGCCCCTGCCCTGGGCCCTTGCTCTGGTGCCTGTGAGCTGAGCCCTGGCTGCGAGTCTCTGTGCAACCCCTGGGTCCTTCCGGATTCCCCAGGATGCCGAGCACTCCCAGCAGCACTGGCCTGGCTTCGCAGACACTGTGACAGGGGCTTGGGGAAGCGATGGCCCCTGCTTGAGGCCATTGGATTGAAACCCTGGCCTGTCTGTGCCCAGCCCTAGGGCTGCCATCATTTAATGCAAGGTCCACCCGTGCCTGCCTGGGGTGGAAGGAGAGGGTCAGACCAGAGCTCTGGGTGTCCTGGGCTGGGCCCCTTGCAGGACAGACAGCTGGGGCCATGGCACTGTGTGTCTTTGCTCTTCCTCCAGGGGAGGGACGCATGGGCCTGGGGGCCCATGGCAGAGCCCCTCCTCACCTTCTATGATGTGTTTCCTGGAAAGGCCCCTCTCAGTCTCTGCTCTGAAAAACAAGTAATAGTAGATGTGAGGTCACAGCTGTTTGGGGAAGAAGTTGAGAATGCAGTATCAGGCAGAGAAAGCAGGTCAGCAAATGCTGCGAGCCTAGGCCCTTGGGACAGTCCAAAGCCACGGGCAGAATTTCCCTGGGCTCAGGTGGAAGCCTGGGGGCTGGGGCTGGGGGAGAGGTGTCCTGGCCTCCAGAGTTTGGTGTTAAATTTTACCTCTGTTTGGCTTTGATTTTTAAAAATTAAGAATGAGTTACATTCCTAATTCCTATGAGATGGAATTTGTCCAGCCTCAGAGAGAATAGAGAGCCAGATGCCCAGAGTATGGTGGGGGTGACGGGTGGCCCAGGGAATTTGGGATGGATAGGACACTTCACAAGTTTTCTGTTTTCCAGAATTTTTATGAGTTACCTTTGTAATCAGAAAGGATAAAAATAAAACCAAAACCACATGGAAGTATAAATAGAAATTAAAGAAGATTTGAGCAAAAGACAAACAGGCAAAGCTGCTTTTCTGGGCTGGATGTCCCAAGGCAGGTGGGGTGCCAGTTGCACGGGGCTGTGTGGGGCATGGGGCATGGGACACTGCACTGGGCCCACACATCCTCCCTCCTCAAGGCAGACTGTCTGTCTCCTGCCCCCAGAGCCTCCCAAGTCGGGTTTCTGCACGAGACGGGGCTGCGGCTGCAGGACCCCGGCAGGAAGCCTCCTGCGCGCTGCACCTACTTTCCACCCCAGAAGATCTTGGTGGTGATGACGAGGCTGGACCGCCTGCAGGACAGGAGAGAGGAGAAGGTGTTACTGGACCCCGTTCTCCCCCACCCCAGCAGCTCTCAGCTGCCACGCGGGATCCTCAAAAGCCTTCCCACCTGGGTGCCTGGTGCCTGGTGTGAAATGGCATTTCTCCATGGCTGGCTTGGGGTCTCAGGGCACCCCCAGAGCCAGGAGGCAGCCCTGCTGCAAATAACCACCCAGAACTGTATTCAGGCAGCGGGGGCCAGGCAGCGGGGCCCCAGGGTGGCCAGGCCCCCAGGTGGAGGCTGAGAAGCCAACTCCTCTCTTCCCTCTCTCAGGGGACACAGGACTACGAGGGTTTGGACAGGGTGTGTCCTGTGCCCCTACTCCTGGGAGGGGCCTCTGAGGCAGGCAGCTGTTCCCGGCCACACCAGGGCACCTCCTCTGCAGCCAGAACATTGGTAGCTGTGACCCTGGCCCGCAGCCAGGGGGTCACGACCTGCCATCACCTGTGTGCGTTCCCGGGACACCACGGGGAGTGCTGATACGGGTGAGATTTTCTTGAATGACTGGGCCACAGGAATTCATGGGGATCAGTCAGGGCTGAGAGGAAGCAACTGGATGGATGAGAGGTGGGTGTCACAAACCCACGGGGGTGGGGTGGGGTGGGGGCTGCCTGACAAACGGCACTGATATTCCGAGTGGCAGGTGGGAAAGGAGGACAGGAGGGAAAACCCAGGTTTAAAAGTGCTCAAGTTTCTAAAAACAAAAAGAGGTAGCTGAGGCCCAGAGTGTGGATGAGGGTCACTCCTGAGAAGGATCTCAGCCCCGACCTGCCACCTCTGGGCTTGGGCTCTGTCGCCCCTCAAGGACAAGCCCGCAGGGCAGTGATGCACTGGCTGGGTCCATGATCTACAGACTCAGGACAGCCTGCCGGGAGGTCGGACCCTGGTCTCTTCCCAGACGGGGACAGTGAGCACCAGGGGTGTGGAGGCAGACAGGGTGGGGCCATTCTCTTGCTTCCCCTGGAGGAGCCCGGGCTGCTCCCTTCTGAGACGTTTTTCCCTTCCCAGCAAGAAAAACTGGGGGACTTCCAGGCCTTAGTAGGACTGCCCTGGGGCAGTACATTGGTCAACAGGAAAGAACGGACCCCCTCTACTTTCCTCCCCACTGCAGTGCAGTGGCCCATCCACCCAGCCAGGCACCTGGGAGCACATCTGCCCCTCCCAGGCACTGCCCCTCCTCCCCTCCTTCCCTGTGTGTGCAGAGAGTAATTACCTCCATCCCTTCTTCTTGATGATGTTTCCTAACACCACTTCAGCCCTGCAAAGCAAGAGACAGACCAGGGGATTTCATCACTGCAGAATGGGGAAATCAAACCCAGCCCTGCTGGGACAATAGCCACGGGTCCCCTCTGTGAAACTGCCACAAGGCCTAGAGAGCCAGGCTATAAAAGCAACCTTGGCTTGGCAGCTCATTCCAGACACAAGCCGGGTCTGGCACTGCCCGGGGCTGGCTGGGAGTAGCTCTTCTCCCTCCCTCAGGCGCACATCCAAGTAGCAGTAGCCCCAGACCTTGCAGAGAAGGAAGGAGCTGATGTCCGGCTCATCAAAGTCAGCATCCCATTTCCCTGGTTGGCTGGAATTCACTGGGAAAAACACCTGGCCACAGTACATGGGTGAAATGCGCAGACGGATATATGCTTAAAAGGTGAATTTTTCATCAGGTGCATCCTCTGCATTCAGAGACAATCAACATGTCTTTGGTGGTGGTGGTATTTCTAACAGATTGTGGGTGTGCGAGTGTGAACACGTGTGTGTTTGCATGTCTCTTGCTTTCTGATTCCGAACATCAGGGACATGGCAAGGCAAGCACTCTGTTCTGCTTGGCGTCACTCCTGGTCCTGCACTAAACTCGGGCCAGCTGGGGTCAGGAGCGGGCTGTTCCAGCCTCACTTGGCACAGCAGTGCTGGATTAACTTTTAAGAACTTTCTGCTTGTAGCAAAATGTTTCTGAGCAAAAGCAACAGACGGAGAATGATCCATACCCAGTGCTACATTCCAATTATCAAAGCGCCTGAGTCATCCACTCAGAGACAATGGGCCCTAATTTGCAAGCTGTTTAGCGTACATTCTGAATGCTCTTCATTTGTGGTCAGGATGCACGGAAAATTCACTCATCCCTGGGCCTCTTCCTTTTATTCCTCGGTCCCTGATTGTCAGACAAAGGACTAGGAAGGGTGGACATGGTTGCAGAGCTGTGTTGTAGACGGTGGGCTAACCAAGGCCTGTTGTTTGTGTCCTTCCTGCAAGCTAACGATCTGGTGACACTTGAATCTGTGTGTGTCTGTTGGGGGGGAGGCGTGGAAATCCTTTGGCTCTCGGGGAAACAACCAAATTAGTGTCAGCATGAGAAGCAAGATAGGTGCATGTCCACCCTCGTCTGCAGGAGGGGCAGCTCTGGCCCACCACCCGCAGGAGCTGTCCCTAGCCCCTTGCCCAGAGGGACTCCTCTGGGTCTGTCCCTGGAATTCAATGTTGGGCATTGAGGGTGGCTGCTCACACCGAGCATTGATGGGTGCAGACAGGCAGGTTCTGCTCTGGGCTAGACAGAGAAGGAGCTGCAGTGGCTGGCAGAGGTGGGTCTCCAGAGCAATGGCACCCTGAGAGGAAGGTGCTCTCGGAATCCTCAGTTTCTAGCAAAGGGCTTCCAAGAGGCCTGAGGCTGCATAGGCCCCCACGTGCTTGCCCCAGCATGCTGCCCCTGGTGTCCAGTTAAACGGAGACTGAAGACAGCCCTCAGCAGGGTGGCTGCTGGGAGGTAGAGCCCAGGGACCGGACCATCTGGAACTAGAGGAGGCTGCAGGGAGCTTCTGCCTCCCATACACCCTTGTGGGCAGAAGCCCAGGCAGGAGCTGGGCCAAGGAAGAGGCTCAGGACTGGATGCCCCAGGGCTGGGCATCTGCCTCTGGCACCTTGACCCTCAGCTTAGCTCATCTTCTGTCTGGGAAGCATTTCCCTTTGATGGGGGCTGCTGCTGCCTTATGGCAGGGCCGTGGCACAGGAGGGGCTGCTGACAGGGGCTGCAGGAGGCGTGGGGGTCCCAGCTGTCAGCTCCCCAGTCCTGGGTCAGGACTCCAGCAAAGGCCCAGCTGTGCTCCCTGACGCTTGGTGCCAGGGGCCCCACTGCAGGTAGCGCGCAGCAATCTGAGCCCCGTGAGGCAGGTGCTGGCCCCCTGGCCATGGTGCACAGCAGGTCAGGGCTGCAGTCAGCACAGCCAACAGCCCCAGGCAGGAGCGATCGTGGGGAGGACTGGGGGGGACAACCAGGGAGCAGGGAGCCAACAAATGATTTCACAAACAAAAGCTAACTTTTGGAAACCCGATGCAGGGGAATGGATGATTTGATTACAGTCAGTCTTTAAAATTGAAGCCAACAGCTCTGGCTGAAGAGGGCTGAGCTTTTACATAATTGAGTAGGAAAGTTCCCTGCCAAGACGGGCAGCGCTTCCCACAGCATGGGCCAGCCCTGCTCTCTCCTGCTCCCGAGAGGCCGGCCGGCGCCCTAATTGCATCATTAAGACATGAAAATGTCAGGCATGTGGGGCTGGCTGCAGGTCACCAGCACCTCGAGAGCCCAGGACAACAACTTAATCATAGCTCTGGCCCGCACAGTGTCTTTGGCACCAGAAGGACTTCGGTCACCTCAGTGCTCATGCACCAGGGAGCTCAGCAAGCGAACGGTGCCCAAGTGCTCTGTGATTCTGGGCCCATAAAGGTAGCCCCCAAGGTCACTGGGAGCTTAGAAAGGAAGTGAGGTGGAAGGCACAGTGAGGGTGAGAGGGGTACCAGAGCTGCCCCCCTCACCCCGACATCCTGGGCCACCTTCCTCAGAAGAAAAGACACTTACTTGCCAGCTGCGTAGACTTCAGCGGTATCGAAGAGGTTGATGCCGTTGTCATAGGCCAAGGTCATCAGCTGCTCTGCCATCTGAAAAGAGAAGCCGAGTCGCTCACGTCCAGCACTGTCCTGCCAGCTCAGGGGAAGGCTCAGAGGCTCCAGAGCAGGACCCCTGTGGCCTGGGAGACTGGCCTCCCTGGTGCCTAGGCCCTGGTGCCTGGGATCTAGATGGCCTCCTCCCCCACCTCCCATCACCTCTCTTCCTGTCCTCCCCACTCTCTCTGTCCTCCCCTGCCACAGGATGGGGAGGCAGCTCTCAGTCACACACCCTTCAAGATGAAGGTAAAGTGGACAAAGAAGCAGCCTATGGGCCGTGAATTTCCTGAGAGCAGGGACACTACCTATTGGGGATGTCCCAGGGTGTAGGCTGGGTTCAATAGGTGCTCAGAACCTCAGAAGGTGACCTTATTTGGAAATAGGGTCTTGTGAATGCAATTAGTTATGATGACTTCATGCTGCTCCAAGGCGGGCCCTGAATTTAGTACGCCTGATATCCTCACAGGAAGTGAACATGAAGCCCAGAGAAGGTCACGTGATGACGGAGCAGAGATTGGCTCGGTGTGTCTACGAGCCAGGGAACACCAATGGTGGCAAGCAACCTACGGAAGATGGAAGAGGCACGGGACAGATTCCCGCTCAGTGCCTCTGGAGGGACCAGGGCTCTGCTGACACCTTGATTCAGGCTTCTGGCCTCCAGACTGTGGGGGAATGAATTTTTGCTATTCTAAGCCCCTCGGCTGTGGTGGCCCCAGGAGCTGACAGGAGCTCCACGGGTCTTGGTGGGATGAATGTCTCTGCTTACAGCTCCGGCCGTGTGTTCAGCTGTCTCCGGGAACCTTCCGCCCACTACCGTGCTGTTGTGTACTGCAGGTGGAGAGACAGAAGCCCCCCCCCCCCCCCGGCTACTATGTGGCGGGGCTGAGAGCCAGAGTGGCCTTGGCTGGAGTTTCTCCAATGCAGCACACTCCCAGCCCTCTGTGGGGCAGGATTGACAAATGGCGGCCCAATCCAACCTGCAGACCAGAGCTTGCTGCTCAGGCCACTGGCAAAGACTAACTGGCGGCAGTGGCGCAGTTGGGAATTGAGGAGCCGGGAGCCCATCTGCAAAGGACAGCCAGCCCCTCCAAGGTTCAGGAGAGAAGTGTCCCCTGGACTCTGCTGTCCCTCCAAGTGTCTCAATTCCCCAAGCTCAGCTTGGGGCACCGGGCAGCCCAGGATGAGGTAGGTTATTCCCAGTGGCCCTCAACCCCTGTAGGACGGGGAGTCAGCCAAGGGTGGGGACATGGGGCCTCTCTCAATACTGAGCTCAGAGTCACAGCAGCCAGGCAGGTGTGGGGAGCAATATAGAGGGCTGGTGACTGCTGGGTGGGATACCACTTGAAGGAACTTAGGGGCAGGGCCCATGGCTAGTGCTGCCCTTGGGAAGGTGGGCCTGGCACTACCAGGTGCCTTGATTTTTCAAGGGGTACCAAAAATCCAGGGTATTTGGAGGGTGGGTCAAATCTACTGTTTTTCAAAAGCAGCAGTGAGCCCAAAACATTTCAGGTGTGTGCAGCCCAAAGCAGAGCCCGTCAGCCGGCTGCTGGGGGTGGTCAGGAAGCCCACTGGCCATGTGGCCATCGGTGGAGTTATCGACGGATGTCCTGCTTGCTGGGTTATTTTCTCTCTCCTCTGCTGTGGCTCAAGGGCATCTGTGTATCAGATGCCTCACGGATACAGCAGCCCTGGCTCTGCCTCCAACTTGCCCTGTCAGGGTCTTCCATAAGTGGATCCCCAGGGCACTCGGGGACATGTTACAACTTAAGAAGTCCCACCGGCTGGCCACTCCCTGGGCAGCAGCCAGAGTGGGCTTTCAGACCCAGGTCAGGTCACATTTCCTTGCTGCCAAAACCCTCCAGTGGCTTCTGTCTCACAGATGATCAAAGCCAAAACCCCTGCACCTACCTGCTGGCACCGCCCTCAAGGCCGACCTCGGGGCTCCCCTGGCTGCCCACTGTCCTCTGGAGTGCTCTTCCCATCATCTCATGCCCACTCTTGCTTCCTGCAGGAGCCCCCATCCCAGCCCTCTTTGTGTGTTTCCCCTCCTTTGGGGTCTACTGCACAGTGGCTCCCCAGTGGTGTCAGGTCCAGCAACCTGTTAGTTTATGTGGAAAAGGGGACTTCTCAAGGGGATTACATTAATTTTGAGGTGGGACATTGACCTGGATTATCTAAGTGTACTCTAAAGGCCATCACAGGTGCCCTGTGTGAGGGAGGAGAGGGATATTTGACATGCACCAGGAGGAGGTGAGGTGGCCAGGGGGGACAGAGGGGGGAGTGGTGTGGCTGAAAGCCAAGGAACACCTGTGCCCAGCAGAGCTGGAGGTGGGAGGGGCTCTCCCCCAAGGGAATCCCCAGAAGGAGCACAGCTCTGCTGACTCCTGGTTTTAGCTCAGCAGCACTGATTTTGCACTCTGACCTCTAGAACTCTGAGAGAATCAATTTCTGTTGCTTTAAGCTGCCCAGCTGGGGGGTCTTTCATTATAGCAGCCACCAGGGACTCATGCATTCTCCATAGAGCACCTTTCACCATCAGAGACAGAGATGTGCTTATTTCCTTATGGCGTCTGTCCCTTTGCTAGAGAGCCACCTGAGGGTGGCACCTGACTCTTGGCAGGTGCTCAGTGATCGTGAGCTGTGGGGCACCTTTCTCCAGCTGCCTCGGGTGCCTTTCAGAGTGGTCACTCCCCCCACCTCCTCACTGCCCTGGCTGCTCCTGGCTCTGCTCTGCCCAGTGCAGGACAGCCTCCTCCTCTCCCTCCTGGACCAAGAACAGAGGCCCCATGGTCCAGACTTCAGAAAGCTAACCACGAACATGCCTAGTCCCCTCCACAGAGGAGGAATCCTAGCCCAGCTTCTGCCCCTGGCACTGGGCAAAGGGCCACCAATCCCAACTTCACCCTTCCCAGCGAAAGGAGAGACCAAACCCCGATCCTAACGGCCGAGGATGGCCCCTTGGGTGACAAGAGGGGGAGGAAACCAGGGCTCTCTAGGGCTGCTGTGGTCTGGGGGCCCCTCTTTCCGGGCTCTCACGCGGCTCTACTTTCCCCTACAGAGCCGCAGCGCTAACGTGGCAGGTAGCAGGCACCGAGTCTTTTGCTCTGGCGGGTCCTGCATCCCACTGTACGAAACAGAGCCTCTGCTTTGTGACTTTTTAGTTCTTTCCAGGGTCAAAGTCCAAGAAATTGAAGTCAGGATGGCATATGGGCCACCTCCCTGCCACCCTCCCCCAGAGAGTTGACATCCCACAGGAGTCATCCCAGCCCCAGGACCGTCACATCAGGGCTGGGCACAGGTGCCAAGGCTGAGGGCCCACATGTGACTTCCGGCACTGGCGCACATCAGGCTTCCGTAAGATGGGAGTACTGACGTGGCCTCCCTGGGCCACCAGGCCGCGAGTGGGGTCATAAACGTGAAGTTCCAGCCGCGGCTCTCATTAGGTCCTTGCTGCTCAGTCTGTCCGGCACACGTGCTCCTCACAGCATGCTGTGGCCCCTGAGGGGCAGAGCAGGGTGGCAGAAAGGGCATCAAGTGGGAGGACAGGGACCCTGGCACCACCCTTGTGGCTTCACACGTGACACGTGATGTCAGACTCGCTAGCGCCGTCTGCTTCCTTTGCTGGCTTCTGGTGACAATCTATGAGAGCAGCCCGTGTCCTGTAAACTGTGGGCTCTGCAACGTGCTGTGTGAGGGCTGTTGTCACTCCTCCTTGGCACTCCTCCCTGGTGGGGCAGGGAGGACAGCTCTGAGCTTCTGTCTGCACAACAGCTCCGGAGATGCTAGCAGACAGCTGCTGTGACCTCACCAAACAAGGGACATGAAACTTGCTCTATGAAGAGCCACGACTGTCTCTGTGGCAGGTACTCGGCTCTGCTCTTGTGGTGAGAAGTAGGCCAGGCAACTGGTAAACAAACGTGCCTGGCTATGTGCCAATAAAACTTTATTTAAAAAATAGGCTGAGGGGCCGGGGATGTGGCTCAGTGACAGAGCACTTGCCTAGCCTGTGCAAGAACCTGGGCTCAACCCTCAACACTGGAATTGAAAAAAAAAAAAAGGCTGAGTCTCCACAGACAGGATGTAGATCAAGAGATTGACAGGGTCTCGGTATAGCAGCTTAAAGGTACAGAGCTTCTGCTTGGGGTCATGAAAACAAAATTGGAAATAGTGGTGAGGTTTGCACAGCAATGTGAATGCACTTACAGACACGGACCTGTATCCTTAGAAAGGGTTAAGTGGTAAACTTATGTTTCATCTATTTAATTAAAAATTACATACACATACAAAAATAATCCTCAGTCCAGGATGGTCCTCATCTCCTGGCTGGCTCCAACCGAGCAGGCAGCAGCCTGGAGCATAAAGACCTGGCCTTCCCCATCAGGACTGCAGCCAAGGGGCCTTCCACACCTGACATACTGATTTCGTTTTGAACACTAACTGTAGGATTTAGTACAAAATTCTTCTTATTCTTTACTCTGTCATTTTCACCTGCCACAACCTTCCAGGTCTGAGTCCATCATCTATTATGCCCCCTGTCCTCCCAGCATGGTCATCTAGGGATGACCTGCAATGTCTTTATCCATGTTGCTGTGTCCCTGACAGAGCCAGCTGGGGCTGCCATCAGATGATTCATCAACGCTCCTCAGTGCAACCGACCACTTGGTAAGAAGTCACCCAGTGCGTGTTCATGTCTGTCCACATGCAGGTAGGTAGCCCTGTCTGGGGACAAATCACACCCCTCTACAGGACTCTTCCATCCACTATTTCAGTTACTGCATCAAAAGGGACCCAAGGCGGATCAGGCAGGACTTATTTCAAGCAGACCACACATGGTCTCATGACTCCATTTTTTGCTCAATCTGACAAGCTCAGGCCAGGCCCTTTGCCTTAGAAACTCCTGACTTGGCCCTGAAGGCCTGTACCCATCAATCTCAGAGCACAGGCAAATCGTTTCATAACCAGCTACTGTCACAAAAATGAATATGAACAAAACAAACTGTGCACTTGGATTTGATGGAAGCAAAGCTTTCCCTTTGAAATCACAGTGAACAGGGTCTCGGATAAACTAATTTTTAAATGTGGCCTTCATACTGGTAAGAAGGGCGAAGGGGACAAATGCTTCTGGTGCAGATGCGCAGAGCACCTTGAGCAAGTGCCACTGTCTTTCCATGTATACTACCACCCAGAAGTGCACCCCTCTGGGAACACATCATTCTCCTTCCGAGGGACCTCATGATGCTCTTTGGAGAGCCCTTCCTTAGCATCACCCGTGGGCCTCAGTGGTGGAGACACAAGCCCCAGCACGTGGGTTTGAATGTGACAAGCAGCTACGGGAAATGTGTGTCGGGATCTTGGTAAAGGGTCCATCTACTCAGATTCTTCAGCCTGCAGGAAGTTGCAGAAGATGGTTTTTAAATGACTGTGAAGAACACGTTCTGACATTTCAAACCTCAGCAGGTGCACTCTGCCGAGGCAGCTCAGACCCGCACCCAACTTAATTCCGAATACGTGCTATCTCTGGATTCTCAGGGTTGACTCTGGGGAGCGTGTCATGCATGTGAGGTCCCTGAGTTCCTGGGGGCTGGGGGCTTGCTGAAGGCCCCCAGGATCCTGGCTGCAGGTGGTGGCACCAGATGTGGCATCTTCCCTGGCCACTGCCACCTGGCTCAACTATTCACCGTCTCATGAGGTAGGGCCTCTCCACCACAGACGGAGGGAGGCTGCTGTGGCAGCTGCATGAACAATGCTCATGTTCACGCAGGGGACCTGGCAGCAGGCCTGGGGTGAGGCCTTGCTGGGCACTGGGGGTCAGGGGAGTCCATCTTACCTCATCAGTGATCTGGCCTCCAAAGGTCACCCATGTTCCTAGAAGGAAACACACAGGCTTAGGTTAGACAAGTTTCCAGGGAGCCGGACACCCTCCAGGGATTGCTCAGACCTCAGACTGCAGGGCTGGGGTCGGGGGCAGCACAGGCAGCCACGCTGCTCTGTGTGAGCCTGTCCCCTGTGTGTGTGGACACCTGGCCTTCTGGGCAAGCATTCAAACTGTGGGTCAACAGTCTCCAGGTGGACAGCAGCTGCGAGCCCAGGAGACCTGGGGCCTTTGAAACGTTCCCTTGCCAGGGACATGCTGCTGCGGGAGCTGAATGCAGGGTCTCCCAACAACGGGTGGGTCCCTGCTCTTGCTGGGAAAATGGGGTTAGGGAAGAAGGGGGCATACCATGGGCACCCTGGAGGTGAAGGACTGCCCATACATGACAGGGCTCTTATTTGGAAACAGGGCAAACGGGCAGCCCCTCATGGGGGAGCCACAGTGAGCGGGTCCAGAAGGAAGGATACCTGGGGCCGGGAGTGGCTCTGATCTTCTGGTGCAGGGTGGAATGTGGGTGCCAAGGGCCTTGGTTCCCCTGGCCTCCTGTGCTAAGGCTGTCTCTCGGTCCCCCTTCCTCCTGGTTGGTGGGGCAACTGAGCCCCACTCCCCAGTCCTTGTCCTGTGTGTAGCTCCCCTGATAGGGGCAGGGCTGGCCCTCCCGCAGCCCTGTTCCTTGGTGATAAAGGGTCCCCCATACTCACCGAGCCCCAGGCAGGAGACCCGCAGGCCGGACTTGCCCAGGTTCCTAAAAAACAAGCAGCGTGTGAGTCCTGAGTGCAGAGCACCAGCCAGGCCCACTGGCCAGCGCCCACCCCAGCTAACACATGTCTAACCCCGGGAGGTACGGGCATTCAGAGGGAGGCCTCTGCTCACCCACCCCAGGGCAGGTGAGTGCCCGCTGTGCCCTGGGCCCACCGTGGGCTCTGCATGCTGCTGGGGTGGCAGTGATGGAGGCCAGGGGACAGGCTGCAGTGCCGTCCCAGGAGCAGATGACGACGCCATGTCTGGCTTGGTTTCACAGAGTGTGATGTGACCTGGACACCCACAGGGTCCCCGTGGGATTTGGTGAATTCTTGGGGTTCCCTGCTGAGAAGCTGGCCATATCTGTGGCTTTGTGGGCTCTTACTTCCTTTCTCCAGGGACAGGATAAGAGATGTTAGTCCCTCCTCATCTGGGCCATGTGGCTAGGCTCTGTCCCCCTGTCTTCTTGAGGCAAGTGGTTTGGGGGGAGAGTGGGGTTCCCTAGCAGGGCAGGTTCTAGCTTTGTCCCCATCACAGCCAGGTCCTGGCTGCTCCTGCCACACACGTCCCACCCAGGCATGGCCCTGGGCTCAGCCACGGGCCCACTAAGGCACTTGCCTATTGGGGTCCACCAAGATCCTATGGGAATGGTGGACATTAATATCCAGGCTGTCGTTAGTACCCATAGGAGGCTGTGGAGGTGGCAGCCCTCTGCTGAGGACTGGCATGTATCTGCCCCAGCAGTTGGGAGCCCAGGGGCAGTGTGGGTGGTCCTCACTCTACGTTGGCAGCTGCCTTACTTGTGAGGCATTACGATCCCCTCAGTACAGATCACGCCCACACCTGGCCGCCCCCCACCTGTCTGTGGGAGAGCCTGGGGGGCAGCAGGAGCTCATAGCAGACTGGCTGGGTAGGAACGCCCCCTCCCTGATTCCTGGCCCGGTGTTTCCCATGCAACCTGGGCGCAGATGCTGCTGAGAGGATGAAAGGAGGCCCCGTGTGTGCCTGGGGCAGGGTTCACAGGACGCTGACCCACATCTGAGCAGCGCGTCTCTCTTCCCAGAGGGGCAGATACCCAAGAGAGACGGCACGGCATGCGGGAGGAGGGTGGCATTTTCCCTGTACAAAACCCCCAGTGGAAAAGTCAAATAGGATTAGTAGCTAAGTGTTCAACCATGTTGAAAAGGGAGATGAAGTTTTCGGGTTCCCCCTATGAACCGGTGCATTGTCTAACAGTGCCCTCAGCATTGGGCGCATGAGCCAACCTACAGCCACGTGTCTGGGGCCGCTGCAAAGAGGCGCGAGTTTATCACACATTCTGCAGGAGCCAGGTCTACGGAGTCATGTCCACTCTAACCTCACAATGAGGTTGCTAGGAGGGGCATGATGACCAGGTGAAAGGTTCCTCACTGTTTGGGGATCACAGACCCCTGTGGAAACAGACACAGGCTGCAGACATCTTCCTTGGGACTAGGCCCAGGTATTCACAGCAATTGGGTGTCCCCGGAGCTCTGGACACCACTGGGTGCCCAGCCTAGATCAGTCCAGGTATGTAGAGGGGGGTGGGGTCCCCACCTTTCAAAACCTCCTGCCCAGGTGACCCTGGGGGCAATTTCTGACCAGGCTGAGTTGAAGACCAGGATTTAGGCACCTTCTTTGGCCAACTTCCCTCCTAGCATAGCGCTGGGATCCAAATCCAGGTCCTCCGATGCCGGAACACACTGTGTTCAGGAGGATGGAGCAGCTTAACCACAGACAGGTGGACACAGTAAACTGGAGGCCGACCCACCTGGCCTGTGGTGGAGAGCAGAGGCACCGTCGCCCCAGCTTCGGGAGGCGTGCCCCTGCTCCCCGGGTCTCATCGATTCCCGTTTGTTTGGCCTGAAAGGGACCAGCTTCCCTGGAAGGGCAAGAGTTTCCTCCTGTGCTCTGTGGGGACCCAGAGAGTTTGCTCTTCAGTGGCCTCTCCGCCCACAGGAATAACTGAACACAACTAGGACATGCGGAATGCCGCTGTCCCCCGCTCAACTCATTTCCCTGTTAACATGATGGTATTAGTTCTGCCATCCGCTGCCAGGCTCCAGAGAGGCAATGAGAGGGAATGGGTGCCTCCGGGCAGAAGGCTCCGCACACAGCTGCTCAGTGGGGGCGGAGCCTACAGTCACCGCCAGCCTGGCCGGGGCTGCTGCTTCGCTGCCACTCCAAACTGGAGACATGAACGTCATTAGCTACAGATTTCTTTTCCTAATTAACGCTTGACAGACGATAAAATAGTTGGTCAAAACCTCTAAACACGATACTATTGGTTTTCATTAATTTGGCTCAAGTCTCTCCCAAGGCCTGGAAAAGAGGCCCATGAGGACTTCACCAGGGAAAGCTTGCCAGTGCGTCTCCCCAGGCCTCACCCTGACACTGCACCCCTGGCCCCCGAAGGACCAGAGCTGGAATGAACCAGAGGATCACAGATCTTTTAAAAAGAGGAGCTCAGGACCTGCCTCTTCAGTGTCTATGTGGGGGACAGATGGGGTCAGGTGGAAGGGGGGCCTCGGGCCTGGGTTAGCTGGTTTAGGAGTGAGGCAGACAGTGTTTCCTGATGCCGTCTCGCTGGCCTGTCAGTCTCCTGCCTAATGGTGAGGCACTGTCTGCTTACACGTCTGCTTAGCTCCCAGACTCCAGCTCCCTGTGACCGGGCCTGGGCCTCGGGGCCTTTACCCTCCACTTGGAGTGGGCAGCGGCAGGGTTCCAGGGAGGGTTGTGCAGAAAGATGTTGGTGTGATGCGGGGTGAGCAGCCCGGGACCCGGCTCAGCCCCTCGGGACACAGTGCTGCTTCTCTCCTCACTCCACGGTTGGCTCTCACGGCCGCACTGAGTACCTCTGGGCCTCTGGTGAGAATGGCACCTGGTGCTGGTCACCTCTAGGTCCCTTAACACCTGTGGGCTGTGCCTGGAGTAGCCATGGGGGAGGCCCAGCCTCCCAGGGAGGTGGTGAGGGGTACTGGGGCCGGGACCTGGTCCCTGCTGTAGTCCCTGCTGCCCCCACCTGCACCCAGGCTGTGGCCTGGTGGGGTAACTCATGAGGCTACATAGGCTGTGTAGAAAAGGGGCTCAGCAGAGGCCTTAGGGGGGGCATGCTTTGGATTCCCACTCCCATTTCAGCAGCTAGGAAGCCTCCTGATCCTACAGACCTGAATCCACCTCCCTCCACCAACGCCCCCAGGCAAAGCTCACCAGGCTCTGCTGTGTGGAAGGCTGTCTGCTCCTCCATTGGAGAAGCAGGATCTAGAAGCTAGGAAATGCTGGGGCTGGGATTTGAGGCCAGACCCCCAGGCTGCAAACCCTGCACAGCCCGGTCTTACTCTCCCTGATTCCAGCAAGTGCACACATATAGCAACACACATCCGCAGACACACACACACACACAGGGTCACACATGCACACACAGTCACTCAGGCTCTTGGAGATCTCCGATTAACTTAAAAGTCACATCAAGTAAGAGGCATCTTCACTAAAATCTACGTCTTCTATTTACAACCAGATTTTGATCCCCACTTAACAGAAGATACAAACCCTAGAGCTTCTAGAATAGAGAATTCCATTCTGGATCGTTCTCAATCACCCATCAGGTCCACTGAAGAACCTTCACCTTCCTGGGACCCAAGGTGGCTGGGACAAGAGCACAGGCTCTGTCACCCCGGACTCACCCTGAGGGGTCTCTGGCTCAGACGACACTGTTCTTGAACGTCCAGTCCACCTGCCAGGCTCTGGTTCTGGGGAGGACCGAGCTGCACATCTCAGCTATTGGGAGGGACTCTCGAAATTTCCAAGTTGTGACCAACACCAGCTACGAGTCCAGATCGTCACCCTCCGGGACAGCTAGACTGGTCCGAGTCAGACTTTCTGGCCACTGAGAAGTGGACTTGGCCCTGGCTCCTGTCTTAGAAAATGTTCTCCAGGAAACCCAGGGACCAGAGCCCTTACTTGGCCTCTCTGGTCTGTGCAGATCATGGGCCACAGACCCCTCCAGGCACTCAGGACCCTGGGCGAGTCTCACAGAGGAAGTGAGAAGAGCCAGACCTCAGAAGGGTGCCCCTGCCCCTGCCCCTGCCCCTGCCCCCAGGGGCTCTTCTTACAAAGCCGGCCTCTCTTTCTATCCTAGGAGCAAGGAGGAATTCAGGGAAGGGAGGGAGGTCCTCTCCTGGCTATTTGGGCCCTCTCCACATACAAGTCACAGGCCTGGAGGACAGGTGGGGCACTGAGTCCCCATGAAACAATGCAGCCTGGGCTATCATGGGCAAGCCTGGGTGCTGCCTGGCTACCCCGTGCCCACTGCAGCCAGAGGCCCCACTAGAGGAAGCCAGCCCGAGTCTGGTTCGAGCCAGGGAGGGCAGAGTCCTTCCCCGGCAGGGTTCCCCTGAGAGCCCCCTTCCTCAGACTCAGGCTTGTCATGGCGGCCCGGACTACCCAGCCTGTATGCCCAGGAAAGCTCAGGAGGGTGCAGGGGGCCAATGCCTGGGGTCCCCTGGAGAAGCAGGTGGCACTGCTATTGTAAGTGACCTCCAGGAAGGAAACAAAGGCAGGAGGAAGGAGAGGGGTGACCGTGGGCCAGCTGCCTCTGCAGCCTTGAAGAGGAACCGTGGCGCTGAGTGGAGCCTGGCTTTACCTCTGACCGAGCCCAGCAAGTGCTTAAGCAGCCCTCCTGGCCTCAGCGCACGCGGCCCCCGGACTGACCACAAGAGTTTTGCCGACTGTGTGGCTCATGCAGCGGGGAGGCAGGGAGGGGAGCCCCAGCCTGCAGAGCCACCCGTCCCTCCTACCTATATTTCATCCCCGGCTGCTTCATGCTGCTGTCACCAGCGCTCGGCACACTCTGCACCGACAGCTGTCCCAGGCTCCGGGCCACCATGGCCACAGCCCGGAATCTTCCATGGGTGCCCGGGCTGGGGCTGCCAGTCAGCGGCCGTCCCAGCCGCTCCTCGGGAACCCGGGCCTTGAGGCTGTGCTCGGAGCACACGAAGGACACCTGCATGTTGAGGCCACGCTCAGCTCCTGGCTGCCTGTCCCCTCCTGCTGGGCTCAGAAGGCATCGTCCTTAGGAGTCCTCCTCTGCCTGGGACAGGACTTTGTCCCAGAAGGTGAGGGAGCGTCGAGGTGTCCGCTCAGGAGCGAGGGTTTCTGAAGGCAGCGAGAGGTGGAGGCAATGCCCACGCAGGCTCCGGGAAGGGCATCCGATTTCCAGACGGTGCTAGAAAAGACCTCGCCCAAGAGCAGTGGAGACGGCGGTGGGAGGCGCCCTTTCCCTGGCCCTCTCACGTCCTCCCCTCCCCGCCAGGTTCTCCTGGTCCTGCGGGGCTCTCCTGCCCTCCTGCCCGGGTGCCTGGAGGGGCTGGGCTGAGGAACTCTGGCTGGGCCAGCAGTCGCCTGCCTCTGACAGGAGGAGGAAGCCCCCTCCCTGCGTCCTTGTCCTCGATGCCGACTGAGCCCTGAGTGGTGGCCACGGGGCTGAGCTGGGCCACTGTGACTGCCCACTGTGACTATGCGGGGGCAGAGGCTCAGGGGGTCTCGGGAGCAGCTGCTTCCCTGGCTTCCTGGCTCGCGGCGCTGGCTCTGCGCACGGGGCTGCTGAGGCTCTCACTGTGTCAACGAGGTGGCCAGCGAGAGGTGCAGGCAGCCGCTGGAGATTCATTATTAATGACGCAGGATGCACAGCCGCCTGCCCTGCTGGTCCCCGGAGGCCAGCACTGGCTGACCCGCCAGCCGAGGCTGGGGCAGGAGATGCCGGTTCCGGTGGAGCCTCCGGATGGAGCGCCTAACTCCACGTGCTCCAGGCAGTCGCCTGGGGAGGGTGGCTGGTGTGTGTCTGTGTGTGTGTGTGCGCGCGCGCGTGTGCGTGCCCAGGCTGAGTGCAGGGAGAAGCTAAATCACCAGAACCATGAAGAACCTGATGTCTTGATGACAGTGACACAGATGACCAAGGAAAGAAACTGGGGTCAAAGGAACAAAGGGACAGAGGAGTTCCAGCACTTGCCCGGTGCTTCTCTTACTGCAGACACCAGCAAGTACTTCTAGAAAGAATAGGGATTAAGTGAACGAGCCCCCCCCCCCCGCCACTGCGCCCGTCCTCAGCACCAGGAGGGGCTGGCCTTGTCCTCTGGTCCTGAGCAGCCCCTCTCGCCTGGCAGGACGGGCCCTAGCCAAAGCTTGCCCTGCCAGGTGTGGTTAAGAAAGAGCAGGACAGTGCCCAGACAGGAGTCTGGTCTTGGGTGAGTGCTCACCAGCTAAAGCCAGCCGACCGCCCCCATGCACTCTGCTGACCCACAACACCAAGGAACAGCCTCCGACCGCAAGTGTCAGCAACGGCCCAAGAGTGAGGTTGTCCCCTCCCCCACAGCTCCCCCATGGGTGGGCACAGCGCTCGGGTCCTCCCCATGAGCAGGCAGCAGCCAGCCCAAGGGGTCCTGGACCCGGGAACAGGGGCCAGGAGGGAGAAGCCTCCACCTTGGCCAAGGATGCCCTGGTAGGTCCCGGGTGATACCTGTAAGAGGCCAGCAGTGGCCTCTTGGGACAACCTGCAGGCCCAGCTCTGCCTTCCTCCTGCTGGTTGCCACAGGATTAGGCTGGCCTGGGCCCTGGGTTCTGGGTGGGCTAGAGCCCTTTCCAAGCCCTTTGGGTAGGGAGGGACAGGGTGTGGGGAGAAGGGCAGTGCTGACCCCAGGTGCAGCTGAGGCTGAGCCTCTTCTCTAGGCTGGACCCCAGGACCCAAAGACAGTGGGTCCTGGCCTTTTGGGTACTCACAGGCCTGCCAAGGAGGCCACACTCGGAAAGGATCCTGCCTGTGCCCTTTCCGGGGCTCAGGCAGCCCCTCCTTTGGACTCTTAGTCCTTTGTGAGCAGGGGCAGATCCCAGCTTCCCCTAATTATGCAAACCCTGAGCCCAAAGGGAACTCATTCCAGCTAATATCATGGCTCTTTCAACACCTTCCCAGTACCTGGAATCACAGGTACTCACTCCCAGGGCACCTGAGTGCCTGCCTGTGCCCCGTGCCCTTTGGCGGTCACCCCCCAGGGCTGGGCTGCTCACCGCCTGACGAGGACATTAGGAGTGCAGAGTCCAGGAGCCCCCCCAGGCCTCCCACAGCAGCAGCTCTGGCCCTGCAGGCTGGGGTTTTACCAAGAGCTCCGAGTGTGAGATGTGGATACCCCCACTTCACTCCCCTGCACAGCTCTCGGAGCACTGGCAACCTGTGGGATATCTCATGAGGGCCAGGGTCTCTCTGTCCTTGAGGGTGCTTGGAATCAGCAAGCAGCCAAGTGTGGTCCTGGGAACCCACATTCCATCTGCCTCACCATACAAGCAGCAGTCCCTGCCCTGGGTCCCACCAGGGAGCTGAAAACATATGCCCACACAAAATCACAAACACAAACGTCCCATGACAGCATTGTTGACAATAGCCCCCACGTAGAAACAACCCCCATGCCCAACAGCTGACAGATGGGTAAAAAAAAAAAATGTGGTTTATCCAGTGGAATATTATTCAGTTCAAACACATGCTCCATCGTGGAGGGACCTGGAAAACATGCTGGGCAAAAGAAGCCAGTTACAAATGACCCCAATGTACGATGTCATGTGTACAAAGTACTGAGAATAGGTAGATCCACAGAGACAGAAAGTAGATGAACAGTTGCTGGGTGGAGGTGGGAGAACGGGGTTTCTTTTTTGGCCGGGGGTGGGGATGAAAAAGTTCTGAAATTGTAATTTTTGCACAAGTTAGATCACAGAAACCATTGGACTGTATGCCTTAAGTGAATTGTGTGGTGTGGGAAGGACATCTCAATAAAGCTGTGGCCCCCATGGGACCCCAAAAGCCTCTGGGCTTTGTTCCTGACGTTCCCCGTGGCGGTGCCCTTCCTGCCTCTCTGCCTGTGAACTCCAGTCTTCTCGGGCTCCAGCTCAAAAGTGTTTGGGGTGCAGCACAGGTAACTCCTCCCTTCTCCAAGAGCCACCGACCCCCGTCTCCCCCAGGGCATCGGGAGGTGGGTCAGTGTGGCATCTCCCCTGCCCAACAGAGTCATGGGCCCAGAGCCTCTCGAGACATATGGGCCAATGACCCGAGGAAAGGCTCAGGGCTATTTTTGGCCACCCAGGGGCCATGAGCAGCTGTTGGACAACGGCCTCTCGTGGAGGAAACGGTTTACTAGTGCCCGCTGTGGTTCTTGTGCGAGAATCTAGAGAAGGTGTCTCCGGAGCACCGGGCTCCTCCGAGCGGCCAGCGGCTTCCCTGTGCTGGAAACAGTCTCTGGAGGGCCTCCAGCGGGTGACTTGGTGCACAAAAACCAACCTGGCCTTGCTTTCCACTTGCCCTCTCCCCATGTTTGCTATTTGAAAGATTCCACCGTAGCAGATTCATTTACGGAAGCCACCCACAATCCTTTTTGGAATTGGGTGGGTGTGGGGAAAAGTGATTTTTCAAAATGATTCAATATAAATTCCACATTAATATTGCAGTGTATCACGATCCCTGAAAATTGAAGGCAGGTTGACAGCTGTGTGTCAGTGGTAACACTGGGAGTGGTTTCGTTTCCCAGGGACACTGGGTAACGACGGAGGTATTTTGGCATGCCACAGCTAGGTGGGGTTTGCTGTTGAAAATAAGTGGCTGGGGATGTTGACCCTAACAGAACACTAGCCAGCCCAAGTGTCCACAGTGCTGACGCCCAGAGAGCCTGTACTAACCAGTCCTGTGTTGTCGCTCAGTGACCACATCATTCTGGGCGGGAGGCGCTTGGGACGTCCATGTGCAGGGGACAGGTGCTGGGAGGCCAGGGGCTACCTTCCAGACAAAAGCCCAGAAAGTGGATCTTGGGCCTTTGAACCCTTCCCTGCGCAGGACAGAGGTGAAGGGAGGAGCCCTGGAGCAGGGTGGCTGGGAGATTTCCATTTCTTTGACTTTTTCTCAGTTTTGAAGCCAAAGTCAAGGCAAACAAAGCAAGTAAGGAAGGGATGTGGCCTTGTGTGTGCCTAGCCCCCAGGTCACAGCCCCACGGGGGCAGGACGAGCGGAGCGCTTCATCGTCCCCGGCCCTCAGCTCCTGGCGGGGGGGACTGCCTCTGGGCTCCGGCACAGAGCTCCCTGGTCAGGGCCCTGGTTCCACATCACTCAGGATGCTGGGGACAACTTCACCTGCAGAGGGGGTTCTCTCTCCCATGTGCAGGACCCCAGGTGCCAGCCTCTTGCTCACGCTGGCTTCCTGAGGTGTGCACCCGACAAGGAAGATTCTGGAAGGTCCAGATATTTTTACTTGAATGAGCAGGGTCCCCTCCCCAAACCTGCTCTGGGTTGGGGGTGGCAGGTGAAACACGGCGTGGTGGGACCTCAGGAAAGGTGTGTAAACACACTTGGCGCTGCCCAGGTGACGTGCTGGGAGCCACAGCCGGCCACGTCCACCTAATGGCGCCAGCTCTGTGGGGGTGATGCCCTGAACACACAGCACATAGCTCCCAACAGTCTGAAGGTGGTAGCAGCACGCAGGCCACCGGTCTTTATGCCTAAACTCCCGTGTGGCCCCCTCAGGGCGCCTTTGGCTCCAGTGGGTCCTGTGCGCCCTGGAAATTGAGCCCGACAAGGATTCCCGATGCAGAAGAGGATGTGCTCTGGGCTGTGGCCACCTGGGCTGGGGCCAGGTCCTCGGGGGCTCTTCAGGGCCTGCTGGGGCCCAGCGTGTAGAGGACCTCAGCAGTCACCATGCTCCGGCACACATCAGCACTGCCCGCTGGTCCACACTGCTACCAGCCGTCTGGGAAGCAGCCACAGCCCTGAACCCTTCTCAGACGAGTGGCTTCTCCACGGAGACCCTCCAGAGGCAGCAGTGGCAGCAACAAGGGCTCCAGCCTGACCCCAGTTCAGACCAGTGAGAACCCCGAGCAGGAGGGCAGGGGTGGGGGGACTGCCCCTCCAAGGTCAGCACCGTGCCGTGGGGCAGAAAACCGCTGAGCAGAGAAGGTGGCCCGTGTGGCATCCTCGACTTCCATTTGTCCAAGACAGGGTCAAGACGCACAATGTTCTTCGAAAGTCCCAAGGAGTAGCAGGTGGAAAGCGAATGCTTGACCTGAACCTGGGCTGGCCACAGTGAAACGCCACCCTACAAGGGCCCCCCTTTCAGATGTGTCCCAGAGGGGAAGGGGTGGGTCCCAGGCACGTCCTGGTCCCTTTAAGTTGGCTTGGGCAGAAGTTCCATGTGTGGACAGTGGGCTTGGGTCCAGGAGAGGCTGCCGGGCTCCTTCCGCCTCTTGTACCTGCTGACATCTCAGTGAAGCAGACAGTTCCAGCTGTGATCACCCTGAGGTGCGGCTGCCCCACATAAAAGCTCCGCTCTCTGTCCATGCCACGCTCCCAGACAGCATCCCTGGTGCCCAGCTGCCTGCTCAGCCACTGGGGTCCAGGTCTCCACCTCAGGAGGGTCTGGAGAGATGGAAGGTCGGGGCTGAGCCAGGGCCTCCCCCAAGAGGCAGACGGCTCCCGGGGGAAGGGGCAGAGGCCTACCCTGCAGAGAGTGAAGCCTGTGAGGCTCAAGGCCCGGAGCAGACGTGGCAGGGACGGCTTCCAGAAGCCCGAGTCCAGCCACTCCTCCGGGGGGGAGCAGGGCTGTGTCCTGAGGAGCTGGGGGCCAACCCAGTGGAGCAGTTTCTCAGGACAGAGGACCGCAGGACGGGTGGCCTTCCCTGGGGAGGATGGACCAGTAGGTAAGAGCTGAAGTCCTGGGTGTCAGGTAGCTGAACAGGCCTCCCTGGGCCATCCTGAGCCGAGCGTGCCTGAGGGCTCGCGCTCGGCCGTCTTCCCCAGGAAAGGGGAGTTGGCAGCACCCGGGAGCATGGGAAAGCTCTGGGCAGGGAGAGGGCTGGATCTGGAATGTGGGGTGTGACCGGCACAGAGCTGGCCAGCCTGCCAGGAGTGGAAGGTTGTAGAGGCTTGGTGTGGTAGGAAGGTGGGGAGACAGGGAGCAGGGAGGCTGGAGGAACTGTGGTCAGATGTCGCCCCCTGGGGGACTCGTCCAGGGCCTGTTTTATGGCTGGGCTGCGTGGATGGTGCCAGTCACACTGGCAAGCTGCAGGTGGCACTTGGACAGGACCCTCCTGGTTGCGTGTGGCTTCCCAGGAGGCTGCTTTCCCTGTCCACCTCCTTCTGCTCCTCCTGCTCACCAGGAGCCCATGGTCCTGCTGGCTCCCAGATAGGAGCAGTCCCCAGAGGGAAAAGGCAAATCAGCGGCCAGCAGGCTGACCCGCTTCCTCATTGGTGCCACTGACCAGGCAACGGTGTGACGCCCTGACGGCCCCTTTCTGTTCCTCTTCCACCCTCAGGCGCACCCTTTGAGGTGTAACAAGGCCAACAGTGACCGCCATGGTGCCAGCGTGGGGCTGGTGTCCCATCCTCGATGTTCATGACCTGTGCTCTTCACAGAGTGCCCGGGATCCCCGTGGCTGCACCAGGCGGGTCAGTTACAAGGCAATGACCCGACGTGCACATCAGGCTCTTGGCACTTCCTCCACTTCTGTCTGACAGCCCTGCCGGGGAGGGCAGGGCAGGGAAGCTGGGGCTGGAGAGGTCCAGGAACAGTCATCCCAGGTCTGGGATGGCCACTGAGGCTTGTCTGGTGGTCACTGGCAGCAGACGTGGCCCGGCAGACACAGGCCACACAGCCGCCAGGCTTGGTCCTGGGCAGGCCCTCCACTGAGGCCCCGAGCCTGCCAGCTGGCCCACTCCCGCCCGATCCTGTCTTGGTGGCCCTGCCTGGCTGGCCTTGCGGCGCCCTCCCCAGCCTCTTCCTTTGGCATCGGCTTCTTGTCCACCGGGCACGGACCTGCATCTTCCAGTGCGACTGTTCCCACCCATGAGACTCCAGGCTGGCTCAGGTTCCTGGGTTCAACCACTGGAGGGCAGGAAGGTCCCCTCCCAGGAGGGGACAGGCTCATTTCTGTCTCACAGGAGCCGGTCCTGGAGGCTTGAGTCAGGCCCCTACCTCACTGAGTTCTCAGGACCATTCCGAGAGGGGGTGACTCTGTTCCTCACTTTCCAGAGGAGGAAGCTGAGACATGGAGGGCCAGGTGACTTGTCTGAGGTCACACAGGTAGCCGGCGGGGAAGCCAGGCTCCTCCCTGGACAGTCAGTGATGTCTCCACAGGCTCAGGGTGTCCAGTTAGCCATTGGGACCTGTGGTTGGTTGAAATGTGTCCCAGAAGACACACTTAGGTCCCAAGTCCTGGCACTTGTGACTGTGATCTTATTTGGAAATAGGATCTTTGCAGGTGGAATCAGGTTAAGAGGAGATCATTCTAGATTACAGTGGGCCCTACAGCCAATGACTGGTGACCTTATACAGAGGGGGACATTTGGCCACAGGAAAATGGAGGCAGGGATCAGAGTAACACATCTACAAGCCAGGGATGGCCAGGGACTGCCGGCAGCCACCAGAAGCTGGGAGACATCTGGATTGTAGACACCTAAGCTTTTGTGGTTTTAAAGCAGGTTGTTATGGCAACCTTAGGAGAATAAGACCAGGCCGTCCTCAAGGTGGCTGCCCCCTTCTAGCCCTTGGCCCCTCTTTCCCATGATGCCCCCCTTCCCACCTGTCCTCTAAGACACAGCTGGTGCCCAGCTCCCCCAGGAAGCCTTCCCTGGGGCTGGGACCTGTGGCTAAGGGGTCAACTTAGTTCCATTCTATTAACTCAGCAAACAGCCGAGAACGTCTTGGGCAGTCTTCCTGGCTGGTGGTCACTGCCAGGCATCCGGAGTTGGTAAATGCTGGACTCAGGACTCCTGCCCTCCCAGGAAGTCAAGGGTTACTGCCCAGAGTCACCTGGGCTGCCGAGAGAGGCTCCAATCCTGCTTCCTGTCCTGCCTGCCCACCTCAGGAAGCAGCAGGACCCAGACGCCGCGGCAGGGCTTTTGTGGGCATGGATTAGGCCATGGCCACACAGCTCAGAGAGGCTCGGAACGTCCTGGGAACGGACAAATGCTCGGCTCTCAGAGGGGCACAGATGGGCCAGAACAGGCCAGCCCAGGGCAGGGCGAGAAAGACAGCGGCAGGGAGGACGGCGAGGGCCCGACAGGGGCTAGTTCAGAAAGGGTGCTCAGGTGTGGGCTGGGGCAGGAGGCAGCCACGGGGACAGTCACTTCAGAGCATCAAGGCAGTTTGCTTAAATGACAAGAGTTGAGGACGGTCTTAAGTAAATGGCAAGCTGATAAGAAAGCTCCTGGCTTCAGCTGCTGGCTCAGTTTAGCCAACCCAACACCCAGGCTGGGAGCTGCCTCTGGGCTGCGCTGAGCAGCGTTGTCTTCAGATGCCACCATTATTTCGGCAGCACTGGGGACTGAACTTGGGGCTTGTGCATGCTAGGCAAGTCCTCTACCATTGAGCTGCACCCCAGTTCTTTGAGATGTCACCTTTTTTTGGGGTGGTAGAGGATACCAGGGATTGAATTCAGGGGCACTCGACCACTGAGCCACTTCCCCAGCCCTATTTTGTATTTTATTTAGAGACAGGGTCTCACTGAGCTGCTTAGGGCCTCGCTGTTGCTGAGGCTGGCTTTGAAATCACAATCCTCCTGCCTCAGGCCCCGGTGCTGCTGGGATTACAGGCATGTGCCACGGCGCTTGGTGAGATGTTACTTTTTTTATATTAATATTTAAGACCAAGGTTGACCGAGTCCTTGTCCAGTCACCAATTGGGAAGACTTCACCCCAGAACAGCATTCAGCTTTAGGATCTTTAAAAACTGATGGCACGAGTCAGTCACCCAGTGTAGCGGCAGCAAAATGGAATTCACCAGACAGAGCAGGGGCCCCAGGGGTGGGCCAGCCCTCGACACCCATGACTGAAGGTGTGAGTTGCTTTCTAGACTCCTCGGCCCCTTGGGAGGTGCGTTTCCTTGGGCATTTCGGCCCCGCAATTGGTCCAGCAATGCTATGGACTCAGATGTCACATGGACATTTTCCTTGGGACATGGGACAGAAAGATAGGTTTCTCCATCCTGTGTTGGCTTCCTGGGTCTGCCAGGGCAAAGCACCACAAAACGGGTGGAGGTAGCTTTACCAATCACATCGGCCAAGACCTGTGGTCAGGTCCTTCCTACTCAGCTCCTGGAGCTCTCCGTCTTGGTCTCTCTGGCCCAGCGCCTGGGCGCCTTCCCATCTCCGCCAGTGTGCCCAGAAGGTTCTCCCCACATCGCCTGCCACATCCTCTGATGGAGCCTCTCTCAGATGGCTCATGTCACTTCCTCACATCAGTCTCCTTGCCACCAGGGCCTGCGTGTTATCTGAATTGCAGCCTTGGGACGGCTAGTGCCTGAGGGTGGGGACCTGGTTGATCTTGCTCACACAGTTCCTCCAGGCTCTAGCACACTGCCTGGCCCCAAAGAGCTTCTCGATACACATTTGCTGAACACGTGAAAGTATCAGTGAGCATCCAGGACAGAACAGCACAAGGCACAGCCGCCCTCTGGAGGAATCCGTCAGAATTAGGAGCTCAGCGGTGGCCAAGCCAGTGTCCATCTGTGCTCTCCTTACAGCCGCCTTTAGAATATAAGGCCTTAAAATTCTGCCATCTAATGGATTCCCAGAAGAAGTGCTTTGTTTCTTTAACTACAACCACATGTTCAGACAATGGGCGGAAGGACCAAACCCACTGCCCAAAGGGGCACAGGATAAAAGTCCAGGCCTCAGTTTACTCTCCACAAAGCAGCCAGAAAAGCCCCGGGGCTTCTGTTCTATGGGAGCCAAAGCTTTAGGGCTGCTGGATAAATTTCAGGACCCCAGTTCAGAACTTCAGATAAATAATGAGCAACTTTCCTATATAAACATGTTCTCAATATTGCATGGGGCATATTTATACTAAAAAAAAAAAAAAAGACATTTACCTGAAATTCCAGTTTACTGGTCATTCTGTATTTCATTTGCTACATCTGGCAACCCTGCCAGGCCTGGGAGGGGAGGGCCCTCTATACCCAGATGATAAGGGCTCGCCCCTGGAGGCACAGCAAGCAGAGCTGAATATGGGTGACCCACAAGGATTGATAAACAAAAACCAGGCAGCTCGCAGGTTCTTTGGCCAGGAGTCACTGGCTGAAGAGCTGTCCCAGGTGCTGAATTCAAGGATGAATGAATTCAACAGAATGTCTTTTTGTGGTTCCAAGGAAATTTATACCTGTCATTTATGCCTGTCAATCATACCGGTAGGATATTTAATTCACAGTCTTTCCTATTATGGCTACAGTTTGATGCAGCCAATTCAGAGATCACCTGCTAGAAAAACCACTTCCCATAGGTACAGCCCTGTTTAAGGACATAAAGGAAAAGAACACATTGTCTCCAGAATCCAACCCAGGTCTCTGCTGCCAGAACGGATTTGCCATTAGAGATGGTGAATCGATGTGTTTTCACTAACTCATGTTTAGTCAATGCCCAATGACGAGTTCGTCCCGACGGAGTTGCAAAAGACACCTGCAACAGCGCACCTTCTGCAAAGCCCACCCTCCAAAACTACACTCTTTTCCCAGGAGAACACACCAAGGTCTTATCGGTGCTCATCTTTGAATAGCTAGGACTATGGCAGGATTTTGGTTTCTTCTTCGAATTACTCATCAGTTCAGATGAGTAATTACTCCCAAACCTACCCATTTTCTAATCTTTCTCTAAAGTCTTTTGGGGATGATTCATTCTGTGAAATAAAACGGTTTGTTGGGTTTTTCCACGTGGTTGAAATGTGAAAACAGGATATATTTACCCCACTACACAATAAAAATGTTGTTAGCATTTCCTGGGCTGCGCCCCTTGCTCCTGCAGTGCTGGCTCACAGGCCTCCTCTGATGTCCCCAGGATTCCCTGCCCTTGGCCCCTGCCCGGCCCTTACCGATACTTCATGCCCGTGCGCTGGGCGGTGCAGCCGTCCAGGGACAGGCCGTGCATGCGGAGGAAGCTCTCCATGTTCCTGGCCTGGGCAGCCGCCCGCACCTCCCGCAGCCGCTGCAGCTCCAGTGTGTCTGTCTGGCGGACGGGGTGCAGGGCCCAGTCCGAGTGGTACCTGCTGTTCACGCTCCGCAGACTCTCGCTGTATGTCATGGACAACATGGTGCCGCCTGACCCAGGAGCTGCCACTGTCCAGACGGGAAATGCCGAGTGGGGAGGGTTAGAGGTTGTGCCGATGCCCCTGGTGCCCCAGGCTGGCTGGCCTGCCGCAGGGGAGGAGACAGCCTCAGGGAGACAGGCTCCAACCGGAGCTGCCGCCATGAGGCCTTGGCGCCTGGGGGTGGGGTTGGGACCCTGGATGAACACACCCTTTGGCAAGGAGTCTCTGTCCTCAAGTTGGTACTTTCCAGGAGCTGAGCTGCCCCCTCTGTCCCTGCATCCACGAGACAAGCACAGGCCAAGCTGCATTCCAGGTGGGAGTGCGGCACTCCAAATGTCCCTGTGGAAACTGAGGTGCAGGAGCATGCGGAGCCCGAGCCCCCAGTACTGAGGACCAGTGTCCCCACCCGACGGTCACTGGGTGCTGCATCACGGTGCCCTCCTGGCTCCTGGGGCAAAACCAGGCAGAGGCTGTCCCTGGAGAAGCAGCACAGGGCACACCTGCCAGTTGGGACCACAACTCCACATGCCAGGGGCCCACCCAGGGAGGCTCTGTTTACGGGACTTGTGAAGGGCAATGCCATCCACACAGCACATTCTTGCCTGTCAAAAGCACGTGTTGCCAGCAAAGCTCTTTGGGCTTCATGCTCCCTGACATTAAGGATGTCACCATCCACAGTTTTGCAATAGAAAGAGGAAGGAGGTGGGTGACCTGGGGACACAGGTTGGGGTAGGAGGAGTTCAAAGCTTACACGTTAAGGACCATTGCTAGATTCTCTTCCTGAAGATGAATGTTCACCCTCAGGAAAAAACACAGGCAGCATGAGTGTCCATCAATAGGGGACGGATGGCTACACAATTGGCAGCCCGTCCATAGAGTAAAAGTCTGTCCAGCCACAAAGACTGAGGTGTCCTCACATGTCTGACATGTGCACAGGGGCCTGGCACAGTCACCAGAAGGTACCCACAGGAAGACCCTGTGCCAGCTAGCTCAGCTGCCCAGAGGATCCTGGAGCCTGGCCTTGGGAGCTCAAAGGGAACTAGCACTGTCCCATCTTCTGCTCCTGGAGAGGACAAGTGTGATGACCCCTGGGAAGGAGCTGGGAGGGCTGTCCTGGGAGCGGAGGCAGCTGCAGAGGTGCTGGTGTGGTCCTTGGGGGCAGAGGAAGTTGCCCTGGGCTGGCCTCTCCCTTGGGTGAGCTCAAGGGGTCAGCCTGCTCAGTTTCTCCAGGTGCCGGAGGAAAGGGCAGGAGTCTGAGATGAGTTTTGAGTGGTGGGTCCTTCCAGGAGGTGGCCAGCCTGGCTGACCTCTAACCACCTGGCCCGACCTGAGTATGCACACAGGGAAGGGCCACTTCCAGGAGCCCTGCAGCTGCCCCTCTCACAGAGGTTTCCCTGCAAGAATCTGTCTGCGTCTCACTCACTTGTGGGCACTGCCGTGACTGCTCTTCTCCCCCACCATGGTCCTGGCTCAGAACAGGTGGCCAGAAATGCTTATTGAATGTGCAGCTGAGCAGGGAAGGGGCTTGGAGAGGAGCTGGAGAGAAGGATGGGCAAGGGGTTGGGGGGCCCTGCAGGGAGTGAGGGGAGCAGCATCTAAGCAGGTCTTGGACCCCACTGCCCAGGATGGGTCTGGGTGGTGCCTCCCCCAGGGTGGGCTGCTGTACAGCTGCTCAGGGGCAGCCCCTTGCCTGGCTGGGCCCCCTGTGTGCCCTGCGTCTCCAGCAGACCCTTGGCATATCCGACTCTGTCACACCCCGCACTGTCGGGAGCTGCTGCACAGACTCCTGCCTGTTTCATTCCCACCCCTGAAGGTCAGGTCTGGAGACAGGGACTCTTCTGTCTGCTTTTCCTGCTGCCCCCAGCAGTGTCCTGTCCCCAGCAGTGCCCTTAGTGAGCACGTAGGAACTCTGGGCTGTGAAAGGCCAACCTGGCCTCCATTCGGGCTCTAGCTGTGGCACTGTGCTGTCCCCTCAGGTCGGGGCGTGTTTCCCATGCCAGGACTTGTGCTCACGGTTGGTATCCTTGGGGGAGGGGCCTGCAGACCTGATGCTAGAGCAGGCAGAGCCGCCTCTGGCATGAAAGCCCCCTTCCAGAAGAATCAGCCTGGAGGCAGGCAGGGGGCCCAGCCTCAGGGAGAGGTTGGTCCCAGGAAGTGGGGCTTGGAAACCCACAGGCAGCAGCACGGGCCCCTCTTCCTGCCTGTGCCAGCTTCTCCCTCCCTATGGCACACGCAGGGTGGCACCAGGCAGCTGCTTCCGAGGTGGCCTTGTGGCTCGCTGCCAGCCCTGTGTGGGCAAATGGAGGCCACTCCTCACCTCCCTGAGTCCCCGTTCGGAGAGAAGCCAGACGGGCAGGCTGCAGGGACCAACCCTTCCCGAAAAGCAGGGCCATCTCAGACGCACACTTTCCCAGCCAAGCCCAGCCAAACCCCGATCAATAGCCATTAGCTTTCAAGACATTAACCACAAAAAGCAGCCCGGGTCTGGCTGGGTCCTGGAAGTAGGCCCAGGCTTACTTGACAGCGTGGCTGGGCTACCAGGCCCAGGACCGGGGCCGCCTCGGCTGTCACTCACTCTGCCACCCAGGCAGGCGCCTCGATATCTCCAGCCTCCATGTCTGACATGGGAGGAGCCCAGGCCTCTTCAGTCTGCCTCGGGCTGTGTGATGAGAGGCTGGACAGCTGGGCAGGAGCTGGGGCGCAGCAGGGCACACCTGATGGAAAGGGGCCCCCACCTCTGGTGACAACAGGCAGCAGGGGAGATGAGCTACAATTCAGCTGGCAGGTGGGTGGGTCTCTCTGGGAGGGGGCAGGTAACCAGAGGCTGCAATGAGTCTCAAGTCCCGGGCAGACACCAGCCGTGGCTGGGAAGTGTCCAGAAGCTAATGAGGCCCCTGTCACAGGCATGCGTGCCCCTGGGCAGATGGTGCAGGGGATTGTGGAGTGGGTAGGAAGGGAGAGAGGGCAGGAGAGAATGAGCCTCAGCCACGGCCTTGGACAGCCACGGCCTTGGACAGCCACGCGGCCAGGTCCCGTGGGGACCCCTCTGTGGGGCCATGGACTCCTTGCTTGTGATCATCCCTTGTAGCAAGTCTCCCCGCCCTGGGAGCAGGCCTGTGGGTGCAGGCCCTGCGACACAGGGAAGCCTGGAGCCTCCTGCCACAAATGTGGTGCAGGGACTTGTGGGCAGAGGAGTGGGTGGACGAGGGGGCCCCTGGTGTGAGGTGGGGGCGGTGAGAGCAGAGGCCTGTGCCCATGAGGTGGTCCATGCAGGGAGGGCCCTTGAGGAGCTCTGGGGAGCAGCTGGGGGGTCTTCCTGGGGAAGGAAGGACTCTGTGTGCAGATGGCACGGCAGGGCTGGTGGTCACCACGCTGCCTGGGACTGCATGTGGAGGGCAGAGTTCATCTCCTGGACCCTCATGCGGGGGCTCTTCTCTGGGCTTTTTCTGGAGGTGATTCTAGCAGAGTAGGGTCCCTGTATAAAGGGCCCAGGTGAGATGTTGCCAGGGAGGACAGAGGGGCTTCAACCTCAGGTCCCCCACCTCCTGAGATCGAATGTTCCTTGACCCTGGACCTCCGATCCACAGCACCCCAGCTGCTTTCCAGGGTTAGGTTCTCCAAGCTCTGAGGCTACCCCTCACCCTGCTGTCCGGAAAAATTAGCCCCCTCCTCAATAGCCACTGCTAATCACAAGTTCTTTCCTGTCTTCTGCAAATCTATTCTTGTCAGCTGGGGGGCTCCAGGGAATTCACGCGAATCAACACCGTGACATGGAAAAATGAAACGGCGCTGTTAACCTCGTTAAGCCACCAGAGCCGCTGCCTCCCGCCAAGCCTCCTTCCACCTGGAGTCTGAACTGGGGTCTGCTCACGGACAGCCACCGCAGCAAGATGTGAGGCGGAGGAGGAGGCCTGGGTGTCCCTGTGCAATGATGACATCTGTCTGGAAACCAGAGGCACCGCCACAGGTCTGGAGAGTGGGGAAGGAGGGAAGCGGCAGCATTCGCGGCACCACATCAGCACAGAAGCAAAATCATTTTCGCTCAAGAACCATCAGCAAACAGAGGCCCAGACAAGCAGCCCCAGGTCCCTCAGGCACGCGCTCCCTAAACAGACTCTTCAGACGGCCCCAAACCTCCAGACAGCGTTCACAGCCAAGTGCAAAAATGCTGACTGGTCCGCGGTGAGCCCAGCGAGGCAGGAGCTCCCACCGTGCCTCCGGTGGACAGGAAGGCCAGGCGGCGCTGGGCAGGGCGGGCAAAGCAGGCTCAAGCGCGGGAACACCCGGGCGGCGGGCGCTGCCAGGAGGGAGCCTGGCCACCCTCCTCCATCCAGCGCTGGTCATCTGGGTTTACCCGGGGCCATCCCTTCCTTGAGATTCTCTGCTCTGAGAAAATGTGGAGGGTCTAATTGCAGATCAGCCCAAAGCTTCCTGAAACACCACCCGTTATCCCAGTTCCTGCCCCGGGTGGCATCCCCCCAAGCAGGTGGCCGCAGGTTCGTTCCTGGGGCTGAAGGGCCGACTCACCTGCCTCCGTGGGCGGCTGCTTGTTAAAAGGGCCACAGGCTAGTTATTAGGGATCTAAGGATCTGGCGCAGCGGCGGCGTTTTCATTAGGGAGTGTCACTGCGAACGTCAGAAGCAAGCGGTGAATGAGGCAGTCCCACGGGGCGGCTGGAGGCAGCGAGTGCATTAGTTCTATTAGGGCATTTTCGACTCCGTGGAAGCAGCTGAATTATTCACGATCGCTGCTTCCCCTGAAAGCTCGGGAAGTGAGTTTCCGCGATGTAGCCTGGCACGGCCGGCTCCTGGTAGATGGGGTCGGGGTGCAACCCAACGTGGGGGTCCGACCCTTGGACCCTTCCCTTGGCCCCTCGCTGCCTCCACCACTGGTGTGCCAGAGGCAAGGGCTCTCAGAGCCGCTGGGGGTGGGGGTCAGGCTGTGCTACTTGTTATTTCAGAGCGATGCAGCTCACTACCGAACTCAAAAGTGTGCTTGCAGCAGGGGAGCTAGGTCCCTGTGGCCTGTGACCACCACCCACAGCAAAGGGCTGGGTGGCAAGGCCTCCCCTCAGCACCGGAAGATGCCCCTGGCAGGCTGAGCCACACGTGATGTGTCCTACGCTGCCAGCGCTCTCAGCGGCTGTAGGCCTGGAGGTCGGGCATTTGGACACGCCACTGCCATGGCCTCCAGGCAGGCAGGGCAGCCCTTCTTGACAGCACGCATCCTGGCCCCAGGCCCAGGGTGTGGCCCCTGGGGCACTACCAGTCACCCTCCTGGGGACTCCGCAGCTCTGTGGCCTTCTGGACAGTGCTGGAGTTCTGGGGTAGAGTTCTGGGGCAGACTGGGTCATTGTCCCCACTCCTTTGCCCCTCAGTATCCGTGTCCTTTGCCATGTGACTCCTAGTTCCTCCCACAGGTGGGGGAAGATATTTTCCTGCCCTTTGACTCTGGGAGGGGTCATGGTCACGAGTCTTGCTAGGAGCAGAAATGCCGGTGCTCTGTTCCACGTCTCTGAGAGACAGGGCACACTCTGCTTCTCCTCTGGCACCTCCGCCGTGGGGATACTGGGCCAAGGCCAGGCCTGGTTAAGAAGGACAAGAGGAGAGGACGCTGGGTCCACCTGCACCTTGGAGACAAACCCAGTCCCACCTAGCCGAGAGCAGCTAGTCAACCCACAGATAGACCAGCAACAGAGCTGGGCATGGTAACACACTCTGTGATCCCAACTCAGGAGGCCAAGGCAGGAGGATTGCTTGCTTGAGATCACCCTGGACCATTTAGTGAGATCCTGTCTCAAAACTAAAACAAACAAACCATCAAAAAATAACAAGGGCTGGGGCATGTAATTCAGTAGTAGAGCATCCTGGGTTTCATCCCAATACTGAAAATAAATAAAATTAAAAATTAAAAAGTCTAATTGGACAGATATACAAGCAAGAAAGAAATGAAAACTACTGCCAGGTACTGTTTTGGGGACGTTTGTTATGGAACAGTCTGTGAGTGCTGACTGATACAGGGTCTTACTAAACCCTTACCAGTCTGGGCGCTGCTCAAGGGTGGGCACCTGCCTTGAACACCTTTGCTCATCAGAGGGCCAGTCTTAAGTAGCTCCCCGAAAGTCATGCTTAGTGCCGTGTAAGGGGTGCCCTACTTGGAGTGGCATCTAGCCTGTTAAACAAAGACCACCTCCCCTTTGAGGTCATCATCGGAGGCCGCACCTGAGGGTGCACGTGAAGAGCAGCATCAGAGACCCAAAGAACAGGGTGGCCAGGACCTGTGGGCATGGAATGTGGACTGAGAGGCTGTGAGGAGGTCTTCACAGCTTTCCCTCAGGGAGGGAAGGCCTCCAGAGGATGAGGGTGCTCCCGGGGCTGGATGACCAGACACGTCCTGTGACCCTTGTTCTGAGGACCAGTTAGTGGTGCACAAGATTCCGTTATACGGACAGTCTCTGTGCTCTGTGGCCCCATCATGGAGAGCTCTCTGGGCTGGCCAGTGTGCAGCTGGGATTTTTCTGCCTGTTGCTGGGTCTCCTGCCGCTTCCGGGCTGAGAGAGCTCCCTGAGGGTGCAGGTCAGGTGTGAATGTGGCTTCATTGGTCGAATGTTTCTGGGACCAACCCCATACATTCATTAAGGTATTAAGCAATACAGACGTACGTGACGATATAAGCATTTATCAAAAAAAAAAAAAAGCATTTACAAGCCCAAATTCAGGCAAAAATCTTATTTAACCAAAATTTCAGTAGATTCAAAGAGTCAGCCATCTCTTTGGAGCTCCCTGTAAGGAATGATACCTCATAGCAGCACTGTGTGCCCAGGTCCACGGTCATGTTCAGAGGCGCTGAGGCCACTGGGTAGAGAGGAAAGTCGTATGGAAACCCAGCACAGACCCTGGCACCCACAGCCCCAGATTCTGTGCACCATCAAGACACACTCCTCAGCTCCAAGTGGGTGTGCACAACACTTGGAGCTGGTTTTGGACAGAGAGACTTCCCAGGTCTGCAACACAGGGAAGTGGCAACACAGGGAACTGTCACCAAGACCCCATGGTGCCGAGGCTGGCAGACCCCGCTGACCCCCGGCTTCAGCACAACCCCGAGATCTTGCTTCCTAAACTTGGAAACCCTCCAGGAAGTAGTATGAATCTTTTTGGTGTGTGCCCCGCTTACTGGTGAGGGAGGCAGACCAGAGGGAGGGACAGACAGGACCCTGCTGGGCCACATGCCTGGACCTCTTGATGCCACATCCCTCTGGGCACAGTTTCTTGTCAGGCAAACATCTGGTTTCTAATTTGCCAATGGGGAAGCACAACAGGAGAATGACATTGTCCATCCTGACATGATCCAAGCCACATTGGCACCGCACACCCCAAGAAGGCATCCGTCTCAATGGACCCAAGAGCTCTTTAGGTGTCAGCCCAGATCCTCAGGCAGAAGGGAGAACAATGGGCATGCGCTCTCCAGGGAGCCTGTGGCCTGGTGACAGAAGCGCAAGACCATGATTGTGGCAAGGCGTCCATCTGCTGCTGGTGAGTGCAGGGCTAACAGGAGGGCTGCTGAGAGCGACGCAGCCCAGAAGACCATTTGGTCAAACCAACAGCCAACCTCTAGGAGACTCACACGCACAACTAAGGCGACCGCACATTTTGTGTCAGGCATTACATATGCTCTGTGGGTGGGCACTGAGAGAGGCAGAGCCCTGGTGTCACCTGTGTGTGGGCACAGTCCTCCCACCCACTCCCCAGCCTTCAGCTCGCTGTATTCAAGAGAAAACGAAGAACTCATTACCTGTAAAACTGGAGCTGTCTTTTGGGGCTCCCATACCTAGTACTTCGGATGGCAATGGAGAAAAGAGAAAAAAAAAAGAGAGAGAGGAGAGAAGATAGTCCAGAGTTGGCATCAACCACAGACAAGGGCCAGCACAGAATGCATCACCAACACCCGCAGGCCTGGCCCGCCCCCTCCGCCTGCTCCGGATGCGCCTGGGTACCAAATGCTCTGCAGCAGCGCCACCCAGTGGCCACAGAGGCAGGGCCTGAGCCCCATCTGTCTGGACATGCAAGGGGCCTGCACCTGCCCTTATTTCCCCTGGTAAGTCTCTGGGAGAGGGTCTGTCTGGATTTCAGTGTGCTTTAAAAGAATATTAGAAACTCTCCAGTCAAGAGGTCAGCTGCTGCCTATGGCCACCGAGTCCTTTCTGGACAGGCATCACTTGCCCTGGGGCTCCCTGCCCCCACCCGAGTCGGCAGCTCTCGCCCAGCGCCCCCTGCTGTTCAGGGCTGCCTGTTGCGCAGATCACACCCGGGGCGGGGTTTGGAAGTGGCCTCCGTGGAGGAGGCCAAGTTGCCCTGGGAGCATCTGGCTGCCCAGTCTCTCCAGGGTTGGTAAACAGGCGAACGTGGCTCCCCAAAGGCTTGTGAGGTTGTGAGCGCAGGGGGACGTGTGGGACCACGGAGGACGCATGAGCCGTGACTTGTGAGAAATGGGAGCCCGGAAGGGCCTCGGCTCACCGCCAGGCCTCTGTTATCCTCCAGGGGAGCACTTTGGAAGTTGGGGACCAGGAAGGAATCTGTCCCGGCTCGGCGCCACCTGCAAAACCTTTGCTTTTTCTTTCCCATTTTGGTTTTCAAGAGCCTGCCTTCTTTCCTTGGAGAATGAGCAGCGCGGGTGCCTCTCAGCCCTGTGGGCCTGCTCAGTCCTGCCGCCCCCCCCAGGGAAGGCCTTGGCCTCGGGGACCCCTGCAGGGAGGGGTGGGGTGGGAGTCACCTGTAGACCATCCCGGGGGAGCCTGTCTGCCGCAGGGAGTGCCGAGCCGGGGAGACCGTGGTCGATTCTGGATACATGGAGCTGGCCTCAGTGGTCCACACCTGCTTGCTTTTTCACGGAGGGAAAGTTCTGGAAGAAAAGCAGAGTGGGGAGGGGTGGTGACAAAAGATCAGCCACCTTTGGCCAGGAGCTCCTATGATCCCAGAGGCCCAGAGGCTGTCTGTGCTCCCCGTGCATTCGTGTGGGCTGATGACAAGGGGCCAGGACTCTGAGACTCCACTCCACCATTGCCCCCTGACCTGTCCCAGGGGCCCGGCTTCTCTGAGATGACAAGTTCTGCCACCCTGCAGGAACTGGAGGGTCTGTGCTTCTCAGCCAGTCCCATCTCCCAGGAAGGGCACTGCTGCCACCCGGAGTCACCCCAGGGGTTCCCTTGGTCCTGCCTCCTGTCCATGACAGCCTCCGGTGCTGCCCCGAGCTTGTAAGAAGACTGTCAGAGGCCCCCAGCGAGCTGGGCCTGGGACTCCCTCTCTCTACAGCCCCCTAGCCCCTGAGGGTGGCTGGGTCTGGTGACTTGCTTCTCACCAGCACATGGGGGCTACAACTATATGGGGCTGTCACTTCTGTGATTGGGCAGCACAGACTGTGACTTCTACCTTGCTAGCTGACTCTCCCTCGATGGCTCTGATGAGCAAGCAGCCATGTGGGAGAGGCCCCTGTGGCAGGAACTGAGGGTGACCTCTGGTCTGCAGCTAGAGGAGCCGAGGCCTCAGCCCAACAGCCCACAAATCAGGGAATCCTTCCCCAGCTGAGCCTGCCCATGACTGTCCAGCGTGAGGTCATTTGTTACAGCGCGCTGGAAGGCAGGCAATGATTGGGCCTTCCCCAAAGGCCACGCCCAGGCCCCCCGGGGCCTTTGCACTGGCAGTTGGCTGTCATGCCCTAGGGTCCCCTTCCAGCTCCCTGGTGCTCTGGCCCTCTCTGGACAGGGGAAGTCTCTCTCACTACTTCGTCCCTGTGTCTACCATAGACCCTGCCTTCTGAAAGGGTGAAGGTCCCTAACCCAAATTCATGTGGTCCCTTTCCCATGGGCAAAGGGATCAGCACACAGCCCTGTCCACTCCAATAGACCCCTGAAATTGGCAGTGCCACGCAGCCCACGGGGGACTTTGTCCATCTTCCTTTTTTTTTTTTAAAGAGAAAGAGAGAGAGAGAGAATTTTTTTAAAGTTTATTTTTCGGTGGACACAACATCTTTATTTTATTTTTTTGTGATGCTGAGGATCGAACCCAGCGCCCCGCGAATGTCAGGCGAGCGCATTGCCGCTTGAGCTACATCCCCAGCCCTCATCTTCCTTTCTCAGAGCAGAGACCTCCTGTCCCCAGGAGGTGTCCTCCTTGGAATATTCTCCACCCACTGGTCAACACAGCTCGGGTTTAGGTCCCACTCGTAATTGAGGTCTGCTCTGAGTGAGGGGCGTGAGCCCAAGCGTATGCTCCTGCTGGAAACACGGCGACACAAGGAAGACGCACCACAGGAAAAGTGATGGGGTTGGTGATGGTTCCCTGAGATTGTTTTTAAGGTACCTCATTTGGAATTCAATGATGAAATGAAATAAAAAATGCACTTAAATCTTTAAGATCAGAGCCGAGGATGCTTGGCTGATACCAGCCCCCACAGAGGTGCCACACAGGATCCTGGGCAAACCTCTCCCCGGCCCCTCTATGTGCACTTTCACACCGCCTGGCCAGTGGACACCAGAGGCCTCCCCGTCACCTCTCCCTTTTAGTCTGAGGGTCCTCCAGGGCCACCAGCACTCAGAGGCACCAGCCATCTGCCCATCTGCCCAGGTCTATGCAGAAAGCTGTTCACTGGCTCATGAGCAGGATGTGACGCAGTGCCCAAGCCTGCTGAGGTGCTGCTCCTTGGGCCCAGGCTGGCTAGAACTTCGTCCTTGGACAGTGGCTGCTCCCCTGGCCTTGGGGTATTGAGTTCCTGTGGACGGGGGGTGGGGGGGGCACAGGGCCTCAAGGGCAGTCTCTCCTCTGAGCCCATTAGTGGCTCACACACCTCACTCCCTTAGATGACTCAGAAGCGTGAAATCACATTATCTCACTGCGGTCATTTAAAAGCTGTCGCTAAACTCCTGATGATGCTGAGCTTTAAGTCAGAGTCCCTTAATGCACAAAATGCTGCCCAGCCCCGCTGGGTGCAGGGGCTGGGGGCTGCCAGGTGAGCAACGGCATCCCAGGCCCTGAAGCACACCCAGTGGCTGAGGGTCATGGCCAGGAAACCATGGCCACAGAGCAGAGGGTGCTGCAAAGGGCCAGCCGCAGCAGCTGTCCCCAGGGGCCCCGTGGAAGACAGCCAAAGGGGAGCACAGGGGGCAGGACGGAGGCCTGGATACCGAGCCCTTAACAAGGTGCATGGCCTGCCCCACACTCCATTCTCCCGGCTGCCCAGTGTGGCACTCAAGGTTGGCTAACTTCCAGAGTTCCAGAATCACAAACCCAGCTGCATTTGAACTGGTGCTGATTCCACGGATGTGGGTGGGACCAGGAATTTGGAATTTCCGCTGAGTTCCCAGGCAGCAGAGATGCTGCTACCCAGAGACCATGCTTGAGGGCCACTGGCCTGGAGACGAGGCCCTACACCCGGTGCCTGGGGGTCAAGTCCAGCCTGCTGCCTACTTTGGCAGATAGTTTTATTGGCACGTCTCTGTGCCCATTTGTTGAGCGACTGTAGTGTTCTGAGCAGGGCTGAGCAGCTGCAGCAGGGACTGTCACAGCAGAGTCCACAACACTCACCCTCCAGCCTTTAGAGATGCCACCCTGTGGGGACCCTGTGCTGGGCTGCTGTCTCCCCCACCCAAGGGGACCACCATTGATCCACCCAGCCAGCCCAATCGAGGGCGTCACTGAGCAGGGTCTTCCTTCTCACAGAGTGCGGCCATCTGCACGTGATGAATTCCTCCCATCTGAAAAGCGGTCTCTCGGACCACTGTCTTCTCCGTCTATTCACAGGGGATTTCCTCCAAAGCACATCTTCACTGGTCTGCAATTCCTCTCCTCCCTCTGGCTCCGGCAGACCAAGCAGTCCTCGGCTCTCCCTCCTCTGCGGCAGGACCCTACACCCTCTGGGGCTTCTCTGTGCTCTTCGTCCACTCCTTCTGTCCACAAGCTGCTTCCTGTTCATCTCTCTGACCTGGACTTTGGTGACTGCCCAGGATCTGGCGGTGAATCTGTTTGCTTTTCTGAACTCCCTTTCTGCACTGCAGACCCCACGTCTGTCTCCACCCCATCAACCCCTGCACCCAGGGTTGTTTATTCAGCTGCCTGAGCATCCTCCGTGGGGATTCAGCTCCTGATGGGCCCTACCTGCTGCCTGCTCTTCCCATGACCAGAGAACAACTGAGTCAGAGCACCGTCCTCCTGGGAGTCAGTTCCTCGACTCACCCAGACTCCCGCTTCCCCTTACACACCTGCCTCATCCACCCCTGACCAAGCCCCGTGCTTCTCCCCGCATGTCCCTCCTCCCCAGCTCAGGCCTCACAGCTTCCTGCCTGGTCTCCTCTGTGCCACAGGAGCAAGACTGACCCTTTCGGATCAGGGTGTCACTTTGTGCACAACTTCTGATGGCTTTCATTCTATCCAAAGTAAACCCCAAATCTCAGCCCTGGCCTCCGGGGCAGCCCCTCCCCAGAGCCCTCCAGCTCCACCCCTTGGAGCTGTGGCCTCGCTCGCTCCTTCTGCTCAGCCACACTCCCTGGGGATCCTCCAGCCCAGTGTCCCTCCTCAGGCATCCCCCACTCCTCTTCCTCCCACCTGACTTGGCCTCTGACCCCTGAGACCTACCATGGCCCCAGCCTTTGCCTCTGTAAACCAGGGTCACCTTTCCAAGGAGGTCCCCATGGACCCGGTGTCTTACATGGCCAGCCCTGTCTTCTTGGGTTATTTTTCTCCCTCAAGATTATCACCTGCTCTATTCCTTACGGCTCACTCACTTGTCCTGTGGACGATCTCTCTCCCCACCCAGGTGCCGGAAGGGGCAAGGCAGGGGTTTTGTCTGTGGTGTTTCCATGGTAGACACTCAAGAGGAGTTTGCTGGATGAATGAGTGAATGACCATGGCTCAGCCTGCTGAAGGCCCATGGACAGCGTGCAGAAGAGGATCTCGGGCTGGGCGGTCTGTGTTCCTGCAGGCGGCACCCTTGCTCCAGTGTGGGGATGCTCCACATGCCTGGGGATCAGGGCAGCTTCCTCGGGAGAGTTCATTGCCAGCTCTGTCCAGTGGGGCTGCTCAGCGCAGCCGCAGGTGGAGGGATAATCGCTGCCACTTAGCAAGTTCTCCCGGAAGACACCTGTCCCACCCCAACCCCTTGCCTGGACTCCCAGAAGTGCTGACCCTGAGGTCAGACTCCCTCTGAGCCAGCAGCCAGGCCCCTGGTCCACAGCCACAGGGGGTTGCTGGACTCACTCTGAAGACTACTTCATGAGGAACTGCCTGTCTTGTCCATTCGGCGTTGGGGCATAGCACAGCCCACCCCCTCTGCCACTTCACAGGGGAAGGGAGGGGCTGATGAGATTCCCACAGCTTCTGCTTTGCATTCAGGATGCAGGATGCATGGATGGAGCCAATCTGCCCAGAGCCCACCTCCTGGCTCAGCAGCTGCCACCCTCCAATCAGGAACGACTGCACCCACCAAGTAGCCAATCCCCATGAAGCTGACATCCTAGTGGGGAGGCTGAGAACACCAGCTTGGCACAGTGGCTCCCGCACCAGAGGGAGGCATGCAGAGCTAAGCTGGGTGTCCCTGGGTCCCTCACCCTTAGGGCTCAGGAGGACAGGCTTTAGAAACTGTCTCCCAACCCACCAGCCCAGGAGTGACAGGAGGGGAGCTGGGTTTGGGATCTAGGTTGGAGGTAAAAGTCTGGGCTTCGCCCATCTCCTACGGTTCTACTTGGTCTCGGTGTGACCTTGAGCAGCTCTCCCTGGTTTACATTCGGAGGAACCAAAGCTCGGAGCTTTACAAAGGTCTGCTCAAACTTTTTGCACAGAATCAAAGAGAAGCAGCATGTGAAAATGCTTTGAGCCCAGGAAGAAAGATGTTAAACCAATGCCTGCTCTTGCCCTGTGCATGGTCCACTGGCAGGGACAGCAGGTGAGGGAGGACGGCCAGGGGGCTCCAGCTAAGGCATTTCTTCCTTCTCTCCATCTTATTTTTTTTTAATTTGTTTTAGTTGTAGGTAGACACAAGACCATTTATTTCATTTTTATGCGATGCTGAGGATTGAACCCAATGCCTCACATGTGCTGGGCCAGTGCTCTACCATTCAGCCACAACCCAAGCCCCTCTCCATCTTATTTTGGGAACTTTCAAACTTCAGAAAAGTTGAAAACAACCAGAATAGCAATAAACACCCGCATACTCTTCACCCTAAGCACCAAAGGTTTACATTTTTCTACCTGCATGCACTCTCTCTCTTCCCTCTGCTTTCCCCACCCTCCAGGTCCACGTGTGCACACCCACCCACATTCCCACACACCCACCCACATACCCACACACCCACATCCACCCACACACCCACACCCACCCACACACCCACACACACTTTCTCAACCATTTGAAAATAAGCGGCCATATCCAGAACTTCATCTGTGACCTCAGCACACATCTTCTGAGTACTTTGTCTTCCCAACCACATCATCATCATCATACTTAAGATAACTAATTCACTATCACCCAATAGATGAGTTCTATTCCAATTTCCCAATTATTCCATCTTGTTTTAGACTTAAAAAAAATGCAGGATCCATCAGGAATCCCACCTGGCCCTGCTGCTTCTCCAGCCCCTCTGACCCACAAGAAGCACCCTTCCCACTTTACCACCTCTTCATTCATATTTCCCGTGACACTGAGACTTTTTGAAAGGTTCTGCCCCTCAGTTCTGATCTGTCTCATTGCTGCTTGAGGATTAGATTTAGCAACCCTTTTTAGCAAGGTGGTGTCTCATGCATCCAAGCAGGAGGCGTGCACACGAGTTTGCTCTCGTGGGCGAGGCCAGGTCTGATCACTTGTCAGGGGGCATTCACCAGGACACAGCTCGCGCCCTTCTTTGTCATTACCCAGGAATCAAGGAGGGTTCTCTTAGGTGTGCGAATGTCTGGGTCCTATTTCCTCAACTGCTGCTTTTCTTGAAAGGCCAAATGCGTTGTCGTTTGGGCCCCGAGTGCAGAGTTAGTGGGAGGAGAGGAAGTCTAGTTCAAATGGAAAGAAAACACCAAGATGGATTCCTGGAGGCCTCCAACTGTTGTCAAAGCCCAGCTCCAGGAAGACCTCACCATTCAGACTCCAGGGCCTGACTGAGAGCCCCTGGGGCCAGCTGCGATTGGCTGTGAGATTGGGGTGAGCAGTGTTCTGGGAATGGACCTGCCACATGATCTTAGGTAAGGACAAGAACCTTACATACTCAAGGAGGGAGGGCAGCAGACTGGACAGGACAGCGCGAAAGACCCAGGGTCACAGGAGACCCAGAAGGAGCCTGACGGGGATGTGTGGGCTCTCTCACTCTCTCTGAGCCTCAGTTTCCTCACCCACAGAACAGGGGCCTAGCCTATAGGACCCCAGTTTCTCTGGTGGACTAATGACTGCATTTCTGGGGACAAATGCCCCAGGTGTTAGAGCAGGAGCTGTGAGAGGCCCCCTCTCTGATGCCTTCCCCTCAGCATTGGAGATGGGATCTGTGCAAGCCAGGAAACCACAGGGAAGGTCAGGCTGGGCCCAGGAATCAAGGCAGAGATTCAGGATAATGCCAGCCCCTTCTGGTTTGGCCTGGATGGTGGCTAAGCTGCTCTGACGTCCTGGCTGTCCTGGCATTTGATGTCCTCGGACACCCTGATGTCCTGGCTGGCTGAGCTGCATAGGAGGAAGGTATAAGGTCGGGTCATTGACCCAACGCCTCCCTTCTCCTGGGACCCAGGCTCTTTGCTGTGTGACACACATACAGTTGGTAGAGTACACTCCAGGCCCTGCCTGCTGTGGCCCTGTGACAGCTCACCAGTTCGCCCTTGTTGGAGACTAGTTCTTGACTCCCTGACATCATCATGGGACACACATGCTGCCTGACTGGGTCCCCTGTGACACAGAGCCAGCCCCCTCTCGCCCCCAAAGGTGTGGTGGACAAATGCTCCCTGTGAAGGGATCACTTGGAACAAGTCCCAGAGCTTCCCCTGGCACTCCAGGGAGCCAGTGCTGCTGGCTCATCTGCTGACATGAAACTGGCCATGGAAAGCAGGAGCTGCCTCTGGGTACCAGAGAAGGCCACGTGTCTGCCTCGCTGTGGTAAACTCTGGAGAACGAGAGAATGAGGCTGGCTGGCACCCTCCTTTAGCACGGGCTCTTGATCCAGGGTCAGCCCTCTGAGCACTGGAGAGAGACTCTTTCTAAAACCCTGCCTGAGGTATCACACATTTCTGTCCTCTTCTAGGGCTGGTGACAGGGTCCCATTCTCTTTGGGTGACCCAGAGGACCACTCCAGGTGCTGCAGAAGGAGACAGGGCTGCCAGGGGGTCGGACCTGGCTTTGTTGCTGGCCCTGGGCTTGAGTCCTGACTCTGCCACCCGCTGGTGTGGGGACTGGCAAATGTCTCCACCCCCCAGTGCAGATTCTTCACGCAGGAAAAGGGCTCCGTGTGCTGACGGGTGGGGAGAGCGCGCAGCAGGGGCCACAGGAGCTGGACGGGGGCTCTGGCCCAGGCCTGGGTGCGCCTCCTTCCTGGACCGTGTGCCTCTCAGAAGGCACAGGTGTCTCACAGCGCTGTCTCGCTCTCCAGAAGCTCTCTCTTTGGGTCCTTGTATTCGCTCTGATATCTGCTCTCCCTGCTCTCGGCTTCCTGTCAGAAAACTTGCTCTCCCTTCCGCTTTCCCAGAAAAAGGCTAATCTTTTGTAAACGTGACAGGCCACACACAGGAATGACCACCCTGCTCTGGTGTCACAGTGGCCCCTCTGGGTTTTGGGCTCTCTGTAGCTGCATCCCAATTCTGAATTGTCCTGGAAGCTCAAAATCACCACAAGCCAATCCCTAGGCCACAGAGGACTTGTATGCACTATCGATTGCCATGTGGCAAGGACCCATGGCTGAAAACAGGCCAGCCCTAGGAACAAGAGGGAGGGGTCCCTGGGAGGCGGGCACCAGGAGGCCATCTTGAAGGGTGGCTTCTGCAGCATCAGTGATGGACAGTTCCCCACGTTGACCCCTGTCTTCACCTTTCCTGTGAGCACTGGGGCGTCTGCTCTGCCAGGCAGGGAGCCTTGTCTCTGTTCGCTGATGTGTGTCCCGGAGCCAGAGAAGCCCCAGTGCCAGGTGACACTTAGTGATGAGGACCGAGGGACCAGGAGGAAGAGGCTCCTAACTTCTGGGCAGGCCTCCAGCTGGCTCTTGGAAGCCTCAGGGCTCGGGGTGGGGACTCCCGCTTGTGCTGGTGGAGCTGAGGTCCTCAATGAACATGGTGCCTCTCAATGCTGGGAAACCACCCTGCCAGGCCCCTGAAGTGTCTGCTGTGACAGTCGCATGGCCAAGGCTGGAAGAACCACGGTGCTGACAGCAGGCCTCATGGAGGGACAGGAAGAGGTGTAACCGCTGGAAACCACAAGTCACGGAATGGTGCTTGTGCGACACACCCTTCCTCCCTGGGGAGGTCAGGGGCCCCTCTGACGGGAGCCCACTCCGCCCATGAGCTGGGCTCTTGCTGAAGCTGGGTGCATTGGGTCAGTTCTGCTCATGGGCAACGAGCAGAGAGTTGCTAGAAGGGTGCCTGGAGGAGCTGGAGGTCAGCACAGCCCAGTTCCCATCTGCACCTCCCAGAGCTTGCCCGATGCAGGCTGGAGGGTGGGGAAGAAGAAGAGTGGAGAGGTAACCAGGGCCCTAGGTCACGTCCAGGCCCCCTGTTTTTGTCCCGGAAAACCCTCAAAACTCCTGAGGCCTGAGCCTGGGGCCTGCTAATCTGACACTAAACAGCATGGATGTCACATGATTCAGGCAACGGAAGAAGCATCTGGACCAACCACAGAGCTCAACATCAAGACCACTGGAGGGAGCATTTGATAACACATCTCATCGGTGCCTCATAAAAAATGTTTAGAAAGATCATAAACTAAAATCCTCAACCTAACCTTTTCAAAGCAACATCCAATTACAATTCCTATTACAACCTCCACAGCGACCCCGCACAGAACCCAGGTCTAGCCCCACGTCCAGCCTGTTGCAAGGACAGTTCACATTCACATCTAATTAATGCCACATTAATTGCCGCCAGCTTTCCCAGCACAATGTTCACATGCCTTCCCTACACAACAAAAGCCCCCCAGACCCGCACCTGACTCGCACACCTGCCTGCTGGAGCGGGAGCCCTGCTGCTCTTGGCCTGGGCTTATTGGCTGGGTCCAGGGGCCAAGGCCCCAGGCTTAGGAGCCCCCTCCTTCCTCCCTGAGAGGGAACGGGGGCTCAGACCCCAGCTGGCTCAGCATCCTGTCCTGGAGGAAGGGACTAACGGCTCGGCAGCTTCCGGCCCCCATGTTTGTCCTCCCAGGATTGTTCTCGGAACTCAGAGAAGGTCCAGGACAACGTCTGAGGAGCTGGGTCCCTGGGCATCCAAGTGCAGGGCTCCTGGCCCCTGGCCACCACAGGTGGCATAGTGTGGTGCCGTGCTGGGGTCACCCGGCACCTGGCAGAGGGACCCCAGCACTGTGCAGCAGTCTGTGTACTGTGGCAACTTGGGGTGAGCTGCGGGGTTCTTGCCCACAGCCCCCTCTGGGCTGGAGGTAGCAGGTGCTCCCCGGCTCTGGGACCCCCATGACCACATGCTCAGGCCACACGGTCCCCGCTTCTGTCATTGCTCAATGCACACGTGGCACTGTGCCTCCCCACGTGGACAGCCGACGAGCAGCCTGCTCCCTGCTTCCCCCACCACACCCACACCCCACACCCACATCCTGCTGGGGGGAAGTGAGGGAGAGAGCACGGCAGGGAGGGAGGAAGCCATGTCCACCAGGAGATCCTGGCCCTGTCCTCGCAGAGCGATGGCGGGGCCGACACACTGTGGCGCCGGGCGCTGCAGGCTATCTGTCCTTCAGGGTGGAGCTGCAGTGGAGGAGGTCTGGGGGGCCCTCCACCCTCTACCCCTGCCCCGAGTTCAGCCCCAGGGGCAGAGGGGAGACCCGGGACGGGAAATGTTTGCTGTCAAGAGAGGCCCTTGCTCTCTCCATTCAGAGACTGGAGGACCCTGGCCAGGGCTTCCTGGGAACGGACAGATGGGCAGGCCACTCCGGGAGCCACCGGGGACTGCTCAGCAGCTCTTTGCCATCCGCCTGCCACCCTCTCTCCCATGGAGGGACAGGGGCGGCCCTGCAGGGGTCTTGATCACCCTGTGTCTCTCCCTCTTGGCCCAGGGTTGAAAGCAGATCCATGGAGAACTGTCACAGGCAGACACCTCTGCGGCGCAGTGCCACTGTGCCTGGCCCCTGAGCAGTGGCTTGGTGTGTGTGTGTGTGTGTGTGTGTGTGTCTGCTGCAGTCCTAGTAGGTTGGACAGGAAGCCACACAGGGCCACAAGAGGCCTGGGTAGGGCAGGGCGTCTGCAGGAGCAGCTTCCCTCGGGCTGTGTCCATCCTATGGGGGATGGGCACGGGTCTCGGACACGCGGGGGCACCCAAGCCTTGCCAGGGAGCAGACACAAACCCGTCCTGGGAGGCACAATCCCCAAAGCACCCTGGTACCTGCTCCTGAACCGGAATGCCAGTCGGGACCATGTTCCGTGTGTCTGTGGCGGAAGGTGAAGTCACTGCTCTGCTGCACAGCAAACCGCCCGGGACCACAGGCCCAACAGGAAGTTGGTGTGGCCCATGCCAGGGCCCCGCGGGGCTGCCTCTGCACAGCGGAGGCGCCTAGCAAACCAGGGCCCGTGAGGTGCCAGGGTGTGGCCTCTGGTTCCAGCCCCCTGATCCAGGCGGGAGGGCCCCAGGCACCACCGACCCTCCTGGCCGTGCAGCAGCGGGGGAGGAGGAGGGGCAGGAGAGGGCACGCCCTGTCGTGTCCCCACCCTCCTGCTCATGGTGACCCCTCCAGAAGAGAGGCAGACCTGCCCCATCAGTCTGGGAGCCCCTGTCTCAGGGCAGGGAGGAAGGGACAGCAAGCAGCTACCAGCAGCCCTGGGAAGGGGTACTGCAGCCACCTTATGCTGCAGATGACCACACTAAGAGTCGGGGACTCAGCTGCAGGCTGGGATTTGAACCCAGGCCTGGCTGACTCCATGGCTCTGCTCTGACCTGTGAATGCCTACAACGTGCCCTGCCCTACCCGGTCAGGGGATGGTGCAGACTGACTGTGGGGGGCTTTCCTCACCCCCTAAGCTGGGCACTGAGTAAGAACGCAGAGGCCTGGGAGATGAGCAAGAGGAAGAGCGAAGGGGAAAAGGGGAATGGAAGAGACAGGGAGACACCAGAGGGAGGTGCAGGAGGCAGGGCCCATGTTGAGCCCCGTTGGGGTGTGCCGCCAGCCCTCACCGTGAAATGCACTTTAGAGGAAATTAAGGTCCACAAATATCAGATAGCCCCCAAGGCCACCCGGCCACCAGTGGCCAGGCGGGCACCAGAGCCAAGGCTGTTCTGCTTCAGACTGGGGCTCTGTCCTCATGCACATCTAGCATCACTGCCCGCTGAACCTCCGACCCTGGACAGGTGACCCCACAACCACAGGGAACGGGGCCACAGTTATACTCTGGTCCCAGCACACAACACGTCTGTGAACACAGACTTTATCCACGCCATCATCACAGACCACGCAGTGACTACAGAACCTCAGGGTGGGAGAAAGCCCAACCCGCCAAGCAGACCTCGGGCTCGGCAGCCGCTCTGCCGTTTCAGACACACAGAACAGCCTCAGCTGCAGCCCTGGCCCTTAAAACTAAATTGTGATTCTTCAGACACCTGCCAACTCTTTTTAATCAAAGTTACTTTAGGCCAGGGAGGGAGGCGACTGTCCAATACTGGGTGACAAAGTCAGAAATACCTAATTTAGGGGCTGGGGTTGAGCGCTTGCCTAGCATGTGCAGGGTCTTGGGTTCGATCCTCAGTATCATATAAAAATGAATGAATAGAATGAGGATATTGTGTCCAACTACAACTAAAAAATAAGTATTAAAAAAAAAAGAAATACTTGGCTGGAGTTGTAGCCCGTTGCCTTGCAAGTGCGAGGCACTGAGTTCAATCCTAGCACCACATTAAAAAAAAAAACAAAAAAACATAAAGGCATTGAGTCCATCTACAACTTAAAAAAAAAAAAAAAGAAGTACTTAATTTAAAAGACACTGTCAACAGTAAGAAAGGTGCTGGGCATGTTGGTGCCTGCTTGTAATCCCAGCAGCTTAGGAGGCTGAGGCAGGAGGATTGTAAGTTCAAGGCCAGCCTCAGCAATTTAGCCAGGCTCTGAACAACTCAGTGAAACTCTGTCTCAAAAAAAAAAAAAAGTCTGGGGATGTAGCTTAGTGGCAAAAAGCCCCTGGGTCAAATCCCAGGTACCAAAAATAAATGGATAGATAAATAAATATATAAATGCATAAATAAAATAAATAAAAAGGGCTGGGGATGTGGCTCAGTGGTTAATTGCCCCTGGATCCAAGCCCTGATACTGAAAAACAAAGCAACAAACAAACAAACAAAACAGTAGAAAAGGAGAAGATACTTAGACATCCCATGCCTGATAAGAGGTTGATACCCAGACTACACAGAGAAGTCCTGAGGCTCACAGGAGAAGACCGAGCAACTTGGTTGGAAAATGGGAGAAGGACTAGAACACATTTCCCCCAAAGCCAACTTGCTAATCAGTAAGCGCACGGGAAGATGCTCAACGTCACTGGCCACGAGGGAACTGCAGATCCAACCGTGATGAGATACTGCCTCACACCCACCAGGCGGCTACTGTGAAAAAACAGAAAGTGCTGGCGAGATGTGGAGAGTCGGAACCCCTGTGTGCCGTTGGTTGCAACCGAAGATGGCGCAGCTGCTGTGGCAACGGTGGGCGGTTCCTCAGGAACGTGTAAAGAGAACCAGCACCTGACCCAGAATTCCACTTCTGGGATCTCACCGTGAAGAACTGGGAGCAGTACCTTAAGGAGGTAGCCGGTTCCTGGCAGTGTCATTCAGAAGAGCTCAACAAGACAACCTGAGTGTCCACCAGTGATGTACAGTCAGTGGATAAGCTGGATGTGGCCCGTCCATCCAAAGGGACATTACTCACCCGTCAAAGAGGCAGGGAACTGTGACACAGACTATCAGGTGGAGGGACCTTGAGGACATTAGCTAAGGAAGCCACCCCAGAGACAAACACTGAAGGATCCCCCTGATGGGAGGTCCTTAGAGACACCCATGGAGCAGGGTGGCCAGGGTGGGGTGGGGAAGTGGGAGGCGCTGTTTCATGGGACAGAGTTTCAGGTCTACAAGGTGACGAGAGGTTTGGAGACGGGCGGTGGAGATGTCTGCACACCATGAATGTACTTTATACCATTCAACTGTCCTTAAAACAGTTAAATCAGTAAGACTTACAATGTATCTTCTCCCACAGTAAAAAGAAGAAAATTGGACAATAAGAGGAAGTACTTCATGCAGTCAACAGGCCGCTCTACCCCTGCCCTCGTGGAGACCTATTTAAGCTAGGAAGCAAACTTGGCAGATACGTTTGCTGGCAGGCCCAGCTGTCACCTATGACCCCACTTCCCAAATTATCTCCTAGCTGGGGTGGCCTGAGACACAGGGAAGATGAGGCTTCCGGAAAGTTCTATGTTCCCGAAGTAGGAGACTGTCTGTCCTGGCATGTTCCTGTTACAGACAAGGCTAGGCACCAAGTTCTGCTTCCATTTCCAGTAGGTGGCGGACATCTCTGCTGGATTGGGGCCACATATAGGCCGAGGTGACACATGCCTCTTGGATCAACTTGGATCCTGTCCTCTCAAGCCTACCCCAGAACAAGGCTGGTCTTGGGAGCATCAAAAATCTCCTGCTGAGTGGGGACCGCACAGCAGTTCTTCCGGCATCTAGGTATTTCCATCAAGGAACAGGACTGAACAAGTCCACGTTGATAGGACTCACGTTCCTCCAGGCCTGCACTATGGGCAGCCACGTTTCCCAAGGGGCTCCAGGGGATGCACATTCCTTGGCAAGTTCCCGTGCTGGTGGGTCTCGAGGCCTCCAGCCTCGGGAACTCTAAGCAGATGTTCCAGCGGGGACAGCTGGGATGACAATAAGGTCCTAGTGTGATCCGAGATGGGCTTCCCCACTTTTGCTTGGTAGGGACAATAACAAATCAAGTCCCTCTGTGGTGTGACAGGCCTTCAAGTGTCTGAGGACTCTTGGCCTTGCTCTTCAGCTGGACACTGTTCTCAAGGGTCTTCTTTTCATCCTTTGGCCCGAGGTTTCTGCCTTAAGCCAACACAGTTCTCTTTGGCCAATGCCTTGGATGCGTGGCTGTCACACCCAAGCCTTATGAAACCCTGCAGGCTGGCTTGGTGACTGTGCCCATTGCACATGGAAGCTGAGAAGGGGTCAGTTAGTTGTTAGCCAGTGACCGGGAAGTAGGGATCCAAAGCTCCAGTGAGAGTCCAGAGCCCCACTGGCTCAGCCGGCCTTCAGTGGCCTCTCTGTGGAACACTGACACGGAGGCCATGCTCTTTCAAGGGCGTTTTCATTTGTCCACCTCCTTCCTAAAATGGCGGAGGCAGCAGGATCCCGACCCGTTGTCAGGTCAGTGGTGAGTGGAGGGAGGCGGCCTCTGTCCGTGCCCTGGGCTGGGGCCGGCAAACTGTTGCAGCCCAACGGCCAAATCCAGCGCATCGCCTGTTTATGCACAGCCCCAGCTAGGAGAGGTTTCCACATTTTAAAATGGGAGGAAAAAACCAAAGGAAGGTACTATTTCGTGATTCGTAAAAGTGATGCGGACTTCAAATCTCGGTGTCCGCGGAGACGTTTTGTTGGCCCAGGGCCACGCTGGCTTGTCTTGGCTCCGGCTGCCGTGACAAAATATCAGAGATGAGGTGGCTCACAACAGACACACTTCTGGAGGCTGGAAATGCAAGACTGAGATGGAGGTGCTCTCAGCTCTGTCCCTGTCACCTATGTCCCTGCCCTCTTCCCGCTTGCCGAGGGCCCAAGGTGGAGAGCAGCTCAAGCCTCCCATGTGGGGCTTCACTTCATGGCCCTGGTTACCTCCCCAAGCCGCGCCTCTTAGAGCCACCCACAGGGAGCTGGGGCTTCAACGCTGGGTGTGGGGCATGGGCACTCAGCACCTAGCACCTACTTGCATGGTCCCTGGCTGCTGGCCTCTCACACCACGATGGCACGGCTGAGTTCAGATGCACCTCAGCCGACGACAGGGCTGCAGACTGATGAGCCCTCCTAACTCGAGAGTGTCCTCTGTTGAAAAGGCACCCAATACTGTGATAAGCCCATTATAAAGCTGAAAAGTCGTATGTTGAGCCTCTGCGAGGCCGGGCAGTTTGAAGGTGCACCGAGTTGCAAGTCCAAGACGTGTTCTGTACAGATCCTCAGATCCCGGTCCAGGACAGCGCCTCCACCCTGCTTCACACACACCCTTCCCGTGACACACCCTCCTCGCTGCACCCCAGGCCCCAGGCCCCAGCCCCACCTACCATCCTTGCTTCCCGTGCTGACTCTCGGACTTCTCCTTGGTCTGCGTACTGATTTGATGAAGCAAGACGACCTGCCGGGAGCTCCTGCTGCTGTCCTGGGTGCACTCCTGGTTACTGGGGTCTGGTTTGCCTGTGTGGTTGACTTCCCAGACAGCTCCAGGATTCTAGTGAGTTTTTCTTTGACGGGATCATAACCTCCTCCCCTGGGGATTTGACACGCTAATCCATTCTAACAACTGATACCCAGAAGGCAGACCCATTTCGGCAGCAGTGTGATTGTGATTGGTAGCATTTGGTCTGTCCCCATTCAAAACCTGGCTCTGGGGGAGGAAGGGGATGTAGTAGATCCACTGGACACTGGGCAGCCTCTTCCTAGGGTGGGGGCGTCCTGCAGAGCCTGGTGTGTGCTCAGCAGTGACATCTCTGTCCTCCTGCCCCCACCTGAGTGGAGGTGGGTGCAAGCAGTCCCCAAAGCCTTCATGCAAACGCAGACCTTTGGTTTAAAAAGCTCCTTGTGTCATTCTGTGGGAGACACGTGCCCAGTGACACATCATATGAAATTTCAAATGCTCAAGACGGGCCAAGTAGAAAGGCCAAAGCTAATTCTGTGCTTGGCTCTGTGGTCCGTGGAAAGGATCCCCTCCCTTGAGAGCACCGTTGTCCAGGGGGTAGAGGCGTTGCCACGGTCTGAGGTTTGAAATAGCTCTCCATGATTCATGGAAGCCGAGGGACATGGGGCAATCTCAGTGTACCCCAAGGAGAAGGACCCCCAGGAGCAGGTGTCTCTCCCGCCCAGCTCAGTGGAGTCGACCTGCTCTCCCCTGCCAGATGGATGGGGAATGGAACAGCAGGGGGGGCCTGGCAGGTGGCCCAGAGGACCCTGCCTGGTCCAAGTGACTGTGGGAGGACCCTTCACTGACAGCCCAAGGGCCTGCAGGCAGCAGGTGGGCATTCTTGACTGAGAAGCATGTAGGGTGGGGCTGGAGGCTGATCACATGACTAAACATCCTGGCCAACACTTCTACTTTATACAAGACAAACCAAAGTATTGCAGATTTTTTTTTTTTTTTAACGATGCCTCTAAAGCCTCAAATAAACATCAGCAAACTAAAACCACACCAGACCCAAACCCAGCATTAGTTGCCGTTGTTCCTGGACAGATGCTTCCCTAGGATGCTTAAGCATATGATAAAGAAACCAGAGATGTTTCAGGCTTTGTGGCTGGTCAGTCCCTGTTGCAACTGCTCAACGGCAGGGTGCAAAAGCAGCCAGAGATGACCGGCTGCGTTCCAATAAAGCTTTATTCACAAAAACCAGCAGTGGGCTGGAGGTGTGGGCTGAGGTGCCCTCAGGTGTGATCTGCACACCTCTGATCACAGTTTAAAAAAAGGTGATGTCCATCCTAATGAAGTGAAGACCCAAGTGCAAATCCTCACGATGCCCTTGGCACCTGCTGCTCTGTTCCTCCAGAAGCTGGCCTTATGTGTGCCCAGCCACAGCCTCGTCCTCTGGGGGTCATTCTGAGTATGGAGGGGAACCTCCCTGGCCAAGCAACCCCCATGCTGGCCGTGAGAGGCCCCCTGGGCACCCTGAGCATCCTCAGGCTGTTCTTGCTTTCTCACAATTCATCTTCGGATTGCAGGCCTGATTAATCTCTTCCGGAGTAAACACTGTAAAGCCGTCTTGCCAGCCCTCTCCACGATGCTGTCATCAGCAGAGAGGCAGAGCTGGGGACAGCTGCTGCGTGGCCCGGGCTGCTGCCTCTAACGCAGCACTATTTTTGGAGACTGCTTGTGCCTCGTTTATTTCTGTTTGGAGTTGCTCACGCAGACTGTGCTCGCTTTCTCTCTCCCGTGCTGAATTAAATGAACACAGCGTTGTAAGTCCCGCCTGGGTCACCTCCTATGTGAGTGCAGATGAGCACCTGGAGAGCTCGGCCGGGGAGGGGCCACCTGGCCTCTGCTCCAGTCCTCGGCTTTGTGTGACACTGGCCTGCCCTCTGCAGGACAGGGATGAGGGCCTCGCTCTTTTGGGTGTGGTGATTAGTCTGGTCCTGGGGTAAAGGCTGGCTTCAGGGACCACGCCCCATATTGGACCCCATACTGAATGGCTGGGGTCCAGGACATCCGGGAAGGGCCCTCTGAGTTCCAAGTGCCTAGTGCCGTGTAGGGGAGCTAAAGGATAGCCCCTGACACAACCTGGGCAGTGTCACTACGCAGGGATCAGTGTCAGAGCTTTGGTGACCGGGTGGCCCCAGGGAGACCTTGGGTAAGGGCTTCATATGCACTCACGCCTTAAGTCTTGCTCCCAAATCCTGCAAGGCTTCGTCATCCTTAGCCACAGAGGACAACTGTGGAAGCTGAGCTTGGAGAGGGTGATGAGCCTGCCCTGTCACCTGCGAGTGGCAGTTCTGGGGGTCTATCCTCTAAACATCCTGTGCCTTCACCAGCAGAGAAGTCCAGGGACAAACACAGGGGCGGTCCTCATGAGGAGACCCTCAATCCGCCTTGAGCTGAGGCTGCCTGGGTCAGGTGGAGGAGGTGGAGGTGACCAGGGGCTGATGAATTTGAGATGCTGGGGCCTCAGAGGCGGCTGGTGGGTCCATGCAGCGTGTGAGAGAAGACAGGAGTCCAGGGTGGCCCCAGGTTGAACTGTCAGCTTCCCAGACGAAGCTAACAGTGGCGGTGTGCAGCCTGAGGTGCTTGTTGGACAAGTCCTGGGTGCGTAGGCTGCTGGTGTCCTCGGGATCCTCTGGGGCCCCTGTGCCACAGGGCCTTTGCAGGTGCAGCTCCTTCGTTCTGGATGTTCTTCCTTGTCACGTCTCCAGAGAGGCCAACCTGGAGAGCTCCATCCATTATGACATTGTGTTTTTTCTGCCAAAGGCATACCTGTCTGTGAAGGCTGCTCATGTGACTGTCCCTCACCAGATGGTGAGTCCCGGAGGATGGTGGGACCAGGGTCTGTCCCATTTCCTGCTGAGCCCCTTGTGCCCAGGACAGGGCCTGACAGCTTGTTGGTGCCCAGACTGCCTTTGCTGAAGGCGCACATGTGTGCCAGCCTGCTCTGGACGAGCAGCTTTTGGCTTACAGGTAACAGACACCAGTGAGGCCGAAGCGCAGAGTGGAGGGAAGTGGAGCGGTGGGAGGTCATGTTCTGGCTGCTCTTCCTAGGGAGGCCGAGGGCGTCCTGCAGAACCTTCCAAGGGCTTCCTTGGCAAGACTATGGCCACACAGGCTCCTGGGTTCTCAGGCTAAGATTCAACTCAACAGTCTCTGTCAGGTCTGCAGCCCTTCTCCCCCACCTCAGCACGATGCTGGTGCAAGAAGCACGTGTGAAGAGCCGGGCATCTCATGGCATGTGCACGGACATATGTACATTTGTAAATACATGCAGACACACCTCTACCACCACCATTTCCACCACCACCATCTCCACCTCCACCATCACCACCATCACCATCTCCACCTCCACCATCATTACCATCTCCACCTCCACCATCACCATCTCCACCTCCACCATCTCCACCTCCACCATCACCATCTCCACCTCCTCCATCACCATCTCCGCCTCCACCATCTCTGCCTCCACCATTTCCACCTCCACCATCACCACCATTACCATCTCCACCTCCACCATCACCACCATTACCATCTCCACCTCCACCATCACCACCATTACCATCTCCACCTCCACCATCTCCCACCTCCACCATCTCCGCCTCCACCATCTCCACCTCCACCATCACCGCCTTCACCATCTCCGCCTTCACCCTACCACCTCCTCCACCATCACCACCTCCACCACCTCCACCTCCATCATCACCATCTCCACCATTTCCACCTCCACTATCACTGCCTCCACCATCTCCACCTCCACCCTACCACCTCCTCCAGCATCACCATCTCTATCATCATTACCTCCACCATCACCACCTCCACCATCTCCATCTCCACCATCACCACCTCCACCATCTCTACCTCCAACACTACCATACCCACCCCCCACCTCCTTCTCCACCACCTGCACCTCTACCTCTAACCAGCCCAGAGTCTGCTGCAGTGGCCACACCCAGGTCTGAATGGGTCACCCCATACTACTCAAAGTGGTCTCTCGGATGAGCATCAGCAGGGAGGAGTTTTCTACCTCCTACGCCTCATCTACCTGCATCTTCTGGAAGATTTGCCCAAAGACAGGCAATCCTGAGGAGCAAAGGGCTGGGAAAATCCTCTGCCCGACTGCAAACCAACACTCTCAATGAACCACCCGCCATTTCCCCTGGACTTCCATGGCAATCTTTGGGGAACTCTCTCTATGTCTCTTGGGTTTCAGTCTTGGACACTAGAATGCTAGCTTAGCCCCTGGATTCCCAGGAAAACCTCTCCCCAACTAGGGGGGTATGGGGCTGACCTGCCCATCATGGGCTGCCCCATCTCTGGCAAGCACCTCTTCCCCAGCTTGCCCTTGACCTGCACCTGACCTCTGACCAGGTATTCCACCTGTGGACTAAGGGAACTGGGGCTGACTGGAGATGATTAGCAGGTAGCCTACAACTGAATTCCTGGAGAATGGCTGGTGACTTATGGCACTCCCCAGGCAGGGGTTCTCTGAGCATGCCTGGTGCACCCCGGGTCCCACTGAGACAGGCCTGGCAGGCAGTATCACCTACTTTTCCAGATAACCTTTTAAGGATGATTAGTAATGCCGGGTTTCTCCTCTATTGCAGGGACTGAAAATTTCATTTCAAAATAATGATTTAAGTGTAGCCAGGCATGGTGGCACATGCCTGCAATCCCAGGAACTGGGGAGGCTGAGGTAGGAGAATTGCAAGTTCAAAGCCAGACTCGGCAGCTTACTGAGGCCCTAAGCAACTTAACAAAACCCTGTTTAAAATACAAAGAGCTGGGGATGTGGCTCAGTGGTTAAGCATCCCTGGGTTAAAACAAAAAAGAAGTATCAATGACTAAAAGGAAAATATAAACTAAGAAATAGGATGGGTGGTGTGTACCTATGACCCAAATCACAAGAGGAAAGGCTAATGATTGAAGTGTAAGAAATACTTGCCAAAGGCAGATGGAGACAGAGAGATGGAGGAAGAGGATCAGAGACAGAGCGACAGAGAGAGGGGGAGCAACCGGGTGCCAGAGCAGGCTCCCTGATCTCCCATGGCCCTCGTGACCCCATTCCCAGCCATCCCGGAAGGCGTGTAGCCTGCACTGTGGGACCGGGGGGCAGAGAGTAGATTCCAGGTCATACGCCATTGTTTTTCTTAAAACTAAACTTATATCCCTTTTCTGTGAAGGTGTGCCAGAGTTCCTCCATTATAGGAAGTTGACCAAGAGAATCAAGGGAGAGACCAGAACCCAGGCAGGACAGCATGTTCTGGGGCAGCCCTGCCTAGAAGCCTGGTGGGGGTGGGGGTTCCAAGTTGGGGGCTGCATCTGACCACAGATGGGCATCTGCACACACACGAACACACGCATGTGCAAATGCACATCCACTCAGCCCACCAGCCAAGCTGGTGCCTGATCATCTACCAGAGGTGCCGTGGAAGGGCTCTCCCTGCATACCCAGCCCTTCACCTCAGGCCAGTGCCAACTCTGTGCTTCCTGCCTATGCAAGGGGCTGAACCTCCAGGCATAGTGGGTCCTGGGAAGCCACCTGCTACTCGGAAAAGCAGATGCTCCAAAGGACGGGTGACGTTCGAGGACCAGGACTCCACGGAGGGTGGGGTGCCCAGCCCCGCAAGGCCATCTGGTGAGCCTCAGACTCATCTCACGAATGTCTAGGCAAGGCCCATCTCAACATGCTGGCCAGGGTGGAGCTCACCACGGATGCTCTAGCTTTTGTCCCCTTGGCATGCCTGTGTCTTGCCTTTGTGGCTCTCACTGTGGCTACTCTCTGAGGAATGGGGCAGGGCTGCCCAGGGCCTCCTTCTGGGGCCCAGGCCACAGTCACAGGACACCTTCTCCAGGTGGCCCCACGCCTGACTTTCCTGCAGAGGGGCAGCCCCTCTGCTGGCTGGGGGGCAGACGAGGTTCAAGGCACAGTGAGATGCCTGGGGCTGGCGGGCAGGGACAGCGCTCAGGATAGCGAGAGCCACTTCTCAGGCTGCCACTTCCTTGGCACAGCCCTCGAGGTCCCGAGGCCACCAAGAGCAGTTCTCAGCCCCTCTGAGGTTGGGGGCAGCAGGTCTTGTCCTGAAAGATTCTCAGAGAGGGTGGGTAGAGGGTCCAGGGTGTCCTGTCCTTGGGAGCAAACAGGCCACTAGCAGGGTGAGGGGGACACAGTGCAAGGGGACTTGGTTCATTGCCTTTCTGTGAAATCCAAGCCCTGCCCTTCACATCAGGTAAAAGTCACCTGCAGGGTTGATGGCCACCTCCAGACTCCCTTGCCCCTGGTGCCACAGCGGGGTTACTTGTGAGGCAGCACCCCTGCCCCCCACTTGCCAGCTCCCTCGGGGCGGGGGATAAGCAAACTCAGGCGACTCTGCTGGCACCTGCAGCCTCACTGGATGGAGGGGACTCTGCTGCCACTGCTGCAGCACCTCCTGCCCCACTTCACAGTGGTGTCTACCTGGCTGCAGCATCAGAGACAGAACCTCCATATCTCGCCAGATAATCGATGAGGGAGGGAAGGTGGTTGGGTTGGGGGGCCCAGAGGACATGCTGTGCTCCTTGCAAGGGTGAGAGCAGCAGGGTGCACAGGCAGTGGCTGCAGAGCCTGGGTCCTCCCATGCCTTCTGGTGCATCCACCATAGCGGGGATAAAGAAAATGCTGAGCCTTTTCTCCTGGCCAGATGGAGAGTCTAAGTGAGCCAAAGCAGGAAAAACCCAGATGGGGGTGGGGAGGAAATAAGAACCGTCCCAGGCAGTGCTGAGCCCCAGAGCCTGACTCAGCAGGGAAGGGAGGCTGGGGGATGTCCAGCCCCCGCAGACCAAGGGATGGAGGATGGGTGGAACGGCTGTCAGCTGCTGCCTGTCTTCCCAGGCAGACAGGGTGGGTCTTAACTGCTTGCACCCTAGGGTGGGGGCAGGAGGGAGAAGCTGGCATCCTGGTATTTCTGAGATGGGCACTTTTGGAGGGAGAGTCACTTTACATGGGTGGCCATGTTGGCCTCCTCTGCAACCAAGCAGTCCCCTGGGCCATGTGGCCTTGTCCCCCTGCCCCCCTGAAGGCTTGGGGCCTCTCCCTCTCTGAAGCTCTGGACAAACCCACACCTGAGGAGAGAACCCATGTGTAGCAACGGGGCAGGGGGTCCTGCAGGCAAAGTGGCAGCTGCTGCCATTGCACCCAGATGACCTGAGCTTCTGGCAGCATCAGGGGGTCTGCTGCATTGGCTGTGGTGATGGCGCCTACCTCTAGGTGGCTGTGTACAGGACACTGGTCAGTGTGTCCAGGCACCTTGCTGGGCTTAGCACTGTCCTGGTAGAGAACAGGGCGGGCTGCTCACGGCCGACCCGCGTCTCATGCCAGCCTGAGCTCACCCGCGAGGACCGTGTTCACTCAAGAACTCTCATTACTGGGCAGGTGCAGTAGGGGGACCTCAGTCACAGCCTCTGAAGAAAGGGGGGGGGGCGAAGGCCTTGACTCCCTTCTCAGAGGGGAGTTGGAAGCTTAGAAGAAAGGTGTGGCCCAGTAGCATGTCTCAAGGCTCTGCCTCTTGTGCATCGTGCTACTCTATTTACTAGGGGACGCCCAGACAGAGGCCTTCCTCAAGTTTAGGGTACCCATCTGTCTCCTCTAGGGGGCAGCACAGGCCGGCATCCTGGAAACAGGGCCACGGGTTGAGAACCCCACCTGCTCCTAGTGGGGAGCTATGTCCGTATGCACCTGGGCCTTCCTCCTTTCAGTGACCCCCACCACTGCCCCCTGCAAGGGGCAGGCCTGGTCTTCTTGTTGCCTCCCCGGGCTGCTGAGCTCTCTGAACCAGGAGGGAGTCCTGCCTTCCAAACCTACCAGCCAGAGGAGACAGGAGACCCACCCTGGATCCCACTCCTGGTGCTTAGTCCCAGCTCCAGGCCCCATGGCTGGCTTTGTATGGGTCGTGACCCAGCATGAGCCTGCTGGATGCCCATGTCCTGCCGTTCTGCCCTCACTCTTTGGCCAGCGACACCTGGTATCCAATCCCTGTCAAGGAGGAAGAGCCACCACATTAGAAAGAGAGCCATGGAAACTTCCAGAGGGAGCACTGGGTGGGGGTAGGAATCAGAAATCTGCTGTAGTAGGTTGAAATGTGTCCTTGGGTACGTCCAAGCCCTGGTGCCTGTGAAGGTGACCTTATTTGGCAAAAGGACTTTTGCAGATGTTTAAGGTAAGAATCCTGTGATGAGATCATCCTGCTCTATGGTGGCCCCATGTCCAACAACAAGGTCCTTACAAGAGGCAGTGACAGACAGGATGCATGTGACAATGGAAGTTGAGCCTGAGGTGGATGAGGGGCACCAAGGGCTGTGGCAGCCTCCAGAAACAGAAGGCCCGCAGGAGACTCCCCGAGCCTCCCGAAGGTCCCTGCCCTGCCCACATGGCGATGTTGCACTTCCGTCCTCCTGAACTGCCAGAGAATGAATGGGGCTATTTTGAGTTTAGCCATTTGTGGTACCAGGAAACTGAGAGGGCAGTGCCCCCTTGTCCACCGGGCATGCATTCCAAGACCGCCAGAGGATGCCTGGAAGCCTGATAAGACTGAACCTTGTGCAAGCCATGCTTTCTCCTGTACTCCTGCCTATAATAAGGTTTAATTTACAAACCGGGCACAGGAAGAGATAACCACGATAACTAATGGTAAAATAAAACAATTATAATGCAATGTAATAGAAGCCACTTCAACCTTATGAATTGTTCATTTCTGGCAACTTCCATTTGATATTTTCAGACCAAGTTTGATTGAGGGTGTCTGCAACCTCAGGAAGGAGACCACGGGTAACGGGGTACTGCCGTGTACCCACCTCGCCTCGACAGCCCTCTGGCCCTAGCACGATGGAAGGAAGCACAGAAGGCACCTTCTCACGGGCAAGTCACCCTGTGTGGGGCTCTGCTCCAGGCCTCACGTCGGGGGAAGGGTAAGAATAGATAACAAAGGGCTTCAAAGAGGATTACTGGCCCATCATCACGTGACAGGACAGAGGCATGAAAGATTAATATCGTGCCCATGCGGCACACCAGCAATCTGAAAGCCAGCTTTACCCACCACATCCATTAAAGCCTCCGCTGAGTAAAAAGATCCGCAAAACAAAACCATCAGGCCCTGCGCCTTCGCAACCACAAAGGACAGGGAGCCGCACTGAGGCTGCTCCACCGAGGGGCGGGTTCTGGGGCACAGGGAACCCGACTTACACAACTTCGCCCCACCAGGTCAAGCGAGGAAGTGAGGTGAGACGCTCAGGAGTGTTCATGGCAGCCTCGCTTGGAAGAGTGGAAAGATGAAAAAGTGTTTAGCATGTGTTGGAGGAGCAGGAAAGGAGGCGGCCCCTCCTGTGGTCTCCTTGTTGGGGAAAGTCCTTGGGCTACTACAGTAGTGGAGGACTCCCAGGGGTTTCTGAGGCTGACAGGTGAGGGGAGGGGCCTCTCCTATGGTCTCTGCATTTTTTTTTTTTAATTTTTGTTTTTAATTGTAGTGGGACACCACACCTTTATTTTATTTATTTTTATGTGGTGCTGAGGATTGAATCCAGCGCCTCACGCATGCTAGGAGAGCGCTCTACCGCTGAGCCTCAACTCCAGCCCCTGACCTCTGCCTTAATGGCCCCTTTCTTTCTCTCTCTTTTTAAAAATTTTTTTTTTCTAATTAATTACATGTGACAGTAGAATACGTTTGATACATTGTACACGAATGCCCATGTCGGCTTTCTTGTGGAGCATCTGTATGCCTAAAAGCAGGGAGGGGAAGATGGCCAGGGTGGGGTAGGGGAGAGCCCATGGGAGTGCTTGCAGCTAGAGCAAGCAGAGCCAGCTGGGGGCTGGGCCATACCTTCCTGTGCGGGGTCCCCCTTGCTTGCTTCCTGGTGACCTGGCTCAGGAGCAAGGTCAGGGGAGCACTTGCTTCATTAACAGGGTGGTCTAGGACTCGTCCCATTCTAGCTCTGCCCCTTGCTAGCTGCGGGACCTCAGGCAAGGTCTAGGACCTGTTCTCATCTGTGAAGCAGAGAGGGTCGGTACCCTCTCTGAGGCAGCTGGAGAATTTAGAGGAAAGGAACATAAGATATGAAGTGGGGTACCCCACGGAGAGTTAACCCGCCACGAGGGCCCATTGTCAACGAAAGTAACCATGGGCAGCGATCATTATTGCCATCTTGTCCTGAGCACCTCCCAGAGTCAGACGACACCTGACTCGCTTCCTGCAGCGAGGGCAAGTGCTGTCAGCAGTCCAGCGCCCCCATCCAGGCCTGGAGGCCTGGACTTCTGCTCTTAGGACCTCAACCTTCTTTGCTCTTGGGAACCCGGGATCTGGACCCCTTGGGAAGGCTTCTGCAGTTCAAAGGAATCAGCTGCACATAATTAAGTGCCTCAGTTGTAAATCAGAGCCGCGTCCTCCTTTCTGGCCGGGCAGCACCCAGGGCCGAACCTGTTGTGTGGGAACGCCAAGAGGCCAGGAGAAGGGGCTCACCCATCCAGACTCCAGGAGGCAGGCAGCCTGTGCCCCTCAGGGTAGGAGGCCAGCTGCAGGACTGTGGCTGCCTCGGCACGCAGGTCCCACACTTGGCTTTGGTCACCTTCAGCCTAGAGGCATGTCCTGCCTCCTGCCATGTCTGGCTGGGTGCCAGCCCCCAGAGGCTGTGGCTACCTCTGTCCTGCCTTGGGCATTGCCTGGTATTCAGGCGCTCGGTTGGGGAGGTACCTTGGGGAGGGTCCCTCAGTGGTGTGGTCAAGCTCAGGCAGGCCAGGACCATCTAGTACTTCTGAGGATTCTGAAGGCTTCTCCCTGGTCCTAAGAAGCCTGTGCTTGAGGCAGCGGATGCATTACAAGCCAGCTCCTGGGGGTGGAGCAATCAGAGGGGAGGCGAGAGGGCAGGGGCAGCTGCGGCTTTCCTTGTTCCCTGAGCACACAGTAGGAACTGTGGTCTTCAGCTCTCTGCAGCTTGGAGCCCTGGACCTTGACACATGGGCACAGAGGGCTGTGGCTATAGCTCAGTGGCAGAGTGCTTGCCCAGCAGTCACAAGGCTCTGGGTCCAATCCCAGGACCCCAAAATAAAGCTCTGAGGAAGAGCACTTGCCTAGCAGGCATGAGTCCTGGATTTGATCCTAGGCACCACAAAACCAGCCAGCCAACCTACTGATTAAGCAAGCAAGCAAGCAAGCAACCACACATGGGCACCAAGAGCAGTCCTAGGAGGTGAGTGCAATGGATCAAAGGGCCTGGGTACTTTTAAGTCTGTGGAATCAGCCTGGGTCCAGTGAGTGTTCACTTGGCTCGATGGGGGAGGGGTGGGGAGAGTGTGGATTTGCATGCATTCATGGCAGGCTGCCTTTTGCTGATAAAAATCATCATCATGTATGAGGGTCCCCTGGAGGATGCACCCCAGACCACCTGGTCTGAAATGGGGAGCTGGGGCTGAGGGATGGGGCATGGAGCAGGGTCTGGGGGGATCTGGTATGGGACTGATTTCTGCCCTGATCCTTGGACTTCAGAGATCCTTGGGGGTGATGTGGGACAGGGACAGGCATGACCCATCCTCATGGAATTCACCATCTGGGAGGGACTGAACATCTGCAGAAATAACTGCTATGGGGAAAGCTTCTTGAGACCTATGGGATGCCGAGACCAAGTATGGGTTTTCCCCAGCCTCAGTTTCCACCTCCCTGAAACAAAGAGGCTGGGTTACAAGCATTGCAGACGTGAAGAGCCTGAAGGGACCCTCCTGGGGGTGCTGGCTGCAGGAGTTCAGGACCCAGCCCTGCAGCACCCAACAGAATAAGCCGGATATGGGCTGCATTAGGGACCAGAGATTCTGAGCCTGGGGACAGGTGCCCTCTTGTCCCTTCCAGGGGCTGGAGGGAAGGACCCCTGGCCCAGGGCTCCCCCTACTTGCTGCTCCCCAGGGAACCATGTGAAATATCCTGGGGCCCAGCCAGGCCTCGGCACCCACTCGGCCCAGCAGGTGGCTGGGCCACTCCAGTGGCTCCCCATGGTTGCCATGGCTACCAGCTGCTGAAGGGTGGGGAGAAACCCTCTCCTCAGCATCTTCCCAGCAGCACCCAGTGGACTTTGCCAGAACCTTCTGGCCATGGGTGAGGCAGAGGTGAGTGCCCAGTGGGGCACAGGGCTCTGTGTGCATGTTTAGGAGATGATGGGCATCATGGGCAGCCTAGAGTTCCCTGAGGGTGGCACAGGGAGACTTGGGGCCTTGAGGAGGGGGACCTGGTCAACTCCCCCCACCCCACCCATGCAGGGTGAGTGACCCAGTACAGCCACAGGGGAGGTTGCCCATCTTCCAAAGATGCCCAGGCCTCAAGACCTTTCCTCACGAGCACGGTGCCCCCTCCACACGCTACTCCTCTCCCCTTAGTGCCCAGCTCCCCTTGCCTCAAGGCCACCTCCCAGCTCCTGGTTTCAGGCCTGGCTCCCTCTCACTCCCCCTTTCCTGACCGTGCTGTGTGGACGCTGTTGTGTCATGCCCACCAGACTGCAGGCGCTTCTGGGGTGGCCCGGGGCACCTCTGTGCTGTGGACCATAGTCCCCTTCTCCACCGCCACAGCCTGGCGCAGCAAGCTCACCCGCGCCCGTCTGTGGTCCATGAGCAGGGGGCGGAAGACGACAGCCTGCCGTGGCCAGCCTCGGCCTCATCTGAACAGGTCGTTCTGTGGGGAGCCGTTTTTCCGGGCCCTTCTTGACAACTGTTGTATGCACCGGGAGGGTGGGGGTCCATGCCCCCAAAGCTGGCCCACAGGCTCCAAGCGGCTTTTCCCAAACCTATCTTTCAGCATGAGGAGAAAGCACAGCAGCACCCGAGTCCCCAAGGTGCCCAACACAGGACAGCTGATGTCCCCTGAGCGGGATGTAAACAAGGAGGCCTGCGGTCCTCTGGTGAGGAGCGAAGCACAGCCGTGCGCCCGAGGAAAGGGCGATGTTGAGTTTGAGCTGGGCTCTGCGCATCCTGCTCCAGACGCCCAGTGACCTTTGCAGGGCAGAGGGGAAGGATGGCTCTGGGCCTCCTGTCCGTGACACCTGAATACCTCCTGGCCCGGGTGACTAAAAATACCATGTATTTATTGCCAGGGAAAGACAATACCCCCCGGGGGTGAGGAGCAGGATCAGAGGTGGCAGAGCAGGGAGCAGGGAGGGGTGCCACAGGAGGTGTCTTCACAGAACATGTGGTGCAGGTGGGGTGCAGCGGGGGCACACAGTGAGGGCCAAGAGAACACACAGAGTGCAGACAGGGTCTGGGTACGCACACGGTGACCAGGGTCTGCTCTTGCACCCAGCTCTGGCTTCTCACAGCGGACAAGCATTCGGGCGTCTGCATCCCTGAATAAACCTCATTCCAAGGGGCCTGGGGAGCTAACAATAGCCTCTCCCCGAGCACACACTGGGATAAACGCACAATTTTAGATTTAAGGCTGACGAAAGCTAGCAGGTCATTCCAGTGGAACGTGGGCTTCACACGTTCCTCAGAATTAAAGAAATCCGAAGCTCTTCTTGCCGGAGCTTTCAACCATCAAAGAGAGTTTTCCGTGCGCTGCTTTGAGAAGCAGAGGCGGAAAAGTTCACCAACAGACCAAAATAGCCAGGAAGTGTTCTCAAAGTGTAGTCTTGGAACCCCTGAATCGGGGTCACAAGGAACTGTGAACGACGAGCCTGGCCAGCTACCCAGGACCTTCCGGGGGCGTCCAGTGCTGGGCCCTGCGGGGCTGGTGGGCACGATGACTCGGCCTGTTCTCACTGCTCTGAGGATGCACTCTGCAGAGCACTGGAGGCTGAGCTGGGCCTGACAGTTCATGAGTGTCCCCAGAAGTGTCCTCCGTAAGGGCAGGAAACAGAATAATGCACGGAAGAGAGAACCGACAGAGGGCAGCCAGGAGGGTGTTGGGGGCTGGGGCTGGGGCTGGGGACGGCTCCTCCTCACCTTTCCTTCTCTGGCACTTTTATCAAGGCCGTTCAGGCAGCAGAGTGACCTCTGGCTTCGGTTCTGTCTCCCTGAGTACCAGCTCTGGAAGGTTATGTTGCCTGTCAGGGCCTGTCTCTGAATGGGACACACAGGGACAAGGACCTTCACTCGTCACTCTTGGAGGCTGGCTTTGCTCCCCTCTCAGTGCAGACTGCCTCCCCCACGGCAGACCCTGTCCCAGCCCCAGGGTCTCCCTCCTCCTGGGCTCCAGAATAAGCCGGTGTTCCTCCTCCTTGACCTTTACTTCCCCTTCGGATTCGGCACCCACACCCACCCCCTGCACTGTCTTGCACACTCTTCTCTCTGGACACTGAGCCCCAGGTGACCCTGTCCACCTTTCATGTGAGCCCTAGCCCTCCCTTCTCAATGCCTGTGGGCACAACAGGCGAGCGCGCGGCCCAGCATGGTGCTTGCCATCTGGGGGTCCCTCTTTCCTCCTGCCCTGCTTTTTTCCATCTGTGCAACCCACTGGACCCTCCAAGAACAGCCTGGGAGCCTCTGGGGCTCCCTCTCCCTCCCCGTCCCGTCACTGTCCTGCTCCATGGGAGCCCTGGCCTCCAAACCATCCTTTCCGTTCACCCTTTTCACCCAGGGTCATGTTCTGCCCTTAGTGGGCCTCTGGCCAGCTCTGCCCATCACAGGGTGTACCTCAGATGGCCGCCACCCACCTCTGCTTCCCCATCAACAGGGGTTTCTCAGAGTGGGACATGCGGTTACTGTTGCCCTTTCCTGGCTCTTGCCCCCAGAGGCTAGAGCTGGGGGTCTGGCTCACCGTCAGCCCTCACATGTCCCCTGTAGGCCTTTCCCCATCATCATGAGGTTTACAGGTTTTAAGTTTATTTTATAATGAGTGCACTCATTAGAATCTCCGTGTCCACGCATCCTACTTACTTCTGACTCTCCTACATCTGTAAGGGGTGGCACAGACACCACTTCCAGAGCCCCTGCTACCATGAGAGCTCAGAGTGGCACAGCTCCAGGGCAGGGTGCTAGACCTTCCACCCGGGGCCGGGACCAACAGCTCGTGGACATCAGGGTCTGAGCTCGCCCTGAAAGATCATGAAGCTGCCCAGGGACGGAAGATGACAACACATCTATGAGAGGGAGAGCCGTGGGCTAGGGGCCCCCTTGTGCCCGTGAGCTGCTGGGATCAGACAGCCCGGTGTGCACACTGGAGCCAGCAGGCTCATGGGCCTCCAGGCCTGAGGCCAGGGCAAGGCGTGACCCTCTGTCCAGGGATGGGCTCTTGCCTGCTTTTTTTCTCCCCTTCACCCCTCCTTTCTACCGTGGGTGCAGGCAGCTGGGCTGGAGTCTCCAGGGCTCCTCCCAGGACCAGGTAGCCTCTCTGAGAGGTCTGGAGTGGGTTCATGAACTGACTCAGCAGGAAACCCAAGCCCCTGTGCTCTGGGTTTCCTGGGGCTCAGTTGGGCTCCAGGTAGGCTGTGGCTGGGGCTTGGTCTCTTCCTGGAAGTGGAGCAGCTGACATTTACCATCCTGCTCTGTGTCAGAGGCCTCCAATGCAGATAAAGGGAGGCAGGAGAAGGAAACCAAGTGGCTTAGAGGGCACAGTGGTGAGTCTGCCCTGATAACAAGGATGAACTCTCTACTGGGACAAAGGCCCAAGGCTGGTGACAGAGGACCCCATGGACAAGACTCCCGAGTGTACAGGACCCAGGAAGTGGCTCACTTAGTGGCGAGGTCACCTATGTGATGGGTGGCCTGCTGGTTTGCCTTGAATCTGGTGCAGGGACCTGGTAAGGAACATGAGCCTGGTGCCAGGGTTTCAATATGTCCCCCAAGTTCCCTGCACTGGAAACTGAATTCCCCAATTTATATGTTGATGGGTTTTACAGGTGGGGCCTTGGGAGGTAATTAGGATTAGATGGGGTTGTGAGGGTGGGGCTCCAGGGCAGGGCTGGCGGGTTATAAAGCAGAGAGGACTAAGCTGACATAGGCTTGTCATGCTGTCATCTGATGCCTGCCACCATGTTGCAGTGCAGCAGGAAGGTCCTTGCCAGGTGCTGGCACTGTGCTCTTGGCCTCCCTAGCCTCCAGAACTGTGAGTTTTTAAAATCACCTGGCCTCAGGTGTCTTGTTATAGCCACAGAACACAGACCGAGACACCTGGCTTTTAGCTGCTGAGGTGGGTGACGGATTTCAGCCACTCAGCCAGATCAGTGAGGAAGGTCCTTTTAACTGGTCTGGAGATCAAGTGGGAAGTGTAGGAGGTGGTCCCCACCCTTTCTCCATATTTTCTCCTTTTCCCAATTCTACTTGGTCTGCAAACAGCATGGCCTCAAGATAGCCCACCTGCAGGTGCTGGTGTGTGCAGAGGGACTCAAGCAGGGCAAGTGCCAGAGAAGCAGGTGAGACAGGGAGGGGGGCTGGCTCTGGGACATGTGACACACCCAACCACACATTTTGCACTCCCCAGGCCTTGGGGCTAACCACATGGTCATTGGCAGAGGCCACTCCTGAGACCCTGACTAGCAGGATGGGATGGGGATTAGGAACCAGGTGAAAGCTGGCGGCAGGACCCAGGCTGGGCTGGGTCAGAGCTCTTCCCGTGCTGTGTGGGAAGAGGAACAGAAATGCCACTTGTCTGAGCTTCCCAAGATACGGTGAAGGGTGTGAAGACCTGCAGTAACTCAGGTCCACCTGGGCAGGAACTCCCATCTGCCAATCCCTGACCAAATGGAAAGCCTCAAGCCAACACAGAGTGGCCGGATGAAGACCAGGGTGTGATGTCCCCTTCAAGGGTGTCTCCTCTCCGAGGGGAGGCCTGTTCCTTTTCCTCCTGAGCACTCACTGAGTCAGAGAGCCTCTCTCAGTGGCACCAAGGACCCATCTCTTAACAGATACACTCTGAAGATGGGCAGAGGAGCATGCTGGGTCACTGAGGGGAGAACATTTTTGAACCTTCCATTTCACGAGGAAGGAGTTTCCATATCCCTTGAGGCCTGGGACTGAATCCTGACTCCTGGGCATCCAGGGAGACTCACCCACACAGAGGTGAGGATTTTTGCCCTTTGCTACAGCGTGGCTGGAAGGCAGAGGGATCGTTGCTACAGAGTCCTGGCATGGAAGGACAGGTTCAAGGTTTCTTCACTAGCTGGGAGGCTTGTGGCCACCCTGTGCCTCAGTTGCCCTAGGCAGGGTTACACCAGGCCCAGAGGGGAAGTACAATTCCACTGTGGGGAGTCCCCTCTCCCCTCCAGCCTATCCAGGGCCTTGGCTTCCCACCTCCTCTCTAACTACATGGCCATCTCTTTGACAGTCATGAACAACAGACAGTGTACTTGTGAGGTGACCTCCCAGGTCAGGCAGGACTGGAGTCCCTGAGAACTCCCTGGGGTGAGTGGCACCTCCCCTGCTCCTAACAGTCCCTCCAGGGACATGGACACACCAGAGGACACTGACTTATCCATGAGTGTCAGCAACACCTTGACAGAGGCCTTCCCAAAGGGTAGCTGGTCATCTCTTGGGGAGCTGGCTTCCTCCAGCTTGGGCAGCCATGGCGGTGAATTGGGCCTAAATAAGTGGGAAGCACAGAGTTTAACCCAACTCCATTGTGGCCTCTGTGTGACCTTGGGGAAGCAGCTGCTCTCTAGGTTTCCACTTACTCCTCTGAGACAAGAGCTGATTGGCTGTTGGTTGGCCAAGACCCTTGCAGCTTTAGGGTCTTCACCCCTAAGGGTGGGGCCTCCTGGCTGCTTAGGAGAGGGGTTGAAGGAAGGAGTGGGGTCTCTGGCCCTGGACACCTTCAGAGTCAGCCCTTCCCCAGTGCTGCCTGCTGTTTTGCCTCCTTATGCAGGGATTGTGGAAAAAGGCTTTTACTTTGGGGCCTTTGGCGATGTAAAGATCACTGAGAATTTAGCCAAGGATCAAACATACACTGCTTCTGGCCAGGGTCCCCAGAAACGGAAACATGGTCCCCAAGCTTCTAGGAGTACTCCTTCCCTTGACGCAGACTCTGTTTGCCCAGTTGCCATGAAGAGCACCAACAAACACCAGGAGCCCCTCCCTGCACACCCTCACTGGAAACTGCCAATCAAACTCTGCCACTCCTTTCCTCCTGAATCACTTGGGTTTAGAAGATTGAAAAAGGAAAGGACAGAAAGAGGAGCCAGCCCAGTGTATGGAAGCCCTCCTGAGCTGGCCAGCCCTCAGAGCTCTCTGCCCTCCTGCTCACCAGCACCATGCCTGTGTCCCACCTGCCCATCTCCTGTGGGCAGCCAGTGCTGTGCATGCTTCCTGCAGTCTAGGCTCCATATTCAGACCTGCAAGGGTTTTGAACACTTACACATGAAAAAGGTTTCAGGCTTTTTCACGACACTCCTCTACCCCATTGTTTGGCACAGTCCCTGGGTCCTGATCAGTGCCCACAAGGCATTTATTTGTTGACTGGTGCAGCAAAGAGAATAAGATGTATCTGTTTTATAAGGAAAGTCTCCCCCAGGCTGCTTTTGAGGCAAGGATGTGCAGCAGAGCAAGCCCTGTCAGTGCCACTGGGGCCAGTATGTACCTGGACAGTGTTTCCTGGCAAGGCTGTGCCTTGGGCCTGATGGGACAGGACCTGGGGAGTTGGTGCACTCTGAGGAGCCCACTTTGTGAAAGTGCAGGGCCATGATCCCAGGAGCTGCCCATGAGCCTGGGCTCTGCAGCAGACAAGTCTGCCAAGCGCGAATCAGGTGGGACAGATGCGACTCTCCACACACAATTCCCCAAAGCCTGCACAGCAGGGCCTGACTGCAGCTTCATGAGCAGAGTGGGAGCTGCTCTTGGCATTAGAAGGGGGGGCTGGCATTTTTTGAGGGGGAGGAGAAGTTGCAGAGAAGGAAGAAATCCTGAAGCGACAGACAGTGGGACAGCTGTGGCCTGAACTTGGTGTTCTTGCTCCTGGGATGTGGATGTATTAATTTCCATAAATGCTCACAGCCCATTTCCCCAGGAGCTATTACTTATGTCATCTCCCCTTGGATCCAGTTCAACACACAGGGCAGACAAATGGAAGGGGAGGAAAAGGCAACCCCCGCTGGTGGGACCCATCTCCAGTCCCTCTCTCAACCAGGCAGATTGAATCTGGTTTCTAAGTTGGCCCTGTTACACCTCAGAGTCCAGACCACCTGCCTTCAATCAGGTCCCCATCATTTCAGGAAGCAAAGAAAGTTACCAATCCCAAAAATGCTGAATCACAAAGTGAGCCTGAGCAGGAAAGTGGGGGTGGGGTGGGGAGGGAGATGGTGGCCAGGAAGACAGGAAAGGGTGCATGGGGACTCCCCACCTGGAGCCACCCCAGGATGCTTTAGGCAAAGTGTAGCCCCTTGGCAGCAGCCCCCCAAGACAAATGCCAGGAAGAGTGAGCAGGAGGTGTCTAGATGGGAGGGTGGGCAGGTGGGCAGGTACACACGCTGCTGATACTGCAGTAGGAAGCTGTGCAGCAGTGGAGGCTCTGCATCCTGCAGGGGCAGCAGCAGGTAGGGAGATGGAAAAGTGCTTGGTGCCTTCTCCTGGAAGGGCCTGGACAGGGGGAAAAAGCTGCTAATGGGAGCAGGGACCTAAGGATGAAGTGGAGGAGTGCAGAGTCACATAGCCAAAGGAACTGGTGCAGAAAGGGAGTGTCAAGGTCCTGCGGACCAGGGCAAGTGGAGAGAGAAGAGATTGAATGGGCTGGGAGCAGAATAGGTGAAAGGATGGGGTCAAGGGACAGGAGAGACCGGGGCAGGCAGCGAGGATGAAGGATTTGCCCTGAAGAGCAACAAGGATAGAGATGGGAGGTTCGGAACTAGGAAGGCTCTCATCGGGCTGCGCAGAAGCCGAGAGAAGGGATAGGAAGGATGGAACGTAGCGGGAGGTGAGGCTGCGGAACGGAAAGGGGCTGAGACCGGGATGCCAAAGAGGGATGAAGTTTGGGGCTGGGGTCGGGGATGCCAGCTGAAAGGTCAGGCGGATGACAGGGAAGCAAAGAGAGGATGGAATGGGGGAAGGGAGATGATGGGGAAGGAGGTGAGGAGGCTGGAAAGGAGGTGAGAACGACGCGGGGGCAGGGACGTAGGGCCGGGAAAAAGGAGATGGAGAGGGACCACGGTGCTCGCCGCCACCCTCCTGGCGCAAGTCCTTGAAAAGCTCGGCCGGCCGGGGTCTCCCCCTGCACTCACCTGGGGGCTCCAGCTCCGGATCCCGTGTCCCGCTCCGGATCTTCCTTCCCGCCCTGCCCCTGCGACTTTAGCTCCCCCGAATCCCGCTCGCTTCGGCAGGTTCCGCCCGCAGCATCTTCACCTCGTGGGACGCCCGCGGCCACGCCCCTGACAGAATCTCATTGGTTGTTGTTCACGCCAGTCACATTCCCATTCGCTGAGGATCGTCGTCCATGCAAATCAGGACGGGCCCATCCCCACGCTAACTGGCTAGTGTCTGCAGAGCGGAGCGCGCGATTTGGGTTCTGATTGGCTCCGCGGTCCTGACGACAAAAATGACGCGAGGCGGGTTCTGAGTACGCGGCGCGTTGCAGACTTTGGCTCCTTGCGGGTGGCCGCGGGATCGGGCGCGTCCCTCGGCCGGTGCATGGACTTGCGAGGCCTGCGGCTTCGCTGGGCACCGGCCGCCGGACCTCCTGGTCCGTGGTGCGGGAATTTCCTGAAAGCGTGGGCCCGTGGCCCTCGGCGTGGCTGTGGCTGGCCCGTCTCCTAGGTAACGCTGCCCGAGGCGGGCGGAACCAAGTGGGCTGGCGCCGCGGGGGAGGCTGGACGAGGCCTGGAGTCACGGGTGGCCGCAGAGCCGGCCAGGCCTCCGCGCCTCGCGGTGAGGGGCTGAGCCCGGCCCCGGCGTGGAGGCCCGCTGCTTGCGGGGCGCGGAGGCGGAGCTCCTGGCGGGGCCGAGCCCGCGTCGGTCGCACCTTCCCCCTGGCCTTGACAGTTGGTGCGGCCCGGGCGCCGTTAGGCGCCGAGGGCTCCTCCTGGCTCCTCGGGGCTCTCTCTCCGGCCCTGCCCTTCCTCGGCCCGGTGCGCACCGCAGTCCGCCTCTGTGTCCCGCGGCCTAGCCCGCGCGCGTCCATCCCTGGGCCTGGCCCCTGCGGCCCGCGTTGCGCCCGCCAGGTCCCGGCCCTGCCCCGCCCCGCCCAGAGCGCGCGCCGCCGGGGCCCCGCCTACCGGTTCAGACCTGCCGCCCGCCCGCCGCCGCCGGGTGGGTGTCCGCCTGGGTGGTGCGCGAGGCTCACGTGGAAGTCTGCGGAGAAAGTGGGACTCCCGCCCGTGCAGTGCGGCAGGGAGGGTCTCTGTTCCAACCCCGGTTCCGACACGGTCGGCCTGGGCGGCTTCTCGGGGCCTCTCCGCCCTGCGCGCTCCGCGGCGACCTGTCTCGCCTTGCTCTACTGCGCGTCCCGTGGGGACGATCCGCAGTGCTGAGGACCGTGTGAAGGGGGACCGCCAGCAGCCCCGGGTCAGACCTGTCCTCCCCAGAGCTTCCGGGGCGCCTGCATCTCTGGCCTTGGGGTCTCTGCACGGAGCCTGGGCCCCTCCCTGCCCCTGGGACTGCTGCTGGAGGAACTGGAGCCTGCCTGGTTCTGGTCACTCTCCTAGGATGCGCGCCTCACGCCTCTGACTGCTTGTCATTGTCCCCCACAGGATTTTAGATTCTCTGAAACAGCACCTGTTTTAGTCAGCTTTTTCGCCACTGTGACCAAAACACCCGACAAGAAGAATTTTAGAGAAGGAAAAGTTTATTTGGCACTTTCGTGTCCTAGGTCTCAGTCAATAGATGGCCAACTCCATAGCTCTGGGTCGGAGGTGAGGCAGAACATCATGAGGGAAGGATGTGGAGGAGGAAAGCAGCTCAGGACATGGCAACAAGGAAGCAGAGCTCTCACCAGGAACAAAACAGGCACCCCAAAAGCATGCCCCCAGTGACCCACCTCCTCCAGCCACACCCTGCCTGCCTGTGGTTTCCATCCAACCAGTTAATCCATTCACCTGGATTAATGCAGATAGGTTAAGGCTCTCACAACCAATCACTTCGCCTCTGAACTTTCTTGTAAGCTCTTGGGGACACCTCATATCTAAGCCTTAACAGGACCTTTGACTGTTCTTGGTCTGGAACACAGTAGGTGCTTGGTAAATACTCATTGAATAGCCACAAACTCCAAAAGACTCCACGGCCTGAGTTTTGTAGATTGGAAACAGGCCAGGTGGGTGGGGGTCTTTCCTGATGTTGGAAAGACTAGTCTCTGCACCCTGGGCCCCTTGGCTTCTCCTGACTTCCTGACAGGCAGGGAGGGGTGGCCTGGCTATAATGACTTTGGGGTGGGCATCACTAGTCGTGTGGCTTTAGGCTGGCCATTTAACCTCCACAGTCTCAATCTCTTCATTTTTATACTAGGGATAACGAGAGTACTTATCTTACAGTTGGAATAATAGATGTGGAAATGTTCGCGGGGCACTTGGATTCAGGATGGAACCCTCCCGGTTTTCTCTTTCTCATGTTCATCTGGCCCCAGTGGCCCTCACTAAAAGATTCTTGCTGGGGACCCAGTGCTGACCTCACAGTCTTGTGTGCGGCTCTGATGTGTGCAGTGACTTTCCTGTAGAGGTCTGTTGGGAGCAGATGGAAGTGAAGACAGGGTGTTCTCTGAGGAGGTGGCCAAGTGGGGGAGGGGAAGTGAGAGCTGCCTGCTGCCTAGGTTCCTCCTCTCAGGGGTCCCATGTAGCACATGTCCCTTAGACTGTTGCTGTCCTGCCTCCCCCACCCAGCTTTAGCCACGTGGGCACAAGTCCTCTCAGGGTGCACTCCCTCTCCCAGCCTGGGCGTGGGGCAGTAGGGGCAGCGAGGGTAAGGCAGTCTCCCGTGTGGGTGCCTGGCACTTTGCATGCTCTTTAATAGTGGCTACCAAGTGTGGCACTGTCCCTGCTGTCACCAAGGAAGAGAGGAGATGCAAGTGAGGTGACTGGGCCCTCTGGAGCCTGCGCCAGGAGTGCCGCCTTCTCCATCAGGCATGCATGTGAACGAGTGCCCACCTCCATTTCAGGAAAGAAGGCAACCAGAAAACAGCATTTTTCCAGGAAAAAAAAAAAAAAAAAGCACAAAGATCACCTTCCCTGAAGCTGTTTGATTTTGGTTGTGAATGTTAACTGTGCTCTGCTGGGGTGCCAAGGATGTGGGAGGAACAGGCTCCCTCCTGCCAGGAGCTGGCCTGGGAGCAGTCAGTGCAAGACAGGTGACGTGCAGGGGCCATATGAGCCGAGGGCCAGCCAGGGAGCATCCAGGAGGTCCTGGCAAAGCAGGTGGCTCTTGAGTTGGCGTTGGTGGCCTCTTTTGCTTTTGGTTGTGGGCTTTTGTGTGAATCTCCTGTGCCTGCTGTCACATAGTACCACAAATTCAGAGGCTTGAAACAACATTTATTCTCCAGTTCTGGAAGTTAGCAGCCCGAAATCAGCCTCACTAGCTAAGGTAAGGCGTCCCTGGGCTGATCCCTTCTGAGGCTCAGGGTGGGGAAGAGCCTGGCCCCTTCCTTTACCAGCTCCTGAGGCCACTGCATTTCTTGGCTTCTGGCCCTGCCCTCCTCAGGTCTCACCCTGCTTCCACCATGATACATCGTTCGCTTAGAGGATACTGGTTGGCTAAGTGTTGCAGACCTTCCAAATACTGCCATGTGTAACTGTACAGTTTCTGAAGGTCACATTTGTTCCTATTCTCTCCTCTTCAGGAAAGTCTTAAGTGTGAAGCTTTCAGCCTTGTGGTGCAGGGTACAAATGTGCCCAGTTCTGTTTTGCTTGAAAATTCCATTTTTATTGCCACTATTTTCCCTGAAGTGTCAGGCTCACTTCTTTAGAGAAAGTGTCCGCAGGTATCCAAGTCTGAATAACCTTAGCTCTACTCTCATTGTCTTTAGTACAATGTGTCGATGAATAGGAAAAGCAAGCCGGGCTGGCTGCCCAACCCTGCAGGGCCTCCCCTGGGATGACCAGGGCCTTAGTCTGCAGCAGAAACACTTCCCGTGGATTTCTCATTTTGCCGTTGAATCTTGACGTATACGCCAACTGTCAGGGTGTGACACGTTAATGACCTCCCAGCTCCTGCAGGAACGTTCTCTAGTGAAGCTGGTGTTTTCCTGTGTGGGGACAGACTCCATGAGGACAGAGTCTGGTGCCATGTGCGGGTGATACTGGGCCTTGCAGCTGAATCCTAGTTGCCTTTGCTCCGTCAACACAGATGTCAGCCTGGGGAAAGTGACCAGGGACAGCTGGGTGTTAGGAAGATCCTGTGACCTCGTGCCCCAGGACCACACTTGGGGAGCTGTGTTCTCAGAAGGCTAAGCCCACTGCTTTTCATTCTGCTTGGCGTCTCAGTGTCGGAATCCAGCCTCTTGCCAAGGCGCGACTCTTGATTCTGGGTCAGCTGAAGGACATCAGGAGAAGATGGGATCCTGCCTGGCTGGAAGGGCCGGGGAGCACCTGGCTGGGGAGCACCTGGCTAGGGAGCACCTGGCCGGGGAGCACCAGCCAGGCCCCTCAGAAGCTGGCAACACTTGAAACCCATCCCAGACTGGCTTTGGTAGCAAGAGACTTTGTTCGTAGCTCAACTGTCTTGGGGTGACTGGTTTTAGGGAGCTGTTAAGCCAGGGCTCCGATGACATCAGGCACTCCTACTTTGTTCTTTTTTTTTTTTTTTTGGTACCAGGTATTGAACTCGGGGCACTTGACCACTGAGCCACATCCTCAGCTCTTTTTTGTATTTTATTTAGAGATAGGGTCTCACTGAGTTGCTTAGCGCCTTGCTTTTGATGAGGCTGGCTTTGGACTTGGGATCCTCCTGCCTCAGCCTCCTGAGCCACTGAGATTACAGGTGTGCGCCACTGCGCCCACCTCTTATTAATTTTAATTTTCTTTTTTTAAGACAGGGTGTTTCTACATTGCCCAGTGGGTCCTGGAGCGTGCTGTCCTTCTGCCTCAGTCTCCTGATTGCTGGCATTTCAGGTATGTGCCACTGTGCCCAGCCTTTCCTCCTTTTGACCTATGTCTTCAGGTAACTGCTCCCAGTTGGGCCCTGGCAACTTGAGGCTGGCACCCTCTGCTCTGATTGGGTCATGCTGCCTGGGCTCCCTTTAAGACAGTCCACACTAGGGCAGGGCTTGAGCTGCCACTCACCCTGGAGCTCTTTTGCTTTGCCCGGCTTTCGCAGCTGCACAGAGCAGCCTTGCATGTGGCGTCCCTAAGTGGTCGCTGGGGCCAGGGTGTCTGTGCTTCGATGTGTCCATGGTGGGGGTGGAGGGCCTCTGGGTCAAGATGGGCACATTTCCTGGGGGCAGCATGGTGTGAGCTGGCAGTGGAGGCTGCTGACTGGGGTGTGGTGGGCTTCAGGGGTGGAGGTTCCTTTCAGAAACTCAGATTTACTGTGGGCACTGTGGCCCTGCTGACTCTCTTCTTCCACGAATGGAGCAGGTCATGCTGGAGGCCCAAGCAAGGGTCTGGTGGGCAGAATGAACGACTGGCACAGGATCTTTGCCCAGAGCACTCTCGTCCCTCCCCACCCCCAGAGAGCACGGCAGCTGTTGCAGGAATCGACGGCCTTTCAGTGTGTCCTGAAGTGGCTCGAGGGTCCACTGGTCAAGCAGGTAATGCCGTCAGCTCTGTGTCGCCAGGTGTTCCTGGCTGAGGTGAGGTTTCCAGGTGACGTGTTGATTGTCACTTACCTCCTGCATCTCAGCACCACACCCCTGACCCTGGCCTTGGTGGGTTGGGAAGTGAAGTGGCCCATCAGCACAGAGCACATACAGTCAGTGACTCGGTGCCTTTGACACAGGGTGGGGGTTTCTTTCTGCCCACAGTGGGACGGTTGAAAACCCAGGTAGTCTGACTTCCTGGGATATTTCTGAGTGAACTTGTTTCAGTGTGTGGCCTTGTGCGTTCTTCCTTGTGTCCTGATTTCAGCCTGGCAATCAGGGCGCAGGGGGCTGAGCCTGGTACCTGGTGGCTGTGGCCTGTCTGAGCACAATATGTGGATATATGGTAGCAGTTAGCACTCTCAGGGCCTGTCCTGTGGGCTCCACAGCCAGTCTGTGCCCCAGTTGCCGAGGAACCTGCTGGGTGAGTCAGTGTTCCTGTGCTGCCATCTGCAGGACCCTTGTGCGGTGGACGTCTTGGTGAGCCCAAGTGGTGACCTGCGGGTGGCATGAGAAGGATCCAGCCTGTAGTGCGAGCGCGTGCTTTCTGAGTTTGGCCTGCCAAGGTGCCGTCTTTTGTAGCTGTTTGGAGTGACGTTAGTACAGAGTATGGAGTGTGGGCCTGTGGACGGCTGGCTAAGTCACCAGTGTCCTCGTCGCTCATTCCAAGCCCTTGTGGAGTCTGCCGTCTGCCGTCCAGTACTGGGATGGCCGCTGTGCTTATGGCTTCTTTCTTTGGGTTTTTCTTGGGTGGATTTGCTCGACCCTCGCGGCCCTGGGAAGCCGGTGCCAGCAATTGCTGGATCCCAGAGAGGAGCAGAACCCCAGAGCAGCTGGTCAGCTGCCCTGATGGCCACCCTGGCCTCCACCCGGCTGGGCGCTCCGCTGCCCTGTCTCACAGGAAAGCCTTGCTTCTCTCCTCCTGGGAATTTTTGAAAGAAATTTTATTTCTTCACTTTATTTTTCAAAAGTTCAAAAATTCACAAGGATAGGCAGGGAAAGTGAATCACCCATGGTGTCCCCACCCAGGAAGATAGCCAGTGGTACCTGTTTTTGGTATAGCTTTCCAGAAATTCTAAGCCAATACAATAAATCTTTTATAAATATTTTATTCCATAAAATATATTTATGGAAATATGTATTTTTTTCATTTTAAAATCTAAATGATAACTTACTGTTACTAAATGATAGCTTGCTTAGCACCTTGCTATTTAAAAAAAATATCCATGTTTTATAGATTGTTCATGTTGTTACATGAAAATTTTCTTACTCTGTTGTAAAATTGCATAGTATTTCTTTGAGGGTGAACCGTTGTTTATATAGCAAGGCTCTAACTCATGAACTTCCGAACTTTCCCCGTCATTTTCTGTTACAGATAATGCTTCAGTAAATAAGTTTGGTTTTGTCGTTTTTTTAGCATATGCATATATTTGTAGAATAATTTCTATAAGTGGGATAACTGATCCTAAGTCATATGTGAAAGATGTGATTTGAGACCACATTATGTGTTTTGACAAGTGTATTTAAACACCAAGACAGAGACAAGCTGGGAGTATAACAGCATAAGCCATGCAAATACTGAGAGTGAGAATACTGGTGACTGTGCTGACGTCTGACCCCAGATGTCCAGGTGAAGAGCTGTGGCCAGAGATGAAGACGCTTTTTCCCCCCCAGTTCTTGGGTGGAACCCAGGGCCTCATGTCCACCAGGCAAGTGCTTTTCTAGTGAGCCACAACCCAACCCATAAAAAGGGGCATTTCATCAGATAATCATGTCCAGAAGATGCAGCAGCCCTAAGTGTGTCTGCACCTCAGTTGGGGCCTTCAGAACACCCGTGGGGGGATGATCCTCTAAGAGGAGCACAGCCAAGTCTCCTTACAGTAGAGGACACAGGGACACCTACGGCAGGCAGAAGGACACAGGCTTACAAAGGTGCCCCGGTGACTTCAGCAGGGTGCAGTGAGATGTGGCCACAGACGGGAATGTTGCCTGGCACGGACCATAATGCCGGTCCGGGGCAGGAAGCGGGTGTTCAGCGTAAACCAGGGTTTCACCTTGGAGGCGCCGTGGCCAACTCATCAGGCAGCTGGTGGGAGCTCTCCGTTTCACCTCCCCGGGCCCAGCCAAGCTCAGCACGGCAGGCTGGCCTTTCAATGCATGCTGCTGGGCTGGCTGGGACAGCTCTCCTGCGTGGCACCTGCAACATGGCTCCCACATGCTGGCGTGGGTAGAAGTAAAGGGGCAGTGTGTCAGGTGCACAGTCGCTCCGGAAGAGCAAAGGTCATGCATGCGTCGCACTGGAGGCTAAAGGCTGTGTGCGCAGTCACCCTGGACGAGTGCAGGACATTACAAAGATAAACAAATGAGTACATAAACAAAAATGGAATTATAGGGCTATTAGAAAATTATTTGAACTGAATAATCGGAGAGTATGTAACAATTTGTGAGGTGTTGCTTATATCAGTCGTTTGAGGGAAATTCATAGCTCTGTACGGCTGTCTTAGAAAAGAAAGGTATGAGATCATGGTTTCCTTTTTAAGAACCTAGATGAAAAGATCAAATCAAAGGTAACGTAAGTAGAAATAAGGCAATAGTAAATATTTGAGCAGAAATCAATTCAGGGACCAAGAATAGACAAAATGAGCAGAAGAGGAAGAAGTTGGTCCTTTGAGATGGTTTGTAAAATTGATGACTCTGTAGAAAGACTGCTCAAAAGGGGTGACAAAAGAAAACACAGATTCCTAGCGCTAGGAGTGAGGGAGCGGCCATCACGTGTCACCTCAGAGTCTGTTAGGCAGGGGGAGGAGGGATGGTGATTGCAGACAGGTTCTCCGAGGGAAAAGGGGATCAAGGGCTGCTTCCCACCGCCTTTCTAAGGGCACGGCCAGTGATGCCCAGATCAGCCAAGAAACTCCCGGGAAAATACAGACCAGTGTGCTCAAGAATAGTAGCACAAACCGCCTGTGTTGGGGTGTCCGACCCCGTGTGAGAGAGAGACAGACAGACAGACATCATGGTCCTGTGTAGGGGTGTCAGACCCCGTGTGTGAGACAGACAGACGGATGGACATCATGGTCCTGTATAGGGGTGTCAGACCCTGTGTGTGAGAGAGACAGACGAATGGACATCATGGTCCTGTGTTGGGGTATCCAACCCCGTGTGAGAGACAGACGGACGGACACCATGGTCCTGTGTTGGGGTGTCCGACCTCGTGTGTGAGAGAGACAGACGGACGGACATCATGGTCCTGTGTAGGGGTGTCAGACCCGGTGTGTGAGAGAGACAGACGGACGGACATCATGGTCCTGTGTAGGGGTGTCAGACCCGGTATGTGAGAGAGACAGACGGACGGACATCATGGTCCTGTGTAGGGGTGTCAGACCCCGTGTGTGAGACAGACAGACGGACGGACATCATGTCCCGTGGAGTCCCTGCAGGAACGCAAAGCCAGTTCTACATTAAGAATCCAGCAGCAGTGACAGGAGACAGGACTGGGGGCAGATGTGGCTTAGAGGGCCTCACCAGGTGTACAGTTGCAGTTCTTCGGAGTCTGGTGGCTTTGGGTGGCAGCAGCCCTGCCTAGGGATGGAGCTGGGTTGGCCTCGAGCTCAGGCACTTTGTTGATGGTCCTAGTGTCTTTTTCTCACTCTCCCACTCCATGACGTCATCTCATTATTGGAATGGCTTTCGGTTCAGTTGGCGTTTACTGGACACCTGTTTGGAACGGTGCGGGGACATAGAGATGATGCTCAGGTCCTGAAGTCAAAGCCAGCAATGGCAGCAGTGGCCTTCCCAGAAGGCGGCAGGAGGGTGAGGGAGCAGGAGAGACTGGAGACTCCCACTGGGAGGCGCAGGGGCTCAGCCCTGCTCCTGTGGCCTGGCCTGGGCCCTGAGCCAGCCTTCTGCCTCCTCACAGCCTGCTGTCCACCTGGGGATGGTGGTCAGTCAGCCTGTGAGAGCTGGACAGCCCCTGGGGAAAGGCAGGGCAGGGCCTGGAGGGGCTGGGTGGCCTGGTCAGGGGAGGCTGGGTGTGGAGGGGAGGAGGGCGGTGCAGGGGTAGCAGTTGAGGCCTCTGTGGAACAGTGGCCCTGCACAGCGGGAGGACAGCATTGAGCCGGCATCTTCCACAGACTTCACCCTGTCTTTGCCATCCCTGGAATCGATGCCACCTCCTTCCAGTTGTCCCAGACAGAAGGTGTGCTATCGTCCTTCACTAGGGACATGGGACTCCAAACTGGACCCGGGAATGCAGGGCCATCTGAGGCAGCTGGCCGCCCTCTCCCTCTGTCTCCCCGCTCCTGTTCTGCGTCCAGCCTGCTCCTGCTCCTTCAGGACACAGCCTGAGGGCCACTTGCTGCTAGCCAGTGTCCTTCCTGCTGCCTCCTGTCCGCAGCGGGCTGTGGCCTCCACCTCTCCCCACGGCAGCAGCCGCCGTTTTCCTAGATCCTGGATCAGAACGGGCCGTTTCTGCTTGGGGTCTTTCTGTGTCTTCTGGCCTCTGTGGGAGGCAAGGCCAGTTTCTGAGTGGGCTCCATGAGGCCCACTCCTGTGGCCTCCCAGCTGCCCGCCTCCTCCCCTCTCCATCTGCTGCAGTCTGCAGGCACCATTGGAGAATGTCCCTGGGCTTTTGTTTCTTCTCAGGCTTGGTGAGGCCTGGGATCAGGAGACAACAGTCAAAGAAAGAGGGCTTGTGAGGGTTCCCCGAGGGCAGGAAGATGACCGTGTGCACAGGGTCCATCAGGAGGTGAGGGGTTCTGGTCAGCTTAGGGGGAGCCGGTCCTGGGGTTCCTGCAGGAAGGCGTGTGTGAGGCAGAGTAGGCAGGCCTAGGACTGGCCAGCTGGAATGATTCAGTGGCCTTAGAACAGGGGCTGCCCCAGCTGCCTGGTCCCTGGTCCTGGGACCAGGAGGGCAGAGGCGCAGTCTCCTGGGGTGTGAGAGCCGGGCGGGCTGAGGGGCAGGCAGGACTGCATGGTGGCTTGCCTTCAGAGATGTTTTCACGGGCAGCCTGTTTGCCAGCTCTGGGATCGCCCTGGGAGGGAGGCCGCAGAAGCCAGGGCAGAATGTAGAAGCTAGGAAACTAGGGTTCACAGAGCCCAAGAGAGGCCCCAGTTCTCCCTGAAGGGCACTGGTGTCGCTGTCCCTCGACCTGGTCCGTCCTCCCCAGGTGCCCCAGGCTTGGCTCAGGGGCGTTCTCCTGACTGGCCAGAGAAGTCTTTTCTCCAGTGGACCTGTGAGGACAGCAGCTTTGCCTGCCTGGTTGTCCCTCGTGTTCCTGTTCTTGGCACAGAATAGATGTCTGATGAATGGCCGTGAGTGAAGGGAAAGAGAGACCGTCCCGGGCAGGAGCGGAGCCTCGTGCTGGCCTCCCAGGAGCAGGGGCGCTGAGGCTGAGCCGAGCTGTGCAAGTGCTGGTCTCCTGGTTGCTTTGTTCTGTCTTTGTAGCTATGATTTCTTGTGAAGACTATTTATTGAGTATAAATAAATGTCCTGTGCAGTAAATATCAAGAAATATTCATTATTGATTACAGGTTGGGCTGTAATGCTGAGGGAACCAGAGTCAAAATATCCACTGGTGATACGGCAGTGACCGTTGCCTTCCAGCACTGGACACATGATCTGCTCACAAGACACAACAAGTCCTACCAAAAGAGCCGTCACTCTGAGCGGCCTATATGCCACAGTGGAAAGTGGTTTTGAATCATAATATGAACAGTCTCCATAGTCTCATCTTCACCTCATCAATTTTCTAGGTCATCTTGAGACTGTAGAGTCACACTGTCACAAAATCTAAAGATTTCATCTCCTTGGTTTTATTTCAAATTGTTATCAATGAGTGAAAATGAGTCATACAAAGCCAAAGATACTTTTAAGTTAATCTTTCATAAGAGAAAAAGAATCAAGCTCCCCCCAAGCAATTTAGCTATGATTTCTTACTCATTGAAGATCTGTTTGTTTTTGTTTTTTTCCACTAATACTACCCTAGAATAATTCTGGCAAGTTGAGAATTTAGAGCTTCTGGCCCTGTGAGGACTGCAAATAAGTAACCAAATCAATCTGAAATGTTAAGCTTAAGTTAGACAGAGGTGATTTACTACCTCTCATCACAGACAAATCCAGTTATATAAGCTTCAGGTGTGGTTTGATCTAGGTTCTCATCTGGACTTGTTCTCTGGACTTGTTCTCTCTTATCTCTTGGCTCCCCCTTGTGGCAGAGTGGCTGCCAGCAGCTCCATGCCTGCATCCTGGCAGACATGTCTGTGTCTGCAGCCCTGGCTCATGTCCTCTTGGCTCTGGGTGCACCTTAAGTCAGCGTCTGTTCCAGGAACTTGAGTGAGTGCCCTAATTGGCTGGGGAGAGGGCTGAGCGCTGGATTTGCAGTCCTACCAAGACCAGTGGCCGTGGGAGAGAGGCGGCTCCTGAAAGGAAATCGGGCTGCTTGTGGCTCAGCAGGTGGGGTAGAGGCTGAGTGCTCAGTGCCATCCAGAGTGGCCGCCTTGGGCGTGGGGTGGCTCGCGGCTCGCAGGGCTCCTCAGGCTCCTCCCCGCTGTCTCCTAGGCTGTGCTGGAGGTGCTGTCCGAGACTGAATGCCACCTGCGCGTGTCTCTCTTTGACATCGCCTACCGCTACTTCTTTGGGAAGACATGGAGAACCTCAGCGAGGCCGGTCCAGCAGCTGTCGAGGCAGCCATCCAGGATCGTCTTCGACGAGGTGTGCCTGGGACAGTGGGCGGGGCTGCTCTGAGGGCGTCTGAATGGGGCCAGCCCAGAAGGGACCAGTGCATGTCAGGCCCACCTGAAGGAAGGGCGTGGGGCAGCGGGTTCAGGGGTGGGAAGCGCGTGGTGCGGCACTTTGTCTCCAAGCTCTCTGGTGTGGAAGCAGCTTGCAGGAGGGACCGGGGGTCCCATCACCTGTGAGGAGTCTCAGGGTTCTTGGAACAAAGTAAGGAAATGGGTGGTCTCATCTGCCACTGCTGCCTCCTGCTGTCCTTTAAGGTGGTGAAACTGAGACTTAGTGAAGTGACGTGCCTGGTCAAGGGTGGCAGAGTGTGGCCCAGACCTGTGCTCCTGGCTCCAGACTGTGTGCTGGAATGGACACTCGTTGAGACCCCTGGTCCCCAACTGGCTCTGAGGCTGGCTGTCTGCCCAGGCTATGGTCGTGGCTCTCCAGGTGCTGGGTGAGGGGTCATGCAGTCTGTCGTGCAGTCTGTCCCGGCCGCCCATCATGCAGTCTGTCGGGGCCACCCCCAGGGCAGGAAGCACAGCGATTGAAGCCACCATGGGTCTCACTGGGGGAGAGCTGCTGCGGCTGGGGCCTGCAGGGCGAGACAGACAGGCCCTGGGCCAGCAGGCCAGGCCAGTGTGGCAGGGGTGGCCCTGGTTAGGTGACCTCCTTGGCAGGGTCCTGCAGTCCTTCTTGCAGGTCCTTCACTGGGGTTTTACTCAGAAAGCAGCATGTGACCGAGCCCTGTCCCTCCAGGCTGCTGCTTCACACCTGAAGTGGGGAGTCTGAGGAGCCTGCTTGTTGGGTCAGGGTCACCAGTGGGGAGCACTGTCAGGGACAGGGCGGAGGCGGGGACGCGCAGGGAGCCACAGTGACGAGGTGTCCCTGAGTGGAGAAGGCCGCAGGTCAGCAGGGCGGGTGGGGTGTGCTTAGGCAGGAGCGGGTGCTGGCGCCCCTGACTCATCCCCAGCTGCTGTGCCCACTGTGGGCAGCAGAGGCCAGTGGTGGCCCAGGAAGCATCCCGCCTAACAGCCGCTTGGCAGGGTGTTTTGCCTGTGTTCCTCTGACTTCCTTTTCATGCAGGGCGCAGAGAGCAGGCCTGCTCAGTTTAGGTAACTAGGAGGACTGCCCTCCACCGCCTGAGTGTGTGCTGTGGCCTCGGCCTGGGCGCTCTGCAGCCGCGTGCTGGCCACCTGCCCCCGCTGCCTGCCTGCGGGGTGCAGCTGCGGAAGTCCTGTTGGCTTCGAGAAAGGTGGTTCTGAGGTTTGACCAGGTCTTCCTGGTTCCTCCATCTGCAGTGGCCCAGGTGACCTGGTGTGAAGCTAGTGAGCTGCCAGCAGGAGGGTGTCGCGTTTGGGGCCACCCTGGTTGTCCAGCTTACGTGTGGGTGGATGGACCCACCTGGCCTGCTCTGGGCTCACTGAGCCATCACTGTGCATGCAGCCCTGAGAGAAGAGGCTCTCGTGACAACACTGTCCCCTCAAAAAGACTTTGAACAAAGAACTCTGGCCTTGAGCCTGGGGGAGTGTTTTTTCTGTAAGGAGGACTCTTTGCTCTGTACCCCGGTTCTCTTCCCAGGCCCTGCTGGTGGGACCCAGGCGAGCAGCCCAGCCCTGTCAGCTCCAGCTGGAGCTCTGCTCTCCTCCGACCTTCCCCGGCGGGGAAGAGCTGCTTCCTCTGAGACGATGAGTAACTCCTTTAGCCTCTGAAGAAGTGCCTTCCAGTCCACCCTGGCCGGGGGCCTGCGTTTTCCACGTCTGCTTTTGGAGATGACAGAACTCTCCCCCAGTTCATGCTGCAGCTGACCGCGGTCCCGCCTCCTGTGGCAGGCCGATTTTCCCCTGTTGGTTTGAGGAGTGTCACAGGGTGGGGACTCTGGGGCTTCTCAGTCCAGTGTGCACTGGTCCAGGACCCCTTCAGGGGTCGGCTGTTGGTCCCTCAGGGGATGGGTTGTCTGCCCCACCCATGACAGTGAGGGGACGGCAGGACTGGGCTGCCCCTGCTGGTCAGGTAGTGAGGCCATGTAGGTGCCTTTAGAAGTGGGTGCTGTCAGGGAGCCCGAGGGTAACCCAGCCCTTCCCCAGCCTGACGGGAGGCGCTGCCTCTCAGGCTTTCTTCCTGCAGCCGGTGGGGGAGGCCACATCCTCACGTGAGTGGTCATAGCACAGCAGCTGTGGCTTTGCTTCTGAGGAAGCCGTGTCCCTGTAGGAGCCTCCCTGGCTTGCCCGCTGGCCGGCAGCGCTCCCCTCCGCGAGGGCCACCCTCCTCTCTGGCTCAGTGGGAACTCTCCCGGGGCCTCTGACCTCCAGGGGGCCCGCACAGGTGATTTCCAGAGGTGTTCCAGCGCTGGGTCTGGCTGGATGGTGATGGCACTGCCACTTGTTTGGGGACATGGAGCACTGTCAGTGGTGGGTTTTGTCCTGTGTGCTCGTGATACAGGCTCTGGGAGCCTCCTTGATTTGTGTGGCCTCCCCTGCTTTTCTAAGTGAGCAGAGGAGTTGTGCTTTGCTGAGCATTGGCTCGTGCACGTGGGCCAGCCCTGCCCTATTGCTTGTCTCCTGTGGGGTCCAGGCACGTTATTCACACTCCCAGGTCCCGAGTCCACTCCTCTGTGGTTGAGAGAGGACAGTGTGTGTCTTGCAGGGGCTGCTTGAGCATGAAGCATGTGCATTTCACACCCAGGCCCCAGGAAGTGGTCCGTGGTCCGCAGCAGAGGTTGGTGGACCACTCTGCCTGCAGGCCGTGTTCAGGAGCCGGTGTGCAGATGCGGACGAGGTCCCACGTAGCTCTCAGCAGGGTCAGAGTTCCCGTGTGTGTAGACCAGGGTTTCTCACCGTGGCACCATCCAGGTGGGTCCTCTGTTCTGTAGTGGGTGGTGAGGGCCGGAGCCATCATTGGGACCCTTTGCTGTGGAAGCTTCTGGCTTTTGAACTTGAGGTTGTGCGTCCTGGAGGAGAGCTGTTCAGCTGTGTCGGCGGCGCTGGGCGGTCAGCTGTGGGCTCTGGGACAGGCAGACAGCCCCGGTGTGAGGCCGAGCTGCAGGTGGGAGCCGGGAGGTGTTGGTGGGGAGTTGGTCCTCCCGAAGGTGCTCTGCTCCTGGTGCCTCTTTAAGTGAGTTCTTGGGAAGGTGCTGGTTTGATTTCTGCCCAGTTCTTCCCTGGCCTTCAGGGCACATGGCAGCAGGGGCTGGTCGCTTGCCTGGTGCAGCTTCCTCCTAAAGACACATCGGCAGAGCCCAGTTTCAGTCTTGTCGTGGGTGAGAGATGGAGAACTGGCCTGAGGCGAGTGGTGTCCGTGTTTTTGAAGATGTAGGCATTAGGACAGGAGCATTTAAATGATTTATGAATCTGTTTATCCTGTCAGGGAGGAAGCTTGTCAGTGCAGATGAGTGGGAGGTGATACAGGGTGAACCGGAGCCGTCTCTCCTGTCTTGAGTGGCCTTCTCCCGCGGGTAATTGGATGGGCTTGACTTGAACGCTTAATCATGCAGTTTCAGTGGATGCATAGAACTGTTCTCTCAAAACGTGTGGCGTTGGTGTTAATTAAATTCCCCTAGACTAACGGGCCCAGGTGTGTCTCAGTGGGGTGCTGTTGGGATTCTGGCTGAGCCTGTTTCCCAGGAAGGCAGGGCTCTAAGGTGCAGGTGAAGCAGTCAGCGTGACTTCGTGACTACGTGGGGATGATGGCGTGGGGTGGTGGTTCAAGCTGTGCAGAGGTTTCCCTCTTGGGAGGCTCCTGCCTGAGTCTCAGAACTGCAGAGTCCTGAGCAGTGTTTGCAGTCGGTAGCTGTGCAGTCCGTCATTTATAAAGCCAGCGAACCTTGAACTTGGCTAAGGCTGGGTTGTGTTTTCCAAGTTCCTCATGAGTTCTTTAGCGTGGAGCCGTTCCTACACTGATGGTCAGTAAATGATTTTTGGAAGAGTGTGTCCTTGTCAGTCAGCAGTGGAACTGACAGGACTGTCTGAACTTGACCTGCCTTTCAGCCTGCTGGCTGCCAGGGATGGCTGCCTCTTCTCAAGAAAGATGTGCTCTTAGGTTCCAGGCTGGCCACTGGGCTGAGAGCCTGTCCTCCAGGCTGTTTCAGCCTCCCAGTGATGGTTGCTGGAGGTGAGCGAGCAGCCACTATCTGAGCCCTCCACTGCTTCAGGTGGAGCACTTAATTGCAAGGTGACCTCTAAGCTAGGAGATGATTGTTGCTTCATATTTGGAGTTTAAAATGTTTGTTTTACTGCCAAAACAGAAGCTGTGCAGTGTTCATAAAACCGAAGTGCACAGGTGTAAATATACAGGTGAGATAGTGCAGACTTGGCTGTGCGGTGGTGGGGCTTCTTAAACCTTGCTGAGTCTTTGAAGCAGAAACATGACTCTCCCAGTCCAACCACCTGTCAGCTGTGAGTGGTCATCATTTCATCGTTTTTGCAATAAAAGATAATGGAATGGCGATTTATATCTCATGGCGGATGTCTGAATGTGTCTCTCTGTTATCCTGGGCTGACAGTCAGTGATTACAGTAAACGTTCTCTCGGTGACACCATGGTAATGACCCGTTAATAGGGGAGTCGGGTGCAGGCCAGCCTCTGCCCTGCCTCTGGGGGGTGGCTCTCACCCAGCCTTACACCCGCTCAGTCTGGAAGCCAGCTCAGTGCTACCTGTGAGTGCTGTGCACACAGATACCGGACGCCGTGGGTTGGCAGACGCAACCAGCATCTCTGCTCCACCTTCTGAGCCTGTGCCTCCGTCAGTTTTAACTGCAGGTAACTTCACTTCATTGACTGACGCAGGAAGACAGAGTGTGTCGAACAGGGAGATGATTTGCCTCACCTCTCGCTTCTCTCCAGGTCCCTTCAGGCCCTGGGGACACAGGAGTCAGAGGCCCCCACTTGCATGTTGGGGATGAAGAGGTTACAAAGGGAACATCTGCTGAGTTCAGTTTGAATGGCCTCTACTTGGCCTAGGCCCCCACATCTTTTAGCAAGATCTCTAGGTCATCATAGAAGACTTGGTCAGGCTCTGAGCTGGGGAGACTTAGCACCTAGAGAAATCCAGGGCTCCTTCTGGTGTGCACACAGTGAGTTCAGGTGGACTGTCACGAACCTCCTGAGACAGGCTGAGCTTGGCCCCAGGGAGTGTGGAGGGGAGAGTGGCAGTCGGGATGAGAGTTCTGTACTGAGAGTCGGCTGGGCTTGGGGCAGGGGAGGGTCAGCAGACCTGTACATCTGTAGAGGGCTTGTTCTGTCCTGGGCTGAGGCAACCGGTCCTGCCTGGAGTCACCACCCCTGCCGCAGGTGCACAGCTGGCCAGCCTTTCTTCCCCAGGAGGCCCGAGGCCTGCTGGCATCTGCAAGGTGGAATTCCCAGGGTTGAAAGGTCCTGAGCAGAGGCAAAGTGTCTGGAGCCTGGGTGTCAGCCCCTGGCGGGAGAAGCCCTGACACCGGCTAGACTCTGGGGGGTGGCCTCCTGCGCTGTTCTTTCCCCATCAGGGGTGGCGCTGCACATGAGGGCTCATGCACAGTCCCTGGTGCTTGTGGTGTGCTCCTGAAGTGCGTCTGGCACCTGCTCCCCGGCTGCCCCCCCCTTCCCCCCCCCTCCCCCCGCAGGCTGGGGACATAGCCCACCACTGCCTCTGCCTAGCGGCCTCTGATCTGTTTTGCAGCCTTTCTACTTCCATACGTCCTTAAACCACCCAAATATCGTGGCCGTAGTGGAAGTGGTCACTGAAGGCAGGAAGCAGGATGGGACCCTCCAGTCACTGTCCTGTGGGTTTGGAATTCTTCGGATCTTCAGCAATAAACCTGACTCTCCGACCTCTGCTTCCCAGGACAAACGGTATCTGCTTTGTTTTTCTACTTCTGTGGTCCCCAGCCTCATTCACTGTGGCTTAACAGCTTGCTCTTGGTGGTCAGAGAGCTTTAAGTTTGTTATGTGTTCATAATAGTGTACTGTAAGAGGTTTTTGCTTATTTTACTATAACTTTTTTTTGTTTTGTTTTGTTATTTCTAAGCAAGCTGAGGAGTTGTGCTTTGACTGTGAGTGTTGGATCTGATGTAGCATGCATTTGGGCCAGCCCTGCCCTGTTGTTTGTCCCCTGTGGGGTCCAGGAATATTATTCACACTCTCAGGTCCCAAGTCCACTCCTCTGTGGCTGAGAGAGGATAGTGTGTCTCTTGCTTCTTGAGCATGAAACATGTGCATTTCACACCCAGGCCCCAGGAAGTGGTCTGTGGTCCGCAGCAGAAACGCCTCTGCCTGCAGGCCGTGTTTAGGAGCTGGGTGTGCAGACACGGACAAGGTCACACATAGCACAAGGTCACACATAGCGTCTCAGCAGGGTCAGAGTTCCCGTGTGTGTAGACCACCTGACATCCAGGCAGGTCCTCCTCTGTTCTGTGGTGGGTGGTGAGGGCTAGGGGCTAGGGTTAGGGTTAGGGAGCCACCGGTGAATTCTGGATGCTTGGCAGCATCCTTGGCCTCCCTCTGCTAGATGCCAGCACCCAGTTAGGATAGCTCAAAGCCTCCCCAGACACTGCCAAATGTTCCTGGGGTGAAGTCATCATGGAGGAGACTGCTCTGGCAATAGGCCACAGCAGTCCCTTAAACCTTGTCTTTCTTGGGACGCTGGAGTTTGGTGATTTTCCCTTGGACATTTTTGCTCCTTAGGCCTTGGGCCGAGGTGTGCCCGATATGCTCTGCATGTCGTGGAGCTCTGGGCAAGGCCACCGACATTGTCCTCAGCTGTCTGTTCCCTGCAGAGGTCGGGGCTGGCAGCATTAGAAGGCTCTAGAGGTGTGGGAGAAGCAGATCTGGCCTTTGGTGCCTGGTGCAAGCTGGATGGTTGACGAGGTTCCCTGGTCCTGTTTTCCAGGTTGAGGCTGTACCATGGCACCCCCAGAGCCCTTCTGCACCCGTTTCTGCAAGACCCTGTGGAGCGTAAGAACCAGCCTGTCCTTGGCCACACGGGCAGAGACTGCAACTTTCCTGAGCATGTTCCTGCCTCAGCGTGTGCCGCCATGTGCCTGAATGTCAGCTGCCCTCGGCTTAGCACAGTTATCTAATAGTTTCTGGCAAATGTGTCATGGACTTGGCTTTTTGCATAATTTAAAAAACTGAAATGCACCCACCCTGCTTTGCCAGGCAAGCTGGGGGTGTGGCCTTTGTCAGCCACATGAAAGGGGGAGGCCTCCTGGCCTCTGATGACACCTTGCCTACCAGATGAAGCAGCTGAGCAGCAAGATCTCTGACTGAAGTCATTGGTTATCACTAACAGTGAGGCCTTCCCAGCTGTGCCCACCTGATGGGGATGTCTGCAGACTGCTGCCCCACAGCAGGGGAGTTTCCTACTGGGCTTCTGTTGGGAGGTGTGGCCCCCTGTGATGCTGCCTACCTGGAGGATGAGCAGGGAGGCGCCTGTAGTGGGGGCTGTTTGGAAGGACATCCCGGAGGCCCAGAGCAGATGCTGAGCCAGGCCCCAGGGAGGGTAGAGGGGAGAGTGGCAGGAGGTGGGTCTGCTGGGGAGCATGCCTCTTGTCCATTAGAGATGTGGCCCCGACGCCCTGAAAGCAGTTGTGTGTGCACACTGTGGCCTGTGCTAGAATGTTCAGTGGCACCCCCTGCCCCCAAATTTGGTGAAAATCTTGAGGTGGGAAGCAATCAGTTGGAAAGTTAATTTTGTTTATAAAGATTGCTTTTAGGTTATTTTTTCATTGACTTTAATTATTTTTTGCTAAGATTTTTCCCTCCTGAAGTATCCAGGGCTGCCAGGGTTCTACCCCCACAATTCTATGTGCAAGCTGTGTTCTGAGTGGGAGTGGGTGCAGAGGACCAGCCTCCAGCCAGCAGCCCGTCCAGCCACTGCGTTGGCATTTCACTGGTGGTTCACATGGTTCAGAGTTCCAAAGGTCTGAAAAAGTATGGAGATTGAGAGTGAACTCTCCTCCGCCAGCTGCCCCCCCTGCTGCTGCTAGCCTCCCTCTTGGAGCTGGTCGGGATCCTGGTGGCTCTTTTTATGACACTGAGCAAATGTTTTTTCTAAGCCTTGCTTTTTTCTTAACATTCATTTGGAGGATTTTCGTATCAGTACCTAGAAAGCTCCTCATCCTCCTTCCTGGCTGCGAGGCATTTCCTTAAATTAGTGTTCTGTGATTGAATCTGCTCGTGTGTGGACACTTGGGCAGCTCTGTTTGCTGGCTGAGCCTTGCCACAGGGGTAGCTGGGCTGAGGGAGAGGAAGGCTGGACTGAGGCTGAGTGCTTGCCTAGCACGCTGGAGGCCCTGGGCTGGATCAGCCTCAGTCCAGCCTTCCTCTCCCTCAGCCCAGCTACCCCTGTGGCAAGGCTCAGCCAGCAAACAGAGCTGCCCAAGTGTCCACACATGAGCAGATTCAATCACAGAACACTAATTTAAGGAAATGCCTCGCAGCCAGGAAGGAGGATGAGGAGCTTTCTCATCACTGCAGAAACAGACAAAATGCACAAAATCCCAAACACACATACAAACAAAAGCCAAACAAATGGCCCTTGTGCTTTCCATCTCTAGGCTAACGGGGCAGAAGGACTCCTGTCTCCTTAGACAAGACGATCTCCCTGAGTGGTGGTGACCCCGAGTCTGTTTCTTGCTGATTGACACAAGTGCCCTGGCTTCAGCCCCATGTTTTCTCTTCCCCAGAAAACAAGCACATGACCCTCATCGAGAGCTGCAGCCTGCTGTACACCCTGCGGCTCCACCCGCCGCTGGAGCCTGCTTTCCACCTGGTGCCCCAGAACCTGCTGGTGTCGGGGCTGCAGCGGATCCCTGGCCTCCTCCCCGCTCACAGCGAAACTGGTGAGGCTCCTTTGGTTCTCTCTCTGTGGGTCTGTGGTTCAAGGTTGGACCTCAGAGGACCCAGCCTCCTCCAGGTGGGTGAGTGGCCACAGTCCCACTCTAATTCAGCACCCAGCCTGGGGAGCAGGCAGCAAGGCCATCCGTCCCTGTCCCTTCTGGGGAGTGAGCTGCCATCCTTGTGTCACCTTTGCCTTCTTTTCTGGTAAATACTCTCATAAAACACATCGTCCATCTCCCCATGATGGTGGCCAGCAAAGACACTATCGCTGTGTCCCACCCTTGCTGTGCCCTAGTTTTAGGAACTCATTGTCATTATAACTTCTCAGTTGTGGTGAAATATATATGACGTGCAGCTTGCCACCTGAGCTGTCTTTCGGGGGACTGTCAGGGGTGAGCACCTTCACACCACTGTGCAGCTGCTGCCTTCGCCATTCCAGAATGTTCTCATCTCCTCCAGCTGAAGTTCGAGCCCCTAACCCCGAGCTGCCCACTCTGCCTCCCAGCCCTGAGCTTACAGTGTCCTCCTCAGCCCCTGGTGTGAGTCCTACCTGTGACCTCCCCAAATGGGAGGCCAGACAAGTGGGCCTCGTTGCCCCTGCTTTGAGTGAAGGGTGAAAACCAGTGCCTGGCCCTGCCTGCTGGGCTGTGGCCCCGTCTCGCTGCCCTGGGCATGTCCTGGGCCCTGGCCAGGGGACCCTGAGCTCCGCTGTGGTGTGTTGTCCTGCTTGTGCCAATGCTGAGGACCTTGTTGCATGTGGATTTTAGGGTCACTGTGGCGGGCGTCTTGACCTGTGCTCTGGGGGCCGGTGGTGTATCCATCCCTCTGTGACTGTGCACAGGTGTCTGTGGGATTAAGCTAGGACAGGAAGCATCTGCAGGTCCCCGTGGAGTTGCTGCTTCTTGTGGGTGGGGTGGTGACAGAAACTTAGGAGCCCGGAAACACCTGTTTTGTTCTCAGTATCTTGTGGGGAGCTGGGGTACAAAGGGAGCTGGTGGCCAAAATCGGGCTTCTGGATGGAGAAGCAGGAGGTAGCTGAGAAGTCCCCTCAGGGCTGTCCTGAAGCACGGGTGTTCAGCCCGGCCTGGCTTCGCTCTCCTGTGTGGAGTAGCCAGTCTGGCGCTGAGGCACTGGTCACCTGCGGGTGGTGCCTGAGGAGCTGCAGAAATGAAGGGCACTTCATGTGTCATTATTGAGTCTAAGGAGCCAGGGACCCTGAAAGAGGAGCCAGTGCAGCCCTGGGGTGGGTGGGTAGAGAGTGCTGACTCCATGCAGGTGCTCCCGAGCCGAGCCATGGGATGTGGCTCTTGCTGGCTCCCCAGTGACAGTTTTGGAAGAGAAGCCAGGGTGCGCAGCCTCGGCTGGTATGCAGGGTGCCAGGTCGAAAGTGCCGAGAGTGCTCACCCAGGTGTCGGCTCTGCTCCGAGTTCTGCCCAGCAGCTTCTGCGCCCTCGTGACTGTCCCGTGGAAAGGGTTTCCGCCAGATGATGGTCTGCATCGGGGAGGGCCGTCTGACCGGGCTTTCTTAGTGGCGGTCTTCGTTGCTCACTTGCAGGGGTGGATTTTAGGTTCATCTGTGACATGCAGCAGTGGGAGGACAGAGGTGAAGTTTCTGTTGTGTCATTGTCAGGCCACACAAGGTCGTGATTCCCAACGCGGAGAGGTCCCGTGTGTGTGGCGGTGTCACAGCCGGGATGCTGGTAAGGTTAAGCCAGGGTGGCTCGGGCTCCCTGAGTGAGGACGCCCGCTCACGGAAGTCCAGGTGGGCTTTCCAGAACTAGAACCCAAGGCCATGTGGGGTGCTCAGGGAGGGGTGGTCCAGTTTTCACGGTGCCCTTAGCTCTGGAGGAAAGAGTGCGCCCCTTTGCAGGGAGGGGCCTGTGATCCCCAAAGTGCCTGAGGACAGCAAGCGCCTGGCCACTTCCAGGAGGTGGGTGGAGTTGTGGGGGCTGGGTCTGGTGACCGCAGTGGCGGTCCGTCCGGTCACTGTGTGGCTGGGACTTGGTGTTCGTTGGGGCCTGATGGTTTCGGGGGTGGAGCGAGCCTCTGTTGCTGGAGACCTCAGATCCCTGCGGCCCCGCCTGCCCTCCCCAGGCCTTGTTTTCTGTTTTCCCTCTGTAAAATGGGGACAGGACTGTTTGGGGGAGAAAGTGAGATGGACTAGCAAAGTGCCAGCACGTGAGCTGCTGCTCCTGCCTCGGGACCTGCTGTCTCAAGTTCAGCTGAAGCCCACGCTTCCCTCCCTCGGAGCGCGTCCTGGAAGCGCTGATCTTTCCCAGTCCTTCACGTACGTGGAGAGAAGGCTCTGCTCTGACCCCGCTGCTCTTCCTCAGTCTCGCTTCCTGAGGCCCAGGGCACCTGGGCGATGGAGCCAGGCTTGGGAGCTGGGCACTTTGCCCCAGAGTCTGCGACACTCATAGGATGCCCAGCCCTGCCCTGGCCTCCCAGCTCCTCCAGACCTAGAAGGCGGGGCTCCTCTGGTGTCCCGGAGGGAGCTCCTCTTCCTCCGTGGGGCTTCCTTGCCGCTCTGCAGTCCTGGGTTGCAGTCGTGGTCATGGCCCCTGGGGATGGCCACGGAAGTCTGCTTTCTGCCCAGGCCTGGGCTGCTCTGGGATCACTGGGCTCTGCCACTGGCCAGCTGCCCAGTGGCTCCACTCCTTCTGCTGCATTGTTGCCCTGTGGAATAGGCACTGGGCACCAGGGTGGCTCTTCCTGAAAGGAGGTCCTTGTCCTTAGTTGTTGAGATTTCTTGGGGGAAAAAACCCAGCAGCAGGCACTGGTGATAGGTGAGCCTGGTCCAGCTTCAGACACCACCGGTCTGTTGTCAGGATGGACCTCGGCAGTGGAGATGTGTGCCCGCCTGGCTGGACGCAGCTGTGTGTGGGCCCCGCCCCCTCTTGGATGTACAGGCCAGTGTTACCAGGCGCTCGCCAGCTCCGCGTCCAACTTCCATTCTCCGTGGCTTCTCGGTCCTCACGGTGGATCCTGTGCTCATGGACTCACCTGCTCACCACAACTGGTTTCCATCCCCAAATCAAGACTCAGCTCTTCCCGCCACTGGTGGGAGTTTGCGGAGCCATGGGAAGCTAACGAGTCTGCGGCACACGTCCTGGCTGGTGTGGAACAAGGGGACACTCAGCAGAGAGGGTGACCAGATGGGGATGGTGGCTGTTAGTAGGGTGGCCCCTGAGCCCCAGGTGTTCTTTTGCTAAGTATAGTGTGGAATGCACAGCCAGGCTGTTCCGAGGATTTAGGACTGTGCTCTCGTGGCCTATGTGTGCCGCACATCTCTCCTGGGAGCCAAGCGAGGCCTGCGTCCTCGTCAGGGTTTACGGTGACTCTAGAGCGACTTTGCAGGTAGTGAGACCCACAGGCTGGGGGGGCATGGTCTCCCCCCTTGCTCAGCTGTGGAAACTGAGAGTGGCAGTGCCTGGTCCAGGGCCATGAGCAGAGCTGGGTCCACACCAGGCCTGGCTCCCAGGCCCGCCTGCCTCCAGAGAAGCTCCTCAGCTCTCCTGAGGAGGCGGTGCCTTGGCGACTCTTGGCGGACCTGACTTCTTCCTGCGGACAGGTCCTGCTGTGCGACACCCCGTAGTTGTGACCGGCTGGCCGCTGTGTGCAGGGCAGGAGGTGCAGGGGCGGTGGCTGGCCCTGCTGTGGCTGCAGCCCCTCCATGTGACTCCCTCCTGGCTCCAGGCTACTCAGCTCTCTTGCTATAGCTGGTGTGTCCTCTGTTCTGTCACCAGTGCTGCCAGCAACTGGGTCGTGGCCTTTGGTGCCCCCTTTTCTCTGTCCCTGTTTTGTTCTCCTGCAACCCTGCCCGTGCTTAGCTTCTCATCTCCCCGTGCCCCCGAGGAGGCTCGGTCCATGACCCTGGGATCCCCTTGTGTGCACTGCAGCTGGTCATCTTTCACTGTCACATCTGCATTTTGAACATTCAGATGCCTGTGGCCTGGGGTTCTGCACCAGCATGCCACACCTCGTGTGGGCGAGGAGGACACTGGGTTTCCCCTTCTGTTTCTGTAGAAGTTAAGAAGTCAGTAGAGTCGAGGTCAGCACTGTGTGAGCTGGGCATGTCGTCACTGTCCTTGCCAGAGGGTGGAGTCTGCGTGTCCTTGCCACCTTGTGGGGTGGCCATGCCTTTGCTGCCCAGTGACAGGGATGTCAAGTTGGAGTGTGCTGGGGGTAGTCCAACAGACAGTGCCCTGGGGCCTGCGGGAGTTGAGGGTGGGGCAGGGGTGTCCTGGGAGTCTCGGCTTTCTGTGGTGGCTGATAGAAGTCCCTGGGTGGGGCGCTGTGGATGGTGCCACCAGTGAAGGCTGAGAGCGGGGGCCTCAGCACGGGAGGAGGTGCAGGACTTGCAGGTGCACATGGGCGTGACCACCTCCCTTCAGTGGCATCCCGTCAGTGACATCCACCTGGAGCCCTCACGTCTGCTGACAGGGCCCCTTGCCCCAGGTCCAGCCTGCTGTGTGGCCAGTGGCCTTGCTGGTCTAGAGCAGAAGGTTCTGGGTGGCCGCTGTCATGCCCTCGTGAGTGAAGCAGCCGTGCTGCTGGCCAGTGTGGTGCAGGCCCTCGGGTGGGCGGGCTGAGAGGGCACCCACGAGCACCCCCGCCCACCATCGAGGCGAACGTGTGCATTAGGTGGAGGATACAGTTTCCGTCTGCCTAGTGGGGGGCATCTGCAGAAGCCACCGGGGCACAGCGGCCTGTGTGTTCTCATCTTGCTCTTCTCCTGGGCCCGCTCGCCTCCTCGGCCTCCTCTCCCCCTCCTCTCCTCCTCTCCTCTGGCTTACTTTGCTGGGATGCTCTCTGCTCACCTGGAGTGGCCTGGGCGCTGGTCACCTTTCCAGGCCCCTGCTGGCCTTGCCATTGTCTTCCCAGAAGTAGCACAGGAGCCTTGGGTGCTGCGGGGGCCTCCCACCTCCCTGCTACCTCGCTCCCTGCCCCCACTGCTTCCTGTCTAGCTGGGTGCAGGGTGTCCCCAGCTCAGGTTGTCTAGGATGCTTGCTCAGCCACCGCGCAGATGGTGGACTTCAGGCCATCTTCCCCATCCCTCAGTGGGCAGTGGAGGGCCGTTGAGCACATTCACATTGTTGTGCAGCCCTCTCCGCCATCTGTCCCTGGGTTCTTGTGGACACAAAGGCAAAGATGAACCTTCTTCCCTGCTCTCCTGCCCTCCCTCTGACCGTGTTTTCCTTAGCACCAAGTGTTTACTTAACTTTGGAATTATCTTTTAGAAACCTAAGACCTAGTATGCAAATAACCACAAAAACAGAGGAAGAGTTGGAGGTAGGGGAAGATTGCAGTGGCCGGGAGAGGAAACACAGATCCCTATGTGGGTTGGGAAGCGGCTGCTTCTCCTGGTCCTGCAGCGTGGAGCAGATCCAGCTCCCACCTCAGCTGTGCTGTGTGCCCGCTCTGCACTGGGGGTGACCTCAGGGAGAAGGCGAGGCTTCTGGGTCAGAACCAGGGCTTGGTTCTTGTGGTGCCAGCCCCGTCTGTGTGTCTGCTTGCTGCAAGATGTCAGCACATGGTCCCATTTCCAGCTGGTTCGGGTAAATGCAGTGGCATTGGTGTGGCTGAGGAGGTGGCGCTGAGGGAACCCAGCTGAAGGGCAGTGGACGTGCTTTGCTGTCTGCCCTGTGTTCTTTGAGTGGCCCACTTGCAGTTTGCCCCTGGAGGAGGTTTGCTGGAATCTGAGTGGCAAGTGCAGTTTGTGCACCTTAGCTCAGTGGGTGGCCCGGCGTGCTGTGTCCAGGTGACTCCCCTGCCTCCTCCTGGCCTCGAGGTCCCACTGCCTGTGGTCTGAGGCGTGGGGTTCCTCTGCCTGCTATCCCGTGCCATCTCACACGAGCCTCTCACCGCAGGCGACGCCCTCCGGAAGCCTCGGCTCCAGAAGCCCGTCACGTGGCACTTGGACGACCTGTTCCTCACCCTGTGCCCTTCCCTCGGGAGGTTCGAGGAGGAGCTGGCGCAGCTCCTCACCTGCGATCACGTCCAGGAGGTACGTCTCACCTGCTGCGAGGAGGGCATCCTGAGGGCTGGGCCAGCTGCCAGAGTCTGGTGCTGCTGGGGTGGACGGTGTGCCCAGGGGATGTGGTCCTGTCTCTCCCAACTTTGTGGCTGAAGAGGGACACTGTTTCTGTCTCTGAGTTGGTGTAAAACAGGTTTCCTGGGACCCATTTCCTCCTCAGACCCCAGAGATCCTCCAGCCCCCCATCCTGGAAGGTGACAAAGGTGCTGTTGGCTGGAGACACTGACTCTCATCTCAGTAGATGACAAAACACTCCTCACTTAAAGCAGATCATGACCCCAAGTGGACATGGGTGACCAGGCACTGTGGCTCATTTCAGGAGGTGACTGGAGAGTTGTTGCTCACCCCTAAAGGCAGCTGAGAACGTCTCACCCTTGTCTGACCCTTGGCACTCTGCCATCCACATGGACACATTCCTAGAAGCCTTAACCTGGGAGCCCATGGGAGCACTCCTGTCCCCCTCTGTCACTGCATGCCCTGGCAGGGTGCTTCATGCTCCTGGTTGGGGGGTCTGCCCACCCATCAGGCAGGGACGTGCATGTGGCCATAGTGAGACATAGCACACGTGCCCCAGCGTGCACGTCAGCTCCTGTGTGCTGCTCAGGCTGCCCTGCAGCAGGACCCCCACACTGAGGGCCCCTCTTCCCGTCCAGTGATGACAACTTGCAGGCGGCAAGACCTGAGTGCGAGGACAGCTCAAGCTCTGCCCCCCCCCCCCCACCAGCTTCCCTGGGTATTCTCATGCAGCTCATTTGTGCACCCGAAGATCCTCAGAGCCTCTGCAGGTTTGGGGGACTCCTCATTTCTTTCTTTGTCCCGGATGCCCGGCCTGGCCTCTGTTTTCCTCTGGACGGCCCAGGAACAGGAGGTGGGCTGCACATGGCTTCCGTGCTGCCTGCGCCTGGTGCTGACTGCTCTGGAGCTGAAGCCACCAGCAGGGAGGAGGGGTGGCCCTCTAAAGGACGGGAGGAGGGGCAGCAGAACTGGAAGAGGGAGCTGCATCTTGGCCTCCTGGGACACCGAGGGTGCTCACTCATGGCTTTTCCACAAAAAGCTTTGCCACAGATGCCAGGAGACCGAGGGGCATCTCCTTGCGTCAGTCAGGCCACAGAGGGCGAGGGGCTTGGCAAATGGAAGAGAGGAGAAAGGAGCCTGGGCTCCTGGTCCAGCCTCCCGCTCCCAGGTCTTCCTGCTGCCCGGTGTTTGCTTCTTGTCCTGGGTTGTCTGGACGAGTGTGGGTTTGCCTCGTTTCACCTTTATTTTCCACGAAGCCGCCTTTTCTTTGTGCTGTCTTTGCTGGACACTGTGCAGGGCTGTTTGTCGGAGCAGCCTGCGCACTGTCTTTGCTGTGTGGTGTTCCTGTGAGTGCCCTGCCACGTGTCTGTCCATCAACAGGGTGGCCTTCTCGGCTGCTTCCAGGCGGGGCCGTTAGGACCCTGCTGTGCGTGTTCTTGTGCATGGATCCTGGCTCTTGGTGGAATTTTGAGCGGGAGGCAACTCATCCTTGGTTGTGTGCAGGTAGCTGGCAGGTCAGCTGGAGGCTGGCTGCAGTGTCTCTGAGGCCACAGCCTCTGCCCAGAGCCACAGTGGTCTTTAGAAACACAGGCAGCTAGTGCCTTTCCTCCTGCTCAGACCTCCTGCTGGCTTCGGCTCCTCACTGCCCTCAGGCTGACGCTGGGCACCTGGCCTTGTATGCCGGACCTGCGCAGGGTATGGGCTTTCTCTGCCGGCTTCCTGACCTGAGCTGCTCCCTGGACTCACCTGTGGACGCGTGCTGGCCACTGGGCCTTTGGACATGAGGCTCATTTCCTGGCATTCTTCCTATAGGCCTTCTTTGGCCCCTGTGCAAACCTGTATGGGTCTCCTTCCCCTCAGCTGAGCCGCACCTCTCCAGTGCACCGTGCCTCGGGGAGCGCCTGGTTTTCTTCTCTGCCCACGGTTGCCCTCCCTCTGCTCTAGGGAGGATGAGCTGTGGGTGCACCATGCCCTGCCAGGGCACTTGTGGCAGGGCTGGAGTCTCCACTTGTGGGAGCAGGTGGTCCTCTCACTCGGCTCCCACTCTCGTGGCCTACGAAGTGAGCAAGTGACTGGTTCCCCGTGAGCAAGCTGGCTTTTTCGCTTCTTCTCTTCTTAGAAACTAGTTCTGCCTAACATGGTCACACGTGCAGGTGTGGAGCAGAAGCAGGCTGTGCAGCAACCATTTTCTAGGGAGATCCGTTGTTTTCTTATTTTTCAGAGTGGGTCGTGTGAAGGCAGAGATGTTTTAAGAGTGCCATGGTTGAATATTACCTATTCCTAAAAACAACTTTACTGTGTGTTTCTATTTTGTTTATCTTATGTTTGTGTTTTTGTTCCTATCCAACTGGCAGATACTCAGTTGTCTCTGAGGTTTAATTTCCATTATCCAAAGACTAATAGGCTGAATTTAGGTCCATTCACTTGATTAATGGGTACTGGAAAATTCAGTCGCTTTGCAAAGATTGCATGATTTAATAAGTGCAAGTGGCCTGGACGAATACCCCTGTTCACTGGTCAGAGCGCCTGTTCATTTTCTGTTAAGATGAAGCACTTTAATATCTGGTGGTCACGTTGAGGCCGACCCCGTTGCTGTTGGTTCGTGACTTCCTGCCTGAGTGTACGTCATCCTCGTCCTGCCCTTTCTTCCCAGAGCCTCAAGTCTCTGGGGGCACAGAGTTGAAACTGGGTGTGCTCTGCGTGTGGGCACCTCTCTATCATGTGTCCCCTTGTCTCAGGAGAGTGAGCTTCCAGACCTCTGGGCCCTCTCTGTGGAGGGAGCCGAGGTCCATGGGGAGGAGGCTGCTCATCTGGGAAAGCTGAGCTCTGGAGAGCTAGAGTAGCCTGGCCACCAGGCACCGCAGGGCGTGCTGCTTGGAAAGGACGGTGGTGTCGCAAGGACTCCCCTAGGAGGTGCTGTGGCCAGCAGGCACGGTGCGGTTAAGTACCTGACCTTTGCTTGGACTCATCTGCTTGCCTGCCTGCCGGGGCTCCTCTGGCCACCCCTCTTTCTGGCTGTGTGGGACTCATTCCATGTCCCTGTGCCTCTTGCAGGGGGGTGGCCTGCTGGATGGTGGGGCCCTAGAGGTCCTGGAGCGGCGCCTGCATGTGGGTGTGCACAACGGCCTGGGCTTTGTGCGGAGGCCGCAGGTGGTTGTGCTGGTGCCCGAGATGGATGTGGCCATGACGCGTTCGGCCAGCTTCAGCAGGAGAGTGAGCTCCTCCTCCAGGACCAGGTATTCTCCCTGGGGCCCAAGGTGCGTGGGGACGCAAGCTGTGGTGCAGGCTGGTGTGGAGTCACCACTGGGGCTTTTCCCTGTCACCTTTCTTCCACTTGCTCAGTTATGCCCCATGAGCAAATTAGTGCACTTGTAAAAAGCCCGTTCTTGTGTTCTGACACTTTAGAGTTTGCATTTTGGACACTTCCTGCTGTGGCAGCTGAGGGTCCGGGGAGCCCTTGGCATGCTGAATCCAGATGTGTCTGGGATTAGTTTCCCAAATGATGCAGCAGTTGCTTCCCAATCCCCTGTCCCTCTGTCACCACAGGGATCTCTTGATGCAGCAGGGGCTGCTGTCCTCCACAGCAGTCAGTCTCAGAGAATGGGACCCTCCTCCACGTGGTGCTTCTGGGGACTTGGCTGCAGGGTGCGCTGGCAGTCTGGAAAGGTGCTGCTTGTGGCACTTGGGAGAAGGAAGCACTGGCTGGGGACTGCCCAGGGCCAAGCACATGCAGGACAGCTCTGCACAGGTGCCCAGGCCGTGTCGGCCGTGCTCCTGCGCCCCTGGTCCCTGGGTAGGGATAGGCACAGGTGGGGCGTGAGAGACACTCTAACGTGTCCCTGTGTTTTGTTTTTGCTCCAGCTCTGGAAACCAGGCCCTGGTTTTGAGAAGCCGCCTGCGACTGCCTGAGATGGTGCAGCACCCGGCCTTCGCCGTGGTCTTCCAGCTGGAGTATGTGTTCAGCAGCCCCGTGGTGGCGGACGGCAACGTGAGCATCGCCCTCTGTGCTCAGGCCTCATTGGGTGACGAGGACACAGTGTTTCCCCCTCAGAGCTGGTTGTGAGCAGCAGTAGGGCAGCAAGTGTGGCTCATGTCTCGAGAGCCTCTTCCTGTGCCAGCCACCTGTCCCTGGCAGGAGCAGGTTCTGTTGGGGACAGTGGTGCCCAGTTCAGTATGCTTCATGTGTCGAGATAGCATTGATCACAATCACAGAAGTGACGATCATTTTGAAAGACGAGGCCATTTGGTGTACTTTTCATAGGATCTTAAGCATAGTACAGCTTGAATCTGCGCAGGTGATAAAGTTCTTACAGTCAAACTTGAGTGTATCTGCATCACAACCAGGAGTCGGAGTTCACAGGTGCAGGTGAGGAACTGTGTGCACAGACATCTCTTCAGCGCTGGTGTAGATTTAGTTTTCTGTTTGAGAAAGCCATTTTAGCAAGTCACTGGGCCCGCCCACCGTGGCTTTCACATGTCGCTGTCCAGCTTTCCTTGAAGAGGCCTGGCGATAGTGCTGGCTGGGCCTCGTGGTCCGGCGGTGGTGCACAGCGTTCTTTTGTTGCCGACCTCCTCTAGCAGTGCGCTGACCTGCACGTCCCCCACCCCAGCCTGTGATTCAGGGCCCCATCAGGGGGAAATTCCAGCCCGCCAGGCATTGGAGCCAATCTGAGGTCCCAGCTGCTTTGATGAACCTGTCGTTCCCAGTTCTGTTTTATTAATTATCAGCAATCTCAGCTACATTTCAGCCGTGTGCAGATACCCTGGCATGGGTGGGCCTCTCCGGTGGGCCTGGCTCCTCGAGGGCTGGGGCTTCAGGGCTGAAAAGCCAGCTGGAAGACCGGGTCGTAGGGTGCACCCTGGGCTCTGTGGGTGACTTGGGTGCTGCTGCCCAGGGGGGGAGTGGTGCGGGCCAGCAGGATAGCAATGTGGGCCTGTCACCCTGGTGGGGCTCCCTGTTGCTCTGCACTCTCCCCGGGGCAGTCTGTATGCTGAACTGAGGCGTCTCGTGCAACGCCTGGTCTAGTGCTCAACCAGTGGCACGTGGCGCCAGCTCTGCTGCTGCCCGCAGGGCTCTCGGGGTGGTCGTAGCTCATCCCTTCTTTTCAGCATCCGTCTGTGTGAGGGTGGGAACACGATTGGCTGCTAGCCAGGTGGCTTGCTCTGCAGGTTTGGCCATGGCCCTGGGGGGGGCGGGCACGTCCTGCTGCAGTCCACTCCTGCTTCTCTGAGTTCTTTAGGGAGCGCTGCCTCCAGCTGGGATGAGGCCTTTTCAAATATTTATGCATCCAGGCTGCAGATTCCCATGTTTCCTTCTTCCTTTTCTTCTCTCTCTCTCTCTCTCTCTCTCTCTCTCTCTCTCTGTGTCTCTCTCTCAGCAGTGCTGGGGTTGAACCCTCATATATGCTAGGCAAGTGCTCTACCACTGACCTATACCCCAGGCCCCTTTTCTTTGCTTTTTTAAGTCTATAAAATGGACAATTCAAGCACCAGCAAAAGCAGGGTGGGTGGTAAATGGATGGTGGTCATGATCAGGTCCTTGCTGGGCCTCCCAGGCTGAGTCACTCTGAGGCAGATCTGGGCACAGTGTCATTTCATTGGTGAAGATTTTGCCAATATGTTTTTATAAGGGTTTTTTATTATGGGAAATGTTAAACAGGTAGAGAGAAGCATTAGATGACGCCAGGTCCCGTCACTGGGCTGGGGTTTGTCCGCCGATGGTGGCCAGTCTCGTCTCGGCCCTTTCTCCAGCTTGCTGTAGCCCTATGGCATCTCATCCGTAGATGGCCCACTGGGTGTCTCCAAAGGGGGTGGGTCTCTGCAGTGAGGTGCAAGTGGCCACACTCAAAGGGAAGTGAGTTTCTCAGTGCCATCAGATGTCCAGCCATCCTAGGTGGACGTTTCCAGGTCCTCTACTTCCCTGGGAGCGGAGGGGCCGCATGCTTTCCTCTGGACTGGTCCTGAGCAGCATCTGTCTGCACAGGCCGACCCTTCCCAGGGACAGTGCTGCCTCCTCACCAGTTGCCTTTCCTCTTTCTAACCTTGGAGAACAAGTGCGCAGACTCCTGCGATGCTTCAGTTTACCAGGTGCTGCAGCCACAAACCCCAAGGCCCTTCATGGATGCCTCATCTTTAAATGGTACATCTGGGCAGGTGGCCTTCTGGCCAGGAGAACAGTGGGTGGAAATTGAGTCCAGTTCATGCCCAGTCACCTGAATCTGAGTGACTTGTTTGGGCCCTGAATATTTTGTTATCACTAAAAAGAAACTAGCTGCACCGGGCCCCGGCTCCGTCCCCAGGACAGCAAGACCATGACGACCACAGACTAGCTCCAGCACCCGGCGTCGCACTAGCTGCCCGGCGGTTGCGGCCTGTGTTTAGCCACAGCAGCAGGGGCCTCTTCATTGTGGTTTGTCTTGGGTCAGCTGTGGATGGTTGGAGAAGCAGCCCCCCATGCAGCCACATCCTTGCCAGGGTGGCTGGAACCCGTGTGCCTCCTCGGGTGGAGGCCCAGCCCTGCAAGGTGGACTCCAGAGTGTGCGACTGGCCGCAGTGCCACCTCCTTCCAGCATGGTTGTGGAGGGCTGTACCTTTGTCCTAGGACCACTGCTCCCCAGGCAGCAGCCCTGCCCCATCACTAGGCCGTGAAGATCTCGCTAGTCTACCTATGTGTTGGTTCATGCTCTTTGAGCAGAACGGATTGGCTCTTGAGTTTGGGGCTCACCACATGCAGGTGCCTGGGGGTGCCCGGGCAGCGCCAGCGTGGCCCTTGGGCACTCCGTGTTAGGGCTCAGGTGTGAAGGGCTCATTCTGAAATCATTGAATCTGAATTTCTTCAAACTGAAAAATACACCTGTTATAGGATTTCTTGAGACCTTCAAAAATCATCCTACCCCATCCCTGTAGTGCATGTCCCGGTGAGGTCACCACGCAACGATGCCTTATGCAGGGGTGGTGCTCAGCATGGGGGATGCCTTCTGTGGAGGGGATCCTTCTGTAGAGGTGATCCCTATTGGGAGGTGATCCTTGGGTGATCCTTATGTACAGGTGATTCCTGTGTGGAGGGGATCCCTATGTACAGGTGGTCCTTATGTGGGGGTGATTTTAATGTATAGGTGATCCCCATGTGGAGGGGATCCCTGTGTGGAGGTGAGCCTTATGTGGGGGTGACCCCTCAGGGGAGGTGATGCCTGACCTTATGTAGGGGCAGTGTCTCTGGGAAGTGGTGGTTGTATCTCAGTCACTGAGCTTGAGGCTTGGCTTCCAGACCCCGCAGGGCCGCTGGGGCCTCTGGGCTGCCGAGTGGGAGCAGCTGGACCTGGTATTGCCACGGAGAACCTGTGCCGAATCTTCTCAGGCTTCTCTGACGGTTTTGAGGACGACAGTGACTTATCTTTTAAACACGTTTTTGTCGTGTTACAGCATGATGCAATGTTGAAGCGTGGTGTTCGGGCCATTTGGAAGGTTTTATTTTTTTGTCGCTGTTCCCTCTTGGGTTCAGTTTGAGTCTGGGGTCCCTGGGGCCCTGGGGCTCTGCCTCTGGCCCTCCCTGTGATGCCAGGCTGGCACCTGCCTCTGTCACGGGTGTGGCCGAGCTCCCTGGCCACCAACTGCTCCCTGTCTCTGCTTCTTCTCTGAGAGCAGAGCGTGGTGGCCTGCTGCACTCGGTGAGCCCTGCCATGCTGCTTTCTGGTGTGGGCTCTTGACTTCCTCTGGAGGCGAGGTGTGCAGTGGGGGACGGCCCTCGCCCTCGGAGGCTGGGCTGGTTTTCACCTTGGGAGCTGAAGGTCTCTGGCCTGTGGTGATCCAGGCCCTAGTGGTCTCAGGAGCCACCTGGTGCCGTCCCCTGGCCCCTGCCGGCTCTGCCCGCTCCAGCCAGGCTGCTCCTCAGAGAGTCAGGAGAGGACGGTCAGGCGGAGTGTCCTGGGAGTGTGAGTGCAGATGCAGCAGGCGAGTGAGCTGACTGTTAGGGTCACTAGCAATGGGCAGCCGGCTTGGTCCTGCCTAGGCAGCAGGCGGGAATCTGCTGCTCTCGAACTCGGCAAGTCAAGGCGGGGTCTGGCCTCAGGAGCCTCGAGGGCTCAGGGGATGAGCTTTTGCTCTTACAGTGACATGGCCGTCCCAGAGCGTGGAGCTGGGTGGCCTTGGCGAGTTTGGGTGGGTGTGCGCCCTGCAGGCCTGACCATTCCGTTGTTTCCTGACGTCCCCTCCCACTCCCCTCAGCGGTTGCTGGATTGGCATCTGTCCACATTTTGTCAGCTTCTGGTGGTGCTGTGACAAATTGCCACAGACCTGGTGGAGCTGCTGTCTCAGTCTTGGGGGCAGAAGCTGGGTCACTGGGATGGAGTCAAGGTGTCGCAGGGCTGTGCCTCCTGCCCAGCTTGGCGAGGATCCATCTGGCTCCTCCGGCTTCTGGTGGTCGCTGGCCTCCCTCAGCTGTGGCCACATTGGTGCAGGAAGGACCTGAAGGACAGTCTTCAGGGGGCTCCTGAAGGACTCCCCGCTTCATCTCTGCCTTGCCTCCCCCTCTACCTCGGTTCTCTGTGCTTCTCTTGGGAGGACAGTTGTGATGTCCAGGTCTCCAGATGACCTGGGATAATGTCTCCTTCTCAAGGGCCTGGTCACACGTGAAATGACTTTTTTCCTTAGAAGTTGCAATTTATCCGTCCCAGGGACAAGACCCTCACATCTTTAAGGGCTGTTGTGGAGCCCGTGACAGCCATAGATTGGTCTTGCCCATTGGTGACTCATCTACACAGCCTATTGTGGCAGGTGGTGTCTGGCCTCTTCCCTGGCAGGTAGATGGACCCTCACCTGTGAGGGTGAGGTGCTGCTGTGTTGTAGGTGGTACTTCCTGCCCTTCCTGGGAGTCCCTGGAGATGTGTCTGTTTCCCTGGGTGGGCTCTGGGGAGCCTGCGAGCGTCCCACTGCCCACCTTCCTGCCGTCGTGGTTTGCTCTGTGGGAAGTGGTGCTTCCCTACAGCTGTGATTCACATCCCCCAGAGACCGGGCTTTGGTTCTTGTTGGTGTGCTTGTAGCCGATGGTCACCTTCCTCCGTACGGTCCCACCGTCCACACCTCTGTGTGGGCTGCTCTCTCCTACCATGGAGCAGGGAGGTGGCGACTTCCGTGCACTTTGGGTGCACACCCTTCATCAGAGGCATGTTCGTGAGTCTTTGCAGTCTGTGGCCTTATTGTTTTCTTAACATTGTGCTTGTTTAAAATGGCTTAGGAAGACTTTATTTCTTTAAAGATCTTTTATTTGGAAATAATGTCAAACTTACAGGTATTTGCAAAACCACGGAGGGCTTTGGTTCGTCCTCGAAGCTCCTGTCCCTGTAGTGTGACTTTCTGTGTTCGCTCCTGTGCTCTGGCCCTCCTCCTGCAGGTGGTGTGCACGTGTGTGCGTGTGTGTACATACATGCTTTTCCTGACCCACGCGAGGGTACGCTGTGGACGCTGTGGCCCTGACCCCGGGAGCCCAGCGAGTGCACCTGGAGGCTGGGGTCTGGCCTTTGGATGCTGTGCTGTTGTCACCGTGGCTCGTTGAACACCAGCTGGTGCTTTGGTCCAGCTGGTTGTTGGTCAGCCCTTGACAGCCCTCTCCTCCAGGAGTGGCTAGGGTCACGGACTGTGTCCAGCATCCTTATCTCTTGGCCTCCTTTAATCTGGGGCAGTTCTTCCATTTTCTTGCCTTTATGATGCATTTTTAATGTGCAGTCTTCTTTCTTGTGAAACTTCCAGAAAATGGTTCTATTTTGCCTCTACTGCTTCCCCACAGTGGAGTCACCTACAGCTTCCTGGGAGAGTACGGAGTGAGGTCATCCGTCTCAGGGCCATGCCTGGAGGCTCACGCTGTCCACCTGCTGTCCATCTGAGGTCCCACAGGGCCTTGTTGCTTTTTCTCTTAGTGAGTGGTCTTGGTGTCCTCTGGGACCAAGATGCCTGCCTTCATGTGGGTGTCCCCCGGGGTCTTCCCTGATGCCTGGTGCAGACAGAGCACCTCCTACATGCCTGAGCACATGGGCCTCTTCCAGCAGGGCCTCCCTGGCCCTGCTGATGGACCAACGCCTGTCCACTGGGTGCTGTGGGTGTGGACGTTCTGTGCCTGGGTATCCTGGTGCTCAGGTTGTCCCAGGCTTGGCCGGATGGAGTCCCTCAGGCTGGCCTGTGTCTGTGTGGCCGCCTCTGTGAGTTGGACACTTTCGGGCATCTTCCCTGTTCCAGCCCTGGCCCTGGCTTTCCTGTGAGGAGCCGTGGTTTCCATGCTCTATTTCAAAAGAACCTGATTTTTATAAGTTTTAAGTTTACAGAACAATGTGAGGATAGTGTGGAGAGTCCCCACGTGCCCCACACCCAGCTTCCCTGCTGTCAGTGTTATCGCATGGGACATTTGCCGTGACTCACCGACCAGTACGGGTACCTTGTTACCTGCTGCCCTTTTCTGGGATCTCCAGGACGTCCCCTGCAGCTAACTGTCACATCTCCTTGAGCTACAGGAGACAGAGTTTCTTAGACCTTCCTTGTCTTTGATGAGCCCTGGTTCTATTTATTTGTTTTTATTTTGATTTTTATGGTATTGGGGATTGAACCCAGGGGCGCTTAACCACGGAGCCACATCCCCAGGCTTTTTGGTATTTTATTTTGAGACAGGGTCTTTGCTTAGGGCCTGGCTAAGTTGCTGAGGCTGTCTTTGAACTTGGGATCCTCCTGCTTTGGCCTCCTGCGTCACTGGGATTATAGTTGTAGGCGTGTGCCACTGTGCCTGGCTCTGTGGTTCTTTTTAAAGGGGAATGTGTGAGAGATCTTGATTTGATGCCGGTTCCATGGACAGAGCTAGGAAATTTGACACGTGAACTCAGACACTTCCTCACATCGTAGGCGTGTGAGTGAGCAGGTCATGCATATGCTGAAGCACACGCACTCTTACACACTTCCCCACACACACTCACAGGTACTTGCTGGCCTTTGTCTTGCTGCTCCCAGCGCTGTCTGCACCTGCCCTTTGCCTGGTCCTGGAGCACCAGAGTGGAGGATTTGTGCAGCCATTCCCTGTCCCGAGACCATGTGTGTGGCCCGTGGTGTGTCCCCACGTCTCTGGGTTTGTCCCAAGTGTGGGGAAGTTGCTGAGTTGCACTGGGCCTTCTGTTGTTTGCTTTCAGTTTTAGTTATTTCCCCTTCCCTTCCTCATTGATGGGGTTCTGCCTTTCGAGTGTCCAGAGCACTGATGTGTTCAGAATTCTCCAAAAGGCACCGTGGGCAAGCATCTCACTCTTTTGAGTCTTTTCCACCCCATGGCTCCAGCTCTCGGGGGCAGCCAACTTGGTGTTTCCTGGCTCATCTTTCTTGGGCTGCCTTTTGTGGATGTAACTGGAGGCTTGTGTTTTCTCAGGCTCCCTAGCGTGCAAGGGCCAGCAGGCTGCCTGTGTGCGTCTGTGTTGCTGTGGTGCACTCCTGGGAGTGGCAGTGGGCTTCTGGATCCTTGTTCGGCTGCATAGTACTCTGTCCTGTGTCCAGGCTGCTGTGCCCTGGGCCCAGGTGCTGCATCTGGGTGTTCAGGTGGGCCCACCATGTGCAGCTGTGTAAGGAGGGGGAGCACTTTTGCATCGAGAGAGGTGCATCTTGGGGGCTGAAAAGAGCCCGCTGGGCTCAGGAGATGCACGTTTTGCTGCACATTGTCGAGATGCCCTCTGTAGGGCTGGGTCCTGCTCAGTTCCCATGGGTGATGCCCTGGTCAGGGTGCTCCACAGCATGGTCAGCGCTGCAGCATGGTTCTGAGTTCTGCTGAGAGGTGGAACCACAGTTGGTGTCTCTCCAATGATGAGTGACCTGGACGTGTTTCCACATGGTTGTGAGTGGCCTGTTCATGCTCCTGGCTGTTTTATATAGAGTGTCTCCTGGTCTCTGCATTAGGGGTATCTGTTCTTTACCTGTGATAAAGTGTTTTCTTCCAGTTTTGTTGACCTTCCCTACTTCTTGCCATGTAAACATCATTTTTTTTTTATGTGTGGTACTGGGGATGGAACCCAGGGCCTTGCGCACGTGTTAGGTGGGTGCTCTGCCACTGAGCGACACACCGGCCCTAAGACATTGTCCACATCAGCTTTCGGTCTTGCAGCCCTCCTTATTCCCAGGTGGAGGACCCTCGCACCCCTTGCTCCCCAGGTGCAGCTGGCTTGGGCGCCCCCCCCCCCCCCCTTCCAGTGGCACCACTGGCTCCCCACACTCGGGATGGTCCTCGTCACACGCTCAGCTGTGTGTCGTCGTCCCTCTTGGGTCCTGTCTATTTCCAGGTGCCATGGGCTCTAGTTTGGAGGCTGCTGTATCCTCAGGCCTGGCCGAGTGAGTGTGGCCACGCGGCTCTGCCTATCCCTCGCTCTCTGGTGATTCTCACATATTCCTTTCTCCAGAGGAGCTTTTGCAGCAGGGGCGTGACGCTGCTGACCTTCTGCTGGGGCTCTAGTGAATTTGCAGAGGAACTTAGAGAGGGTTTGCATTTGAGGATGTTGGGCTGTCTCGGCCAAGAACGCACCTCTTTGGTGCTTTCACGTCTGTTCTGGTGCCTTCTGAAGAGCTTCTTCTGGTTTTGAAAGTGGATGGCATGCTTCACGCCACAGTGAGTCCCTGTGCAGCGGCAGGGAGTGGGCGTTCCTTTCCCTCTGCCCTCTGACCCGCCGCCGTGTTGGCATTGTCCTCGTGGGTGGTCATCAGTGTTTTAAAACCGGACCAGCACTGTGCAGAACTCTCACTGCGCGGCGCCTGCTTTCTGGATTAAGTTTGACTTTTGAGGTTATTAAGGGTGCACATGCAGTTGTGAGCAATGAAGCAGAGCAGGCCTGTGTCCTTGTCACCCAGCGCTAACACTGACCTTGATGAGCGTATATTCTGGTCTCAGGTCCTGCTGGTCAGCGTGGTCCTTCTTGGCTGGTGTCCTCTGCGTCCTCCCCAGGAACTCTGCCTGTCGCAGGACATTCTTCTGCCCTGCCTCCGCCAGGCCCTCTGCCCGTGTGGGCCTCTCCTCTGCTGCCCTGGCTGGGTGCAGGGGTGGGGGCTGTGCACAGCTCTGCTTGCTCAGCTGACCTCCTTCCCAGCTGGTGACCCTAAGAGAGAGGGCCACTTCCCCTAAGGTCTTTGGAGGTAGCTCACTGAGAATCCCTTTTCTGGAGTAGTCACTGGCACAGAGGATGGAGTTCTGTGGTTGCCCTACTGTGTGGCCCAGGAGGCAGTGCTGCTCCAAGCCAGGCTCCAGAGGGTGCAGTGCCCACAGGAGTGGACGTCAGGCCTCACACCTGAGCCCAGTAGCCAGGGATTTGTAGGACCTAGTGGGGGTGGGGCGGGAGGGAGCAGGACCAGGCAGAGCGCACTCTGCAGGGCAAGCAGAGACAGGCCTTGTGGTGTCCCTTTGTGGCCTCTGGCTGACTCTGTCCCTCTGGGTCAGAGGCTGTAGGCTCGTTCACCTCCCAGGCTGCGTCCCCTACTCAGTGCCAGTGTTGCTTCTGTCAGTCATTGTGGGTGTGACAGTGTGTTGCAAAGAGGCCACGTTTTGCGAACCCTTTGGCATGAAGAGCCGCCCCAGGGTGCAGGGCTTTCTTTCCTTGTGCACGTTCATAACTAAAAAGGCTGCCGTGCCCTGCTGAGAGAACTGGAACTGTTGCCTGTTAAGTGATGGCTGTGCCTTCACACAACTCCCAAGTACCGTGCCACACAGGGGACCAAATGACATCAGCTCTGGGCTGTCGGGTCTCCTTTTCTACGGAGGATGGCGTGAAGGACCTTAGCCAGAAGCAGCTGCCACGTTTACGCACCTCTGACTTGGATGCGGTTTCCCCTTGACCTGCTGGTGCCTGTCCCATGGCCTCTGCTGGAGGACCCTGCAGGAAAGCAGAGGCACCACCTCTCTCCCTCTGCACACTTCATCTGGGCGGGTTTCGCCTCAGTGGCCAGGCTCCCGGTGTCCCTTTTGGAGAATGCTAGAGAACAAGTTGCCTGAGGAGGTGCTGGGACTCGGCCTCTGTCTGCGAGCTGGGTCCTCAAGCCCTTCGTGCTCCTGCAGGCCCAGCATCCTGCCGTGCTGGGCACTGGGCTCCACCTCCTGCCTCTGCTCCTGGTTTGTGTCCCTGGGTGGGTCTCAGCCATCCTCCGGGTGCGGTTGGTAGCTTTGGGTTACGTGGGCTCGTGGGTGCAGAGGGCGGTGCTGATGGTCAGCCTGGACGCCTGTCCTCTTCCACCAAGACCAGGAGCCAGTGTTAGCCGGGGTCTGCCGCAGCCTGTCTGCTCCTGGTCTGTGTTAGGAGCCTGTACATGGCTCTCTCCTCTTTGTTTTGTCCCCCTTCTGTGGTCTGTGATGCTGGGAACACAGAGACACTTCTGCCCGGCAGTTTTTCTTTTTAACCTGTGTTCAGCCAGGCGCCCTGTGTGCTCAGCTCGTCAAGGTTCTGTCCCCCCTGCCTCTGGAAGTGGCCTCAGCAGCTGTGAGTTGAGAGCTGGGTGGGCAGGCCCTCCCCCTTTGCCCAGGCAGGATGCCATCTCCCATCTGCTGTGCATTCTCTGTGTGCCCAGCAGGATGGTGCCCAGACTCAGGGGTAGGGTGACCTGGGCAGCCCTTGCTGGAAATCTAAAGGAAATAAAGCCCATGAAGTGGCATGAAGTTCTAGCCTGTCACCATAGGGGACCATGAGTACCACTGATGGCTGGTGTAGAACCACAGAGTTTATTCTCACAGTTCTGGAGGCTGCAGACTTAAAAGCAGTCCCCTGGGCCAGAATTGAGGTGCCGCAAGTCACTTCCTCCAGAGCTCTGGGCCGGGGCTTCCTGACTCTTGCAGGTTGGTGCTTGGCCTGTCACCGTGCTACCGTCTCCTCGCTGTCAGCATGTGGCTCTCTTCCCCACATGCCTCCCTCTGGCTCCTGATCAAGCCTCTCTGCCCTGCTCTTACTGGGACACTTGCCATTGGGTTTAGGGCCAACCTTGGTACTCAGGGATGATCTCATCTTGTGATGATTAACTGCATCTGCAGAGACCCTTGTTCCAAGTAAAGTCACAGGCACAGATTCTGGGGATTAGGGAGGACACAGATCTTTTTGGGAACTACTACTCAGCCCACCACAGGGACTACCAAAGGCCAGTGTCTGTGTTCTGTCTGTGTCTTTGTTGGTATTTCTGCTCCATTGGCAAGACCTGGCTCATAACACAGTGTATGCCTTTGCATAGATTCAAATCTAAGTTGGGCAGGACAAGAAATGATTTAATCATCTGTGGGCTGTGTTGCTCAGGCTGGGCTGAGGCCCTGGGCTCAAATGACCCTTCTTCCTCAGCCTCCTGTGTGTCACATGCCTGGCTAGCTGACCTAATCCTGACCCCAGAACTCACTGAGAAGAGGAGCCTGTTGAGTACCTGCTGCTGGATGGACCTGGGGCCAGTGGGCGGCAGGGAGACTCCCACCTGCAGTGCCGCTGTGGGCCACCTCAGGCTAATCCTTGCAGGTGCATTGGCTAATCCAGCCCAGGTGTCCCCTCGAGGTCCTAGAGAGTGACAGTAGCCATCTCTTTTTGTTAAACCTATTTAAGATAAAAATGAAGAAAAATGGGTTCTTACATAGCTGATAGATACTGCACGTGCAGAGATTTGTGTCAGTTGAAAACAAAGAAAAACAAAACAACCCCAAGAAAACCATGAAATTGTAAAATCAGACCTGGGAATCGCCTGTTTTAGGAAGGGAAATGGAAGGAGTTGCGTGGACGGCATGGAAACCTGGTGTGTTCATTTTCATCCTGACATAAACTTCCGTTTTTCAGGTGACCGTTTACAAGAGCAGTTTGGACATCATTGAACCCTGAGAGTGTTGTAGTGACCAGGTTTCCTAATAAGTTTACAGTGATTTTGTTTTTAAAAGGCGGTCGATTGACACTAGCTTTGTTGACACCCTGTGGTTGCTCGGGACCCTTTGGTGATCTGCTACTCCACCAGAGGGGCAGACAGATGCTGTTTGTACTTGACAGAGGTTGAGAGTGGCAAGGTCATATGCACTGGCTTCTTGGTTTTCCGACTCTCTGTGATTCCACGATGTGGGTTTTAACTCCTTCTATCGCCAGGGACTAAAGTCCCCCTCTCCACATTATAGCGGCATGCATGTGACCGTGTTCTGCCTGGCAATCTAAAATGTGCGTCTGGTGAAGGATCAGCCTGGGTCTTGCTGGAGTGGACAGTTCAAGGGCCGGCTGTGTGGGATGAAAGAGTAATAAAACAAGATGCTGGTTCTGGATTTTTTTCCTATCATGGATGTAAAGGATTGTTTTAGCTTTTTTGTTGCTGTGACTAAGAGGACCCGGCCAGAACAACTGTTGAGGAGGAGAAGTTTATTTAAGGGCTCACGGTTTTAGTGGTCTCAGTCCATACACAGCCAGTTCTATTCTATCATGGTGGAAGAGTGTGGCAGAGGGAAGCAGCTCACATGATCAGGAAGCAGACAGACTCCGCTCTCCAGATACAAAATATATACCCCATAGTCCCGTCCCCAAGGAACCATTTTCTCTAGCCACACCCCACCTGCCTCCAGTTAACCACTCAGTTCATCACATCGGGGGTGAATTCACTGATGAGGTCAAGGATGTAGCCCAGTTATTTCTTCTCTAAACTTTCTTGCATTGTCTCACCTGTGAATTTCTGGGGGACACACCATATCCAAACCATAGCAAGGACTTAATAGGACGGGATGTCATTTGGCAAGGGACAGTTAGAAGAGACTGCTTGGTCTCCTTGTCTGTGTTCACACTGGCTGGTTCATGAGCCGGGCAGTGGTTTAACCCATACAGGCCTCTGTCTATGCCAGGAATCCAGCCACAGGACTTTTGGTGTGAGTGTGGGATCGCCGTTGGCCCCAGTGCAGTGAGTGCATCTGCTTACCTAGTGGCCGATGCTTTACTCACCCCAGCTTCCCTTCCTCACCGAGAGGGGCAGCCCTGTCCCAGGCTGCCCCATGTGTGGCCCTGCCTTGGCTGGGTTCCTGCACTGGCAGTGGTTAAGCTCACCTGGGGACACCCCAGAGCTCTGGGCCAGGGCATCTGGATATGCTCCATCTACCAAGGGAGCCTGCCGAATCCCCAGTCAGAGCCTCAGTTGCTGGTGCACTCCAAGGCTCATTGCTGGGGCTGTGCCATGTCCCAGCACCCAGTGAAGACCTGGAGCTCAGCTGTATTCTTATTTTTTAAAAAAATAAATGCATAAAAGTGGGAACTTCAAAGCATTTTGCTGAACCAAGCCCTGAAACCATCTTTGTGAAGGTGACTTTCTATAAATGTGGTTGCTAACCCTGGAGTTTCCTCAGGGTCCTCATTTCTTTCATCTGACAAAGGACAGAAAAAGTAAAAGAAGCCTCAGTTCCTAAAATTGGACCTGACTGATTTCCCAGTTTCGTGTCAAGTCACATCTGTGAAATGTGCCATTTTAAGCCAAAGCTTTGCTGAAGAACCTGTGTGCCGATGGTGGTGACTGGAGCACGCACGTGCGTCCTGGAGTGTTTTTGAGAGTTTTTTAAATCTCTAACACCAAGTGCTATTTTTGTTTGTTGGATTTGAAGAGAGTCTGGAGAAGTATCGAGTGTTCACAAACCTGCAGGCGGGTGCTCATGGGATCTTCAAGAGGGAAGTCGGTGTTGCCTCGAGTCAAAGGAGGAGGCTGGCTGGGGGCGGGTCCTGCTCGGGTGGCGGGCCCCTGGGCGGGCTGGCACTGTGGGTGCTGCATCCGCCTGTGTCAGTCCCTCCTGTGTAGAATGGCGTGGGTGGGCCCGTTGCGTGCTGCACACAGCTTGGAGTGACCCTGCGTGGCAGCACCTGGGGCTGACCCGCCAGGCTCTGCTAACCCTGCCGTGGGCCCTTTTCCCTTCCAGGCAGCTGTGGCCTCTTCCTTGTCCAGCTTGGCGTGCATGCGTGCGGTCCGCTGGGCTGTATGGAGTCCAGTGCTGGATGTCCGTGCCGGAAGTGTGACTTTGCCTCTGCAGGGCGGGGTCCTGCACAACCCCTTGCACTGCCTGGTCTATCAGGTGCCCTCAGCCAGCAGGAGCTCCGAAGAGGTAAGCCACTAGGTCGTTCGTACGTGTGATTCTTCTCCATTGAGCTTCTAGCAAGTTCTCTCACTTTTAAAACCAGAAGTTGGCAAATAACGTTGCAGATGTTTCAGGAACAGTATGTTTTCACATTATAGATATACCCTTAGAAAGACAGAGAGCCAGGGGCCATGGCACCTGTGATCCCAGGAGCTCGGGAGGCTGCGGCAGGAGGATGGCGAGTTCAGAGCCAGCCTCACAACTCAGTGAGGCTCTGTCTCTAAATAAAATGTAAAACAGGGCTGGGGTGTGGCTCGGTGGTGCCCCTGGGTTCCCCCCACAAGAGAAGACAAAGATGATTGTGAGCCAGAGTCGGGTGTGTACTCAGTGTGGCCAGCTGGGGCTTTCCTGGCGTCCCACTCCTGTGTCTACCTGTGCTCACTGTGCCTCGTGCTGCACTTCTGCGTCTTCCTGATGCCTCTGGCGCTGGTCAGGTCAGACCCGTAGGGACCGAGGGACACCCACTCTGGCCTGTTGCTTCATTCAGTGGACTTGTGTTGAGCACCTGTGGAGACACCAAGAAAAATGTCCCTGACCTCATGGGATTTATAGCTCAGTGGGGTGGCCGGTGTTCGTCAGGAAAAACACGGAGACTGTGAGTGTTCCAGGGTGTCTGGGCGAGTGGGTTGTGGGCGGTGTTACTGGGGTCCCTTCACTGTTGTTTATTATGAAACAAAATGTCATCATGATGATATGTCCTTCCTTCAGTAACTCCTGTTTTTCCCCTTTAAAAAGGACATGTATGTTCTTTTTAAAAGAATATTTATGTCTCCAGAACCTGCCACCTTCAGTTCTTAGCGGGACTTATGCTACTTACCTTTGTTTTCTTAATTACGTGGTTCTGTTGCTGCTGTTCCCAGTGTGTCTGTTTTAGACATTATATGTCAACGTCCAGTCCTGATGGATGGGGACACTAGCTATTGGACACACTCCTGTTCCTCTTTCTTAAAAAATATCTTTATTTATTTATTTTTATATGGTGCTGAGGATCGAACTCAGGGCGTCGCGTGCTAGGTGAGCGCTCTACCGCTGAGCCACAACCCCAGCCCCCACTCCTGTTCCTCTTAAGAAACACCGCTCGGCCTTGGATTCACATCCGTCTCAGGAAGTGTGCAGCACAGCCCAGCATGGCTGGTTGGAGAGCCAGAGCGGCTGGGAACTGGAAATCACTAGGACAGCACGGAGTGGGGAGCTCGGGGAGCAACTGCAAAGTTGCTGGCCTCTAGCTGCATGTGGTGGTTTGACCCTATGCAGCCTGGGGTAGTTTGAGAGCTGACTTGTGGGGTGGACTGCCATCCAGCCCAGCATTGTCCACTGGTAGGAGCACATGCAGATCCGACGGGTGTGGTGCAGGCTTAGGGACTTCGGGAGCGGTGCTGATGTGGGAACTGTGGTCTGCAGGAGGCTGGTCACAAACTGTGGCCTGAATGTGCTGGGTTTGCTTCTGCCAAGCAAAAATCGCAAGAGTCTTTTTTTATGGGATGTGGACCAACGTCCCAAAGAAATGGGACACTGATGGTGTAAGCTTTTAAATGTCCATGGGACAATCTAAAGTTAATTGGCACACAGGGAGCCTGGAAAAGCTCCACTTGGGGAACAAGACATTAATAGACATGGTCATGGAGATGACACAGATGTTGGAGTCATCAGACAGACTTTAAAAGAGCCACTGCTACTGAGTGGAGCTTACCCAGAAATGGAATCTCTTTATTTGAAAGTCAATAGAGGTAGTTCACTATAGTACCAACAGTCTAAAGAAGGAAAACCGTGTGATCATTGCAATTGATGCAGAAGAAGCACTGGACAGGACTCAGTGCCTGTTTGTCACGAATGCTCAAGCAGCTGGCAGGGGCAGGAGGCGTCCTTGTGGTGGTGAGAGTCGGGAGCGAGGGACGGACACCCACTCGTGCCTTGAACTCCTGCCCAGCCCTGCACAGGAAGTTCCAGCCAGCGCAGGTGTCAAGGAAGAAGGCGTTCAGTTCACCAGCGGGGAGGAGACAGCTTCCTGTTTGTGGACAGCGTGTTTGTCCGTGTCCCAGATCCCAAGGGGAGTGGAACAGATCTTCCAGAGTGGCCCCCGAGAGCACGTTGTGCGCATGGAAAGTCGTCCTGGTTCTTGTGGACCCGAGCAAGGGGCAGTGGAAAGCAAAGTGTGAAAAGGCCGTTTCTGGAGCCCTCCTCTCCACAAAGTAAACGCAGCAGAAGGTGCTCGCAGCCTCGTGTGCTGAAGACCCAGGACTCGTGCCTTTTGCAGATGCCATTAGTCTCGTTTTGGTTCCACCTGGGTGAAGTCTGAGGAGACTTGCATACCAGGGAGACTCCATGCCCAAACCAGCCTGCAGGGGGGTGAGCGCAGTCGGAGTGCCAGCAGGCTCTTTTTTTGTACATACAGACAAGCTGATTCTGAAACTTATACAAAAAGACGAATTGGAAGAGTCAAACAGTTTTGAAGATGGGCAATGCAGTGGGAGGCAGCCGTGCTGCTGGATTTTAAGACTCCCCGGAAATCAGAGCTGGCGGGGTGGAGCGGCCGGGCCGCATTCCCTGTAGCCCCCCTCGGCTTCCCATGGAGACCTGGCAGCCCCAGCATGGCTCCTCACGCTTTGCCTCCGCCCAGCGCAGGGGTGGCGCCTGTCGGGCCCGTGCGCAGCTTGCAGAGCCTCACCGTGCTGAGTGGGACAGCCCGTCTCGGAAGGGCTGCCGGGTGGTTTTGTTCCCACGAATTTCTCAAGACAGCTGAGCTTGGCTGCTGGAGAAGTTGGTGGGGTGGCCAGGGCGAGGCGGGTCCCGTGACCACCACGCAGCAGCCGCAGCCCCCCCACGAGGTAGAGTGGTCTGGATCCCAGTTGTGCCGCTGGCCGCGTGAACCTGTGCAGGGGTTAAATCCCTAGAGGTAAAAAGTATAAAGCCATTTGTACACATTGTAGAAAAATAAAAATATGGTGGTTTATGAAGTATATTTTTTAATACCTTTATTTGTTTATATGTGGTGCTGAGGATCGAACCCAGGGCCTCTCATGTACTAGGCGAGCGCTCTACAACTGAGTCACAACCCCAGCCCATTTATTAAGTATTTTAAACTAACTGCTACTTGGATAAATGCCATTCTGTGATGAGGTCTTCTAGGATTTCAGTGTCACCACTGGTGGTTTTGTGCTCTGAAAATTACCTTACATAGGCGAAGCATGCGTGGCTTTAGCTAACTTTGGTCTTACTGGGGCTTTCTTTTGGGGTGGTGTGCTGTCCCTGGGGGTCATTCCAACAGGAGTGCTGACCAAGGGGCTGCACCTCTCTCCACCCTAGGTGAAGCAGGTGGAGTCAGGGACAGTCCAGTTCCAGTTCTCACTGAACCGGGAAGAGCCTCTAGGCACACCCATGGAGCATGCCAACGGCCCCAAGGCAGCGCGGCGGTCCTGCAAGAGGCCTCCCTCGTCCCCTTCAGGTGAGCAAGTGTGGAGAGCTGAGTCTTGAAGCCCCAGCGTCCTTCCCTCAGTTCCCAAGCAGGTCCTTAGTCCCACATAGCCGTGGTCAGTTTATAGGATAATTGTTAGAGATGGCTTTAATCTGGGTCAGTTGGTTTTTGCTTGAGACGATGGTGGAGCCAGGACCGTGTGATGAAGTGTGGTCTGTGTGACACCTTCCCCTGGCTGTCCTGCAGGCTTGGGGCCACCAGCTCTGTTTTGCACTGTTAGTGCAGCTGTCCTTCTGCTTCTGGAAACACTGTCTGGGACTTGGGAATCGGTGCTGTCAGGACGTGCGTAACGAGGGGAGTCACGGCGGGGTGTGAGCAGCAAGGGCCCCGTGGAGGTCAAGCCTTGTCGCGGGTGGAGGAGTAGTGAGGGCGTCAGCTCAGCCTTGGTTGGCTCAGCTTCTGCTTGGCAGGGACCCTGTGCTTGGGCCTCTTATTTGAAATAAGCTCTGCTGAGAATTGTCCTTGGTGAAGCGCAGTGGCGTTGAGAGCGAGTCCTTGACTCTGACCCTATGGCCTTCTTTTACTTAACAAGGACAGTTGTGGGTGCACTAGGCCTGCCCTGACCATCCAGCACAATCTCCCCACCTCGGTCTGCTGATCAGCAGCCTTACTTCCCTAGACCGTGCTACAGGACACACTGGTAGGCGTGGGTGTTAAGACGTGGACGTCCTGGCCATGGGGAGCACTTAACTCTGCCCACCAAAAGGAGGACAGATGGAATAGCCAATAAATGGTGCGGCATGATTAGCTGTCCATGTGGGAAACAAAATTCAATCCAAACTTCATACAGTACAAAAATAAATTCCAGATGGAATAAAAAACAGAACTTTAGAAATTTCAGAAAAAGTTAGAATTAGAAGATTAGAATTAAAAGAATTAAAAATTAAAATTAGAAGAAAGATTGTAAGAAGCTTTTCTCTATGTCAGGTGTGGTGGCATATGCCTGTCATTCCAGTGGCTTGGGAGGCTGGGGCAGGAGAATCGTGAGTTCAAAGCCAGCCTCAGCAGCTCAGCAAGACTCTGTCTCTAAATAAAATGTAAAAAAGGGCTGGGGATGTGCCTCAGTGGTTAAGCACCCCTGGGTACAATCCCTGGCACCAAAAAAAAAAAAAAAAAATTCCTCTAAATCAATAAGATACAGATAAACAAAAAGAAAATAGAAGACATGAGGAGGAAATTCTTGGAGAAGAAATCAGGGTGACTGATAAACGTATGGAAGATGCTCAGTTTTACTAGAGATTGGAGAATGCAAGGTAAAACAAGAAATCGTTTCTCCTCTTGTGGAAAGTCCAGCTGTCTAATAGCGTGAGGTCAGCAGGGATGTGGTTTAGGAGGGGCTCTCACCACCCAGGGGGATGAGGCGCGCAGGCTGCTTCCTGGAGCGGCTTCGTGAAGTTGAGCTGACACCCACGATACCTTCCCAGGTGTCTGTTAGAACAGAGAGTTCATGTGGGACGGAGCGGGGTCAAGGAGGCTTGTGACACTTTTTGATAGTCAGGAATTCAAAAAAACTGCCTGCTTCGCAGCTGGGGAGTAGCAGGCCATGGCCTCTGCACTCCAGGTAGGTGAAGGGAGCTCTTCTTGCACCGCAGGTAAACCTGTAGCACATTGTGCTGGATGCAAACAGCAGGTCCTGGAAGGAGAGGCCAGGCCGTCAGGCATGCCACTCGCCTCCTGCTTGATGCTCCACTCTGTCCTCAGTCCTCAGCTGTAACCTCAGGGGTTAATGGTAAAAATATGAAGAACGAAGCTTGAGGACTCTTAGGACAGAATTGGGAATGCTTTAGTGACTTCCAGGGTGGGAAGGCTTCCACCAGCCACAGAGAGGATCGAAATGTGACAGCATCAAGATAGGAAAACCCTTTCCTACGGAAAAGACTCCACAAAGAAAGTGAGAAGGCAGATCTCCGCTCGGAAGACATTGCAAAGCATCCACCACTGAGTTAGTCCGAGACTCAGCCCTGGAGGTGCTTCTCTAAGCCAGGCCTGGGTGAGCAGCAGGGAGCAGAAGTGGGCCCAGAGCACGGGCAACGGGGTCGGGCCTGGCAGGGGCAGGGGCTGTCCTTAATATCACCATGCCCTTGCTGTTGCCAGCCTTCTGGTTGGCACCATCAGTGGGCACTGACCACCTGCATAGACCCCTTTTGACCAAGGGTTTGCTGAAACAGAGACTGAGTCTTGCTGGAAGCCAGGCAGTCAGCAGGACACCTCTCCAAGGAGCTTCCCCTCACCTGGTCGGTTCTCCCTGGCTGCCGCCCTCCCTCTCCCCGTCCACTCAGCAAGTGCACTCGGTCTGTGAGCTCAGGTGCTCTGAGAGGCTGTGTGCAAACCATCCAGCCACCACGTGTATTAGGTGGTGCAGGGATTATGGTCAAGGGGGTGCATGGTGGGGTCAGGGAGTACATGGAGGCGTTGCACCTTCTGCTGAGTCTTGCCGTGAACTTAAAACTGCTCAAAAAATAAAGTCTATTAGAAAAACAAAGGATGAGGAAGGATGGAGGGGTAGAGAGTGACTGGTCTGTCATCCTTAATTCGATTAACGTGTGTTCAGGATTTCTGCTTCTAGAACTGAGGCTCACCCGTGGCCAAGGCCAGCGGCTTGTTTTCTGTAGAGGCCATCTAGTAACTACTTTAGGCTTCGCAGGCCAGGCGGTCTCTCCTCAGCTGCTGGACTCTGCTGGTGCGCCCCAAAGCCATCGGATGACAGAAGAGGCGTGGGTGTTAAGACGTGGCATGGCTGTGTTCCAGCAGAACTTCATTTACTCTCCCGGTTTGACCTGGGCCTGCAGATGCGAGTCTTAGCTTTCCCTTCCTCTTTCTTCATCAGGAGGCAGCTTCCCATCTTTTCCTGCTTTAAAGTAGTTCCCACCACAGAAGGCAGACCTGCTGCTGGGAGGTCGGGGAGACGCCTCTGCCCCCCGGAACCTGATGCCTTTTGAAGGGTTTTTTTTTTTTTTTTTTAAATTTGTTTTTTAGTTGTAGTTGGGCACAATACCTTTGTTTTATTTACTTGTTTTAATGTGGTGCTGAGGATCGAACCCAGGGCCTTGCATGTGGTGGGCGAGTGCTCTACCGCTGAGCCACAACCCCAGCCCTTGCAGGGTTTTTGATGACCATTTACATTTCTTCTTAAGAGTATTGATCTGTTTTGGTTTCCTCCTGTCTGGAGCTGACTTTCAGAACACACATCCTTTGGAGCAATGGCTGACCTCACCTGGTATAGAGCTGCTGGGATAAAGTTGCCCTCAGTTCTAGAATTCTGACTTGAGTCTGTGATGAGACTCCTTCCTGGTGTCCTCCTGACACTGGGCTCTTCCCAGACGTCATTAGTTTCTTAAAGAACTAGCACTCGGTTTTACTGATTGGTTCCTTTAAGTTTCTGTTTTTATCCTTATTTCTAATCAATTCAGTTTTAATTTTATGTGCCTCTATATTAATTCCATCCTTTCAGTTTCTTCAAGTTTTTTTTTTTTTTTTTTTTTAAAGAGAGAGTGAGAGAGATAGAGGTAGAGAGAGAGAGAATTTTTTAATATTTATTTTTTAGTATTTGGCGGACACAACATCTTTGTTTGTATGTGGTGCTGAGGATCGAACCCGGGCCGCACGCATGCCAGGCGAGCGCGCTACCGCTTGAGCCACATCCCAGCCCCTCTTCAAGTTTTTAGAAAATTGAAAGCTTAATTATTTCTCATCCTTCCCATCCACTTTTTTTGTGTGTGTGCTGAGGATTGAACCCAGGGCCTTGTGCAGGTGAGGCAAGCACTCTACCAATTGAGCGATTTCCCTATCCCCCCCATCTATCATGTTTAATAGTAAAAGTTCTATAGTTTTAAGTTTTCTTTCCAAGTATAGTTTGGGCCCCATTTTATAGTTTTGTTTTTTGTTTTTTGCTATTTTTTTTTGGTGCAGGGGTTGGAGCTCAGGGCCTCATTCATGGTAAGCATGTGCTGTACCACTGAGCTGCATGCCAGCCCTGTTTGCTTTCAGAATTTGAGAGTGTTTTAAATATTCCCACATTAAAAAATATATGTATCTATTAAACCCTTCTTGCCTTTTCTTATGGAAACTTCTGGTCTTTGAAGCTCAGCTCGAGGGTCTTGTCTGTGACAGAGCTTTTTCTCTAGCATCCCATGGCCTTTGGAGATACCGCTGTTTATTTTTTATAATAGCATGTTGTCTGCTATTTTTGGACTATGTTAGTCAGGTTTGCTTGGTAACAAATAATCCCCAAATCTGGGGTTTAAAACGAAAGGCTTTATCTTTTACTATGTGCTGGTTGCAGTTGGAGGTGGCTCTGCTTGTCATGGACCTACATGGAAGTTGCCATCTTGAGTATTGCTGTTCACCAGCCAGACAGAAAGGGAGGCCTTGAAAGGACCTTGTTCCATCAGCGAGGATTGTGGCCCAGAAGTGACACTTGCTCTCCTCCCACCTTGTTGGCTGCACGTAGCCATGTGCCCACCCAGGCTCAGGGGACTGGGAAGCCTCTCTCATGCACAGAGGAGATGAGAGGCAAGTGTCTGTGCAGCCTAGACTGCCGTGGAGCATCTCCCCGTGGGCTGTCTTGTTACTTTGCATTACCCAGTAGAGTCCTGGCCACAGTGCGGCATGGAGAGAGGTGTCTGGTCAGAACTCCTGTGTGTGCTAGGGTAGTTTAACTCAGAAGGAACAGGAGAGGCGATCTTGGCCATCCCTTGACAGGAAGCTCAGAGGCAGAGCTGATGTCAGGCACGGCTGGGTCCTCATAGTCACGTGCTGTCCCCGAGACGATGCTGCCGTCCTGTCCTCCTCCGGCCCTTCAGCTCTCCTTCCTTAGACGTGGCTTCCTTCTCCGTGGTGACCCCGGAGCTCCAGGGCTCTCCCTGGGCTTAGGGGTTCCAGCAGAGCACTTGTTTTGTCCAGTTGTTCCCGTAGAGTCCTGAGACAGAGCCCCTCATTCTGCAGTGTCACCTGCCTGCACGCTGTAATGACCAATGGAGACCTGGCTGGGGACAGAAGGTCCTGTGTCACATGTCGCTTGTGGTGTGGAGGTTGGGCCTGTCCCGTATTGTGTGGTCAAGGGCTGGAGGGTGATTCCCCAAAGGAAAGCCATCAGGAGAGAGCATGGGTTTGGGCAGAGTAAAGCTGGCAGGGGCTGGTGGCCCTGTGGAAGATGGGCCGAGCCCCAGGTCCCCATCCTGGGCCCTTCCCGACATTGCTGCACTGCAAAGTTGTCAATGAGTAGGCACTCGAGTCCTGCCTGTCTTCCCACAGGAGAGGCGTCCTTGGCCATCCCTTGACAGGAAGCTCAGAGGCAGAGCTGATGTCAGGCACGGCTGGGTCCTCACACTCACGTGCTGTCCCTGAGACCATAAAGCTGCCGTTCTGTCCTTCCCACAGGGAGCAGCGGCCTGTCCTCCAGCAGCCCTCTAGACCTGGGCGGGGAGTGGCCTCAGGGCTCAAGCAGTGCTGTGGGGCAGGGGAGGGGCCTCAGGGTGGCCCCCACAGAGTGGCCCCCACAGAGTGGCCCCCACAGAGTGGCTTGCAGTTCATCCCCATGCTGGTGGCCAGAGGGGCGAGTTATTCTCCTGGGCACACGGGGCAGCAGTGAGACTGCCTGAGATGCAGAGCCACTGGGTGCACACCTGTAGGTCCTTACCTAGAGATTTATCTTCACGTCCTCTGCAGAGAGGTGTCCGCTTTGGTTACTGGAAGGGTCAGAAATGGAGCCGCTGTGCAGATGAACCATAGTAGCATGATGTGTGCTTCAGCTGCTGTGGGACTTGCTGATCCACACGGATGGAACCTGATTTCATTTGGCTTATTTAATTTGGATTTATTGCTGCCTTCGTGTTGTGTTAATATGATCGCCTCCAGCTCAGGTTCCAGGCATTTGAAGACATTGCCTCCCAAGACCCATCTAAGAGGCTCAAACAGCCACGAGTGCTTAACTGATGATGGAAACTTTCCTGCTTCAATATTTTACCAACTTGTACGGCTCCTCTGGAAGTCTTAACGATATGTGGCCGTCACTTTAAGTGAGGTGCTTTGGCTTTCCGTTATGAATAATCCTTTTTATTTTTCCTATAAAATTGCCAGGGAGCAGAGGTCTATTCATCACCTACAGGGAGAGAGTGTGCACAGAGCCACTAGAGGGCACTCTGTCGTTATGTTTTATAAACTTTAGAATTTCCTTGACCCATATTTTGCTTTTGAATGTTCCAGGGGTACCAGAATTTTGGATCATTTGCTTTAACGCTTTGAAAAGAGCCCTGTAGCAGGAGCTGTCAGACATGTGCAGCTGTCGTGTTTCCTGGAACATGTGGAATTGCCCTTGTGCCCCAGCCTGCCTGCCGTGCTGTTCCTGGTGGAATGTCCTCTCCGACAGCCAGCACTGGCTGACCCTGGTTCAGGGGAATCCAGTCAGTCACACAGTGGCAGGAGAGAGTTACAGCCACCCTTGGTCACTGTGGGCGTGTGCGTGCAGGTTGCTAAAGAACAGCCAGGGTGTGGTTCAGGGCGGGTGTGGCTTTGGTGAGGGCCGTGATGTTTTTGACACTGACCCCGAAGGTGGCCCGGGTGCAGGGCTCTGGCAGGCTGTGGAACATCCCCTGTCCATCTGGGTCTAGTCCACCAAGATGGGGCACGCTGTGCCCTGGCTCCCTGTGGTCTGTGTGCGCTCAGCATGGAGACCCACGCCACTGCCATGTCTCCCTTTATCTCTTCTTGGATTTTCCCCATTTCCCATTCCTGTGATCAGAGTCTGAGGAAGAACGACTTTTTATCTAGAAGTAGGGGCAAAGCCCTTTAGTTGGGGTACTGCTAAAGAGGGATTCATCCTTATTTTTTTTTAAATATTTATTTTTTAGTTTTAGGTGGACACAATATTTTTATTTTCTTTTATGGGGTGCTGAGGATCGAACCCAGTGCCTCACGCATGCCAGGTGAGCACACTATCACTTGAGCCACATCCCGAGCGCCCATCCTTATTTTTACAGTCTGGTGGCTGGAAACTGCTCTTGGGCATCTTTCTCTAGATCCCAGAGATGCGTCTGGGACAGTGGTGCCTCCCCCACACCCTGCTGTGTGGCCACAGGCTCCTCTGCTGCCCACGTGGCCTTTCCTTGGCAGGGGCTGCTGCGAGCTGCTAGGCAGCAGCCTCCTGGGGTTGCCCCTTCCCACTCCTCCTTCAGGGTCTTGCTCTCCCCTGGGGTAACTGGCCCTTTAGTCACCTGAGGGAACTGGGCAGTTGTTCTGCAAACTGAATGTTCTCCTGCATCAGGTCCCTGGCCCCCCTGCTGCGGTCTCTTTCCCTCAGCTGCAGGCGTCTCAGGAAGGCAGCTTGGATTTGTGGGTTAAGAGTCCAGTGAGGCCTCCTACCCAATGAGGCCCTCGGGAAGATGCCCAGGGGACCATACCCACGTCTCCAGAAAGGGCGCCTCGCCGCCACGCGTTTCCTGCTGTGTCGAGGGGCTCTGTGCCCCCAGCCTGGGACGCCAGAGGCTGCCCCCCGTCCTCTTAGCTGTTGGTCTTTATGTCTTGCTGTGGCCGTGCAACGCAGGCAGGTGATCAGTGAGCGTAGGAGGTAGAGGTGGGAAAGCACTCTCCTTCCTTTGCCTTATTTCTGTTTTAACTTTTTTTTTGTGTGTGTGTTAATTTGCATACCAAGAAGGGTCCAGCTAGAGAGGACAAATGGTCACTCAGTAGCTCCCTAGTTCAGGAGACAGAAACCAAGCCCCTCTCCCCTGGTGTCCCCCTCCTGTGGTTAACCTGGGAATGCGGGGGTTGCGGGGGCTCACCTTGTGCGCCAGTCCTGGTCCCTGTGTGCTGCTAGTGGAGCCACCTGCTGGAGGAGCAGAGCCCTGCACCAGCTTGCTTCCTGTGGGATGGTGGTGAGCGGGGCTGATGGGCATGGCTGGAGAGACCTCTGGCTGTGCTTCTAATGTGGCTGTTCTGAGCAACAGAGTTCTTTACTGTTCTCTGTTCAACATGCGTCATCAGGACCTCCTCTGTTGAGGACAGGCCAGGGTACAGGGGCTCAGGTACCTTGGGAGTTCTTGCCGCCTGGAATTTGAGTATGGTGTCATGGTGTAGCCTTTGCCATTCTGTTCATCCACAGTGCTGTCGGAGAACACCAACAAGGAGCACTCCTTTCTGGAGCAGAAGACAGAGGCTGCATTAAGCCTGGGTCTTTGAGTGACTCGGTGGGACATGTGTCCGCCTGGCTTGGAGTCGTCTGGCCTCCTGAGGTCTGCGTTGAGTCAAGTGTGGGTGTCTGAGCTTTGCAGACTAACCCGACATAACTGGAGTGGACTGTCGAGATTCGTTGACAGCGGTTTGTGGCGTGTGGAGACTGATTGGAGAGTAATGGAGTGTCAGGGAAAATTAGTGTTCAGATGGGAGGCAGGACCTGCTGCCGGGGGGCCCGGGGTCTCCCTTGTCTCCAGCAGTTAACAGGGGCTGCTCCGGCCAGTGGTCTATTACAGTGTCATGAACCACTGATTTAGTCCCTCTTGCCCCTTCTTGGTGCTGGTGGCCTCCAGCTGCTCAGTGTGACTGTGGAAAAGTGCGTCTCTGGGTCCCTGTGCTCCTCTTCATGTCCAGCTCACTTACCTGAACGGAGTCTGTGCTGGACCAGACACTGACTCTGGCCCTGGGGTTGGAGCCCGGCCTCCACTGCACTCTTTGGGGAGAAGCTGCTGCTAATTGGTGTCATTGGTTTAGCCGGTGTGTCTCTCGGCTCTGCTAGTGACCACTGAACTGACGTCCTACAGGTACTGTATGAAGACACGCTGATGCACAGGTGCAGGGAGAGCCCCTGGCAGGCCACGCAGCTTCAGTGGGCTCACGGCAGCCTGCCACACGGTTCCTCCCTCTCTTTCTTTAATGTAGATGGGGTCACACCCTCTGAGTGGTCAGCCTCTCGCTCTTTTCACTTTAAACCTGTCCTGCTGTCCTCACATGTTGGACTGCCCAGCTGACCTCCTCTGTCCTGCATGGCCATGTGCCAGCTTTTATTTAGGCACCTGTTTTCAGGGGCTCTTGGTGCACTTGCAAGGTGTTGCTCTTCTTGCTCTGTCTTGGGTGTTTCTGCACGTGTCCCTGGGCACACGTGTCCCTGGGCACAGGCAGGCACCTGCTCGTGTGTCCTTGTGCACACACATGTTGCCTTGGGTCCTGTTTGCTTTCCCAGCATACACTGGTGTGCTGGGGGAGTTGGGCTTCTCCGCCAGGCCTGCCGTCTAGCAGGAGGTCTGGGGGGCACTGCCTGAGCACTCGGTGTTCTCTGGGCAGGAAGCAGTAGCTTAACCAATGGCCACTTTGTCAGTGTTAAGATGAAAAGATTTGAAAACGAGTTATTCTGTGGTCTTGGTGTATTCCTCTCAGCCCATTTTTCCTGGGGGGTGTGGATTTGACCCTCTAGCCTGGGGCTTGCAGCAGGTGTCTTTTCCAAAGACTGCCGGACCCTCTTTTAGGCTGTTTTGCTCTCTTGGAAGGTACAATTGCATAATAAGTCACAATATAAAGAACCACCTGAACACCCATAGCGCATCGTGCCTGAATCTGAGACTGGGGGAGGGCACAGGACGCTCGGCGAGCTTCGGTGGAACAGCCTCTCAATACTCAGGTTTTCCTCGCCTGCAGGATGCTCGGAGCATGGCTCTAAGTGCCGGCCTTCTCTTAGCTGAAGATAATGGAACCATTTCCTGCAATTTTTCCTCGTTACCGAAATCAGCCTGCAGAGTTCTCCGAGACCCCATTTTGGGTGGAACAAAGCAGACGTGCTCTGGCAGATGTCCTGTTTCGCTGCAGGCTCTCTTAGCAGGCGGAGGGGGGGGGTCTATTGCAGCAGATGCCCGGGACCCTGTGGAGAGGTGCAGCTGGGGGCTGGTGGGGTCGGCGGCACCCCTCCGCTGCTCCTGGTGAGGGAGCCTTCCTGGGAGCCAGGCTCGGGCTGGTCTGCCTGCTCCCTCAGAAGCAGGGGAATGCACTCGGGAGCTGCAGGCTCTCCTGACAAGACTGTTTGAGGGCTCCTGGGAACCCCATTTAACTGGCTTGTCAGAGGACAGGGCCCCTGAGCGGGCACTGCCTCAGCGGGCTGGGTGGTCAGGTCACTTGGGCTGCAGCGCTCCCTCTGGCCATCCCCTCCAGCAGGGCCTCAGCCTGCAGTGAGCCGGCCACCTCCCAAGAGACTGTGGAAGCCCAGGTGGGGCCAGCAGCTCGAGGGCCAGTGGGCCTGGTGGTGCTCCTTTGGGTGCTGTTCTTGTGTTTGGTCCTTCTGGACACAGTCTCTGTGTTCTGCTGTGGTCCAGACTGGGACAGGAAGTTGCTGGCCATTTCTGTGTGGATGGCATCTGCACCGTGAACATGTGCCCGCCCCAAGCTGCGTGCCCTCGAGGACAGGATCCAGGAACGTCTGAAAGAGCCATTTGCCTGACCTTTCATGGCACATGTAGGCCCTGTGGGAACCTGGGGAGCAAAGGCCGCAGGGGGGGGGAGGGGAGCCAGGGGCGTGCCTGGTGGCCACATGTGGCTGGCAAGACCCTGGGGAGAGGACCTGATTTCTCAGGAGTTTTGGGTGATTCTGGAAGCTCAGGGGGTGGGCAGAGTCTGTCCCCATGAAGATGAATGCAGTGAGCTGGCAGGGCACAGCCTGAAGACAACTGTCCCTTGAGGGCTAGCAGCAGGGCCTTACTGTAGGCCAATGCCCAAGGCTCACATCCTGTGCTGGCTACAACCTGGCCTTCGGGGCCGGGGCACAGAGGTGCCTTGTTAGGCTGGGCTCCACTGTCAACGGAAGGTGGTGACCACAGTGGGGGAAGGCAGAGGCGGGCGTGAAGTGAGCATACGAGGGTTAGTGGCCGTGGGTGGGTTTGCCTGGAAGCACCCCTGCTGTGGCAGGCGGCAGGCTCCGGGGGCTCTGCGGGAGGCCGCTCGCTGTGCAGGTGGCCCCAGGCACTCGGGCAGCAGCCTTGGCCTCTCCAATGTCAAAGATGTTGTCCGCCGTCTGCTCCAGGAGTATGGTGTGAATAGCCGGCCTCCACCCTCCTTGGCAGGCCTTGGGAAGCCCAGCTTGCTGCTCCCTGGAGTAAACAGGACTCAGGGACCAGAAAGTATCCAGTGGGTACTAACGGGGCCACCATCTGGGCTGTCGTCTCTGTGGGTTGGACCAGGGAGCCGGGAGCCCTACTCTCCCAAGACAGCAACGTGTGCGAACCTCGAACACTGATGGGGAGCAGAGCAGATGTGTTAAGAGATCTCAAGTGTCCAAGAACTGTCCTGTGTCACTGGGCCACACTTAGAGTGCACAGCTCAGGAGGAAGGAGGTAGGCAGAGCGTGTGAGGCAGAGCACGGCAGGCTCGCTCCAGTCTGATCTCCAGCTGAGCCTCGTGGAGCGTCTGCCACCTTCTGTGCAAACTGCTGAGCTTTGGGACGGCACTGGAGCTGTTGCTGGCTCTAGTGTCGACAGAGTGGAGAGAGGTGTCAAGATCGGCTGCACTGAACCCCTGAGGCTGACGGCTCCTGTGCTTCTTCCCAGGTGTGCCTGTGCCAGTACCCCAGGGTCTTGCGGCCACCCAGGACTCGCCTGTGGGACCAGGGGTAAGTCCAGGCCTGACGGGATCCACTTCAGAATTCCAGAATAAGCCCCAGTGGACCCCTGAAAGCACTCTTTGCCTCCTTCTCATCCCTGAGGTGGGGCCCGCTGGCTGGGGGCGTCTGGTGCCTTCCCAACTTGTCACGTAGCCTGATCCTGACACGCTGACTCAGCGTGGGGCTCTCGGGGTGGTGGCTTCCTGTTGCCATCAGAGGTCTCTGTGGTGTCTCCAGGACATGCTATGCTCTCCTGGCAGTCATGTCTGCTGGTGGAGATGCCCTTAGTACTGAGGGCCTTTTGTTTTTTTCAGAGACACTGAGGTATAGTCTTCACCCTTCCCTGACCTATTCGGCCAGGAGAGAGGGCCAAGGCCACATGCGGGTGCACTCAGGGCCGCAGGTGTGTCAGCACGCACCTGTGTGGGCCGGTGTGCAGAGGAGGGCTCTTCCAGGCTTGGCCTTGATGCTCGGTGGCTGATACGGCTGTGGTGTACTGAGCTGCAGGGTGCTCCCCGTGGCCCTGGGTAGCTCTAGCGGCATGATTTTGACTGAGGTCAGAGTTGGCTTGTTCTTCCTGGTGACTTTGTCTGCTAATGCTGCATGGAAGTTGACTTCTAGAAAAGTCAAGTGATTCGGTGACCCAGGCTGTCTGCAGGAAGTGGCTCTAGTGTGGGGCACACAGCTTGGGAGCTGGGCCCCAGGGGAGCATCTGTGTGCTGGAGATGCCCGGCTGTGGACTGCCTCCTGGTCCCCCGCTGGCTTAATCTGGCATGTTCCCTGCAGCGGTTTCCACGTCGCCCTGAGTGTTCAGGGCCACAGGCAGGGAGGGCTTACAGTGCCCCCTGGTCTCGGGGGCTTAGCAGAACGAGTGGTCTTGCTGGCTTCCTGCAGATGCTGCCAGGATGCCCTGCCATCCTGCTCACCTCCCTGCTCCAGCTCTTCTCTCACTGACTTCTCTGTGTTGGCACCTCCTTTGGGCCTCTGTGCCAGCTGTCCCCACTGAAAGTGAGCATCCCACAGCAGCGTGTGCTGGAAATAGCATCTCCAGTAGAGTGCAGGCCCCCCCCCCCCCGCCTTTTTTCCAGGCATTCATTTTCCAAATATAAACATAAACCTTTCTAGAGGCCTGCCATGTGCCAGGCCCCACGCCAGGCCCTTGCCATGGATTCTCATTCATTCTCACAGGAGTCCTGCAGGTCAGGTGCCATGATCATCTTTTTTTTTACAAGTAAGGGTACTGAGGCAAAGAGGCTGGCTGACCTTCACAAGGTCACATGATAAAGAGGTGGTGGGATAATCTGTCTCCAGAGCCCATGGAGGCTGCCTGTATAGTCACTGTCTTGGTGGGAGGCTCACAGGACAGGGACATAGGTAACTGGATCAGACGGGAGCTTGGAAGTATCCAGTCCAGGGGTAGAAGTGAAGCCCAAGGGTCTAGCCCAGTCCACCCTGGAGTGGAGACTCTTGCCCTTGTCTGCTTGCTTCTCCTCACTGATGTGTTTTCATTCAGATCGTGGTCTGTGTGCTGAGGGGAGTTTAGGAGAGGCTCTAGGTTGCACACAGCTGCTGACCAGGAGGCTGTGGAGTTGCTCTCTTCTGCAGCTGGCTCTGAGTGTCCTCTGTTCCCCTGGATTTGTGTCGTGTGTGTGCGCATGCCTGTGTGTGAGTGTAGGGGGTTTCATTAGCTGATTTGAGTTCTCTTGCCTTCCAGTTGTCACTTTCCCAGCTGGTGACTTCCCCGCAGTCCCCGGCTCGGTGCCGCTCAGCCAAAGCCACTCCACGGTCACCAGAGGGCTCCCAGCCCCAGGCAGTAAGTGCCCCCATGCTGCCTCCTGCCTCACATTCCCCCGACTGCTGGCAGGCCTTGGGATTTTGAGCTGTGCTGGTCCTTGGTGAGGTGACAAGGACCTCAGTAGACTCTGAGACGTGGGCTGTGGGATGGGTGGGGTGGGCCACTGTGTCCCTCTGTGCTTCCATGGAGAAGCACGTTCTGTCCTGGAGAATGGGGAAAGATGTGGTTCTCGCCACGGTGGGTGATTGACTCAGGCTTGGTTTCCCTGAGCCAGCGGAGCTCAGCTGCTGGCGGGTCTGTTGGTGAAAGGAGAAGGAAGGTGGCAGAGGGTGGAGGAGGAGGCTGAGCTGGGCCTTCCTGGCCGCTAGGGGAGGGTTCAGGTGGAGCCGAAATAGCCTCTGCTGCCCCTGACTGTGAGGATCCCTGCAGAGCTGGTCCTGCGGACTGCACCTCTGGTCTCACGCTGGTAGCACGGAGGAAAACGGTCCCTTCCGGTCATGCATTAGCAGGCACTCCTGATGTGAGCATCCGTGCCACCCTGCACTGAAGCACGCCTGCAGCTCCCCATTTGTGAAGCGCTTGCTGTCTTTTATTTTTGCCTGAGACATCATGTGAGAGCTGTCCCTGCTCAGCAGAAGCTGCGAGTGTGGTCCAGTGGAGAGGGGCTTGGAGTCCCGCCGTCCCCTCCACCCAGATAACCTGCCTCAGAGGGAATAACTAGAAGATTCAGGACTGGCAGGGGCCAGCGCAGCATCCAGACGCACGGGCCAGCTCTGAGATTTGACGTTAACATTCCACCTCAGACATCAGATGTCCCCAGTGGTATTGGCTTGTTCATAAACTTGGTGGTTCCTTTCTTGCTGTTTCTTTCTTTTTTTTTTAATATCTTTATTTTATTTTTATGTGGTGCTGAGGATCGAACCCAGTGCCTCTCACACATGCTAGGTGAGCGCTCTACCGCTTGAGCCATAACCCCAGCCCCTCTTGCTGTTTCTTGACTTACAGATAATCATGAGAAATAAAGGAGTCACGGTTAAGATTTTGGAAGCAAAACAAATAATGTGTTAGCATAAGCATATCCCAAGTATTAGATGGAACATACTTATACTAAAGTCATTCATTGTTCACCTGCAGTTACAATATAACTGAGCCTCCTGTGCTTGTGGTGGTGAAGGCTGACAGCCCTACAGAGGCAGTAGTCATCAGCCCCCTTAGAGCTGAGCATCCTTGGTGGCTGCAGGTTGGGGTCCCGTGGCCTCACCTGGAATCCCATTTTGTTTAGCAGGAGTTTCCTTTGGAGGGCGGGGTCTCTCATCTGGAAGCCGACCTTAGTCAGACTCCCTTGGTCCTGGAAACCCCTGTTGCTGAACCTTTGCAGGAGCTGCCCTTCACCCCTCTGCATGCCCCCATTGTCGTGGGACCCCAGCAAAGGAGGTAAGGTGGGCACCAGGAGGGGTGGGGCCAGGCAAGTGCCCTCTGTCACACCTGCCTTTGATTAGCAGCTCTCTGAGAAGGAGAAGAGCATCTCCGCCCCTCTCCCGTGGGCTGGCTGAGGACTGTGTCTGTTTCAGTTCTGGCAGCCAGCTCTCCAGAGCCACCATGGTTCTCCTGCAGTCCTCCGGCTTTCCTGAGATTCTGGATGCCAGCAAGCGGCCTGCCGAAGCTGTCAGTCCCACGGATCCCGTGCACTTCGACTCTCAAAGGGAAGAAGCGGATTGTCTACAGAGCAATGAAATAGTGCTGCAGTTTCTTGCCTTCAGCAGGTAGCGGCTGAGTTTCCAGTCTGCCACGCCCCTGCTTCCTTGTGCTGAAGAGTAGCTGTGACGTGGCTCTGACCTGGCAGATGCTGTGTTCAGGACTTGTTGGACCTAGCAGCACTGTTTTTCAAATTAATTGATTAATTTGTTCTTCGTTAAAAAAAAATAATTAGCACATACTTGTGTGTGTTATGGGGTGCAGTGTGATGATGGGATATATGTATACTATGTGTAACGATCAAATCAGGTAATTAGCATTCCCGTCTCCTTTTTTTGTGCTGGGAACCTTTGAACTGCCATCTGATTCTACTTTACTTTGGCTAGGACCCACCCAGAACCATTCTGAGTGCCAGGGAGCCCTGCTTTGCCCAGGCTTCTCTCCTTAATTAAAATGTGCATGACGTTTGCCTGATTCCCAGACGTCAGGGTAGCTCTGGGGCAGCACCCTCAGGCCAGGAGACTCACTGTGCCTGACGTGGCTGCGGCCCTCCTGAGGCCACAGTGAAGCTGTTTTAGTGACTGTGTCCCTGGGCAAGCGTACATCCCACCCAGGCGCTCTGCTGTGGCTGCCTGATTAATCAGAGCTGTTGTTGGGTGCAGAGTGGCCCAGGATCACCGAGGAGCTCCGTGGCCAAAGTCCGTGTACTTCACGTTCCAGTTCTACCGCCTCCCACCTGCCACGACGCCACGGCTGCAGCTGGTGGAGCTGGCTGGGATGGGGAAGACGGGCTCCGGCTCCCTGTCTCACGTCCTTGTTCCCATTAGTAAAGACGGCTCCTTTGACACTGGTAAGTGCTTGTGCAGTGCGACTGCTGAGGCCTGCACCGAGTTTCCTGTGTGCATGTCATCATTAAACAGCCCATGCACGGCCAGTGCACCCACACCCATCAACTGCACCCACCCTGGGCCTCCCCCACCCAGTCATTGTAAGTCATTTGTAAATATTTCCTATGTTCCTCCATAAAACAATGGAGTCTTTTGAAAACTTATGCTGTCATAGTAAAAAATAATTCCTTAATATCATGAAATATCTAGCTAATGTTAAGAATTCCTCAATAATTTCATAACTTTTAAAATATTAGTTCAAAACTCCTGTCTATGTGTTGCAACGGGTGCACCTGTGTGCTGCCCTGGGGATTGTGTCTGTGGGGCTGCCACCATCCCGTCTCTCTCTTTCCTTTCTCTGTGGAAGAGGTGTTCTGCAGAGCATCCATCCCCCAGTCTGGACTTTGTTGAGGCTCTGAAGTTAAGGCTGTCTCTCTGTCCCCTCTTTTCCTGAGTCAGGGATCCATGTGTGATTGGGTGCATGGTTTTGTTTTTGTCAAGGATTCTTTGTAGTGGGTGACTTGGACTCTGTCTCTGCAGCACTGTGACACCCGGCTGCTTCTTCCTCTGGTACAGCAGCAGCCATCACGACTGTCGCATGCTATCAGTCATTGCTGGAGGGTGCACAAGGACACATCCTGCTTTGGAACACCTTTGTGTGCCGGCTGGGTGCTTCCTGTCAGCCTTCGTCACTGTGACACCTACCCAAGAAGAACAGCTGAGAAGTGGGAAGGTTTATTTTGGCTCACAGTTTCAGGGATTTCTGAGCATGGCTGGCTGCTCCCTTGCTTTGGGCCTGAGGTGAGGCAAAAGTTCATGGCAGAAGAGGGTGGCAGGGAAGAGCTGCTCGCCTCTTGGAAGCCAGGAAGCAGGGAGAGAAACAGGAAGGGGCTGGGGACGAGAGGTGCCCTTTAAGAGCATGCCCACCATGATCTTCCTCCAGCTAGGCCCCACAGCCTGCGACTCCGGGGAGTGGGTTCAGTCATGACCATGAATGCACTGTCCACTGATGTGGTCAGATCGTGACCACTCCCTTCTCCAGATCCCCACCTCTGAAGGTTGCTGCACTGGGGACCAAGCCTTCAACACAGGACATTCCGGATCCCAACTGTAGTGCTTCTGTGACTCAGGCTTCCCCCATCGGCTGGTCACCTTGAGGTGTAGTGTGCACAGGAAAGGCAGGATATAATAATGGCATGTTCCCTTGTGTCCTCCAAGGGAGGACACCAGTGGCTTTTTCCCTTCTGCTTTTGTTTTGGGTGAGTGGATTCAAACCACAGGGATGGAACGTGCCTGACGTGTTGTGTATTGATGGTTGGCTGTCCCATCTTTGGTTGGTGACATGGCTCTTAAGGGACCAAGCTGGGCTCTGACCACCACTGCATCTTGCGGTGGGCAGTAGAAGGTGGGAAGTCATGCTCAGAGTCTGGCACCACAGGATGTAGCTTAATGACATGAGCATTGACGGGAGATGAAGGGCGAATGCAGGTCCAGGGTCCAGGAGGCTGCTGGGCAGTAACCAGGCAGGCAGTGTACGAGGACAGCGGCTCCATCCCTGAGCTGCTCACACAGCTCCAGGAAAGGCAGATGGATGGCTGTGTGTGCAGGGGCCGACAAACCCACAATCGTAGTGATTTGGCCCAGCTCTCAGTAAACTGATGGATCAGTGGAAGCACAGTCACGGGTGTGCTCCAGAATGTGGTTTGGAAGACGATCCGAGAGAGCGTGCGTATCCTGTTCAGGGGGTGGGTACTATCTGAAGCACTGATATATATGGTTTAGGCCACCAAGCAGGTATCACCCTACCCCAAGAGAATCACTGTCAAATCTCATTTTATAGCATCTTCTGACCATAGTGCCCCAAGGTCAGGACCCCCCTCCCCCCGCAATAGTCTGAACTACTAACTCTAAAGTTTAGAATTTTTCTTTTTAAACACGCTTCTTATGGTGAGTCAACGAAGAAATCAGAGTAGAAGTGACTACATGAAAAGCTGATATTGTGAGATGCAAGTGGCCCTTGCTGGAAAGGCACAATTCTGGAAGCCTGTGCTGGGGAGAGTAAGAGACAGTGCTAATGTTCAACTCTGGGAGTTTGGGGGAGGAAAACAAAGTCAGTACGAGTAGAAGGAAATAAGTTTGGAAATGAGGTAAATAGGAAACAAGCAGGAGGAGGTCGGCCAGACGGTTGGCATGGTGCAGGGGGCGGGGGTCGGCGGGGCAGCAGGTGTGCGGGATGGGGGAGACCACGTCACGCTGTTCTCTATATGGTGTTCATAAAGTGGCTGTGGGAACATGAGAGCCCCCTGCCCCTGCTGGGGCCCGTCCCTGAGCTGGACCGACTCTGATGCTGGTGGAGGTTCACATCTTGCCTGTCAGGGCCTCTGACTCCAGTCTGCTGCTGACCTGAAGATAGGAGGCAGGGGAGGGCCGAGCAACCCAGGCCCCATCCCTCACCAGAGAACCCCCCTCATCCCAGGTGGATGAGCTCTTCCTGTCCGGAACCTGGGCTGGGCTGAGAGAGGGCCCGGGAGGCCCCTGCGTGGAGGCATGGGGTCAGGGGAGGGAGGCTCTCTGGTAACACTTCCTCCCACATTTGGTTCTCAGATCACTGTCCTTAACCGATGAGTTTATAGTCATGTCTCTGGTTGGATGTTATCCTGGGGGAGAGACCAGTCACCACCAGGGCGGTTCCAACCCTCCAGGGATCACCTCTCCCAAATCGTCCGCCTTTGCTGGTTGAGCTCAGTGACCTGTGGCGCATGGCGCAGCTTGTGTCCTCAGAAGGCTGGAAACAGCTCAGAACCGTGTGTTGGTTTCAGGGCTCCTCGGCCTGCTGCTGAAGCCTCGTCCCTGGTCCATTCCCCTCCAGATCTGTCCCACCTTTCAATCCTGCAGCTTATCAGAGGCCCTGCAGTGAGGGCAAATGGCAGCGTTGAGATCGCCAATAAAAAGACCAGCCACTCAGAGATGCTCCCGATTTGAATGCATTTCCACTCTGAATTTCCCAGATAATAATTAAAGTCCCCAGATTAAATGTCTTTGCAAGTTTATGTCTAAAGAAATTCAAGTCCAAAATCAAATTTTCTTGTCATTACGAACTAAAATTCAAAGTGCAGGGCTAGGGTTGTGACTCAGTGGCAGAGCGCTTGCCTCGCATGTGTGAGGCACTGGGTTCGATCCTCAGCACCACATATAAATAAAATAAACAAAGTAAATTTTTAGTTATACATTGTGCCCATGTATAACTAAAAAAAATATTTTATAAAAGTGTAAAATTCTTAAGTTGAAGTCCATAGTTGAATCTCAGCCACAGGTGGCTTCTGCCTGCACAGGTCTGGGGCAGTTACGTGCAGAGGGCCCCTACCCCTAGCTGACTGGTTGGGGTTGGGGCTTTCATGGTCACTCTCAAGCCAGTTCCTGCTGTTGAAATACAACATGGGCACAGAGAAGCTTGCAGGGCTCCAGTCCCACGAGGTAAAACAAAGGGACGAGCTGGTCGTGGTGACACATGCCTGTAATTCCCACTGCCGGGGAGGCTGAGTGAGGAGGATCACAGGTCCAAGGCTATCCTTGGCAACTCAGACCTTGTCTCAAAATGAAATATGAAGGGCTGGGGATGTTGCTGAGTGGTTAAGTACCTCTGGTTCAATCTCCAGTACCAGAAGGGGGGCGGAAAAAAAGAAATGGGAGGGTTTTATTTGCAGAGCAGTCTTGGGTTTAATAGAGGTGAGTAGGCGGTGCAGAGGCCCCTTCACCCCCAGCCCCTGCTTCCTGCTTCCTTGCTTTAAGGTCGCCACGTTGGCGTGCCACGCTTGTGGAACTCAGGTGGATTAATTATTGTTTTTTGAAGCTCATGGTCAATGTTAAGGCACCCTGTGCATCATATGGTCTGAATTTTGGTGAGTGCAGAATGATTGCACTGCCCTCATGTCCCCTGTTTGTGGCTCTCTGTCCCTTCCCACTAGTCTTTGTCCGTCTCTAAGGTTCTGCCCTTTCCAGTATCTCCTGCAGCTGGCTTCGGGCTGGATGGAGCCTTTTCAGGCTGGCCTCTGACTCGGCAGTGGGCACTCCCAGTTCCTCTGCACTCTGTGTGTTGATAGCTTTTTTTCCCTTCTTGTTGGAAGTACTCCATCTTGTGGATACGCCAGTTCTTTTATTCACTCACCTGCTGAAGGGCATCTTGGTTGCCTCCAGGTTTTGGCAATGGTGAACCAAGTTGTTATACTAGGATTGTGAGTGGAGTAAACCTTTAGCTCACTGGGTGAGTGCCAAAGTGTGTGCTGTGGGGCTGTGTATGGTAGCGTGTGTTCATCTGATAAGAAGAGCTTGCCACTTTGCATTCCCACCAGCGACAGTTCCACATCCTGTCTGCATTTGGGTTGGCAGTGTTTGGGGCTGAGCCATTCCAGCAGGTGTGTGGTGTTTCTCGTTTGATTTGCAGTTCCCTAGTGACATGGTGTTGAACGTCTCTCCGTGAGCTTATTTGCCACCTTTATATCTTCTTCCATGAGGCATCTGTTCTGACATCTGAACAGGTGTATCTTTGCTTTGGACGCAGTCTCCTGTTTGATATGTGTCTGGAGATATTCTCCCCTGTCTGTGGCTGGCTCTTTTCAGCTCTTACTGGTGTGCTTTGCAGAGCACAAGTTTTTAATTTGGATGTAGTACAGCCCACCAGTCCTTTCTTTCGTGGATTGTGCTCGGTGTTGTGTAAAATGTCACTTCCAAGCCTGGCCGAGGTCACCTGATTTGGTCCCACCTTGTCTCCTAGTTTTGCAGCTCTGTGCTCTACCCTTTCTGGGTTTATCTCTACAGAAGTGTGGTCCTTACAAAGCGATCATGTCAGTGCAGGGTCTGGCTATTACGCAGAAGCCCCTTGTCCATCCCCACACCTGACCCTAAACCTCCCCCAGGAAATGCTCTCCTTACTACTGTTTCTGTCCAAAGCATTATCCCTTTTGCATGTGGCAGGGGGCTTATTGCAGCTTGTCTCTCGAGAGACCCCTCAGCGCTGTCCCTGGCAGTGCCACTTTTGTGGCTGTACAGGGACCCACGGTGTTCATCCTTGCAAATAGGTGCTGGAGTCGTTTCCAGCTTCTGGCCCTTCTGGATGGCGCTGCCATGAACTTTGTTCTGGTGTGTGGGGTGTGCGCTCCTGCTGGGGATGTGCCCAGGAGAGCAAGTGCTGGTCCTGGGCTAGCGTGGGTCGGGTTGGGCAGCTTTGCCCAGCGCTTCTGGGATCGAGGTTGGAGCCGCTCCCCAGCCTCTCCAGCTGTAGAGCGGCTGCTGGCCTGTTATCTCTAACAGTCCTGCTGGTGTGCTCCCCCGGCTGGGAACCCTGCGCCCCATGCTCACGGGCCTGAGGGTCTCCTCCCGCGTGAGCGCGTCCTCCGTCCTTGCCCTCTTCTGTCGTCCAGCTGTGTGGGCTCTGCTCGTAGGCCTTCTCTGTCCATCTTGGTGGGATCCTCTTCAGACACGTAGGTGTCTTACCCCTCTTGGGCCTGGCTTCTCTTCCAGCTCTGTTGATGGTCTTTTGCTGAACATTAATTTTCAATTCAAATTAAGTCTGTGTATCAGTCTTCAGTGGATACGTTTCCCTCACTAGACATAAAGGAGTTTGTCTCTGCCAAGTGTTGAGGATTCCCTCCTGTGTTGTCTTTTACAAGTTTCATTTATATATTCCACCTTTATATGCAGACCAGGACTTCCTGTGGAGCTCATTTTCTGTGTGGGAACAGTCTTTGCAGAGCCCACCAAGCTAATGGGGCACACCCACCAGGGTAGTCCCCGGCCACTCCCGGGCCCAGTTAGTTGTTGTAAGAAAGTTTGTTCCCAGAGTCCACACTCTGGCATCTGAGCAAGTGCAGGTAGATGGGAGAATGCCTGGGTTTTAGCTTCCCCAGGCTATGCCCCTCTCAATGGCAGGAACCCTGGGTAGAAAGTGGCCCTTGAGACATTGTGTTCTTGGCTGCCTTGGTCCAGTGGGAGGTTCCACGGTGGTTCCACGGTGTTCTGCTGTGGCCGGACTCCTGCAGACAGTGGTTTCTGTGGCGTTCAGGGGAGTGTGTGTGTGGGCAGCATTTCTTCTTGTCACCTCTTTTCCCTCAGAATGGGATGTCCCTCTGGCATTCCCTCGGCTGTCATCTCTACTCCTTCCAGAAGCTTCCACTGGGTTTGGGGTGCTTCTATCTGTTCACATGGGTCCTTGTCCTTCCCATGTGTCCTTCGCTTCCGGCCTGGACTCCTGCTGTTCTAACATGTTCCTCATGTGTGGTCTTCCCAGTGTGAGGCCGAGGCCTTCGCCTCCTGGGTTGCCAAAGTCATCTTTCTGTCCCTGGCTCCAGTGAGAAGCATTCCTCATCAGACCAGTGCTGGCCCGGTGGGCATGGAGCCTGCTCCTCAGTCTCCCTCCCCTTAGCATGCCTCCCCCTTCCTGGGCCTTCTCCAGAGCCCCACCTGTGTCCTCATCACCAGGAGCCACCTGCGGCCTGTGGGTACTGTCAGCTCTGTGTATCTCCCCCATAGAGCCATTTATTAAAACACATATTTTTAGATGTTGATGGACCTTTATTTTACTCATTTATTTATACTTAGTGAGGAGAGTCGAACCCAGTGCCTCACACATGCTGGGCAAGCTCTCTGCCCCTGAGCCCCACCCACCCCAGCTCCCCACGGAGCCATTTGAAAGCAAATTGCAGATAGGTAACGCTTCACCTCCAAATCTGCAGCATGCACATCTTAAAAACCAGGATGCCCTTTCACATACCCACAGCTGTGTGGTCGCAGTTCAGGCACCCTGCAGCCTTCCAGGACAGCCCCAGTGAGCCTGTGTGGCTTCTGATCAGTCTGGGTTTTGAACTGATCAGTCTCTTCCGTCTGGAATAGTAAGTAGCCTCTGCCTTTCTCCTCGAGGCCTTCCAGGGAGACTGAGTGGGTCTGTCCGGCTGCCCCGCCGTTTTGTGCAGTCTGCTGGTGCATCCCAGCAGGTCTCGCCAGCGGGGCGGTAGGGCTAATGGCTCAGGTTGATTCTGGATTTTGTTGTGAGCACTTGGTTGTCATGGCTCTCTGCTTTAGGTCCCACCCCGCCAGGAGGCACAGGTGTCGGGTGTCTCAGCTGGCCAAGTTACCCTGATGTCTGCAGTGGACAGAGGCTGGCTCTCTGTGTTCTTGGGGAAGAACTCTCAGGGCACTGTGGCTGCATGTGAGCATCTGTCCCCGTGGCTGTCCCTCCTGGGCTCCGCCTTCGGCCGAGCAGCCCGTGTCGGGCTTTTCTGGTGTTCTCATCGGATCCTTTATCATCTGCACTCTTCTATTCAAAAAGTACTTTTTCCGGGCTGGGGCTGGGGCTCGGGCTCAGTGGTAGAGTGCTTGCCTGTCATGTGTGAGGCACTGGGTTTGATTCTCAGCACCACGTAAATATAAAATAAAGATATTGTGTTGTCCTCAAACTAAAAAATAAATTAAAAAAAGAAAAGTACTTTTCCTTGGGAATAGGGATGAACCACACCGAAGCCTCCACAGATCTCTGAATAGAGGTTCAGAACTTCCCCTTTTAATTGTCCGCTTTTGGAGTGGGAGGTTGGTGTGGTGGTTAATGGTGGTTACCCTGGGCGTTGGGGTCTCAGGCGTCTGGTTTCTGTCCGTGAGGGTCACTTCATCTCTTGGTGTTCTGCCCACTTCTGCCAGTTCCAATGTGCCCATCCCCACACTGGCCAGCGGGAGCCCTCCAGGTGGCCTGGCAGCTAGGCCTGGCAGCTAGCTCCCTTCCACCTGCTCTACTGGTTCGGGGCATGCCTCCCTTCCTGGGCTGTCCAGTGTCCTGGGGTGCTGTGCCCCTGTTCCTGGGAGCCTTGTCCCTGAAGCCAGGGCCTGGCCGCTTTGATCTGGGTTTCATTACTTTGAAGCCTTTCACTGGGAAGAGGTGGGAAGTCCCTGTTCAAGCATGGTTTATGTTGGTTTCTGGTCCTTACTTTATTGATATTTCTCTTACACAGAAAATCGTAGATCTTGGTAAGTTTTACTCACCTGTTGGCCTTCCAGCCTACATCATGGGCTTTGAGAACTGCACTGTTGATGCTGATGGGAGAGCCTGTCCCGACGGAGTTGAGGGGCCTCGTGGCTCTGCTCTGAGGCTCTGTCCCACTGGGTGCAGACGTGATGCATGACCCGGGGCCCTGGAAGTAATTCTTTCCTTGGTGGAGTTACATTGCCAGTTTGATATTTGGTAGGATTCATTTGTTTCAATTTGTTTTATATTTGCAGTTTTAGATTTGCTTTTCTTCCTTTCTGATTCCATTTTTAAGAACTTTACACAGCTTAAATACACAACTGTCGTCAAGTGTGTACTGGAGACTCCTAGCCATCCCGTCCCCTCCTGCTCCTCTCTGTCCTGTCTCCTGGAGGATTTCAATTTCTTGTTTATCCTTCTAGTGTTTTCGTTTGTTTGGTCTTCAAAAGGAAGTGTGTGTATATCTTTGTTATTCCCCCCTTTCTCTCTTCAGTTGGAAGCACACCACGCACACTCTTCTGTACCCTGCACTTCTCAGTGAACACTGTCCTGCGTTCCACTCAACGCGGGCATGGTCTGCATCCCTTTTTATGGCTGCGTGGGACGCTAGGGGTGACTGTTCTGTAGTCTGTTCTACCAGTCTCCGATTGGGGGGCCTTTGGGCTTTTTCTGGTATTTCACCACCCCAAGTAAGGCAGCCATTGAGTAGCCTGTGCGTCTGCTTCTTTATGACAACTCATTGCTGTGAGAACTTGCTCTGAATCAGTCCGTTTTCAGAGTGCTGCTCCCTGACCCCATTACCTTGTGCCACCCCACCTTTCAAAGGCTCCGGCACCTCAGCACTGCACACTGGGGACCAGGCACATGAGCCCCTGAGACACACTGCACCACATCCACGCCATGGCAGAGATGTCGGCGGGCATTGTGCCAGTGTCCGTCAGCTGCTTCCTCTCTGGAACTTGCCAGTCCTGTTGGGCCTGTCCCCATGACCTTGCCCTCATGGTGAGGTGTCCAGCGCTGGGGGTCTTACAGTCAGGGAGACGTGAAATCAACCGTGTTAGCAGCTTTTTACCACAGTGACCAAGACTTCTTACCAAAACAACTTAAGAGGAGAGATTCATTTGGGCTCATGGTTTCAGAGGTTCTGTCCATGGTACTTGACTCTGTTGCTCTGGACTTTATGGTGGAACCGTGTAGTGGAGGAAAGATGTTTAACTCCTGGCAACTAGGAAACAGAGAGAAGGGGGAGCCGGGGGATGAGAGAATCCCCACCTCCTCCAGCCACACCCCACCTGCCTGCAGTTGCCACCCAGAACAATAGTCCTTTAAAATTGCTAATTAATCAAACTGGTTAATCTACAGATGAGGTTACAACTCTCAACCTAATCATTTTACCTCTGGAAATTCCTGCATTAATACAGATTTGGGGGTATACCTCACATCTGAACTATAACATTCTGCCCCTGGCACCCAAAAAGCTCATGTCCATTTCAAATACAAAATGCATTTAGTCCATCTCTGAGCGTCCCATAGTCTTTAACAGTTTCACCATTGCCCAAAAGTTTAAGTCTAAATACTCCTCTGAGACTTAAGACGGATTCTTGGTTGTGAGCCCCTGTAATGACGGAAAGCGAGTTGCATGAATCCAATATAAAATGGCACCGAGTGAACATTTCCATCCCAGAGTGGAGGAAGAGGGTGTAGAAAGAAGGACTGGGCCACAGTACGGCAGCCAGCTGAGCACACCAGCCCTCCCTCTTGCACCAGGTGAGATGAGACCTCGGAAGGGCCTGAGCAGTGCTGCCCTGTGGCCTTGCCAGGTGCAGCCCAGGTGACCTCTCTGTGAGGCTGACTTTGTTTGCAGCCAGCATACTTCCTTGGCAGCCTTTAATCCTAGAGGGTCTCCTCTACAGCTTTGGCTTCTCACACCTCCCTACGTGGCTCTCTCGGGACTGCCTGCAGGGACTCTGACCCTGCTGCTCTTTGCCTGGCCTCCCAGGCCTTCCTTTGAAATATCCGTGGAAGCCTCCATGACCCCTTAAATCCTGCATTCCTGGAGAGCCGGCATCTGCGGGACCTTGCCAGGATCTTCCACCAGCTTGAGCAGTAGCTGGGCCCCCTGGATCATGGCTGAGCCTGGTAAAACAGAATCCCAGGGAAACGATTTCCCAGCATCCCTGTGTGAGCAGGCTGCCCCCGTGGTCTCTTAAAGAAGTTTCCAGTTCTGCACCCTTGAGCCTGCAATGGGTGTGGTCTTGCTGATTCCTGAGTTGCCATCCTGAAGGCATTTTCCCTGTTGACTCTGCAAAGTACTTAGCTTCTCCTTATTGGTGGTGATCTCTTCAACAGTCACACCTTCCTCAGCCCCAGTGCTGTCCGGGCTTCTTCTCTGGCCAAATGATAGGTTTTAAGAATCTCTCCTTTCTGCTTTTTGCTTCTGATTCTCAAAAGCAAACCTGGCTGGAAGTTGCCAGCAACACACTGTTGTCACTGCCTGAATACTGTGAAAACTTGAAATCAACCTGCCATGTTAATTAATTCATCACTTTTAAATTCAGCCCCATAGAAACTCTCAGAACATGGGAAAAATGTAGATAAGTTTTTTTTTTTTTTTTTGGCCAGAATATAGTATGAATAGCCTCTAGTCCAGTTTCCAAAAGAATCCTCATTTCTCTCTGAAACCTCGTGAACATAGTCTTTTCTGTCCGCATTTCTGTTGGCACTGTGGTCTTCTAAACCCAACCAGAATCACCGTTGATTCCCGCTTACACATTCTAAGGCTTCGCCAGCCGGCTTCTCCAAGCTTTTTCAGATTCTTCTACAAACCAGTTCCAGAGGTTTCTGAGCCGCATGGTCAGGTTAGTCACAGTAATGACCCTACTCTTAGTACCAGCTTCTGTGTCAGGTATCTTGGTCAGTGATGAAAAGCTGACATGACCACTTAGAGGAGGACAGTGTATTTTGGCTCGTGGTTTTGGAGGTCTGTCCACGCTGGCCTGCTCCGTTGCTCTGGGCCATGATGACAGAAGGGTGTGGCAGAGGAAACCAGGAAGGCGGGGGGGAGTCAGACACACGCACACAAAGATGTGTGCACTTACAGAGCCACGGGGACAAGAGGTAACCCCCGAGTGCACATCCCTCGTGACCCACTTGCCCCAGCCACGTGCCACCTGCATACGGTCAACACCCACGCAGTAGTGCTTCCAGATTAAGAATCCATCAAATGGATCAGTCCATGGGTTAGGTTACAGCTCTCACAATCCGATTATCTCACTTGAACACAGGAGCTTTTGGGGATACCTCACATGCAAACAGTAACATCAGCCTCAATGAAGTTTGTTGTATTTTATCATTATTTTTTGTACTGGGGATTGAACCGCGGGTGCTTTTCCACTGAAATACATTCCCCAGTCCTTTTTATTTTGAGACAGCATCTCGTTAGTTGCTGAGGGTGTCCTTGAATTTGTGGTCCTCCTGCCTCCTCCCACGGCACAGGATGACAGGTGTGTACCACCACTGCCAGCCTCAGTGAAGTTTTAATGAGTGAAGTTCAGTGTGTTTTATGCTCGTCCTTTTTTGCGGACTTCTGTTCCTGTCTTTCCCGGGTTTCTGTCGGGCCACCCGTCTACTTGGTCCCATGTAGGGGCTTTTCATCCATCGCAGTGGTGAGCCTTTGTCTTTGATGTCAGTTGGAATGGTCTCTGCTGTGTCATTTGTCGTTTCCTTTGCTGGTGGTGGGTGTTGCTCTGTGGGTGTGTGACACGGGGATCCCACCTGAACCTGGGTGTCCTGAGCTCCAACTGGATATCGCAGGCCACTGAGTCCTCAGAGCAGGACCAGGCTGAGTTTGGGGTGAGGGTCTTGCCACCTCTAAGAGGCCATGCTGGGGCATGCTGCCTGCCACTGGCCTTGGTGACCAGCTCCTCCTTGTTGTCCTGGGTTCTTACGTGCCCTTGGCCCTGTGAGATGCCCCTTCAGGCCTAAGCAACTGTTCCTCACCCTGCTTCCCTGGGACCCACCCTGGGGCTGAAGCTCAAGGTCTTAGGCTGTGTCCCTCCCTCTAGTAATTGCACTGCCACCGGGTCTTGAGGACAGGTGGCCTGAGATGGAGTCACAGAGGGAACCTGTGGCCCAACCATATATAAACCTCAGTCCAGTGGAGGACCACACAGACTCCTGCCCCTTCTTCCTAGAGACCAGGGTTCTGCTCCTTGGTGCTTCACAAATGCTGATCCGTGGGGGTAGACCAGGGGTGTTGATTTGAACTTGCCAGCATTGCTGTCCCTGAACCTCATCTAATGGAAGTTTCAGTGGCATTTGTGTCAATTTAGAATTAATGATAGTGCCACTTCAGGACGAAGGCTGGCTGCAGTCGGCTCGTGTCTCAGCCCCATAGCCAGGCACTGCCTCCAAGAGGAGCCCACAAGCCCCGTGGGGTGCTGCCCGGCCTGTGTTAGGGCAGCCCCGTTCCAGGTCCCGAGTTCCCACACTTGAACAAGCTTGAAGCACCTGCTCCGCTTGAGAGGTGTGTGTGTGTGTGTGTGTGTGTGTGTGCATGCATGTGTGTGCATGTGTGTGTGCGTGCGTGCACCATATTGACAGCAGATGTCGGCTGCGTTTTTCCTTAAATTCTGCGTGCCCAGAATAATGAGCTTCCCAGCGAGCCTCATCAGGGCGCTTGTTCCCATCCATCATAGATGTTTTACAAGGACTTGGTGAAAGCCATAAATCTTATTTTGGAAGTTTACTGTGTACATTGAAAAGAAGTGTAGTCTTCTGAACATGACTCTTGGCTTTGTTAATTGGGGCATTTTATGATGTTTTTGATTAATGTGTTTTTTAACTATCAATATGACGGAAGCAGAAATTGGTAATCATGACCCGAGCAGAGATCTCTTCAGAGAGTAAAGATGATGAATGACTCCAGTTACTTCTGGGCCCTCATGGGGCCTCCTCGCACAGGGTCTCCTGGCTTCCAGCTGAGGTACGTGGTGGGCCCTGGCTTCCTGAAGCCGGGCGAGCAGCGCTGGTTCCTCCGCTACCTGGCCGTGCAGACCTTGCAGATCGACGTCTGGGACGGGGACTCCTTGCTCCTCATTGGATCTGCCGCCGTCCACATGAAGGTACGGCCTTGCTCAGGCCAGGCGTGGCTCACAGGGCAGTCCATGGAGAGCTGGTCACCATGCAGCACTGGACTGTGGTTTGCTTTTTGCCGCTGAGAACAGTGCTGAGCCCTGTGTGCTCTGAACAGAAGGCGAGGTGTGGCTTGCTGAGCTCCCCTGCAAGCTGGCCTGCCAGGTCCTGTCGTCTGCTGCTCCTTGAGTGTGATGATGTAAGTTTCCCCAGGGCAGGAGCCTGGTGGGTGGCCTTGAAGGTGGAATGAACAAGGGACAAGGGTGAAAACTTGGCATGGTCATCAGTGAAGGAATTCTAGCTAGAATCAACCCCCCCCCCCCAACCGTGCCTGTCCGTATCCTGACATCCAGCTCTGTCCTGTCCTCGCGCTTTCCGCGGCTTCTCCGCAGACCTTCCCTACTGCGTGCAGGGGACCACAGTGGGTCAGAGGCAGACCACCATGACTACTGCTGTGTGCTTCTGCGGGATGTCCTGGGCCTTGCTCTCAAGGCCTGTGGGGGTAGGGGGAGGAGACACCATAACCACGGCTCCTGGGTCTCTCCTGCCTCCACCCCATGTGACCACACCCTCCTGCACTCTGGGCCCCTCTATTGATATGGCCCTCTAGCGGCCGCTGAGCATGAGACGCAGACCTGGCCATCCCTCTGCCCCTCCTCCGCCATGTGCTCGCTTTCTCTGTCCTCCCATGTGCAGCACCAGGGGTCCCTGACAGCAGGCTGCTGTTCCTGGGCTCAGCTTGTCCCTCCCTCCTCTGATTCTGACTCCCTGTGCACCCTGTGACTCAGCCCGCCTCAGTGTCTTTAGTGAGGAGGATGTGCTCCCTAGGGGTATGGTAGAGCTGTGGGTGTAGGGGCCTGGGGCAGGGTCTGCCAGTAAGGACTCAGTTGCTGTAACCCTCCTGGTCTTCGGAGTCTTGTTTGTGCCTCCCACCCTGGCCCTGACTGCCCGAGAGCAGGGTGGGGTGCACAGCCAGGCTGCACGCACTGCCCAGGGGGGCTCACCCCCCTGGGGCCTGGCCCAACCAAACCCTGCGTCCTTGTTCACCTTCATACCTGGAGACAGAAGCCGTTGATTCCCTCCCGTAAGAGCAGCCCTTAGCCCAGTGCCGTGCCGTGATGTGTATTGACAGAGTTGGACCAAGGAAAACTGAGTTTCAGGGGCTGGGCTTGCCTAGCACGTGTGAGGCCCTGGGTTTGATCCTCAGCACCGCATAATAAGTAAATATATAAATAAATATAGAGAGAGATAGATATATAGATAGAAGGTATGGTGTCCATCTACAACTAAAAAAAAAAATAAAAACCCTTTTAACTTTAAGTGAAAAAGTCTTTTAGGTTTAAAACTGAAGGAGCAAAGGTGGGAAGTGAAGGTGGGAGAGGTGGCCTCCTGTGGCGTGGTCCTGGGTGGTCAGTGCTGTGCTGTCCTTTCTCTTCTGGGCCTCGAGTGTGCGCACATGGGCCCTCACCGAGCCGCGCTCCGCCCGCCCCGCCTGGTCGTCCTGTTTTCTGCCCACCAAGGCTGCCTGTGGCTCGCCTCTGCCTGCTGGTGGGCGTGCCCGAGACGGCCCTGTAACTGAAGGAGCTGAATTTCCTGTGTCTCTTGTGTTGTTGTGGCAACCGGAAGAGCTGCTGCCAGCAGCTGCGTGCTCCCTTTGGTGTGGCTGAAGCCCGGGGTCACGCTTGATGACAACCAGGGTGGGTTTTCAGCCCAATTCCGACTCAGGATTTTGACTCGAAACTTGTGCTTGTTCCACTGTCCCTAGACGACAGGTTCTAGGCAGCAGAATTCCTTGCCGAGCGAGGGTGGCAGGTGCACAGGGCCAGGTGGGTACGGCCCAGAGGCTGGCAAGGCCTGCAGATGAGAGGGCCTGGGCTGCTGCACACGTGTCCTTTTTAAGGGTGTTGGCCTCTTTAAGTCCCTGTGGCTTGGTGGGCGAGGGTGCTGCTTTGTGTCTGTTCACGGCTCCTCGTGAGGCTGACGTTATTTCTTATATTTATTGCCCCTTCTCAGACCTCATCTTCCAAGGGTCCTGGCCTGGGGACGTGCATGCTGTGAGTCGGGCAGTGGGTACAAGCAGCGCCAGGCCAGCAGGTGCTGCGTTGATGGAGCCGAGGGCAGGCTCGGGTCTGCCTCTCCACTCCCAGAGGCAGGTGCTTTGGTTGCAGTGAGAGTTGGAAAACATTCCACACCTCTGCTTTGGTCCAGGGAGCAGTAGAGAAAGTGCAAGTGGGCTGGAGCCGTGATGGCAGCACGGTCCCCCGCACGCCAGCAAGCTCCTGGGCTCAGGCGGAGGCTGGGGGTGCAATGTGAAGACCCTGGCCGGCAAGGTCCTGCCCATTACTGTCCTGGCTCTGGCGCGTCCCTGTGCTCTCTCTGCCTGACTTCCCGACGGGCCTCAGCCCTGCGCTACAGCTGGCCCTTGTGCCCTGTGGCCCCTGCCCGGCCCTCTGGGCACCTCCAGCCACAATGAAGTCGTGCAGGCTGTGCTGTGCACTCCTGCCCTGCTGGCCTCCCCTGCCCTGCTGGCCTCCGCTGCCCTGCTGGCCTCCACTGCCCTGTGCCTGTGCTCATCAGTTCAGACTGCTGCCCAGGTCACTCCTGAGTGCCCTGAGTTCGGCTCAGTGGAGGGTCCTTATCTCTTTCTACTGCCCACCTCTGGTCCTTCTCCCTGTGAAGGGCAGGTGCCAGGCCACTGTGCATCCCCAGGGGCAGTGTTTTCAGGGGGCAAGTTGGGTCCACTTCCAGAGTCTCTGAAGAAGCCCCTGATGTTGAGGGCTCGTGGTTGAAGGAGATCTCCCCCGCAGCGTGTACGTGGTCAGGGCTCTCGGGTTCCTGGCCTTCCCCACGCTCAGTGGTCTTTCTCGGGGCTCTGGAGTGGTTGCACCTGCAGGGATCCCTGGGCGGGGTGGTGGAACCCAGCTCCTGAGCGCCTGTCTCTCCTTCGCAGCACCTCCTCCGCCAGGGGCGGCCGGCTGTGCAGGTGCCACATGAGCTCGAGGTCGTGGCGACCGAGTATGAGCAGGACGCGTCTGTGGTGAGTGGAGCCGTGACCAGGTTTGGCAGCGTCAAGCCCATTGGTGTCCACACGGTGGTGAGGGGCCTGCTGCACCTGACCTTGGCCAACGTGGGTGAGTCCTGGCAGCTTTGCCTGGGTTTGTGCTGTTTCCGGGGACGGCTGGTCTCTGCTGGAGCGTGAGGGCCCGCGGCAGCGTGGGCGCTGTGTACTTGGTAGGAATCAGCAGGAGGCAGGTCAGCTTGGCTTCAGGAGTCCACCTCAGTTACTGACCAGGACTGAGATCCTTGCCACCTCAGACTGGCCCACGTGATGTCTCTTGGTGCTCTCCGTGGGTCATCCCAGCGACTCCCTGACAGTCCTCAAGTAGCTGGATTCTGGGAGGGTGTTCCTGTTTGGACGTGCAGTCAACATAACTGCCCGCTGCAGAGGAGAGGAGATGCTCCGCACCCTCCGAGCAGCTCGGGAGGGTGAGAGGGGAGTTTCTCTCGGGCACTGAGATCTTGAGCAGATGGAGTCCCACGGGCTGCTGGCAGAGACTGAGCAGAGCCTGTTCTCATTCTCTGTGTCTGGGCTGGGGTCGGGGGCTCGGCATGGTCCCACCTGGGCTTCCCGTTTCCAACAGAGGGCAGCGATGGGGTTGGGGCTGCTCAGTGCTGGTGGGTGGAGATCTCCAGAGGCTAGGTGCCTGCCTGTGGCCACCCCAGAGGGCCAACAAGGACCCTGCTGGTCCTGTGACACACCCACTGATCTTCCCTTGGGGATATTCTGAAACGGTTGGGCCTTTCTAGGCGAAATGGGAAGTGCAGTGAGACAAGCTATTGGAAGGTTCTGGAACACTCCACGAGGCTGGGACACAGGCCTCTATTATCTTATTAGGGGATTTTCCATTGCTCAAAACCTGGTCTGACCTGGCGTCCTGGTGACCCACGGGCCACTCCACCATGTGCAGGCACAGCACAGGGTGTCAGAGCTGCGGTGGCAGCGGGAGGGAGCGCACAGCCCATTAATTCTGGGAGGCTCTGCCTGCTTGTCTACAAGTGTAGACGCCGAGACAGCCTGGAAGGCAGACAGTGCGGACCCAGCGAGGCTCAGTTAGGTTCTGGAGGAGTGAATGAGCCCCATGTGAGCGGCAGGCGCTGTCTGAGCACTCGCCGAGCTGCAGAGGCCTCTGCTCGAGCCCCTGGCTGCGCTTACGTTAGTTCACCCGCCCACAAGTGTGCAGTGACTCCAGGCCTTAATCTTATCTTGAGGAGAAAGATGGGCTCCTTTATATGTTATCTTAAATTGTCATTTCCATACTTTGCCTGCCAGAGAGAGATAAGCCCAGGGGAAGGAGAGTTGCGGCCTGCAGGAGGGACTCTGAGCCCCGGGGGGGGAGCTGCCGCAGGGGACCATGCTCACGCAGCACTGCGCACCCCTGCAGCTGCGCTTGTGAACTTTGTGTTTTTTTTTTTTTTTTTTTTTAAGAATAAAGTGGTATGGCCTTTATTTCTTTATAAAATTGGCTATTGTGCGTGGCACAGAGGCGCTGCCAGTGCATAGGAAGACCTCTGTGGGAGCCTTCGGGGGCAGAAGCGGGCGCTGCGCAGCGCCTGTTCCAGCGGGAGGCCGAGCAAGGACGCAGGGTTGCCTGTGGAGACGCAGCCATCTGCCAGTCCCACTCAGGGCTCCTGGGTCTTGTGGTGGGCAGAGGACTGTCCTCTGGCTTGGTGCTTCTCCTCCCAGGCCCCCTGGCTCCTCAGCAGTCTCTTCCACACTGTGTTCTGATCCGTGGCCTGATCTTGACCTTGAAACAAATTCCTCGGTCGCTGTCCTCCAGGGATGGCCAGAACTGTGTTGCTTTCTTTCCCCTGGTGATCTGGTTGTGAAATAGGCCAGCAGGTCAGCTGGGAAATTGGTTCTCACTTCTGCAACCTCCTGGAGGCAGCTGTCAGGCAGATGTCCCCGTAGGTCAAGTGTCTGTGTCCTCAGGGAACGTAGGGCAGCCAAGTGCATGCTTCAAGGAGAGCCAGGATGTGGACTTTGACAAGTGACCAAGGTGTGGGGCCAGACAGCTGGTGGTGGCGTGCCGTGCTCAGACACAGGCCACTGCATGAGCCCTGCCTGCGTGTGTGGAGGCCCCTGCTGCGGGCACCTCGTTCCCTGGCATCACCCTGTCTCACCAGTGTAAGGTGGCACACTGTGCCCATCCCCACTGGAGGAGGCATGCGGATGTGAGTTCGGCTCACCTGGTCTATTTTCCCATCTTTCCAACAGTCAGTGCTGTAGGTGCGAGTGCCCTGGGTGGGGTGGGGATGCGGCCTGCTGTGGCCTCCTCTGTGGGTCCATGTGGTCCTGCTGGTCTCATGGCTGTGGTGATTGTCATCACCCACCCTCCTGGAGCCCAGGCTCCAAGAATGGTGTCGCCCACCTGTGAGCTATGTGGACTGGATCCCGACCTTGAAAGAATTTCCTGGGTCACTGTCTCCCAAGAGCCTCGTGCCACCAGGCTTGGAACAGGCCAGTGCTCATCACAGTCAGATGCAGGTGGACCTGAGGCCTCACCTGTGGTTCAGGGACCCACTGGCCATCAGATGCAGGCGGTTGAGAAGCCAGGGGGTGGGTGTACATGTGGCCCAGGGAGGTACTGCTCTCCTTGGGGCTGGGTCCTTGCCAGGCCCTGGGGCACTGCACTGTTCAGCTGCAGGGAGGTGTGGCCAGTGCTTCTGGGTCTCCATCTGGAATTGCCCCAGTGCCCCAGCTGGGAAGGCTCTGGCCTTCAGGTAGCATGAAGGCTTGTCCTCCAGCAGTGCCCAATTCCAGAGGCTGAGGTTGCAGGATATGTTCCCTGTGACGGTCCAGAAATCCAGGGATGAGAACCGTGTTGACTGGCAGGTGTGGTGGTGCACACCTGTACTCCCAGTGACTTAGGAGGCTGAGGCAGGAGGATCAAAAATTGGAGACTAGCCTGGGAAACCTAGTGAGACCCTTTGTCCAAAAAAAAAAAAAAAAAAAAATGTGAGTCCACACACAGGTGCACGGCTCCATCCTCACGGTGGGAGGGTGGGAAGGTGCACCTCAGAGACAAGAGTGCAAGGGGCCCTGCCTGTCAAATAGCGTTCCGAGCAGAGGTGGGTGCTGGGGTGCTGGCTGAAGGCTGGAACCCTCATAGCAAGGGCTGCTGGTTCGTCAGCCTCCCCCTTGGTGTCTGTTTCATGCCGGATCCTTTTTACTCAGGTCACACGTGTGAACGGCCAGTGAGGGGTTCTAGCCTGCTGCCACCATCCAGGTCTCGGGTCATCTCCAGTGACGGAGCCAGTCGCTTCTCTGGAGGCAGCCTCCTCCCAAGGGGAGGCCCAAGATGTGAGTCGAGGCTGTGGGGCTCCCTGGGTGGTGGTGAGTGGCACTGTGGGGCAGGGCAGGACAAGAGGGTGTACATGTTGTGTTTGTGGTGTTGGGGGCCCTCTGGGGCCGGGGCAAGTGGTTGCTGTGACCAGCTTCCGGCCTTGATGAGGGTCCTTTGGACCTACTGTCCCCACCACATCCCCCAGGCTGGGCCCTGTGGCCAGCAGTGTGGTTTCATGGGGAGATGGTAATTCTATGGCAGCGTTCGGGTTTGGTCAGGGAAGGGGAAAGGTCAGGGTGGACCTCAGCTGATTTTAAAAGCACATTTGAAACTCCCCATTGGTTTCCGAGCCACTTACAGAGCTTTGGAAAGAAACACCTGGGTCTGGAGAGCAAGATCTGGGTTTGGCAAAAGTGCTTTTCACGGCAGTGAGGTGCTGGGAAATGAAACCCACAGACCTAAATCTCAACACGCCATTTGAACTAAAAATGGGTAATGCTTTTTAAGTGGCCTTTTCCCCACATGTTGTGGAGAGTCTCCTGTGAATCTGAAACAGCCGTGAGCCGTCTTGTGTGGGTAGTCCTCTGACTTCATTGGCCTTGAACCGGACCTCCAGGAGCGAGGCAGAGCCATGGCTTGTTGGAGCTGGGTGGGGCTCTGGGTTCCATCCTGCAAGACCTTGAGGACGCCACTGTCCAACCCCTGAACCTTGAGGCACAACCGAACTCTTCCAGGGACAGAGGCCTGTGTGCTCAGCAGAAGCTCGGAGGGACCCATGACCCAGGGGAGCCATGAGTCTGTTTTGGGCCCGCTCCTTATTTTAATGTGGATATTAAATTTTGGAAAGCTCAGCCGTGATTCTGGGCTGGGCTTCCTCCCATATGCCTGCGCCCTTAGACGTGGAAATGCCCTTTAGGGGTGGTAAGACATTGGAACCAACTTGTGGCATCTAAAAAGCAATTATATGGCTTTAAAATAGAATGCTGGCGAGGGACCTGGCAGTGGCACTTGTGAGGGGAGAGGAGAGCTGCTTGGGAGGACGCCCTCCGTGTCTGATGGAAGGTGGACCTGGCCAGGAGGGTCCCTGCAGGCCTTGCTTAGCCCAAGGAAACTTCTGGTGGTGGCTGTGCACCAGGAGTACCTGGCTCCTAGGTCGGGGTGTCCCTTTACCTGGCCTTCCTGGCCCGGCAGCTGGATGTCAGGGAGTCTCATGTGTCAGTTCTTGATGTGGCCTTGTCCCTGAAGGTAGTCCCACCACCACCTGTAGCCCTGCCTCCGTAGGAGATGGGGTAGGCTGAGCACAACTCTGCTTCTGTCACCTGCTGGTGGCTTTCCTGGTGCTCAGGGTGTGAGTAGCCCACCCTCCGAGGACATAGGCTGTTCTTGGGCTCAGGTGGTCCAGGGGCATTTGGAGCCAGGCTTGACTTAAACTCTGTCTGCCTCTGACACACTGGGAGGCTTCCAGCCAAGGGACACAGCCCCTCATAGCCCCCTGCTCCTGAGCTGAGCTTGACTGGTGATGGCACACGTGGGCTTGGGTGAGGGTGCCCTGAGAGCACAGGACGCTTCCCGGAGGGGCCGCCTCTGAGCTGCAGCCACATCCTGGCTGGTGTTGGTGCCCTTTAGATCCAAGCACATGAGCCTCCCACCAGAAAGTCACCTAATGGAGTATCCAAGGACCAGACTCCAAATTCTTTTTATCTGAGAGGCTGGTGAAAGAAGAGGTGCTGTGGGGCTCAGGCTTGGGAGTTGTCGTCTGTCAGCACCTTAGAACTCGCAGACGGGACCTACAAAGAAGAATCAGATTCACTCTTGGAGCTTCCTGTCTGGATAAAGTGGTTCTGGGTGGCCCACCACTGTCTGCTTGGAGAGCATGGACTGTACACAGTCACCCCTGACTCCTTTTCTGACCCTTCAGCAGGAAAAAATGTGGTCCAAGCACAGAAGCTGGCCGATGTGGACAGCGACCTGGCCGCCATGCTGCTGACCCACGTGAGGGGCGGCCAGGGGCTCCAGGGTGCTGGCCGTGAGGCTGATGCTGTCCGTAGGCGCAAGCTGGAGAGGATGCGGTCTGTGCGCCTGCAGGAATCCGGAGGGGAGCCGGGCAGCCGCAGAACAAACATACTGGTGAGGGTCCAGGCTGTGTACCCATGTCTGTCCTCCCTTCTTTCTGGTCCTCTGTCAACTTTCTTCCAAATCCTGGTTACAAGAGACAAGAAAAATGGGACTTTTCAGCCACCAGGGGCAATTTTCAGGTTGGAATTTTCTGGAACTCTTTTAAGTAAAGCTGATTCTTAGGCTTTACTCTTGGAAGTTGCTTCCATTTAGCTTGGCCATGCCTTGGAGCCGGGGTTTTAAGAAAGCTGCAGGTGATTCTGAGGTCCCCCAGATTTGAGGGCCAAGAGCTTAAATGTCTGGGATTATCACTTGAGTCAACTTGACCAAAAGAATTTCCTTTTCTGGCTGAATGTCTAAATAGACCTGTAAGGTTTTGCAATGAAGAAATGGGGGAAGAACGGCCACACCTCATGGTATGTGAACCTATGCTGCCACCAACACCCCCGGGGTCATGGCAGCATGCACCGGCTTAGCCCCTGCGGGAGCCATGTGCACTGGGGGCGGGAGATGCCTTGGTCCCTGCCAGGAGCCTGGGGAAGGCAGAGAACCAGCCTGTCAGCCTGTGGGGAAGGAGGCAGTGTAGGTGGGAGGGTGCCGTGGGGGAGAGGTGGGCACGTGAGCCGGTTTTGGTGGGCTTGGCCTCCGGGGCCTCTGCCTGGCCTCCATGCCCACAAGTTCTCCCCAGGCAGGCTCCGTCAGCTGTCTGGCGGGCTCACTGAGGGTTCCCTCAGGGAATGGTGGGCCTGGAACACAGTGGTCCTCAGTGGCAGTGGCTGTGTGGTGGTGGCTCTATCAATCTGGCTAGCTTGCTGTCACACGGTATGAGGAGAAGTGAGCCAGCCAGGCGTGGAGGCAGTCAAGCCACAAGCTGTCCCCCAGTTTCCCCTGATGTTCTGAGCTGGTGGCCTGCAGGAGGTTGGTGAAGTGACTCGAGGGATCACATGTCAGAGGTTCCTGTCACTTCCAGAGCCTTTACAAGTCAGGGCCCTGTGAAGCAGTGGTGCTGCGGTGGAGTCAGCCTGTTTTTGTTGGGCCGGCTTGCTGGGCCCCGCCTGGTCCTCTGTGGGGCAAGTTTACTGCATCCTGGGATGGCCTTGGCCCCAAGGGCTGTGCAGCAGGCAGGCGGGGGACCCTGGGTCGTCTTGTAGCAGGTGGCACAGCCCCAGGGAGGCAGAGCTAGGCATTAGGCCAAGTGTCGCAGGGCTTCTCAACAGAAGGTCCTGTGGCCTGTGGCTGGGAGCAAGCTCCAGCAACCCGATGCCCTACCCTGTAATACCAAGGGACACTCTGTCCCTGTGCCTCCTCTTCCTTGTGAGGGTCACAGCCTACTGTGTGTCCAGTGCCCATAGTGACTGCCATGATCAGTGGTAGCCACTGCATGTGTGCAGCCAGAGGCCTGCAGGGAGACCCTGGGTTGAGAGGGAGGCTGCCACTCTTGTTCAGGGGTGAGGGATGCCATGGGGTTGCAGGTGACAGGAATCCAGCATGCAGTGGCCTGTAGCACAGGTCCCAGGCCCTCACCCTGATTTCTGGCCCTGCTGCTCTGCTCAGTGGCTGTCCCCACACGAGTCCTTTGATGCAGTAACTGCACAGCCCCAGGCAGGGCCAGCTGTATTGTTCACCAGGGTCAGGTCCCCCCAGCTGCCCTCTGTATAGCATCCTCACCCTCCACCTCCCTAGGTGGCATCCCCACAGCCCAGGCGTGACCCCTCAGCTGCACAGTGATGTTGTGCTCCCAAGAGCCATGCTGTCATGTCAGGCCGAGGGCCATGGAGGGGAAAGCTTGCTTCCCAGAGGTACAGTGAGCAGACGGCCCGTTGTCTCACTGCCTACGTGATGTGCCTGGGCCTGAGCCAGTGTCTAGGACCACACTGGGAGCGATGAGAGCCGGGAACCGAGGGACCCAGTGGGGACCATCATTGTTTTTTTGCTTTGGCTTCGAATTGATGGAGGAACGAGATGGGAGAGCAGCAGCTAACTGCTCTCTTTCTGATGGCTCTCTGCTGGTGACACTGACCTGGAGCGCTGGCTCGTGTTGGCAGCAGGCAGCTTCCTGACACTGAGCCTGGGATTTAAGGACAGACCCGCCTGACCTGGGCACTGCCCGGCCTTCTCCACAGGAGGACTGTGAACCCCTAATTGTGTGCTGGCCAAGAGCAGTGGGAGCCCCCATGCTGTCTCCAGGCAGGTGGACCCAGAGGGAGGGCAGCACCGTCTGGCCAGATGATGTCCTGGGACTGTCTAATCAGGAGTCACCCTGTCTCCTGTGGGTGGACAGGGGGTGGGGCGTTAGGCTGACAGGGTCCTTGTGGCATGGAAGGAGACAGGAATGGGCCAGAAGGACCCCCTGCGGCCCCGAGCATCCATTGTGCTCACGTTATACCAAGTATGGTCACCCCATGCCCTCCCTGGACAGCTGGTCTAATAGGCAGTCTTGCTCGTGTCTTCAAGTGGGCCACTTCTTAAAGCCTGCCACTGTATCCTCCTGGGGACTGCGCCACTGGTGGGCAGAGGAGGTGTAGGCCCCTCCACTGGGCACACGTCAGAAAGGTGCCCGCTCAACTCCTGGTCCCTCCTCATCCTAACTCATGTCTGGCTCTGGGACCCAGCACCACCATCCAGAGGCTTCACTGCTTGGACAGGGTCTCGTGGCCAGATGCCCATAAGAGGCCTCCAGGGGGAGTTGGACACCCTCTACTTCCAACTCCCATCCCTGCAAGGAAAAGGCCAGGGCTTTGGACGTTGGCCAGTTGGTATCAAAGTCACTTCCTGGCTGGCTTCAGTCAAGTCTGTGGGAGCTGCAGGCAGCCTGCTCACTGCCATCCCAGCTCTTCAGCCTTGGCAGGAGTTCTCTGTGCCTGGCCGGGTGGACCTTGGAGCAGCTGCCGCCTGGGACACCCTGGTGTGGGGAAGGCCCCGTCTAGGCCTTGAAGCAGCCTCACTTTTTAATGTAAGGCCCAGACGTAAACCAGCTACGGAACGTGCCGGGCTGTAGCTCTGCGTCTCAGGGCGCGTGAGCAGGCGGGGCTGAGCCTCATGGACTTGGACCCAGTGTGAGGCTGCTGGGAACACTGGGATGGGGTACAGGGGACACGCCTCCTGCAGACATGGTCACAGGCTGGGCTCTCAACACCACGTGGGGACCTGGGGGCCAGCTCTGTCGCCAGGCTCAGGTTTGAGGCCATTCTTTCCTCTTTGAAGCCACAGTGTCCAGCTGCCCTGCTGAGCCTGGGTGCCAGCCTTGCCCCTGGGAGGGGTCTCGGGAGCAGGCAGGGTGCCCCTGCCATGAGGCAGAGAAGCTGGGGTGCCGTGCGGGCCTCCCCATGGAGGGAAAGGTGTGCCCCTTCCCTGTTCTGATGCTGTGAGGCTCTCTGGGCTGGGGGTGGGCTGGTCCCCGAGCCTCAGGCCAAGGCAGGGTCAGTCGTGCTTTTCCAGAAGTCTGATGCCCTGGAGTGGGGCGGCACACAGGCCCCGCCCAGGAGGGCACACACCCGGCCTGTGCAGCCAGCTGGCCCGTGTTTGACAGGCCCAGCAGAGCGTGCGGGCACAGCACTCGCGGGACCTGCAGGTCATTGACGCCTACCGGGAGCGCACCAAGGCCGAGAGCATTGCCAGCGTGCTGAGCCTGGCCGTCACCACGCAGCACACGCTCTACGCCACCCTGGGCACTGCTGAGTTCTTCGAGTTCGCGCTTAAGAACCCCCACAACATCCAGCACACGGTGACCATCGAGATCGACAACCCTGAGCTCAGGTGACAGCTCCTGCCTGGCCCCTCGCTGGGTCTGTGCTATGCTGATTCCTGTCCCCCGCCGGGGCGGCTCTGGGGGAGGGCGGCTTTTGCCCACAGCCCCGGCCTCCCCACTGCCTCCCTCCAGTGTCATCCTGGACAGCCAGGAGTGGAGGTACTTCAAAGACGCCGCCGGCCTGCACACACCCCTGGAGGAGGACATGTTCCACTTGCGCGGCAGCCTGGCCCCCCAGCTCTACCTGCGCCCCCGGGAGACCACCCACGTTCCCTTCAAGTACCAGAGCTTCTCTGTGGGTCGGCCAGCCCCCGTACAGGTGTGGCCCAGGCCAACAGGGAAGGCCCTTCCCGGCCATAGAAAGGGAGAGTGCCGACAGGTGTTTGTAGTGTGCCCGTGTCTGGCAGGTGGGCTCTGCCCTCCACCCTTGTCTGCCCGCCTTGCCACTCGGCGCCTCCTCTGTACCTGTGCCACACAGGCAGCCCAGGCCCTCCTCTCCTCCCGCCAGGCGTGTGTGCAAACCTGGCGAGAGTGGGTGGGTGCCCCACCCTGCTCTGTCCCGTTTGCCTTTACACACCAACCTGGAGGCCTTGGGTGACGTGAGTGTGTGTCCCAGTGTCTGACTGACCTCTGAGGATGTGCTGGGCCCAGCTGGCTCTGTGGATGGGCCTGGGATTGAGCAGACCTTTGCTCCAGGCACAGTGGGGAGACACGCTGGAGTCTGTGCCTGGGGGAGGCTGGCTGGCAGCTGCCGGGAGGGCTGGCGTGGGGCACGCAGGGTGGCCTTCAGGAGCTGCCGACTGCGCCTGCGACCTGCTCCTGCTCCGGGGTTCCTCACAGGCCTCTGCTGAGCTGAGCTCCGAGAGGGGCACAGACGCCGGATCACCTCGGAAGTGCAGCGCCACTTTCACCAAGCACGCCAAGGTAGGGGCAAGACGACATCTCAGTCATCCCACAGCCCTGCAGCGCCGTGCGTCCTCCTGTCCTCGGAGGCTGAGTGACGTGTGCTGTGTCTTTATGGTTCCCGTTTGGCCCTGACCCCTCCCTCTTTCTCTGCCCTCCCGGAGGGAAGAGATCTGGGCCAACTTGGGGCGGGGCTGGGCAGGGCGAGGGTTGAGGTGGACGGCCAGCAGGACAGCCACAGCTGTGTCCAGGCGTTGGCAAAAGCTGGCGAAACCTGCTTTATCTATTTTTTTTGCCTTTGCTGATGGAACGCGCCTGCCCTTTGTTGGTGCTGTAGAGGATGTCGGGGCTGGGACTCCCACATGCGGGAAGTCCCAGCCACCACCCTGCTGCCACGACTGTTGGGAGGGGGGTTGTTGGGGCTGCTTCCCCTGCTGAGGGTCTGGGTGGTCAGGGCTGCGGGTCAGCCCTCGGCGGGCAGGTGGTGTGCAGGGTGGGTTTCACTGTGCCCGCGCATAACAGCCAGGGCGAGGTGGGCTTCAGGGAGAGCACAGAGGGTTCTGTTGGGTTTGGTGTCCAGGGATTAGACAGAATGACTCCTTCCTAGAATTTTTGAGACCCTCCTTTGGAGGGGGAGGGGTTAATGGCAACTGTATTTGGGAAGAATCAGATAAGGGAACTTAAAATAATATTTCAAGTATTTTTAGCAAAATGATGATCCTTTTGCATGAATTTGGAGTTTTAAGAAAAGCCTCAGAAATTTGAATGAGTTTACCCATAATTGCTGCAGGGTGGACCTCTGATAGATAAAGACTTTCATCCTGACCATGTGCCGTGGTCCCTGCCCCTGAACTAACAAGGACCCCTAGCCTAGTCTGATGTCAGGTGCTCATGGTATTTACAGTTGGACAGTTTGGGTCGGGACCTGCTCTCCTTGGACTACCCATCTCTGAGCCTTGGGTGTTGGTGAACATGTCACCTGCAGAGGCCCCTGTGGCTGGTGGTCCTGGGGGGCTCGGGTGCTGATTCCCTGGCGTACCTGTGGTGAATTCCTGCCCACTGTCACCTGAGGGCTCGCGACCATGCCTGCGGGTTCCCTGGGTACAGATTGGTGGCGTCCCAGTTCCGCCACTCTCCTGTGGTCTCCTGTCAACCGGAGCTCCCCCAGCAGCGCTTTGGCCCCCCTGAAGCACACGAGTCCCGTGAAGTCGGGGCACGTGTGAGGTTCGTTCCCTTCATTTATGAAAATAATGAGCTGTGGCCAGCAGCTCTCCATGGACGGTGGGTCTTTATTTAGATGGCTCACTCCATGCAGACTCTGTTCCCTAGATGCTGACACTGCCCTCTTTGCCCACTGCTGTCCTTCTCACATTAACTCTTGTGCCTTAAAAAAATTATTTTGAAATAATTTCAAACTTAGAGAAAAGTTGCAAAAATACACAGAGTTTTCACGGTGTTTGCCCGGATTTCCTGGTTGCTAACACTGCCCACATTTCCTTATCATTCTCCCCATGTGTGTGCATATTTTTTCTTGAAGAGATGCTTCTTTTTTTTGTTTTTTTTGTTTGGTACCAGAGATTGAACCCAGGGGTGCTTTACTACTGAGCCACATCCCTAGTCCTTTTTATTTTTGAGACAGGGTCTCACTAAGTTGCTTAGAGCCTCACCAAGTTGGTGAGTGTTGAGGGCCACAGCCGAGTCAGGATGACGCATGGCATTTTTGCCAGAAGTAGTGGTTGAGAGGTGACGCCAGCGAGCCATTAAGATGATGACTTTTGAGTTCTCGCGGAGTTCCCGTTGAGTTCCAGTTGAGCTCTCGCGGGGATTCCTGAAGAGTTCGCTTTGGTTGGGGAAGTGCCGGAGGAGGGATTTCCGGTTGGTGGTTCCTGGAGGAGCCGCGTGGCGTTCGGGAGAGTTCCCGGGAGCGTGTGTGGAGTGTGCTGGTGGAGTTCAGAAATAAAATTTGTTCCTGCTTCAGTGGCTCGTGATTTGTACCCAGCCAGACTGCGGCAGGTGAGGCTGACTTTGAACTTGGAATCCTCCTGCCTCAGCTTCCTGAGCTGTTGGGATTACAGGCGTGCACCATTACGCCTGGCTTCTTGAACAGTTTTGAAAATAAATTATTGACCAAATGCTCCATTGTGCTCTGAAGCTTAGAGCTGGTCTGTCCTGAAAATGTAGAATTGTGAGGATCCTGAATTGGCGTGATCTTGTCACAGGCCCCATCCCCATTCCACAGTGTCCCTCTGGTGCTCGGTCGTTGCCTGCTCGGGCTCCCGGGTGCTGGGTGGTCCTGGCTGCCCTGCTGCCGGGCTCTCCTCTGTGGCCCCGGTGATGCCGAGCTCTTGGCTGGTCGTCTTGCGGAGTGTCCTGTGGGGCTTGCCTGCAGTCTGCTGGTGACTAGAGTCTGCCTGCGCACCTGGGGCAGGATGCTACCACCCAGCATATGCTTGTTCTCAGAGCGCCACTTTGGAAGGAAGGCAGCGTTGATTCGTCCTGTCAGTGGCAGTGTTAGCTTTTTCACTTAGGGTGACATTGCCATGCTTTGTCCCTGTAAAATCACTGAAGTATTTTGTGTTTAGAATTAGAAAGTCATGAGTATTCAAGTATTTTGTCAGAAGATATTCCGAGGCTATGGAAGTATCCCGTTTCTTACAGACGTTCACCCAAGGTAGCAGTTGACATCTTGCCTGAATCAGGGACAGCGTGGGGGTTTTCAGTTCCACCCTCCTGCTCTGGTGGTTGCATTCTGAGTGAGACAGAGCATTGCCTTACCTGCCCCCACCCCCCCGTCTGCTCACTCAGTTTTGCATCTTATGGGCTATTCAGTTCCTATCTTACTGGTTTGTCACTGCCATTGTTTATTTTGCTGCTGACATTTGCATTGCCCCCGTCTGACAAGTGGCAGCCCCTTCAAGCTGGCGCCTGTCTTGTTCCATGTCCCTGCCATCCTTTGAGCCCTTCTCTCTGCCTGGCATAACAGGGAATACAAGCTCCTCTCGTCTCTCCCTGCCCATTTCAGAGTCAGAGCAGGACGGTAGTTAGAAACCAAGGTTGGTCCTTGGTGTGCTCACTGCTGCTGGTGGGGTGTCACTACTGCTCAGCAGAGGGGCGCAGGAGGCATATGCCTATATGGACATGCACACCCACACATACGTGTGTCCTTGTGCATGTGACATGTAGATATCTGTGTGTGCGCCCACATGTGCACAGACCTTTGTTCTAACTGTATGGGTTGAAGACCATAGACTCACACTGTGCTTCAAGACCAGGCCAGCATCACAGGGTTTATTCCTGTTGTCTTTCTCCATGTTTGAACCCCAGTGTCTGATAGTGAGGAACCTGGCTCCCATTGTCTTTGACATATTTACTTATTTGCCTAGTTTTCCTGTATATAGCCAGTCTTTGACCACCCTGGTCAGACCCCTTTGGCCCTGAAGCCACCGGCCATGCTGGCAAGTGTGTGTCCATCTGTGTATTTCAGAGACCCGGACAAGAGTACTGCAGCTTAAGGCTTCTAGCAGTGCATTTGCCCTAGGGTCCCTGTCCTGTACTTTAGACTTACTGGAGGAATTCTCCTCTGTGATGGTGCCACCAGCTTGGGGTCCTGCAAGCTCTGTTGCTTTGTTTTCGTAATAGAGCTTTCCTCTTTAGTTCTAAAAATTAACCAAGGAGTTCACAGACTGTCAAACAAGACAGAAAGCTCTTGAATCTGTGCTGCTTGCCACTGCCTCCGGGGTCACATGTGCATGCGTGTGCTTGTGTATGTATGCCTTTGTGTCCACACACTTGCCTGTGTGGAGGACGAAATAAAGATAAATAAGCACCACTCTTGAATGTAAGTTTTTTGCAATAACTTTTTGAAGAGGAGGCTTTCTGTTCTGAGCCTTCTTTTTTTCGTACCAGGGGTTGAATTCAGGGACACTCAACCTCTGAACCACATCCCCAGCTGTATTTTGTGTTTTATTTAGAGACAGGGTCTCACTGAGTCGCTTAGTGCCTTACTTTTGCTGAGGCTGGCTTTGAATTAACGATCCTCCTGCCTCAGCCTCCAGAGCCGCTGGGGCGACAGGTGTGCATGACCACATCTGGCGCGTTCTGAGCCTTCTTGGTTTCAGCACAGCCTGCTTCTCTGTCTGGAAAGCCCTCAAGCAGAGGGCTCAGTCCTGAACACAGCTGCCCATTACCACCATGGCCTGGTGAGGGCGATGGCGAGGCCTTCTGAGTGACTGCCACGCACCCAGGGGGGACTGCAGTGGGGACAGCATTTAAGGGGCATGCCTTACTTGAGAGGATGGCAGCGGCACGTTCACTGTCCACTCAGGACCCCAGTGCCCTGTACTGTGAACCCTGTCCCTGCATCTCTGACAATGCCTGTCTTCCGCCTCTCTTGAGGAGGGCAGTGAGATCTCTGTGCTGCCTTGGGAGGGATGTGAAGCTGCACAGTCTGTGCTCCTGTCCTGAGGCCTGGCTGCTGCTGTCCTGAAGGTGCTGTTCCGGGCCAGCAGCGGGAAGCTCCTCGCTATGCTCCAGCTGACCGTGGAGCCCCAGCCCCACGTTGTGGACCAGATCTTCCGCTTCTACCACCCGGAACTCACCTTCCTGAAGAAGGCCATCCGCCTGCCTCCCTGGCATACGCTTCCCGGCAAGTCCCCTGCCGTTCCTGTGGTGGCCTCTGGCAGGTTCAGGTGGTTGGAAGAGGCCTCTGCCCAAGGTGGCAAGTGGCATCATGGAGTCCCCCATGCTGTGTGGCAAACCCTGCCACCACCCTTCTGCCTCCTCTGATGCCACCCTTCCAACCCTAAGAGCTCTGCGCCAGGGCCTGTCCCCGTAAGAAGTGAGGGCCATGGAGATGGCTCCCCCCAGGGGCTCTCCAACGTTCTGGCAGGTACCTTCACAGCCAGGTGAGGCCTCTGTGCTTGGTGGGGCTCCTGTTCACCTCTAGGTCACTCCCTTTGGGTGACTCTCCATGGAAGGGGCTAGAAGGTCATCACAGAGACCCCATGGTGATGATCGAGCTGTCCTGTACTGCCCTCACCCAGTTGAATGACCCTGGTCCCTCTGCTATTTCCTCCTGGGTCTGTCTCCCACCCCTGTGGGGACACTGTAGGTCAGGCTGTCAGCTCCTGTGCCCGCGACCTGCAGCCTGCATTGCCCACAGGCCTCGCTAGGCGAGTGGCAACATTGTCCCCTTCCCTGTTGCAGGTGCCCCAGTGGGAATGCCTGGCGAGGACCTCCCCATCCACGTGCGATGCAGCGACCCCAATGTCCTCTGTGAGGCCCAGAGTGTGGTATGTTGTGGGGACGTTGTCCTCGCCCCATGTCGCTTCTGCTGGGGTTTTAGCTGAGTGGCTTCGTTTCAAGGTGGTGAAGGGCTCTGGGGACACCCTTGAGGGCTTCCCGAGCAGGTCTTTATTTTCTCTGCTAGCAGATCAGTCCTCTGATCAGCTGCATTTAAATTTTAAGAAAAGGCACGAAGCAAAGTGAATAAAACGAATGGTAATTAAGGCACTTATTAATTACCGTCGTCAAGGGATGGCGGCAGTAACTGTGCTATGACTAGCTGGGAGCCTGGATAAAATCTGTGCAATGTAATTATTGAAATCAACATAGAACCAAGGAGCTGCCGACTGCTCCCTCACTGAACAGGCTGGTGAATGCTGACGAGTGCCAGGAGGATGCACCTGGGGAGGGGCTCCCACCTGCCCTGGCTGCACACCTGCCCCGGCTGCACACCTGCCCCGGCTGCACACCTGCCCCCAGTGCACACCTGTCCTGGGTACACACCTGCCCCGGCTGCACACCTGCCCTGGCTGCACACCTGCCCCAGCTGCACAGGCCTCAGGCAACTTTAGGGGCCAGACTAGGGTTAGAGGGGGGAGGCAGGTGGTGCTGGCCCCCATGCCCCCCACGTCTGCTTGGCAGGGCCCTGGGGAGCCCCGGGATGTGTTTCTGAAGGTGGCTAGTGGTCCAAGCCCAGAGATGAAAGACTTCTTTGTCATCATTTATGCGTGAGTACTCAAGACAACAGATCTGGAAAGGGCAGGTCGGGGCTGCTGGTGGATGGGGGCCGTGCCCATCTGAGAGGCAGGACTGCTGAGTTCTAGGGCCAGTAGGGCCCTGCAGAGGGCATCCTCTGCTGGAGCAGCACAAGTGACTGGAGAGACTCGGATGCTCCCTGCCCACTCAGGGAAGGGTCAGCCCAGGAAGCCTGGCAGCTGTTTCCTCCCCAGTTTATGGGCTGAACCCGTGGAGGGATTGGAGTTGGGAGTGGCTGACACCACCCCAAGACCATGATCAAGTTGCCCAGTTAGACAGCTGCAGTCCCTTCACTGTCTTCTCCTGGGCCCTGTCTCCCAGCCACTTGGAGCCCTCTAACTGGAGCAAGCCGGGAGATTTCCTGCAGGGCTTCCAGGACAGGCCAGGGTAAGGGTGAGCTGCATCCAGGGTGAGAGGCTGCATCAGCCTCCCCTGCCATGAGAACACCTCAGCCCTGACTCCTCCTAACAACCCCTGGAGGTGCGTCACTGGCCCTGCTTTGTGATGCAGTCATGAAGTTTCACAGCCCTGTGTTCAGACCTGTGACCTCCGGGCCCCCCGTCCCCTACATGCAGCCCACCACCCTTCACAGCTGTTCCGAGGCATTTGGGCCAGCTCAGGCCCTCCTTCATCCCATGTGCACAGTCCTAGGTGCAGGGACAGGCAGTGTCTCAGCCCCGCCAAGGGCTTCCGTGTAGGTGGGCAGGTGGAGGCCAGGGCGGAGGCAGCTGGCCCAGCCTGGCCTCCTCGGCTCTTGCCCCCGCCCCTGCCCCCCAGCACACTCACTCTCAGGGGCTTTTGCTGTCTCTCTGAGGACACTTGCAGACAGCCCCTGTCCCTCGCAGGGACCGCTGGCTGGCAGTGCCTGTGCAGACGTGGCGGGTCTGCCTCCACTCCCTGCAGCGCGTCGACGTCTCCTGTGTTGCGGGCCAACTGAGCCGCCTGTCCCTTGTCCTCCGGGGGACACAGAGAGTGAGGAAAGTGAGAGCTTTTGCCTCGCACCCCCAGGAGCTGCAGGTGAGCCTCCTCCCTGCCAGACTGCCGCAGGGTCTTCCCGGCCCTAAGCTGGCTTTGCTAGGCATGCCGGTGCGGCCACGGGACAGGTGCACCTGAAGGACTCTGGGATCGGAGACGCCCCGGGGACACAACATGAGGCCATGCAGATTCCACCTACAGGCCTGTGTTCTGAACCCAGGTTGCTTAGGGAAGGGTCACCATGGGTGGGCCTTGCCTACCATAGACCCAAAGTGCGGGAACAGGGGCCAGGCTGTAGACCCGGGTGGCTCCTGAGCCTGTTGAGCTGTCACCTGAACAACCTGGTGACTTTGAGTTGCCCTGGTTGGTGGGATTGGGTACCTGGGAGACTTTGTGTCTGTGAACCCAGAGGCTGCAATCTGACTCTCCCCTTGCTCCTGAAGACAGACCCCGCAGGTGTCTTTGTGCTGCCGCCACATGGGGTACAGGACCTGCATGTGGCCGTGAGGCCCAGAAGGGCCGGCAGCCGCTTCATCCACCTCAACCTGGTGGACGTGGACTACCACCAGCTGGTGGCCTCCTGGCTCCTGTGCCTCTCCTGCCACCAGCCGCTCATCTCCAAGGTCTGTGTGAGGCTGCGGGAGGAGGCACTGCAGGACTTCTCTGTGCTCTTCAGGTGACAGGGTGTCACCTGGGTATCACCTGCCCTGTGCCCTGGGCTGTCCCGATCCAGGGCTGTGTGGGGCGGGGTGGGGGTGCTTGCTCCTGCACCATCTGTCCCTCTCATCTGCGTGGATGTCCTGGTGTCTGGGGCTGGGCTCAGGAAGTTCTTGGAGAAGGAGCCCTGGGCCGTGACTGGGACCTGGCCCACCCTCCCCAGGCCTTTGAGATCACGATGGCGGTGGGTGAAGGGAAGGGCGTCAACAAGCGGATCACCTACACCAACCCCTACCCCACCCGGAGGACCTACCGCCTGTATAGCGACCACCCTGACCTGCTGCAGTTCAAGGAGGACACCTTTCAGGTGCTGCAGGGGCGGCACGGGGGCCTTGGGAGGCGTGTGGGAGGGCTGGCGCTGGGTGGTCAGTGCTGCGTCCAGGAGGGGTGAGTCTGGGGATGGTGGCAGGTGCCCCAGCCCCCTGGTGAGGTGCCGGGAGGCAGGAGACTCGCTGAGAGCCCACCGCCTCTCGCTGGATACTCTGGCTGAGAGCACTGTTGCAAGAGGCCTTGGTGGCTTTGCCCCTCTGCAGCTCCTCACTGTTGTGCCCAGATCCGAGGCCGTCCCCCATCAGGAAGGTCGAGGGCGCGTCCTGCGGGGGTAGTACCTCAGGGGTCCGCAGGCAGCCAGCTTCTGAGAGGGCAGGCTGGTGGCTAGGGTCTCCACAGCAGTGTTGGGAGGGAGCTCAGGAGAGGAGCGGCCTCCAGCCCCAGCTGTGCTGCCCTTGAAGGCCTGGTGCCCGTCCCTCCAGGCACTGGGTCCCGGGCTGGTCATGGACGTCCTTTGTCAGCCGTGTGCCCCACCTGCCTCTAGGGAGCCTACCTCACCTGAGTCACTTCTCTGGACGCTGCTGTGAGGCTGGTGTAGCTCAGTGTGGAGGCCTGCCTGGCACCCTGAGCCTGGGTTCCATCCCTAGCCCTGAGAAGCAGCTGGTAAAGGTGACGCAGCTCAGGGTGGACACTGGGGTCTCAATGCTTCTTCCAGGTGGGAGGAGGCGAGACCTACACCATCGGCCTGCGGTTTGCGCCGGGCGGGAGAGTGGGGCAGGAGGAGATCCTGATTTACATCAATGACCACGAAGACAAGAATGAAGAGGCCTTCTGTGTGAAGGTCATCTACCAGTGAGGGGCCGGCAGCACCTGCCACACACGCCTGCCCTGCGGACCTCCCCTGCCTCTCCTCTCCCCAGCATGTGGCCCTGCCCTGGTGGCCTGGGCCTGGCTTAGGGAGGAGCATGTGTACCCTGGTCATTTTTGAAATGCCTGTGTCCAGCCTAGGGCTGCCAACACTGACCAAGGCCAAGGGTGAGTTCTCAGTGTGAACAGGAATCTGGTGGCCTCCAGTCACCTTATTCTACCTGAGGTGTGCATGAGGCCCACTGGTCCCTCTGTAGTCCATGGAGGTTGTCACTATTTGTAACTTAGTTTCAGTTTTTTTTTTTTTTTTTAGCAAAATGTGTTTTATGAATCATCTAAATGGCAAAATTATGTTTTTCTTACTGGATTTTATATGAACAAAATGAACTTTATTTGCTGCACAGTGTTTTATATACTGATATCACTTTGTGTTTGTGTCTAAGATCAGACCATCTGAACGCTGGCTGTGTCCCTTCTGGTGGTTCTTATTTTCCTTATTCCCTGCGGACCTGCTGTCAGAGGGTTTTCCCGTCTGCAGGTTAGCCTGGACTGCCCTGGATTGCCAGGAGGGCCCAGCCCTGTGCCCTCTTGAGAGTCCCCTCGGGCCTGGCCCCAGGGCAGAGCTGAGGGACACCACTGAGACCGCGAGGGCCCCCAGAGCACTGCGCTGGGGGTGGGAGTGCAAGGGGTGCAAGAGTGGAGGTGGCCTGCGTGCCTGCAGCGACCTCATGGAGCACACATGGAGCACATACTGCATGGGGACGTGCAGTGACGAATGTCCCTAGAGCCAGTGCCGGCTGCCGTGGGACTTTCAGGAATGGCTTGCATGCTCTACAGGGGCCTGAAGGTGGGAGCTGTGTGCCCAGTGCTGCACTCTGCTGGGGCTGAGTCGGCCTCGGGCCCCTCGAGTGCCCTGACAAGCAGCAGTGGGCGTGGCTCCTTTGGAGGGTGGTTTGCTTGTGGGTAGGCCCACTGTCAGGTCTTGCTTGGGCGGATGCTGAGGCTGCGCAGTCTCCATGGAAGAGGCCCGTGGAGTCCCAAGAATCCAATGCGGATGCCGGGAGGCCCTGTGGTGGGGCGTGGTGTTGAGCTCCTGCTCTCAGCACATCCACAGGGAGCGGAAGCCACTGCAGGACCGTGGGCTGCCATGGCCTGCGCCCTCAGTGCTCGGGGAGGTGGGGAAGGCTGTCGGAGGCCCTGGGCAGGCACGGCCTGGGAGCAGGACCGGCTGCAGCCTCCTGTGAGGATACGCAGCCCTGGAGCATGAGGTGGGCACATAGGGCACGGGAGGGCCTCCCAGACAAAGAACAGAGGAGGGCCTTGGCCCTGGGGGGTGCATGGTGTCAAGGTCACCGCGCTGGGCCATTATGGGAGGTTCAGGCCCACCTGAGAAGCTGACCCGGGCACAGCAAGATCCTTGCAGGCCAGGATAGGGCTTTTGTCTTTATCAGGAAGTACCAGGAAGCTTCTCAGAGATTCAAAGCAAGGGGTAGGTGAGGGGCAGTGTCATGTTGGAATTCTGGGAGAAGGTGGGCAGTGGTGTGGAGGGCCACGTGGAGCCGCCCAGACACAGGCACAGCAGAGGCTGTTGTAGCAGGGAGATGGCGGGTGGGGAGGGTGGCTGTGTTTGGCTGTGCATGACAGAAACCCCAGCACCACTGTCTCAGGCAAGGTGGACGCTGATTTCTCACACCCACACTCCTGCAGGTGACCAGGGCTGGTGAGCGCTCATTGTCCCTGTGCTTGGGTGTTCTCTTTCTCCAGTTGCTTCCCGACTCAGAGAGGGTGGAGGGTGACCCTGGCAGGCTGGCTCCTTAGGCATGGACAAAGGCACCCGTCCTGTGAGGCTGCTGGTCCTCGGGCACAGGCGGGTTGTTCTTCATAGAGATGGCCCCTGTGGCCAGGAGCTGGGTGATGGAGGGAGCCACCTCTGCTCCCCGAGGGCTGTGCTGGCTGCAGGCCCCGCCACAGTGCCCTGCGCCTTGGGCAGGAAAACCCGGGGGCTACAGCACCTTGGAAGGCGACTCATGCAGCCTGTACCTTTTAAAGGAGCCGTGGTCCCGCAGCCTGGCTGCGCCCCTCCTGGCAGAGCAGAGGGAGTGGGTCCTCCGCCAGCCCCTTCAGGTGCTCCAGAGCTGGAGGCCCACCTGCCCTGCAGACGCTTTCTCCCAGGTGCATTTTCATGCGGAAAGTCAAGGGCTGCTGCTTTGCTAGAGGTGGCTCTACCGGATCTTCCTTGTCCTTGGAAATGGTGGCGTCTCAGGAGCTCCTGGCCTTGTCCAGTCTGTAAAGCGTGGACTGAGATGGGCTGCCACTGGGCCCTCGGCTCAGCTCTGAGATACGGGCTCTGCCCGAGATATGGTGCCTATAGAGCTGGGTGCTGGGTGCCTGCGCGGCCACTGCCCCCTCCCTGGGCTTGCTGTGCACAGCTCCCTTGTGGTGCTGTTTTCCTCCCGTGCAGAGGAGGGCGCTGCAGCTCCCGGGAAGACCAGGCTAGAGCAGGCAGCAGGTGCCCCTCCTGGGTGGGTGGGGCTGGCTCCTGACAGCAGTGAGCTCCTTTGGGGCTAGAGGATGCCTGACCATCACCTGAGCTCAGAGGCCCACAAGGAGGAAGGGGCCTGGCCACACTGCCTTACCCCCCAGCATGTACCTGCTCACACCCTCATTCCATCCACCTAGTGTGCAGAGGGCTCCTCCCTGAGACAGACACTGTCCCTGCCCTGAGAGGTGGCCTTTGGAGGGGCCCAGTGACCAGTGGACATGTGGTGCCCTGTGGGACATTGAAGCTGTGAGGAAGGGGTATTGGTTTAGAAAAGGGGTCGAGTCCTCTCTGAGCAGGGGACACTTGGGCGGAGGGGGCCCGCTGGCAGAGAGCAGCCAGGAGCAAAGGGACTTGGGCAGGCAGAGAGGAGCCAGGCTGTAGGTGGGCTTCCGGGCTGGTGGTCAGGTGCACAGGCATCCGCTTGACCCTGCTGGGCCCCAGCCCCAGCAGCTGGTCAACATGGAGCCCAGACCTCAGAGACAGGCCTGCTCTCTCCACAGCCTGCCTCTCCTGGGGGGTGCCTCCTGCTGCCACCCGCATGCAGAAGAGTTTTGGTGCGTAGCCTGTGATGTGGGGCGTCCCTTTGCCCTCTCACATGCTAGGGCATCGGGGAACAGGGCTCTGCAGGCACAAAGCCCAGGTCAAGGCCACTGTGTGCGCCTGGGTGTGCAGATGTTCTGAGTGGCATCGTCATTTACTTCTCCCTTCACGTACAGGAGAGAGCCAGCCGGCCGCCTGGGCCTCGCCAGGCCACGAGGCTCCAGCTGCAGTGCAGGCTGGCCTCGTCCCGCCCAGCCCTCTTTCAAAGCAGGGTCAGGTTTCGGGGGCGTTTCTGGTAGCAGTAGCTTATCTCCTCCCTCCTCTCACACTGCCGAAAGCCGTGTTCCACTAAATGGAGTCAAACAGAAGCCAGGGGGGCTGCTTTGGCTTCCCATGCCTGATGGAGATTCCATGTTGTTTGCCTTTATTTGGAAAGAAACCAAGGCACTTTAAATTGTTGCTCTGATTCCAAGTGGCTGGGGAAGTGGCCACCAGGTTTCCCCAGCGGGCAGAGGCGGTGAACTCTGACCCTGTCGCAGCCTTAAATATTTTTAAGTGAAACAATCGAAATGTTTCAAATCTTTGGCTCTTTCTGACCTCAGCACAACAGTGCATCCGGCTTCCCCATTTGGAGCTTGGGTTCTGGCCTTGGCTGCTGGGTGCTGGTACTTCTGGCCTCTTAGGGGCTGGACACTGAGGCCACAACTGGCATCAGGTAACAATCCTCATGCCACTTTGGACCACCGGGTGGTCTTTGGGAAGAAGGACGGAGGAGGCCAGAGAGTCCAACGAGGGAGGCTCTGCTGGACTGGCCTCCATGAGGCCACAGCAGCCGTGGAAGTGGACAGGGTGGACGATCCCAGAGAGAGCCAGGCCTCACACGCTGTCGCTGCCTCTGCGCGCTACTGGTGGGGGCGGCAGCGCGGCCCCGGGGGACCCTGTCCAAACATCCTCCTAGCTCTGAGCCTGGGGGAAGGATTCGTTTGGGCCATGACTCTAAACAAATATCTGGGGTCAGTTTTACTTTGGCAAATAATCCTTTTAGCTGGTCATCTCAACTAATTCCGCATAAGTCAGACCATGGATCAGATTCTGTTAAAGGAAGAAATGAAGTTCTTTTAAAGTGGATTTCCCCCCACCCCAGGTCTTTGCACTTTTATTTATTTACTTATTTGTACCAGGGATTGAACCCAAGGGCACTTGGCCACCGAGCCACACCCCCAGCCCTGTTTATTTATTTATTGGTACTGAGGATTGAACACAGGGGTACTGAGACTGGTGTGACCTGCCAAGATGTCAATCAGCCTGCTGACTGCAAGACGCACAGAGCAAGACTCCACCTCTGATCCCTGATCCCTGCCTTTGATGTATCCCCTTAAATAAACCATGGGAGCTCTGTGTGGACTTGACCTACCAGATGCTCCATCCTTTAAAACTAATTCTGACTCTGTCTTTTGTTCTTCATGAATTATTCTAGATTTTAATTTCCTAGGTGGCTCACGTCCTCCTGATCAGGAAGAAAAACCCCCTAATGGATGTGTTTAATAGTGGGCAACACGAGGGTGGCTTGTTGTCCACATGCGTGGGTGGGTGGGGTTTCAGCTTGACACGAGGGCAGGGTCTTGATCATGGTGGCCGTGATGGCCCCGGAGCAACCTCGCTGGTCCCCTGAGTGTTTCCAGCTGTCACTAAGCGAGCCTTAGTGTGCACGTGCAGCTTTGCCTCTGGACCCCGGTGCCAGGGATGTGCCTGGCGCTGATTTTATCCTGAGATAAATGAGGGGCGTTCCCGTCAGGACGCAGTCACTGTCGTGGCCCAGTGTGTGGGGATCCGACTGGTCTTGCTGCCCCAGTAAGTTCTGGGTCCATCTGTCTTTCTGGCCTTGGGCTCTGTGGGGCTGGGCTGTTCTGGGCAAGTGTGTGCATGACAAACCTCAGGTTCTCTGCTGTGTCCACATCTCTGTCCCTTTTAGAAGGATTTGGAGGAGAGGGCTGCACTGTTAGGAGACCATCTGTTTCAGGTTGGGGTCCCCAGGAGCAGGTTACCCCCGAAGTACAGTAGGGGGGAGGCAGGGAGAGGAAGGAGCAGAGGACGTGCTCTCCCCTCCCCTTTCTCTGGTCCGCCTCCGCCCAGGTCTTCTGTTTCCTTTTCATTTACAGCTCAGGGGCAGGAGAAGGAGGGTCATCCCGAAGCCCTGGCCAGGCCCGCTGATGTCCAAGTGGCCTGGGGGTCACTGTGCTCATGGGCACCACGTCAGGGTTCCTGAGGGCACACTCAGGCTGACCTTCGCCTGACCTCCGCCAGGTTCTTGCCACGGTGAAGGCTCCCAACATACCAGCTCTATTCTGAGCACATGGAGTCGTTAAGCTGGGGACCAGCCATTGGGCCAGGTGTGTCCCTGCAGCCGCGGCCTGTGCTGGCTCTGCAGGTCTCCGTTAGTGTCCCGGGGCGGGCTGGTGGGTAGTGGTGCAGGAGGGAGCCCCACCCCACTCATCTTCTGTGGCTCCATCTTCTGTGGCTGGGTTGCCAAGAAAGGATGCAGGAGACGGCTCATTGGTTGACTGTGTGCCTCTAGAACTCACAGTTCTGGAGGCCAGAGGCCCAAGGTCAAGGTGCCAGCAGACTCCGAGTCTGGCAAGGACTTGTTCCTCGCATTTAGTGGCTTCTTGCTATGTCCTCACCTGGCCACGAGCAGGCAGGTCACCAACCCTACTCACAACCTAACCCCAGAGAACCCACCCTGTCCTCACCATTGCCTGGGTGGTTAGGAGTCCACCTGTGAGTTCTGGGGACACAGGCATTCGGGCCACAGCACTCAACCCCACTTTGGCCTGACCTAGACTCGACTCAGGAGCTGAGGGTGGCCAGGCGGGTGGCCAGGCAGGAGGGCCGGCTGCGTGGGGGTCGGGAGGGCGCAGGCAGCTCTCTAGAGGCTGGACCCTGGGGCTGTAGCAAGGAGGAGAGGTTTTCGCTGGACTCCTGCTGGGGCCAGGGTGATCCCAGGTACTGTTCAGATGTCGCTTGGGCTAGCTCCTCAGCCACTGTGTGGGGCTGCTTTCATGGACTGGAACTGGATTGGAACCGACAGGGGCCTGCCAGGGTTAGGGCTCTGGACCACACAGCCGGGGGGAGCCGGGAATGCAGCCCAGGAGCTTTCTGTGACTCTGAGCTCCTCGGAAGTTACTTGGCCTCAGCTTCTTCCCAGCTGCACCACTCTAGGGCAGCTGTACGTGGCAGCCGAGCTCAGAGCCTTGCCCCCAGCTGCTGCTTCCAGGACTCTGGGCAGACACGGGCGGTGCCTCCCCTGCTTTGCTGGAATGAGGGAGAGGCTCAGGATGCAGCGCTTGAAGGGGTCAGCCGAGGCTGTGGGCTTAGCCCTTTGGGCCAGCCCCCATGGTGTGCCTGGGGTGGACTCTTTGGAGAAGCCTCGGTTGTCCCTGGGAAGCCTGTGGGTCTTTCCACCAGACCTGGCCTGGCTGGGACCCCCTTTCCACACACACCCCTTCTGAGCAGGCAGAACCAAGCTCCCTGCAGCAGTCACAGGAACTGCCCGCCCTGCTTCCTTCTGCACCCTCTCTGTGGGCCTGACCAGCCCTGTTAGCGTCCTGCTCGATGGACTGGGGAACTGAGGCCCACAGAGCCTGAGCCACTTGCTCCCAGGGTGCAGCAGGAAGTTCAGGTCACCTCTCTCCAAACCCTGGCTCTTCCCCATGAGTAGGCCCTGCATGGCGTGCCGAGGAACTGGAAGTGAGGAGGGAGGAGTGTCCCCTTCTCACCAGCAGAAGGGCTCAGGACTGTCAAGCGGGGCTCCTGCTGTGTGGGCCTGGCCTCCCTTGTCCTGCCTCCAAGCCTCTTCCCTGGTGCCCACATTCTCTTTCTCTCCCCAGCCTCCCCTCTGAGGCCTCCTTGCCCTCCTTGCTGCCGCAGGCTGGGCCACACTGGCAGATCCTGAGCTGAGAGGGCTGGGCCCACAGCCTGCCTGCACCTTGGAGAGTGAAGGGAGAGACCTCCCCAGCCCCTGTGGCCCTCCCTGAGCCATGGGACCCGCACACCCCCACCGCAGTCCTGTGCGGAGGGCTTCTAAGAGGTGGGTTAGAGCAGGCTGGATTCCCACCCGTCCCCAGCCACGACCTGTTGTGCCAGGAAGCTGGGAGACAGGGTGGGAATCAATGAGCTCCTGGAAGCAGACGCTGCTGGAGACGACGTATTGCTGGCCGCAGCGTGGCCTGCAGGCCTGGCTCAGGGCCCCAGGGGAGGCTGGGCCACGGGGCAGGGAGGACAGAGCTGTGTCCACCCACCCTGGACCCTCTGCCTGCCCCTGCCGTGCCCCAGGGGCCTGGCCTCCTGCCGGGCAGCTGGTCCTCAGGCTGGGTGGCTGTTGGGCAGGAGCCTGGGCGAGGGCTGGCCGAGGCTGGGTCCTCTGGGGAGAACTGAATTCAGGCTTTTAGATGGTGGCTGTGGGCAGGCTGGGCTCCCCTAACCTGACCAGTGCCACAGGCACGCAGCCCTGTGGGCAGCAATAGGCACATGCAGCGCATCTGGGAGGCTGGGCGGCCAGTGGTTGGCTCCGTCATGGATCCAGCAGTTGCCGTGAAGCTCTTGGCTGTGCAGGGCAACACCCCATCTCCATCCTGGATTAATCCACCAGTGGGTTAACACATTTGATGGTGTTATTGGGAGGTGGTGGACACTGCAGGAGCTGGGCTGAGTTGAAGGAAGTGGGTCATTTGGAAGGGTCTCTCTCATCTCCACCCCTTCCTCTCTCTTCTTCCAAACTGCCCTGAGCCAGGGTGCTTTCCTCTACCACACCTTCTGCCACGGTGTTCTGCTTTACCTCCGGCCACAGCATGGAGCCAGCTGACCATGCACTGACCCTCTGAACCAGTGAGCCAAAATAATAAATCTTCCTCCTCCGAATCGTCTTTCTCGGGTACTCTGTTGTACCCACGAGAAGCTGACTAGTGCAGGATCTGAAAGGCAGACGGTGTCCTGGCTGGGCTCCTGCCCCTGGAGAAGATTTGGGGAAAGAGATTCAAGGCAGTGACCTTGGGGTCCTGGAGCATTCCTACCTCCCTGGTGCCAAAGCTGGAGCAGGGAGATGCCCCACCTGCAGTGTCCAGGGAGCGGCCAGCTGCCTGGGAAGACAGGCCCTGGTCTTCCCGGCTCAGGCTGCCCCCCGCGGTCAAGCCCCTGACAGCGCCTGCTCAGCCCCTCCCGGCCACTCACCGTTTCCTCCACACCAGGAGGAAAGTTGGAGTCCAGGGGGAGCAAATGAGTCTACAGGTAGGAAGTGCACCCCTTGCCTCTTCAGGGTGTGGGGCTCGTGTGCCCTCCCAGAGGGCCTGGCTGAGTGGCCTGCTCTCCATGCCTCTTGCAGGGACACAGCCTGCAGCGTCTCAGCCATTGCTCAGTGCCCCTCTTGGCCTCTCAGCCCCCATCTCCCCCTCGTCAGGCTGGAGAGTGGTCGTGGGCACACGGCTCCAACTTCATAGGACATAATGGTGACTTTGATTCTTGCTTGCCTCGGAAGAGAATTCTAATCTTATTTTCATTACAAGGAAATTTTAAATGAGAGTGACATCTGCTTCCTGTGTACACGTGGACTGGCCTTGTCCTGGTCCTGTCCTGGTGGGCACCACACTGACCAGTGATCAAGTCTGCTAATGAGGCAGAGGGGTGGGCCGGCAACCCAAGAGCTCCTCCTGGGCCACCCCTGGGTGGGACGATTCACCCCTTAAACTGTCACCTGTGGGTTTCCGGAGTCAGAGAACCAGCGTGGAATTGCCAATGTCTTACTTGCTGAGATAGACGTTCAAAGAGTCCCTTCTAACCCTAACCTACCCCTGCCTCACCAGATCGTAAAAGAAGGAGTACTTAGGGCCCAGACGAGGGCGGACGAGGTCAGTGGGGAGCGTGAGGCTGTGCCTGGTTGAAATATCGGTGGCAGGATGAGGAGGGCGGAGGCTGTGTGGTGGCTTCCCCAGGACCTGTGTCGGGGTCAGAACTGTCCTCTGCAGCTCAGAAAGCAAGTGGATGTTCTGGTGGCTTTTACCTTTTCTGCCATGGTGGAAAGGCGTGGGGCCAGGCTGGGCCTTGTGGCCCCCCACAGGCCGCACTCGCTGGGAAAACAAGGGGGGTGTCGAGTGCTGGCTGGAAGAGGAGCCCGGCCTCCCCGGGGCCAAGTTCCTGGCCAGGGTGCACCTGGTCCTCAAAGCTCAGTTTCCTCTAGGAAACGGCTTTGTGAGTGTGCCCTTGAGTGTGCCATGGGTGTGCCTGTGGGTGTGCCCTGGGCATCCTCCGTGGGCTCTGCCGATCGCGCCTCCTCTCAGCAGCCCTCCTCCTCCTCCTCGGTGGCCGGGACGGGCAGGGGGAGGTGGTTACGATTCTCTCTTAAGTGGTAGGTGGGGGGTGCGGACCAGACCCCCCAGAAAGAGGCTCCACGTAGTCGCCGGACACCTCCGTCGTCTCCAGAGCCTTAGGGCTTTGGTACGACCTAAAGGAGAGCTTTGAGGGCGGCTTGTGGGGAGATGCCCCAGCCCCAAAGTGGGCTGCAGCTCTGCCTGAAGACATGTTGGGAGGAATTGATGGCAGGACCTGAAGGCGCTGGAGCCCAGCTGGGAGCTGGGCGAGGAGCTGATGGGCTGGTGTTTGTGGTTCCAGAATGAGGAGGACGCCTCTGGCCCCGCACTGGGGGAGATGCAGGGCCTGGGTCTGCGTGGTTACCAGCCCGGCCACTCCTCCTTTCCAGCCTCCACCAGACCTCGCCCCAGCCTCCTTCTGTGAGCCAAGGTCAGGAGAGCCCCAGGGAAGGCTCTGGAAGGAGTGGGTGGGCTTGGGCACAGGCCTGGGTCCTCCTGGCTCAGAACCGTGGTCCTCACTCTGCCCAGCTCCCTCTGCTGGGAAAGGGCCCCAAGGGACACTCTCTAACCTTGGGTGCCCCCCTTGGGAATGCTCCTGGGTGACTCTGGTGGAGTGACTTCGAGACCTCGTTCCCAGCACTGTGGAGTCCACGGTGGCCTGCGTGCGGGCCAGCCTGCTTCCCTGGAATCTGGAAACCGAGCCCTGTTCATGGCGGTAGCAAGAGGCTTCGTGAGGCTTCGTGGGGGCTGACAGCTGCCCTGTGTTGGGCCAGTTATCCCCCAGGGCTCTGGACACCGCAGCCGCTGTGTCATGGCAAAGTGCCAGCTGTGAGATGGGACGAAGGTTGACATCTCCTGAGGAAAAGGACCCTGGCCACCTTGGTTCAGCCGGTCTTTGAGGTAACAAGGAGCCACTGGGTGCCAGGGTCCTGCAGAGCCCGTCCGTTTGGGCTGCTCACAGCTCAGCCAGTGTCCTGCAGGGAGCTGCTGACCAGGCGTCTCACTGAGGGGTCAGAGTCATGAGGAGTGTGAGCACCAGGAAATGGGGGGTCCTGGGCAGAAGCCCAGGCTTCATCTGTCCAGCAGGGAAATCAGGAGCCACTGTGTGCTGGTGGGTGTGGACAGGCCTGGGTCCAGGGAGGACCAGTTCTAGGTCCACCTTGCTTGTCGTTGCCTCCATCACATGTTCCGGAGCCGGGTGAGAACCACTGACCTCTAAAGCCAGCCTTGCCGCCCTCCTCCAGGGCCTGCTGCTCAGGGTGCCGCGGGCAGGGGCTCCTGCACTCCTGGGAGCCCCAAGTCCTGGCAGGGCAGAGTGCTTTGGTGGGAGGGGGGCCCTGCATTCCCCCGGGACAGAGGGGACAGCGTGGCTGTCCCGGCGCTCAGCCCTGCGCAAAGGAAGCCAAGGAAACAGGATGCGGGGGAGGACCAGGGATCTTCTTCCTCCTGGAGGAGTGGACCTGGTGCCCGTCTGCAGCGTTTGTTGATCATTTAACAGGAGAGCCGGCTCTGTGCTGCATGGTTGGGCCCACTGAACACTGGAGTTTCTTGGTCTGAAGCCGCTGGCAGTTTTCTCCAAAGCTAAACTGCTGAAGGTGGCGGCCGAGCTCTGAGGAGCACTTGGGTGTGAAGGGCGAGTCCCAGCCCACTCCGTGCCCTGGCCTGGCTTGCTCTTGAGGACTCTGGCTCTCCCCTCTCCTCTCACCGCTCTGCCCCGCTTCACGATCTGGCTTTGGGCACTCCTCTGCAGCAGCGTGGGCACCATGGCCAGCCCAGGCTCGCCTCTCCTGGATCTACCCGCCTTCTGGACAGAGCCACTCTGCTCCTGTTTTCTATTAGCAGGGAGGGCCCCCTCCTCCATCTCAGTTGGATCAGGGGTGGGACAGCCCCTTCCGGCCTCACCACTCGCTCCAGGAGGGGTAGGTGTGGTACCCAGGACTGGCCCACCAGTTCTCCTTTGGGTTTTCCACGCTGACTGGAGGCATGGCCCACGCTGGCCCAAGGAGCGCCCATCCTGGACTTTTGCTAGCATTGCTTGGTCAGAGAAAGTCTCCTGGTCCCACCTCAAAGCTGGTGGAACCTGGGTCTGCTGCATGGGGGAGCGGGGGGTGAGCCTGCCGGAGGGTGAAGCCAGGGGTGGCAGGCAGAGCTGAAGGACGGGGGGAAACTGAGTCACAAAGGATGTGGCTTGGTGGTCACATCCTTTCAGGGTGCAGGATTGGCCATCTTAGGCCTGTCCAGGAACGGTCAGTGACATCAGCCAGAATCCCCAGGAGGCCTGAGCAGGTTGGAGCTGTGTTTCTAGGCAACCAAGGAGAGCCCTGATTCATCCAGGTCCCGCATCTGAATCTCCGGCTGCCAGGTGGAGGGAGGGGCTCCGGGCACTAGGGAACCCCCTTTCATTCCAGGGGTGTCAGATCTGCTTCTGTCAGGGACCAGGAGTGCTGCTGTCCCTCGCCATGTCTCTGGGGCTTGGCTCCTGCCCAGCCTGCTGTTCTCTGGGCAGGACTGGAGGAGCGTGGTAATGGTTGAGCCTGGTTCAGGGGGCAGGCCTGTGGTCCTGCGGGTGGGGCCAGGAGGTGGGCGCGTGCTGGAGACCACCTCCCCATTTACTTCCCAAGAGACTCTTTGGTCTGGCTTGTGAGTCTGATGTCCAAAGAACACATGGGTTTTTCATTTTTTTGTTTTTGGTACTAGGATTGAACCTGGGGTGCTTTACCGCTGAGCCACGGACCTCTTTGTCCTTAGCCCTTTTTATTTTGAGACAGGGCCTTGCTAAATTGCTGAGGCTGGCCTCCAATTTACAATCCTCCTGAGTCACTGGAATTACTGGTGTGCGCCACCACGCTAGCCCCTCCGAGACCTCTGTAAAGCTCACACTAAAGAAACAAAACAAAACAAAACAACAGATGATATTTCTAGAGAACCCAATGGAAGGAACCTGAGTAGGGAATTGGGAGTCAAACTGATACCTAAGTCCCTTTCTATTGCCCTGGCATGACCTCTGCATTGAGTACCACTCCAAACTGAGCCCAACCTAGAAATTTCCAAGCTGTGAATTCAGGTGGAAAGATCTCAACAGATGGGACAGGCCACGCACAGAGGGCAGAGTTGGCTTTGGGAGTTCCTGAGAAAGGAGCTCAGGCATCATATGGCATTAACTGGCTTATAAGACCATTTGGTGGCGGAGGAAGCGACTCCGATGGAAGCCTTGGGAATGACCAGGAGGGTGTTCTGTTGAACTCGGGGCCCCCTCTTGGGGGTCAGCGACTAGAACCAGAAAGGCCCCTGCTCTGAGCACAGTGTACGTCCACTGCCTTCCCTCTTCCTTAAGGGCGTACGGTCCCCTGAGCTAGACCCTGAGTACTGTGGGACCTGGGATGCCAGGAGCCTGGGGACTGATGTGCACCCCCAGTAGAGCGGGAGACCCAGGTGTCAGGTGCAGGTGCCCCAGTGCTCAGCACCCCACAGCCTGCCCTTTGCTCCACAAACCCTGTCCCCGATGTCAACAGCTAGACAACAGCTTTAGCAGCAAGTTACTCCTGCATAAATGCAGTACCACCAGCCCACATGAAGTCACAGGTATCCCCATCCTGCCCTGCAAGGGAAGACCCCCATCTGTCCCTGTGGCCCAGATTCTAAAACCAGCCACCTACGGCACACCCTGTTTAACGCAGCAGGAAAGGAAGGGAGGAGGATACCCATGTACGTCGCCCATCCCTCCTTGCATACCTGTCCTGGGGCTGAGCATCAAGAACCTTTAGGCCAGCGGATGGCTCTGCTGTCTGGGCCAGCATGGCCCATCCTGGCTGGCCTCTCTCATGGTCTGGAGCCCTGGCTGGGCTTTTGGGCTCTGTTCCATGTAGTATCATCTTCCTGTAGGCTGGTGTGGGCTTGCTTGATCTTATGGAAGATTCAGGGTCCCAAAAGATCCCTGTGCTAATCTGAGCTCTTAACCCGGTGGACTGACTTGGCCTTTGCTGCTGGTGTGTCTGAGCTCTGTGTGGTCCTTACTCGGGTTGTGTAGGTTTTCATCAACACTATCACAAGATACTGCACGACAGGCAGCAGCCCCCAAGTCCTGTGAGCCCCAGGGTACTCTCTCAGCCCTATTTCCCTTTTTATTCGGAATCAGCTACCCCAGCCAACATGGTGTGATGGTTGTGTTTTCTCTTGGGCACAAAGACCTCGAAGCCAGCAGAGCCTACTGTCATGGGAGGAAAAGCAAGAATTACAAAGCTTGCAGGTGTCCTGGGGTGCAGCAGCCTTGCACGGGGCCCGGGGTGCCTACCTATGGGAGGACTGGGTGTGAGGCCCGTCCAGCAGGTCAGCAGGTCAGCCCTCAGCCTTGCGTGCCACTGGCTTCCCTTGGTACCCAACCAGTCCCCACTGGCTTTGAGGCTCCATTGCTCTGGATGACAGGTTGCCTCTGGGTGAGGGGTGTGAAGTCCACATGTCACACTGTTGTTGAGGGCCACAGCCGAGTCGGGATGATGCATGGCATTTTTGCCAGAAGTAGTGGTTGAGAGGTGACGCCAGCGAGCCATTAAGATGATGACTTTTGAGTTCTCGCGGAGTTCTCATTGAGTTCCAGTTGAGCTCTCGCGGGGATTCCTGAAGAGTTCGCATTGGTTGGGGAAGTGCCGAAGGAGGGATTTCCGGTTGGTGGTTCCTGGAGGAGCCGCGCAGCGTTCGAGAGAGTTCCCGGGGAGCGTGTGTGGAATGTGCTGGTGGAGTTCAGAAATAAAGTTTGTTCCTGCTTCAGTGGCTCGTGATTTGTGCCCAGCCAGACTGCAGCACACTGTCACCTGGCTTCTTTGTGCAATGAGTCCCTTTGCCAGGCCAGGAGCAGCACTGTGGCAAAGCCATGGAGACAGCTGGCAGTTCCACAGGTTGGTGGTAACCGGGCAAGACCCGTATTTGGAATAAACCCCTGTTCCTGTGCAGACGGCTGGTTTCCCCCTGCCTGGTGGAAGAGTCTGCTTCTCCCAGGGTGTGTGCCCTTGTGAGCCCAGTTAATGTCTCCTGCCCGTGGCCAGGGTGGGCCCAGACCTGCCCTGGGGAGAGAGAGCAGGGCATGGAGCTGGCACATAATCTCTACCTCTGCCTCCGCATCACCGTGTCCGTGAACTCCGCGCTGGGGTGGCTGGGGAGAGGATCCCGTCACCCTCAGAATGGGGTGGCTTTTCCACCCATCATCCAGGGCCTCCGCTGCAGTGGGGACCAGAGGTCCTTGCCTTCCAGGCCCATCCTGGGAGGCTCAGTCCCCACCCTCCTGGCCTTGTCTTCCCAAGAGGCACCACTGGACCAAACCTTCCCGCCTTCCCCTGTTTGTTGTGCACGAGTGTCTTCCACTCCATCGAGGACCCAGTGGGAAATGAGCTGCACTGTTGGAAGTTCTGCCCACGGAGAAACGTCCCTTTCCACCCGACCTCAGGGCCTCCCAGTGCCTGCTGGGGTGGTGCCAGCCTATCATGCAGAGCCCAGAAACCAGGCTCCATCTCCTTCTTCCTCAGCCACCTGGTCAGAGGGACACCCTGAGACACCGGTGGCTGCAGGGGAGCTGGCAGGGGCATTGCAGCGGGTGCCCTGGAGTGTGAGGCCCTCCTGGGGCAGTCTCCTGCTCTCCAGGGGCTGCTGCTTGGCCGGGCCCTGGGTTTGGCCCAGCAGACTGGGCCCGTCTGGTTACATCTGGTCCCCGAGGGATCTTACCTAGACCCATGGTCTCCGTGGGGCCTGGGAGCAACTGCTGAGCCGTGTCCCTCGAGGAGGAGGCTGTGTTTTCCGTGGAGCCCAGGACTGCACTGTGGTCCCCTGCAGTGCCTCTTTTTTCCGTCTCCCAGAGGCCCAGACTGTGGGCACCGCCAGATCCCAGGGATCATAGGTGCCCGGGGCAAAGCTGCTTTTCCTGCAGCCCCACAAGCCAGCAGCCTCCTCCTGCTTGGCCCCTGGGGTGTTCTTGGGTTGGGGCCAGTGGGGGAGTCTGCCAGCCTCAGAGCTTGGGTCTTCCAGCCGTACGCGAGGAACTGCGGAAAGAACCACTTGAGGTTCGTGAGCCGCAGGGGTGATGACTCAGGCTCAGATTCCCCCATAGCCTGACCTCCCTATGTCCTTGCCATGACTGGGGCCTGCAGTCTCAGGGATGAGCATCAGCATAAAGCCACCGCTTTGGAATACCACAAAGGTCTGGGTATTTCCTCCCCCAGGGACAGTGCACTGACCTAGGGGACGGTGAGGAGGAAGTTGGCAGCGTGGACCTGCAGTGCTGCAGGGGGTCATGCAACAGTAGACGCTGTTATCCCTGTGTCCACTTCCCAGTGTGGCCTTGCAGCTTCTGCCATCAGAAGGAGTCTACATCCCCTTGAACATGGGGTGGCCTTGTGATTTGCTTTGATCAACAGACTGTCCTGTAAGTGACATTGTGCCAGTCCCGAGCCTCAAGCCGTCTTGCCTACCTTCCTTCTTTCTCTCAGGACCCTGCCTCCTCCAAACAGGTGCCAGCAAGCCGCAGGATGAGACCAGGTGCAGCACAGACCAGCAGCCCAGCTGAGGCTCCGGACCATCAGGGAGGCCAGCCAGGACGGGCCAGGCTGGCCTGGTGAGCAGAACCACCAGCTGCCCTGAAGAAGTCTGACAGCCACACAGGATTGTGATTTGAAGCCACTAAGTTTTGGAGTGGTTTGTTATGCAGGGATTGTAGTGGACTAGCAGCCCAGGTGGTGTCTCCATTCAGGCCTCTGCTCCCCAGGACTAGAGAGTTGGTCCATCTATCAATCATCTATCTATCTATCTATCTATCTATCTATCTATCTATCTATCATCTGTCCACCATCATCCATCTATTACTTATTTATTTTGTTACACAGATCAAATAGGACCACCAAGGACCGTCCACCTGTTTCAGTGCCAGGTCCCTTGAGCTGCTGTCCATGCTGCAGATTCAGGGAGTTAAGCCACTTGGATCAGCATTCAGGCCGAGCAGTCCCACCCTGCCTCCTGCAGGCTGGCTGCCTTGCTCTGGAAGCCAGGTCCTTGCTCCGCCTTGGTAAAGAGTGGACCCTTGGGCTCTGCCCTTGGACGCCAGGGGACCTTTGCTCCCATTGGACCAGGTCAGAAGACCAAGCCCAGGTCTCACTGCCCTGGAGTGCTGAAGCCTCTCCTGCTTCCAGGTTTCAGTAGAAGAGAATCGAGCCCAGGCTTGCTGGGTTAGGGCTTCATTGTAGGGTGCTGGGTGGCCTCAGGGGTCATCAGGAAGCCTGAGAAAACAGACTCAAGGCTGTGTTTCCAGAAAAGACTTTGAAGTGACTGCACAGGATTGGACTGGAGGGGCTGCTGCCTGGTGAAGGTCAGGAGGCTGCCGGGGGAGCCAGGTGCTCTGGCCTGCCGCCCAGCTGAGCACCACAAGGGCATCTGGTGGTGGGTCCTATTATTCCTTGAAATGCAGCTGCAACAGCTTTTGGGAAATTAAGTTTTTAGTTTTCTAGCTTCCATGATCCAGGACAGGACACTTAGACAGGTGGAACAGAGGGCCAGGGATTCCCCGATCCACAAACCAGTGACTCCCTGGAGAGTGCACTTCCTGTGACTTTCCAGAGCTAAATGCTCACTCACTCACTCACAGAGAAGAGCTTCCTGCTGTGAGTAAAATGTTGCATATGTCTGAGGCCCTAAAAAACAAAAAGAAGAAGGGAGAGGGTGGCATGCTGCCTGATTTGAATTCTAGTCTGTCACCCTGTGGGCAAGTGACTTCATTTTGGGGCCTTGGTTTTCATCTGTAAAACGGGCTTCATCACGTCCCACCCTTGACAGAGCTGTCAGGAGGATGAAAGGCCGTAATGCTCGCGAAGCCTCCAGACATTGCCTGTTCAGAACGTGCGTGTCCTCACCGTGGTTGTTGTCATTGTTATTATTGTTAGTTGCTGCAGTCAGCCTTCGGGTGCCCGTCCTGCACATAATCAATATGGTGCTTAAACCAAAACTCTCACGCACAGCGTGTCAGCCAGCCGACGAGAACCATTTAGAGGAGGGAAAGTCTATCTGGGGCTCACGGTTTCAGAGGACCATAGCGACGCCACGGCTCTGGCCCAAGTGAGGAAGCTGCTCTGCTCATGGCGGCCGGGAAGCAGAGTAGGGAGGGAGGAGGGCTGAAGGGAAGATGCCTGCCCCCTCCAGGGCCGCCCCAGTGGCCCTCCTCCTGCCACACCGCGCCTGCCTGCAGCTGCTACCCAGGCAGCTCATCCTAACTACGACGGACGGTCAGGTCACGGCTCTCGTAACCCAATCCCCTCACCTCTGAACATTCCTGCATTAGCACAGCAGCTTTGGGGGCATCTCTCATCCAAACATAACATGTGACAATTTGACTCATTAGTGAGTGAGTTAGTTAACTAGCATCAAGTGAAAAGCAGCTGGTTTGAAGAGCAAGTCAGGAGCAGAGGGGCTCCTATTAGTCCGGGGAGGCGGGCTGGCCGGAGCTTGCTGAGATGGGAAACCCTTGATGGCCCAAAGGGCAACACTGTGACCTTGGGGGCCAGCTTCTCCACAGGAGAACATAATTCCCTTTACCAGTTGCTAAAGGAAAAAGCCCTCACCTCGCTGCCTGCAGAACGCATGAGTCCTGGGCCACTGGGCGCCGTGGGGAAGTCGGTACCTTCTCCAACGGATGCCATGGGGAAGTGGGCTTACCTGCAAAGCGGGAGGCCTCTGCAGCTCCTCTCTCCAAACTTGGGACACAACATTATTAATAAGATGCAGATATGAAGTTCCTACTTCTCATAAGGACAGAGGGGAGACCCCATGAGGTGACTACGGATTTTGCTACCTTTAAAGAGAGAGAAGGAGAAGCTCCCGGGAGGAACGTGGGTGTCCTGAGCCGGTCACCTGGCAGAGTCAGCAGGCTCTGGTTCTGCTGAAGCCCTGGGTCTGAGTGGTCAGGGAGCGGGGCAGTGGGAGCAGCCGCGCTGGCCCCACTGTGGGTGAGAGACGTCCTGGCAGATGGCGGACAACAGGGTGCTGTCCCACTGTCTTCTTCCCTAATTTCCCAACCAAGTGGAGCCTCTGCAGCCCCAAGGCCACCTGAACACATTGTGGAGAACTTAGACATGTTTACCTGAAGGTGCACAGAATCCTTCAACGCAGGGCGGGTCACACAGTGTGGAAAGTGGGGGCGCTTCTCAGCTGTGTTGGTCAGGGGACACTGAACGTCTCCTCTGCTTTGGCCTGGTCCGCTCCTCCCAGCAGAGGCCCCAGGAAGACCGGCAGAGGGAAGCAGAGGCGCGTCATCACAGTGACTGACACCCTGCTGGTCTCTGGCTAGCTGGGCTGACCTGAGGGGGTCTCCCCAAAGCCCCAGCCCCAGAGCTGAGTCATAGGTCTTAGCATTTGTGTGGGATCGAGGCCACATCGGCCCACGCCGGCCAGTGTCGGTGCAGAGGAGGTTGAGCTGCATTCCTAGAGGGATTTTTACCCCAAGGTGTCAAGGAGGAGGTCTCTAGGTTTGGGTTCTCACCAACTCTGCCCTCCTCATCCAGAGGGTGAAGGGGTGAGCCCGGAGGAGATGCCCATCCCCGAGGGCAACCTGGTTCGAATCGTCATTTCCTACCTCTCTAAGCTTTCTGCCTTATCCGATTTTGCACTTTATTTATGTTTCTATTTCTTTGCAGACCTGGAGGTGGAGCTGGAGGTGGAATCCGGGGCCTCTAGCATGCCGGGCACGCGCTCTACCCCCGGAGCTCCTACCACAGCCCCTGCCTTGAGCTCTTGATTCCTGAACACTTATTGTTACTCTTCTTTAAATAGACCCAGGTTTTAGCTAAGTAAATTCATTTCAAAAGGGGCACTTGCACGGGTGTGTGTGTGTGTGTGTGTTATTGCTGTAAGTGAAATAGTTGAACCTTTCCAGAAATAGAAGGCGACTGTAAAAAGAAACTTAACAAAGATAAAGCAGTGTTTTCCACTGTCACGAATCTAGCTCTTACCTGAGACCAGCCTTTGTTTCCAAAGGCTGTTTTCTTTCTGCCTCTGTGGATGCTCAGGCTTCTTGAGCCCTGTAGTCGCTGGTAGAGTGCATCCCTCTGTGGTAACCTTGGTCCCATTTCCAGGCTCTAGACGAGGTAGACATCACCTTGTAGCGAGCCGCACCGGTGTCCTGACACCTGCCCCAGTGTGCTCGCTGCTAGACCACGCTCCTTCCTCCAGGACTCACACGTGGGGGCCTCTTGGACCTGACCAGTCTGTCTCCTGGCTAGCTCTCTGAGTAACATGAGCGCCTGTAAGGCTGGTTTCTAATGAAATTCCTAAAAGAAATTGACTGGAACAAAATAACCCATGGTGAACCAAGCCTCTCCCTCTTGAAAATAAGCAAAGCTTCTATCCCAGTTTTAAGAACAAGCTCCCCGTGGGAAACACTGATGTTAATATCGACGGAGCAGATCTCACGATCTCACTCATCTTCTTGGATGCTCTGAACCGTGACCTACAGTCACTGGAGAAAGGCTGGACTGCATTCAGAAGAGTTTACTTACTGAGGCCGAAGGAAGGTTATATGCAGAGGAAGGAAGGGAGGAAGGAGGGAGGGAGGGAGGAAAATAAAACTTCTAGAGACAATGGTTGAACAGAAGGGGATTCTCTACTTACTGCTCTGTGGTGACCCAGTTAGAGGACCGTCGGTTTCATGTCCTCTGCTGGGAGAAGTCACATTCCCAGATGCCCCGGTGGTTGGATTAGGCCAATGGGATGTCGGGGGTCAAGCACTGCTTCCACACTCAGCCACAGCCATGACGGCCACCCAGGGCCATCCATGGCCACCCATTCCTCTGGCAACCTCCAAGTCCAGGCATTAAGTCCATGGCACAAGGAGCCCGGAGTCCTGAGCTAAGCTGGAGGAGGACCAAAAGGGCCATCTGCCTTTCTCTGTGCGATGGAATGCGAGGGGTGTGAACTGTTAACAAGGCGAAGCCACTGAGGTGTGGACCTTCATTGTCTGAGACTTTAGTTAACTATCCTAACTTGTCCATGCAGCTAGATAATCCCATTGACCAGGACATACCCCTCGTTGCTCATCATGGTTAGTGAAGATTGGGTGGGAGGGCAATGCAGGCTAACCAGGCCCTTGATTGGTGTCTCCTCGGTGGTCGGAAGCATTGCCCACTACATCAGTGGGGGCAGGACACAGCTCCCCTGTAGGCTAGCCTTTCTGGGGTTGGGGTCCCCTCTCAGCCAATCTCATGGTTGGCTTTGCCCAGGGCAGACCTCAGCTCATTCTGAAAGCCACCGTCTTCCCTTGATCCCTTTCCAACCTGTCACATTGGAGTCAATGAGGCCAAGCTTCAAGTCTGGGGTTGATCGGGTCCCTCCTGGCCCCCGCCCTGCCTCAATCTAAAGCTGGTTTCCGGGAGCGTTTGCAGTGGGCGCCCTCCTGGTCAGGCCTTGGTTCAACCGTCCAGCCCCATCGTGGGGTGAGGTGTCTGCTCAGTATTGTGCAGGTCAAGCGTCTCTTCTGGGTTGTCCTGACTTGATCATGTCCCAAACTCAAACCACAGACGATGTCCTTAATCCCAGGACTCAGCAGAGCCACGTGAATTCAGTTCCTTCATGGAGCATGGGAGGGGCCCTGTGGTCCCTCCAGCTCCGTGAAAGTGTGTTGAACAACTGCAGAGCCCGGGGAGGGGGGATGCTGTAAGCAATACCCCACTCCTGGCTGCTTGCCAGAAGTCCCATGCAGGGAGTCCCATGGTGTCCATGGGGGCAAGGCGGTCTTGCGTTTGGAAAGTGGCCACCGCTCTGACACGGCTGGCCCTGTTATGGAGCCCTAGCCCCAGGCCTGCTGCTCTGCATGTCCTCGAGTCTGAGCAGCAGCTCTGGGTGGCAGGAGGGAGCTGGGTTTGTCCTTCCTCCCCAGGACTGGACATGCCATAGCTGTGATCCTCAGGGCATCTAGCTGGCCCCGGTGCCCCCGTGCCAGCTGGGCCAGAGCCCAGGTTGTGCCAGGTGGGGGGGATCCTTTGCCAACGTGGCACACTCAGGCAGACACCCCTTGTGGGCATGTGTGGGGTGCATCTCCCACCTGGCTGGTGCATGTGCCTGAGTGTGTGAGAGGGGCTGCCTGGGAGTCCTGTGGGTACGTGACAGTGTGACCGTGTGACCGTGTGTGACGCTGTGTGACGGTGAGTGTGTGTGTGAGTTGGCAGTGAGCGTGTGGCTGTGTAGATATGGGTGGGTGGAGATGCACGTGGGTATGTGAGTGGGTCGTGCAGGAGGGGGAGAATGTGCATCGTCCACTACATCACGTGTGTGGGGAGCAGGGGACCCTGGTGCAGGCCACTCCAGAAGAGCCGCCTGAGGCTGGAACTGGGCTCTGTAAGGAGAGGCTGCGGGCAGGGCGCAGGGCTGGTCCACCTGTGGGCAACCTAGCGGTGCCGGAGGGGTGGTCCCTGTGTCCACATGAGTCTCCCCAGAGCCTGTGAACAAGCTGAGGAAATAGACGGAGGATCAGAGAGGTTGGGCGAGGCATCCAGGCCCCCGGGCGTTTAAGTGGAGATGCTGTCTGAGGAGGTGTCCGGCTGGTGAATCCATGGGTCCCTTGGGCCAAGAACTGTTAGGTAGGATCTGGTAAAATGCAGGTGCACGAGGTCCCAGGAAGGACCTCAGTGTTGAGCCAGTTTCCTGGTAGCATCTTCCTCCGAGCTTCGGGAGCAGAGGAGATGCCTCGCTTGGAGGGAAGCGCCCCGCCCTGCCTCAGCACTCCCTGAGCCGCAGGAGGGGTGACCAGCCCCAACTGCCTGCAGAGCCCCGGACCCCCTCACCTCCAGGTCCCAGGTTGCTTGTGTGAAAAACTATCAGTCCACGCTCACAGCAAAATACAGGATTTGGGGTGGGTTTGGGGTGTTGCTCTTTGAGCTGATGGGATGCTGGACGGCACCCCTGGAGGCTGTGTGGAGCGTGAGGACCGGGGGTGAAGCGCCCACTCTGTGTCGGGGCTGCTGCGCTGAACCCTCCCCGACAACAGCTCTGGCTCCTCACGGCGCTTCTGGTCCCCGGCTTGCCACCTGGCCAGCCACCTGGAGAGGACGGTGGTGCTCTCATCACGGCGGTGACGCGCACCGAGCCGAGAACCAGCCGCGCGGCTCCTGCCCTGGATCTTCCTTGAGGGCTTTCAGGAAGGAGCTCCCCCCGGAGCCGGAGCCCTTGCTTTGCCCCTTGGTTCTGCTACCTGGGGAGCTGAGCAGGCCTGGCCCAGGCGGCAAAATGGGCAGAACCACCTCCTGGGGTTGCTTGGGAACAGTGTCTGGGGGCAGCGCGGGGCAGCCCTGGCTTCCTGTCTGGTCCCCCATCTCCTGGGCCTGCGCAGGGCCAGCGCTGGGTGGGCCTCTCGTCCACCTCTGCTCAGTCACTCGTCAGCCGTCTTCACCGCGGGCCTCCTCACCAGGCCCCGTTCTGAGTGCTCAGGACGCATCTGTGAGCAAGAGACCAAGGACTTGCTGACCCACCTTCCGCAACAGAGTGGGAGGGCATTGCCCACAGGGCCTGGGGCATCAGTGCTGGGGGGTGGCAGCAAACCATGGGGGTGCTGTGCTGGGCCCACGAGGAGATGGCACCTGAGCCGGTACCTGAAAGTGATGTGGGAACCACGTTGCAGGCATTATGGGGGAGAGCACCCCACGCAGAGGGAGCCGCTGGGGCAATGACCCTGGTGGGCACCTTCCTGCCAGGTTTGAGGAACAGCAGGAGGCCCATGCAGCTGGCGTGAGACCAGAGGATCATGGCAGGTGAACGGGGCAGACCTCTGGGACAGAGAAGGGGTGCTGGGTTCCCTCAGGGGGCTGGGCGTGACCAGCTGGGCATTGTGAACACGGCACCCCGTGGATGGGTTGGGGTCTGCTGCTGGGGCCAGGGCAGAGCAGAGAGCTCCAGCAGCTCCCTGAATTACAGCTGGAGGGGTGGAGCTGAGACTTGGAGCCACCTCCTTTGCCTGCTCTGCAGAATGATGCCTGAAACCAGGGGTCTGCTCACCCTGCTCCAGGTTGTATGTGAGGAGCGTTCCACTCAGAGAGGCACCCCAAGTACCCTGACCTTGTGAGGGCAGGAGGGGCACGGAGCCAGGAGCTTCCAGTTCCTCGAGTTTAGGTCCCAGACTTGCAGACGGCTTGCCTGTTGTGCAACACACATTGAGCACCTCCCTGTGTCAGGTCTGTGCTGAGCGTTGGTGATGCACAAGCAGCCCCAGCCTCAGAGCACAGGTCTTAGCAGGATGTGCACGGAGCTGTCACTTCCTGGCCATTTCCCGATCTCCTGGATGCGTCCTTGATGCTGGGCCCGCACCTGGAGGCTGAGTGGCCCCTGAGTGTCGTGTGTTGTCACGTCAAGGAGTGGATGTGCGGGTTTTGAAAGTGTGTGTTTACCTGTTCTGTGTGTCTGTGTGCATACGTGTCTGCGAGGCATGTCTCCTAGGGTTTGGAACCAGAATGTCCCCCAAAAGCTCCTGTATTGGAAGCGAGGCCCCCCAGTACTCAAGGTTCAGGTGTCTGGTGGAGGAAATGCATCTTGTGGGCTGAGAAGCCAAGGAAGAGGAGAAGCAGGGTCCCAAGATCCCCTTCCAGGAACCCACGCTGTCTCCCTCCCGTGCTCTGCCTCTCCTGTTTTCTTAGGTCTTCTCTCACATTCCTTATGCCTCTTCTGGAAGTTTCTACCTCGACCTTGCACCTGAATCTGCATGTCCTGGTCTCTTTGCTCCTACCAGAGGCCACGACTCCCTCTCCCTCTTCCCGTGATCCTGTTTCCGCCCAGGTCCCTCGTCCCTCCTCCAGAGCAGAGGCCCGTTGTGGGCCTGAGGTCCTCTTGAGGGGCTTGATTCTGCTTTGTTTTGTTGGACTCATCGGGAAGAGGCCCGACCAGTCGAGCCGTGCTCTTCATTTGTCCCGGGTGCTAACTAGAGGCGCCGCTGAACCAATCATGCCAACTTTCATCTTATTAAGTATGGCATTCCTTTTGATCTGGGAATATTTTTACCTCTCTAAGTGCTTTTAAGGAGGGCCACAGCCAGAGAACGTGTGTTTACCGCTGCAGTATATTTAGTTTCTTTTCATAAATTGTCTAGATTGCATTTTAAGGGAGTGGAAATTGAATCTAGTCTTTTTTAAATTGCCGAAGCCAATTAGCTGCAAAAGTGTTTAATTTCGGGAGAAGGACTCAGGTCTACAATCAAGTTGAGCCCTTCTCAAGGAGCTAGGCAGCCAGTCTGCAGCTCTTTCTTGTTCTCCTCCGGAGAGCCTGTCTCCCTGTGTCTAGCCCCGTGCTGCTTCCCAGGGGAGCGGGACACGGGTGACGCGCTCCGGCCCTGGCTGCTCCTGCAGGGGCCTGTCTCTGGACAGCGTCAGACTCGCTCTCTTCCCGGGGGATCTCTGCGCATGGCCTTCAGAGGGCTGCTTGCTGGATCTCAGAAGCTGCCCTTGTCCAGTTCCTGATTCTAGTCTCTGAGGTTGAAAGCAAAAAGCTTGAGGGGGTCAAACTGCAGGGGGCAGGGAGAAGTCGTTGTCAATGGGCCCCCCTGAGTCTGTGCAGAGACAAAGCTGACTGATGTCTTAGTGGAAGGGAAGTTCCCCGTGGGGCCTTTCTGAAGTCACCCTGGAGCGCCCATCTCTCTGACAGCACCCTACCCATGTCTTGGCACTTCCGCTTCTGTTTCAAGGCAGGGGCCGGTAAACCGAGGCCCGCATCTGCCTGCTTTTGTGAATAAAGTTTTATTGCAACACGGATAGCGGTCATTTCCACACCAGCCGAGGCTCCTGCCGCAGAGGGGAGCAGTTTTTACAGAATCTGTAGGGCCTGCAGAGTCTAAAATAGACACATCTGGTCCTTGAAAAACAGGACTTCCTGTTCCAAAGCCTTGAGCATGAACAAATATCTCATTCAGGCTCAACTTACTCCCCCTCTTTATTTTCTAAATTTTATTTCTGGAAGAAAACGGACAGACAGTTAAGTTTTCTCCCTTCAGCAGACTTGATGGACGGCGAGCCCAGCGCTCTGTGTGGGACTGGACATGCTTGACTGTCACTCGTTAAAGCCTTGTTCATTCCAAGAGAGAGAGAACAGGATTTCAAGGTGGGTGGGGAGCGGCACGCGTGGGCTTCATCTTGTAGGAGGACACTCCGCTGTCCCCCACGCTTCTTAGAATAATGCGGTGGATGTGGTCAAGGGAGGGTTCCATATGTCTTTGCTCTTGAATGGAGGAGATGATCTTGCTGTATTTGCATAGCTGGACTCCACAGCGTCCACGAGGACAGGAGAGTCCAATCCTGGCCTGTCTGGAGGTCACTCTCCTCGCCCCGCTGTGCAGCGAGGTATAATATTTAGACAGCTCAGCAGCACTGCTGTTCTGAGTGTGGACATAAACTTCTGGTTTTACGCAGAAACGGGAATGGATAATGAAGCCAAGCAACCTAGCATCCATCAATTCTGGAAGGCTCTTGAAGTCAAGCCGAGTGGCAGAAAGAGAGGGGAAGGAATCCAGACATGGAGGCCAGTGATTTGCTGTGTTCCAGAGAGGGTGGGACTCAGGGAAAATGCGGCTGCTGGGAGGGTTGGGCCCCTCAACAGGGCCGCGCTTTTTCTGGTGGAACTTGGAAGGTCTCCTCGTTGATGTTCTCCCCCAGAGTCTCAGCCTGTCCAATGGGAAGAGGCCACTTGGGATACCTCTGTCGTGTGTTCATTAAAGCTGTATAAAAGTTTGGTTACCTGGCTTCAAAGTTAAAAAAATATATATAGAGAGAAAAGAATCCGTCCAGAGCAACACCTGCTCCCTCTCTCTAATGGGCTTGGATGATCGCCGTGTCCCATGACCTGGTGTCCTCAACACCACTCAGCAACTGCTGTGTCGCTTTCAGGTGGGACCTGTGAGGTCGCTGGTCAGAGGGTCCCGTCTGAAGGAATGACACAGTACGGTCTGCAGCCCAGACCTTGGCGGGGGGTCACGCATAGAGGGACAGGAAGGGACCCCAGTGAAGGCAAGGTCAGCATGTCCACTCCTGGACACAGGAGAAGGATTGGGAGCAGACCTTGGCATTTTGTAATAATTTGCCCCAGGAGATCTGGCTTTTCCGAATACCACCCTCTTGGAAGAGCTGGGCTGAAGAGAAGCAAGGCGGGCACACTCCCCACAGCCATTTTGTTGGGATTTGTAAAAAATCTCCCTCTTTCCTGAAAACAAAAGAAAATAAGGCACAGGTCCCAGCCTTAACATTTCTCCACTGTTTAAAAAAAGCCCCCTGGAATCACTTTTTTCCCCTGGGGTGGAACCCAGGGCCTCACGCGTGCCAGGCAAGGCTCGGCACTGGGCCACACCCCAGGATCTTTAACCTTGAGACAGTCTCACTAAGTTTCCCTGGTTAGCCTGGAACTTGCTTTCCTTCTGCTTCAGCCTCTCGAGTAACTGGGACTACAGGGAGTGAGTGCCACCACGCCCAGCTTCCCTGGAATCACTTATTTGTAGCTTGAGTTCCAAAGTGCCCACACCAGATTGCTACGCTCATGTTTAGGTGATTCTCTTGTCAAGGCCAGGGTGCTATGGGAGCTTCCGACTGTCCAAAGCCCTTAGGGACAGAATCGTTTCTGAGAAAACAAAGACTGGATGGATGAGAGAGAAGGATGGGTGTGTGGGTGGCTGGCTGGATAGACGGGATGGTGAGTGGGTAGACAAATGGATGCGAAGGATGGGTAGGTAGATGGATAGATGGATGGATGAATGGATGGATGGGAAGGATGGGTGTGTGGGTGGCTGGCTGGATAGATGGGATGGTGAGTGGGTCAACAAATGGATGGGAAGGATGGTAGGTAGATGGATAGACAGATGGATGAACGGACGGATGGATGGATGGGTAGATGGATGGGAAGGATGGGTGGGTAGACATATGGTGGATGGATGGATGGGAAGGATGGATGGGTAGACGGATGAACGGATGGATGGATGGATGGGAAGGATGGATGGGTAGATGGATAGATGGATGGATGGATGGATGGATGGGAAGGATGGGTAGGTAGATGGATGGGTGGATGGGTGGGTGAATGGAATGAATGACTTCTTTTCTGGGAACTTCTTTCCATGGTTCTATAGTAACCACATTATGCTCCCAGGCTCTGGAGAGGCTCTGGAGATGCTCTGGAGGTCCCTGGTTCCTGCCTGTCCCTTAGTGTCACTCTTGCTCTGATAAAGTGCTTGGTGGGGTGGGGAGGCTCAGCATTACGTGTCTTGATAAGGGCTGACCTCTGTCCAAGTTTTCTTTCTCTGCTCACTGGAGGCTCCAGCAGGGAACAGAGGCTTCTGAATGAGACTCTCAGCTTTTCCTAAATTGCTCTGTCTGAGCTGATGGGCTTGACATTTCCAGGAGCATCACATGATGCCACAGATGTCTAAAAGCACAGCACTGATGGCAGAGGCTTACTGGGGAGGGGCGGAGACGTAGGCGGCATGTCTGCAGCAGGTGAGAGGGTGAAACTTAAGGCGGTTTGGGAAGAGTGTCTCTTAGGTCATTGCCCTAATTATTCCTTATCACTCCTGGGTCTTGGCAGACAGATGGCACAAGTGTATGTCTGTGTGTGTGTGTGTGTGTGTGTGTGTGTGTGTGAGAGAGAGAGAGAGAGAGAGAGAGAGAGAGAGAGAGAGAGAGAGAGAGAATGCATGTGTGAATTGTCAGGGGTTGGGGGTGAAGTGGAGTGTCCTTCTGGTGGGGCTGGTTCTGATGGGGCTGGTTCTGGCTGGGTGAGGTCTGGGGCATCTGCTTGGTCCTGGGGTCAGCTAGAGCCCAACCCAAGAAGACAGGAGTGAGACAGACAGGAGTGACTCCTGGGTGGAGGAAGGTGTGAGATTTCTGGATTTCAGCTGAGACCCGAAGAGTGAATTCCCCAGTAACTATGACACAGGAACTTGGAGTCTGTTGGTGAGAGGATGTGTTCAGGGGATAAAGAAGCATAGCTCAGCTTTTTTTGGGATCAGGTTCAATAAAAACCACACATTGGTGGGAATTCTTCTCTTCCGGTTGCCTTCCTCCTCCTCCTCCCCTGCTCCCTGCTCTCTCCTCAGCTCTGAGTCTCTCCTCTCTATATTTTTATAAGGATGCTTGTTATTGGATCACCTGGATAATCCAGGATGATCTCACCTTGAGACCCTTGACTTCAAACAACATCTGCAAAGGCCCTTTTTCCAAAAAAGGTAGCAGTCACAAGCTTGGGGTTGAGATGTGCACGGATCCTTTGGGGCCACATCCAGCCTTGGGCATCCACCTGCTCCCCTGGGCTGGGGACCAGGAGTGTGGGTTCTCGGCTGGGCCTGCTGCTATGCACAGGGAGGCCAGGCAAGAGCAGGACGAGTGTCAGCCTCCCCGGCCCTGGGTTGTCCTGTGTGGGTGCTGCTGGCACGAGGCCTCCAGTGCCTGGCCTGTGCGCTGCTGCAGCCCGGGGTAATTCCTCTCCCTTGGACGCCTGTCTCCGGGCAGCCTTGCAATTCCCCCTGCTGCCTCCAACGTCTTCCATTTTAAGACGTGGCCATCTCGTTAAGTCTCCCATCCGGCCCAGGCTGTAATTATTTCTAGGAACTTGATTCAGCCCCAATTAGCACATCTTCAGACGTGGGAGGGCGTGCTGGCCCCTCACTCCCCAGCGTCTCTTGGAAGTGCTGTTGGGTTGCAGCCCAGGAAGGGAGATGAATGGGCTTCTAGAAGCCCCAGATCCTCTGTTGTCTTGGGGTGGAAGTCTTCTGGGCTTGGGAGGAGATGGGCAGGGAGGAGGGCCGGGATGGGTTCCCACAGGCAAGATCCTGGCCCTGAGATGCCGGGGGCATGTGCTCTTACCCAGGACGTTTTGGAAGGCCCCCTTTGCCGAGTCACAGGTTGCTTACATTAGCAGAGTCCAGGGCTGGCGGGCCATGGCTGGGTGTCCTCACAGGCTCCAGGAAGGGGGCACCATGAGCAGCTGCCCAGTTCTCCTCATTGCTTCCCATGTAGGACAAGAGTCCCTGAACTGTGCTTAGCTCCTGGGTCCCCCCAGGTGCCCCCACCTGACCTGCAGCCCTGGGCTTGGGCTTTGACAGGTCTGACTGCAGCCCCCGAGCACACTTGGCTGCCTGGGCCACCCTCGCACAGTGGCTCTGGGCAGGTGGTGGTGACTGTGCTCTGCAGTGTGCCTGGGCAGGCCTGGGATTCTCTCCTGTCAGCACCTGTCACCCCTCGGCACACACCTGGTACTGAGATGAAATCTGCATGATGTAGAAGTGTCCGTTGGGAAGCGTGTCATTCAGTGGCTTTAGTACCTTCCCAATGTCTTACAGCCACGAGTTCTCTAGTTTCAGGAAATGTTTCTCACCCCCCAAGGAAACCCTGCACCCATGGGTCTCCCCGCATCCAGACCCTGGTAACTGCTCATCTGCTTCCTGACCGTGGGTTTTCCTATGCTGGATATTTCCTATAAATGAATGTGGATGTTTTCTCACCGGCTTATTTTATTGAGCAGAACATTTGCAAGCCTCATCCGTGTTGCAGCAGGTGTTAGGATTTCCTCCCTCCTTATGGCTGGGGAACATGCTGTCGTGTGAATACGCCACACTCTGTTCATTCATTTGTCCACCGATGGAGGTTTGGGTTGTTCCGCTCCTGGGCTGCTCTAATGGGCCGCTGTGAACACTCACACAGGCTTGTTTCAGTGCCTGCTTTCCAGCTCTCCGAGTCTTAAAGTAGTGGTCGGTGCTGATCGCGAGGCCAGCTCTGGGGAAGGCTCCCTTTGTCCTTGGGTCCCTTGCCCTCAGGCTGGCGGGACCGTGCTGTTTGTTGAACAGCTGTGGGGGGACAGAGCTGTGATCCTGGGGTGTTGCCGTCAGCAGGGGGAGCAGGTGCAGACAGAGCATGTGGTGAGAGGGACCTCTGTGGCTGCTGGCTCTTCTCCCTGGATCCTGGGGCTCAGAGGAGCCAGTCCAGAGTTGCTGGGACCTGCTGGAGGGCGTCTACACATAGGGACCCTAGGGACACAAGGATCTCTAGCGCTTTGAGGTGCCACAGCCATGGAAGTCCTCATTTCCATGGGTTTCCATGGGCTTCCGGCTGCTGCGTGGCTCAGGGACAACTGGCCATAGCCACCAGGAGCCATGGCTGGCTGCAAGGAGACGAGGGCCCCTCCCCACTACATCTCCTGTGTGCCCAGCTGACACAATGTCTGCAGAGACCTGGACCCCTCAGGTTCAGAGAACACACGGCTTGTGTCCAGTTTCCTGGGAGGGGTAGCTGGGCCCTCACCCTGGGCCTGGGTGGCCTCTACTTGCTGAAGGTCAGTCCCAGCTCTGGGATCCCCTGGGGATGCCCTAGTTCTCTGTCTATCCACCGCTGCCCAGTGGCCGATGTGTTTGTTCTGCATCTGCAAAAGAGACGTAGATCCCTTTTGACTCCATTCTGGACCTGGAATCCCGGGAATCCCCCTCCCATCAGCTGTGCCCCTACTGGGCCTTCTTCCTAAACCCTTGGTTTAGGCTTTGCCTGTTTATTGGTGGAGAACAAGGAAACTTCCTGCTCCCACCTCGTCACCTCCTGCTAATTGCACATAGAGATCCACTGTGGCTGCGGCCTGAGTTTCTCAGTAGAAGTCGCGCCCTGGCCCTGTGTAGGCCCCCCCAGCCGGGGCAGGAGGACTCGGTACCATGGGGGACCTGGGGGAAGCCTCTTGGAGGCAGGAGTTGGGAAGTGGAGGCCTGTGTTGCTAACTCGGGAAGCGAGTTCTACCCGCACCTCTGCAGGCTTGGAATGTACTTCGGATGCCAGGCCCCTGTTTGTCCAGTGCTGCTCTGGAGAGCTCCTCTGTCCTCCAGGCTGGCAGCCACACCAAATATCTCACCTGCATCGATGCCAGGCCCCTCTCTGCACTTCCCGGGGTCTGTCCGGGCAATTGCTAATTTACTGAACTATTCAATACTTTCCCAGCACTGCACCGGGTGGGCTTGGCAGGAAGAGCCCTCCTTTGCTGGTGCTGGGGGGCCTGAGCCCCACAGGCTCACTCACTCTGGGTTCCTGGCCGAGCATCGGGACTCCCTGCCCACCCAGGTAAAGGGGCGTCTTAAGTCGGCACAGTAGCCCCCAGCCCCAGGCCTGGGCGTGCTCTGGGCCAGGGCTGGGTTCACTCTGAGTGTGTTCGTCAGCTTTTGTGTTGCTGGGGCCAAAATGCCTGACAGGAGCACCTTAGAGGAGGGAAAGTTGATGTGGGGCTTATGGCTTCAGAGGTCTTAGTCCACAGAGGGCCGATTCCATTGCTCCGGGCCCACCGCGAGGCAGCACATCCTGGGGGCAGGGACCAGAGGAGGGAGCTGCTCAGCTCCTGGCAGGGTCAGGATGGGGGGGCGGGGGGGCAGCAGGAAAGACGCACCCTTCACCACCCCTCCCACCAGGTCCCAGCAGCCTGTGTCACCACCCAGTCTGTCCATTTAAATGAAGATGGGCCGATGGGGTCTCCACTGCCATAACCTGATCACGTCACCTCTGGCCATTCCTGCATCAGCACAGGAGCTTTCGGGGGACACCTCACCTCCAAACCATAACACTGGGTTTCAGAATGAGGAGCAGGCAGGCCTGAGGGTGCAGCTTTCAGGGCAGTCACCCCTCCCTTGGCACCTGGAGGGCTGGGCGCCATGCTGGGGGAGGGGCTGGGGGCTGGCAGCTCTGGCGATAGGAGTCTGCAGCGTGGGGTGCAGTTCAGCAGGTGCCCGTGGGGGGAGAGGCAGGTGACCCGAGTGACTGTGGAGATCTCTGTGCAAGTCCGAAGGGTGAGGGCCTGCCGAGGTCACGCAGCTACAGAGGGACAGAGTGTGGTCCTGGCGCCCAGGCTGCTCTGTGCCCCCGTCTGCCTCGTGCTGCGGCAGCTGCCAATGAGACGGAGCGGGGGGGGGGATGGGAGTTGGGCAGCCCCCAGCCCCACACCACGGGAACGGAATGCCTTTGGGTCCAGAGGGAAAGCAGCCACAGGTCGCTCCTTCAGCTCACACTTCTCCCATGTTTGCAGGAGGGCTGTCAGGAGGCCTGGGTGCTTGGGACGGAGCCCGTGGACTGCCAGGGGACCTTGGCCATTCCTGACAGGTGAGGCGGTGGGCAGGAGGGTGGGTGGGTGGACAGAGGATTCTGACTAAGCTCTGGGATCTCCCTGGAGCCCCCTGGCCTGGTGGCCCCCTTACCTTGCCACCCTGGCTCACCTGTCTTCCTCTCCCTCCTGGTCTGGGACTCAGGCTGCCTCTGGCCAGTGGATGACCACAAAGCGAGGGCAGCGTGGGCCTGTCCCTTGCTGCTCCAGGGCCTGCGTGGCCCTCCCTCTCTTCACCCTGACACTCCCGCGGGGGCCGCACACACCCTCCGTCCACCCCTCCGAATGGGCCATGGCAATCAAATGAGCCGCCTCTAGGAGCTGCCGGCAAATTCCATTTATGTCCCCTCTGCCTCGGGTTGAGCTTCAGGCTTATGCCTTCTCTTTGTTCAATTTCATTTTTCCACTAAAAAGAAAGAATTCTCAATCTTGATGGATTTGGTTTTCTTGACATTGGGAAATGAAACTTCTTGAAGGAAGAAGTGGATTCTAGATTCTTTTGCTCTGGGTTCAGAGCAAGGGGCTGGGGTGCAGCGTGGGGATCCTTCAGAGCCCCGGGCAGATGTGGAATTTGGTGGATGTGGAATTTCAGATTCTGCAGGTAGGGAATCAGCATGTCCAGCGAACGGCCCGGGAGACCCTCAGGCAGGTTTCCATGGTCAGGCGGGGAGAGATGGGTCTGCAGGTCCGACCAGGTGGTGGAGAGGCTGAAGTTCAACGAAATCCCTGACTAAAGCAACTCTGCAGCTCTGCTGGTGTCTTACAGGAAATCTCTGATGCCCGATAGCGTCCTTCCTGTCATCCTGTGTCCCATGCCCATTTCCTCTCAGCCACCTGGCTGCCTCTACAAGCTGCCAGTCTCCAGGGACAGGAAGAGGCCTGGAGGCAGATGGACTGAGAGGGAGGCCCAGGACAGGTGGCTGAGTCCAGCTTGCAGAGGGGCTATGCTGGAGGGGTGTCAGAAAGGTCCCCTAGTGGTGGCCTGTGGCTGTGTCCCCACTGCAGTGTGGGGACACTCCTTCGAGTGCAGGAGGTCTTGACTTTCTAACAGGCAGTGGGCTCGGCAGGTGTGGCCGCCTGAGAGAGGGTGCGGGGCCCTGAGTGTGCGGGAGATGCTCACCCTGATCTTGGTTGACAGGTTGTGCTGGACTTCAGTCTTGGGTTCCCTCAGGGTCATTAACCAGTTCTGGTCATTAACCAGTTAACCAGTAGCCTGTCAGTGTCATGGGCATGTGGGGCTCTCCTCTCTGGCTGTTGCCACCAGCTAGCCGGATCAGATATGGCCAGAGATTTTTGGTTCCTTCCACCACTCTGGCCTTGGGTGATTTGACATCCTTTATAAAAGGTTGGGGTGCAGAGCCCTGGGGGCCGACTTCTGGCCAAAGGGGAACAGGAGGCAGATAAGTCCCTCCTCGTCTTCCTTAGCATGGAATCACTGGGAGGCTGGTTTCTCCTAGGGGCTGGCACATCTGCGAGGCCCTGGTGGAGCTGTGAGCCGTTGGGAGTCAGGGGCAGCCCGTGGGCAGCGCCTGGCTTCATGCCTCCCTCGCCCCTCTGCTGTGCTCACCTGCCTGGCCTGGGTTTGTCCTCCGCCACCTAAATCCCGGCCTTGGGCTTAGTGGGCTAGAAAACCCAGGCGGGGCCTGCTGGGTTGGTCTGGTTGGGCGGGATGAGTGGCACCTGTTCTGGCTTCTCCTGGTTTCCTCTGACGCCAAACTCCAGTGTGGCCCTCGCCAGAGTGCTCGAGGTGCGTGGAGGGTCAGCAGCCCGGTGTCCTTGTCCGTCTTTCTGCTATTGGTGGGCAGGTCCCCTAGAGTGCTCATGACCGCTCGGAGAGTTGGAGGGCTGTGTTGCCGTGGCTGAGAGAGGAAGAGAGGAGCGCCCGGGTGTGTGCATGAATGTGTGTGCGCAACACCTGGGCATGCACCTGGGCGTGCGTGTGCATATAGTTCTGCATATACGTCTGCACCACACACACATGTACAGGGTGTGTGTGGGCACGTGTAGGCACAGATGCGTGTGCATGAGTGCGTGAGTGTCTACGTGTGCACACATGTGGCACTGTGCTCTTATGTGGGCATACGTGCATGCACACACGTGTGTCCTTGTGTTCGTGCTCACGTGTGCTGGTGTGTGTGTGTGCTGGTGTGTGTGCTAGGGCACAAATGACCTACCTCAGGAAGGTGCGCTGGGCCGGGGAGGGCTCTTGCCGCCTGGTGTCTCTCAGGACTGGCCCCGTCACCCTCCCCCACCTGGTGACACGCCGGCCCGTGGCCACCTCCCGGCTGCTCTTGCCTCTGCTCTGCCTGCTCAGCTCCTGGTGATAGACTCTTTTCCACAGATGTGATGACTCTCTCCTCCAGTTTAGCTTTAATTAGGCTCCATAAAACATCTCCTGCTGTGTGTTCTGGTTCAGTAATTACTGTATCTTTCAGGTTCAAAGAAACCTGAATCTTTCCTTTTAGTAATTTAACAGAACATTTCGCGCTGTAAGGGCTGACCGCCCTCCAGAGTCCTCAGCCTCGGCCGAGCGCCTCCGCGTGGGAAAGGCTGCTCTGCTTCTCTCCCTGATACAGAGTCCCATGCTGCGGGTGGCCCTGCCCCCTGGTGTGAGACAAAGATCTCTGTTCCCAGGCCAGGGACACAACGCCCAGTGAGACAAGCGACGGGACTCTGCTCTGGCCCTGCCAGCCTGGGAAGAGGCCCCTGTGGCTCTCCATTGCCATAAAGAGCGTTTCTGTCCTTAGAGACCTGTGTTGGGGGTGGCCACAGGGTGGGGATATGGAGCTGCCCCCAGAGGAAGTGTCCTGGCTTGTTCCAGACGAGGTGTTTCTCGGGCTCCTCCTTCATCATCTCTGTGGCCACCGCTGTCCTGGCTTGAGAAAAGGCCCCTGCTTCTCCTCGTCCCCGTCCATCCAGCTCTGCACACGTGGGCAAGGTGGGACTGTAAGTGGGAGGAGGCTCTCTCTGCCTTAAAGCTTGGGGACCGCGGGCTCTTAGGAGGACAGCGGAGCTTCTCCTGCTACCTCCTGCCTTGGCTCCTTCCCCGCTGGTTCTCAGCCCTTCCCTGTGGTGGGAACTGGGCTTCTCTCACCTGCCCTGGGCGCTGGGCTCACCCGCCTGCCTAGGGTGTGCTGGGAGGTGGGTGCGCTCGGGCTATTCACAGAGCAGCACCACCCATGGTGTGTGTGCATGTGCGTGTGCATGTGTGTGTGTGTGTGTTCACGTACTGGCCGCATGCGACTTACCTGGGGTCTGGAGGGAGAGGTGGAGCAGCCCTCTCCTCCCTCCTCCCTCCTGCCTGGGCTCCTGCTCCACCCAGGGCTGACCTCTCCCCTGGAGGAGGTGACCGTGGTGAGTGTGTTTGGAGCCCCGCCCTCTGGCTATTTCCTTGGGCCTGGCCACTATAGGCATGAGGGTGACAGTGCTGTCCCTTTCCTCCTGCTATTTGTCTTGCTTTCAGTAAGTCCAGAACTTCTCCAGGGACAGGGAGGGTCCTTCTTGGACACTCTCCAGCCCTAAAGATCCTCAGAGTGTGCGGTGTCCCTCCTGGGCCACTCCTGTTCCAGCCCCAGCTCTCCCGGCCACAGGCTCCTCTCAGGACTCTGTGCCCCCTTAGGGCTCTCGTTGAAGCCTGGAGTGATCAATGCGCTCGGTGTTTTTGCTGAACGTGACTCTCCTGGGGAGACACGAGGGCAGCTTCCACCGTCTCTCCTGGACACCCCAGGCCTCCGCTGTTGTGGCTTTAGTCCAGTTTCTTCCCTGTAGTAAACCGTGACTGTCTACATCAGCTCTTCTGCTTCTGTGAGTCCTTGCAGATCAGTGACCCGAGGATGGTCTTAGCAAAATACCCTCTGGAGGGTAGAAAGAGCCTGATTACATTTCGTGTAACTTCAAATTTGATGTAATTTCAATACTATACTAAAGTTGCCAGAATAATGCAAGGAATTCCTGTATTCCTTCTTCTCAGATTTAACCATTGTTCACGCTTTTCCCAGTTGGCTTGATTATTCTCTCCCTGTCTAGATTTCTTAACTGTCCCATTATGCCCTTTATATGTGTACCTGTTCAGATCTAGAATGTTCCCTGAGAAACTCTTGTTTGGAAAGCGTGATTCCCAATGCAGCAAGTTTCAGAGGTGAAGTGTCTTAGGCAGTGACGAGGGCTGTCCCCTCCCCAGTAGGTTAATCCACTTGATGGATTAATAATTTAAGTAGACTATGGGATGGTGACTGTGGGCAGGTGGGTGAGCTGGAGGAAGCAGGCCATTGGGGTGCTTTGGGGGACTATACCCTGTCCCTGGCCTCTCTCTTGGCTTCCCGACTGTCAGGAGCCGAGCAGCTTTCCTCCGCCCTGCCCTTCCACCACGAGCGGTAGAACTGGCTGACCATGATCTGAGACCTCTGGAACTGTGAGCCCCCCATACACTTTTTCCCTCTAGGTTGTCCTTGTCATGTACTTGGTCATAGTTTCTGGTTTCAGAAACTCAGTTGTCAGTACTTCTCACTGTGCAGGATTTTGGTTTCTCTACCTACTGTGAGCAGCACTTTCCTCTCCTAACCAGTGGCTCCTTTGCAGGGAGAGGGCTGCGGATCTGTGGACCCTCCGATGCCGCAGTGGCCCTTCCACGTTCGTTAACAGCATCTGCCAAAGGAAGGAGCTTCTGATCTCTCTGGCTCATTGTCAAATTCGCCATATTAGCGTTATCCCGTTTGTTTACTCCACCGATTAGATCTTATTTACTTAATATACTTATAAATGACAATATTTGCATAAGTTATTATTATTATATAATAATATTACATTATTATATGTCATGTTAACGTTGCTATATGTATTCATTAAGATTATTAATTATAATTCATATTACTCATGTATGGACTCGTGGCTTCTGATTTTCTCAGCCGGGCACCGGGCGTCACTATCATTATCTGCAGTTGTCCCAGTGTGGCTTCTGGGCCCTCCCGACAGCTCTGCCCCTTCCTTCTGCAGGCTCTCCCTGCCTCTGTGCTGGCTCGCCTCTCTCCCCTGCATTCCCAGGGACGGGTCCTGCTGCAGGGCGGGGGCCACATTCAGGCCCTTCCTAGGTGGTCACGGTGCCTCCCTGCTGGCCCACGTCTGTGGGATGGAGGAGGATGACGTCACTGTGTCCAGGTTTGGGGATGATTGGGTTAAACACTGCATGCCCTCTGTTGACAGGGTCTGGTGATGTGGGGGACGTATGGGCACACTTGCTGGCCACTGCCTGATGCCTCACTCGACTCTTCTTCACGAACAAGGAGCTTTTGAAACAGCCTGCGGAGTGTTTCCAACAGGCAACGCAGGACCCAGGTTCCCTCCGGGGCTGCTCTCTTGTCCTGGGGCAGGGGCAGACTGTACAGGCTCCCGTGTCCCTGCAGAGTCTCCTGCCCAGAGGAAGCCCCACGGGGAGGTCTGGATGGTGACCAGTGGACCCAGTGTCCAGAGAGGGAAGCCGGCAGGCCCTGCGTATAGTGGGGGTAGGTTGGCCCGCTGCCCCTCCCTGTCCTCACCCCCAGTGCAGCCCCTCTGCAGGGCTGTGGGTGCAGGTCACAGAGGGGAGAAGGGGCCATGCCTGCCCCTGGGGCCTCTCTGGGCAGCCAAATGCCTATTTGGCTTTTCCTTGGAAGGAGTAGAGGGAAAAGTAGGCTCATGGGACTTTGTGCCTCCCTGGGGAGGGATTTGCAGCTGGCTAAGAGCCTGCGCTTTGCCATCCAGGAGCTGCTCATGCTAGTGATACGGTGTTGGGCAAATTACTGTCCTCTCTGACCCTCAGAGTCATCGTCTGTGTGTGGGGGATGGTAAGACACCTCACAGGGCTATGCGAGGAGCAAATGCCTCTAGGTTCCCATCCCAGTTCCTGGGAGAAGGTGCGTGTTGGGCATATGGGCTGATAATGGTTTCAGAAACTCAGTTGTCAGGTGGGGTCTCTGCCCCTCGAGATCTGGGGATGGTTTGCTTCTCCCACCTCCTTCGGAGTGCCCAGTGCCACAGCAGCTTGCGGGGCCCTGGCTCTGGCTCCCTGCTTGGCCGAATCCGCCTCCTCCCCCTCCTCTGCATTTGCAGCCCCTCCTCCCCCTCCTGGCTGGCGCCATCCTGAGCATGACAACCCTCAACCCTGGCAGGACGCAGCGCCACTCCCTGAGCAGGGCTGGACCTCCCAGGGAGGACCAGTGTGTCATCTCCCTGTTCGCAGGTGAGGAAACTGGGGCCCAGAGGTGCCATCGTCAGCTTGGGGGTTGTGCCGTAGGACAGCGCGCATGCCCACTTCCCGACTGCTCCAGGGGTGTTTTATCACTGAGGATGCGGACATCCACATGGCCCTCTGCACAGCCCGACTTCTCCCCGTGTGACAGGTGTCCTGGAGGCCCCGGGCAGCTTGCTCTCCTCCTTCCAGACCTGCTCTCGTCTGTTTCCTGGGCCTCTCTCTCTGCCCTCCCGGACACTCAGCTCTGCTCATGTTCTGCTCCATCAGTGCCCAGCCAAGGGGTAGGACCGTCCACCCCAGGGCCTGCCCTCGGCAGCCCAGGAGAGCCTGCGTGACACCGGCCACTTCTTTCTGGCTTTGCTGTCAGCATCCATAGAGAGCTTTTTCCTTGTTGACTGTCACTAGAAGAATTCTGAGAGGCCTTGTGGTGGGTTGAAGAGTGGCCCCCACCAAAAGATAAACCCGCATGTTGTGAATGGGACCCGATTTGAAAAAGGGTCTTGGCCAAGGTAATTAGGATCTTGAGATAAGATCATCCTAGATTACCCAGGTGGCCCTCAATCCAGTGACAAGTGTCCTCACAGGAGACTCACAGGGGAGAGAGACGGAGCGGAGGAGAGGCCTCATGAAGGGGGAGGTGGAGTGAGGGCTGTGTCCACCAGCTGAGGACAGCTGCAGCCACTAGGGACTGGAGGAGGCTGGACCTCCAGAGAGCAGAGGGCCCTGACTGGACTTTGGCCTCCAGAACTATGAGAGAATGGAGAATGGTGGCATTTAAGCCACCAAATTTCCAAGTTTACATATGGATATATACAAGTTTATATATATATATATATATATATATATATATATATATATATTTGTAGGTGGACACAATACCTTTATTCTGTTTTTATGTGGTGCTGAGGTTGGAACCCAGTGCCACACACGTGCCAGGAGAGTGCGCTACCGCTCAGCCCCAGCCCCAGCCCCGATTTCCAAGTGTATAGTAATTCGATCAGGAGCCACAGGAGCAGACACGGCCACTGTATTCATTTCCTGCGGCTGGTGTGGCAGGGGCCATCGTAAGTGGGTTATGACAGCACGCGTGTTCCGGGGTCACGAGTCTGAAGTGGACTCCTGGGCCGGAAGCAAGGCGGCCCCGGCCTCTTCCTTCTGGAGGCGGCAGGAGACCCCGTTTCCTCCTTGTCAGCTCCCAGAGGCCAAGCACCCCCTCCAGGTTTCTCCACGTCTGACGTGTCAGGGTCCCCCCATTCCAAGGCCAAGGGGCTCCCCGCATGTGGAAAAGCCTCTTTTGGAACTTTGGGAGTGGCTGAGAAGCTGGCGGTCGCTGGGCTCTGGTGTGACCGGCTGGAGGCACTGGCTTTGAAGCAGGTGCACCTGGGCTCCAGCTCCTGCGCTCATCCTGGGCCAGCTGTGGGACCAAGACGGGGGACTAAGTGGCCCCTGGTGGACACCTCAAAAAACGTGACCAGTGTCCAAGCTTGCTTCTTTGGTTAAAGGCAAACAGAACGTTCAGTGTGTGCGTATGGGAGGTGAGATATATCATAAATTAAGATGTCGGCCACCTGAGACACTTTCACAGGTCCCACAAGTGACTAATGGCTGGACTATTTGACCAAAGAGGACCTTTTTTTTTTTTTTGGTTACAGGGGATTGAACTCAGGGGCCCTCGACCCCTGAGCCACATCCCAGCCCTATTTTGTATTTTATTTAGAGACAGGGTCTCACGGAGTTGCTTGGCACCTTGCTGTTGCTGAGGCTGGCTTTGGACTTGCCATCCTCCTGTCTAAGCCTCCCGAGCCCCTGGGATTACAGGGTGCACCACTGCGCCTGTCCAGAGAACATTCTGACCTTCAAGTACAGGGTGGGCACCATGGGACTTGTTCGCCATGTGACTTGATCTCCAAGGGAGCTTGTAAACATCTCCCCAATCAGCAGAATCTGACGATGACTCACAGCTTAGCCCGGCCATCACGTCTGATCAGAGAGTGCACACCTGGGCATGCCACGTGTCTTTTCGGGGCAAGGGTCTCCCGAACTCCCTCTGAGTGTGAACTCCTTGCTGTCCTTAAACCAACCTCCCTGGGCCCCACCTGCTGCCTCTTCTGGTCTGCCTTCTGTGTCGAACATCGGGAGCCTCTGTGGTTCCAAGTGGGGGTCCCTTCTCCTGGGGCCTCTTTGGGCCTCCTGCAGCGACAGTGCCCTCCGCTCCCTGGGGAATGGAGTGGAGGCCTGCCCTCCTTGTGGGGTCACTGTGAAGACCCTGCAGGGCTGGCACTGGACACCCTAACAGGAGCTGTTTCAACATGAAGGAAGGAGCACCGGGGTCCCCAGGCCCGTCGGGGCTTCGCTGAGCTGGAGTGAAGGAGACAGACCAAACAGGAACGTGGGCACCTGTCCCTGCATTGCCAGCTGCAGTGGACCTTCAGCTCCTCCGGCCGCCTGGGAGCCTCTCCTCCTGGACTCTGGGCTTTCCTGGCTCAGCCGGTCCCTTGAGGAATGCCTGGGCCTGCTGTTCTTTGTCCGTGGACAGACATGGCAACTCCTAGTGACGGGGCGTGTGGGCTAAATTAAAACCAGTGACCTGCAAATTAAGGGCCCAAATCCTATTACCCGCTCCGCGGCTGACTCACCCCCATTCTCTGCTCTCCCTTGCAGGCTGGGGCCTGTCAGCAGCTGTTAGAATGGCACGGTTATGAATCTGTCGCTTGGCTGGAAACTGGCTCCACTTTCCGCAGACTGAATTCATCTTCGCACTGGTGCAAGTTATTTTTTTTAAGTAATTGCCCGTTTTACCCCCCATTCTTCTTGTCTGTGTAGTGAATGTTCTTATTTAAAATGAAGCTGGGGAGCTATTGTTAGCCCAGGGATGGATCAAGGGACCCTACCAATGTGTCAAAATGTGCCATGACAAATCTAGGTTATTTTTCTGCAAAGATAGTTTGCAGGCCCAGATTTAAAGCCAAACGGAGCTTCAAAGTGTACAGTGTTCAGAGTGTTTCTGTGGTTTTTGGTAAGAGGCCACGCATCTCTCCCTTCTGACAGGCAGCCTTGGGCGGGTGATGGAGGCTCACATGCAAATGGGCCTCTGTGGGGGAGTCCACGTAGCTTCCCTAGGGAGGCCAAGGGCCACTTCCTGGGATAGCCCCAATCTGCAGACAAAGTCAGGGTGAGCAGGTGGCCTGGGGAACAGAGGGTCTGGGCAGAGGTGTGACTTTGGGCAAACCCCTTCCCTCCCTGGGTCTCAGTTCCCTTCTGTGAGATGAGTTCTAGAACCCTGCAGCTGCAGTCTCCTGAGCGCAGTGGGCACCTGCTTCCGATTGCGGTGCCCTGGGCTGGCGAGATGCAGGAGGTTCCAAGGCCCAAACTTCACATTCAGTTTGCTTATTTCTGCCAGGAAAAATGGCTTCCTGCAGAGATAGTGCTCCTCAGAAGGGCTTAGGAACAGAACCGAGTGTCCCAGTGCAGCCCTGAAGAGGGATTGGGGGTCCTGGGCACCTCTCCCACCTGCAGCACATCTAAGCTTGCAGCCGCAGGCTGGCTCCGTCTCCTGAAGGAGTTTAAAATATATTTCTATGTGTCTATGTCTGTGTAGTGCCCGTGTCTCGCTGCACATATGTATATATGAATACACACATATTGAGTCAGTCTGTGTTCAAAGAAAATTTAAATAATTTGCCAGCATTTTAAAAACCAAGTCAGAATCTCTATTGTTTTTGACAAGCGAGAAGTCCTGGCTACTGGCCTGAACTCCCTTTGGGCTCTGTCACCTGGAGAGGCACCTGAGCCCTCTCAACCCGTCACACTCTGTTTGTTACAAGCCACTGCTCCCTGTGGCCTCCCCAGCCAGTTGATGTGCCATTGCTGTTTCTGGGCTGGTTATTTACCCTGTGTGCTTGGCTCCATGGGGACTTGTGTTTCCAACCATGGGTGGTGGAGTGGAGGCCCAGGTCACAGCCACCTTCAGACTGATGGCCTGGATCTGGAGTCTCGGTGACCGACAGCCAGTGTGGGGCTGTGCACAAGTTACCTAGTCTCTAGAGTCCCCGGTCCTCATGTGCACAACGGGCTAGGCTGCTGCCTCCCCAGAGAGTCTTCAGGGGCACTGGGTGAGACTGTGTGCACCGCTCCATGTCTCTCCCCTCCAGTGCTGAGACCCGTGATGCTCAAAGACCTACATAAAATGGCTCAGTATTTGTGTGTAAAGTAAGTGCAGCCTCTTGTAACCTCGAAGCATCTCTAGATTGCTTACAATACTCAATACAACGTCAACGCCACGAACCTAGCTGTTACACCACATTGTTTACGGAATAATGACCAGGAAGAAGTTTGTATATGTTCAGTTCAGATTTGTAGATTTATTTCTTAAACTATAGTTAAGAAATAAATTTTATTTAGAGACAGGGTCTCTCTGAGTTGTATTTATGAGGTATGGTGTGCTAATTTGATGCATGTAGACAATGAATAATGAGTCAAATTGGGGTACTTAACATTTTCATCTCCTTCAACATTAAAGTATTCTTTGATTGACGTGTAATAATGTGCAACTCTGAGGTGCCGTGTGGTATTTCCATAGATGTACACAGTGTGATAGATGTACCCAAATCGGGGGGGGGGGCGGGGGGTTCACATTTCCTTCTCCTTACCATTTCTTTGAGTTTGGAGTCTGTGAGCCCCTGTTTTCTTTATAAAATGGGTAATAGGCTTTTGTGACCTGTGGTCCCCAGTGTGCTCTAGACAGTAGAATGTGCTCTTCCTGTCTGGCTGTGTTTGGGATCCATTATCCAGCCTTGTCTAGCTGGTTGAATCTGTAGGTGCAGAACCCATGGATACCGAGAGCCGACTGTAACTCACGTGGGGACCTTGGGCTGTCACATGGGACTCATACTATCATTATGTACCCTAATGGTAACTGAATAATACTCCTGATAACAATAACACAGAATACTTAGAACAGCCCCAGCTGGCACAGAAGCTCGGGTAGTGCACTTCCGAGGCCCGCCCTGCCCCACCTTCTCCACGCACAGTAATCATCGCTCACAGCAGACTCCACGTGAGGCCCCCTTTATCAACACCACCCCACTTTCTAGGGGATGGAAATGAGGCCCAGAGAGGTGGAGGAGTAGGCGGCCCGTTGGTAGCCAGTGGCAGAGTGGGGCTTGAGCATGGCAGCCTGGCTCCTCCCCTGTACCCTCTGTAGCTGCCTGACTCTGACCCTTGCTGTGGAGCTGAGCTTGATGTTGCAGCTCTAGGGGACCCTGGAGCTTGGTCTTTCTGGACAAACCCTGGGCAGGGGCTGAGGGTGTCAGAAAGGTGGGAGGCTTGGAATGCAGGGCCGCCTGTGCAGACCCTCAAGACCTGCCGTCTTCGGCAGAAGCCCAGCTCTGGGTCCCCACGGCCCCCAAGCAGGGCCATCTGCCTGCCGACAGGCTCTGCAGTGAGAAGCACTCTCTCTGGGCTTCGGGGGAGGTGGAGGAGCCAGATCCTTGGGTTTCAAGCTGGCTCTGCAGCCTCTATCAGAGCTCGTCTTGCCAGGAACAAAGTGACAGCGGAGTGCTTGCGAGGCGGATTAATCCTGTTAAACAATTCACAGATCTGAGGCAGACATGCTTTTTGAAACCTGAGGGTGCGACTGCAAGTTGAGCGTGAGTCTCACATCGCTTTAGTGGCTCGTCACCCTCCAGAGCTGAGGACCTGCGAGGGGACGAGGAGCTGGGAGCCAGCCCGGCCGAGTTTCCCTGCAGCTCCACTGGCCCATTCCTGCTTCCTGCGAGAGGACTCCCTCCTGCCACGGATGGGCAGAAAAGAGGCTGCCCTCGAAAGGGAGAGGTCCCCCTGCCCCCCACCCCGCACTCCTGGGAGGGCCACCACGCTCTGTCACTGCTGAGCACCCGGGCTGGCTGGGGACCAGTGAGGTCCAGGGGCTAGACAGCCAGCGGGACCAGCTCCCTCCTCACCGCTCAGAGGCTGAATGGCTTTGCTGACCTCAGTTTCTTCATCTGTTGAACGGGACGGCCGTTGTGCAGACCTCATGGGGAGCCTGGAAGTTTGCAGAGTGTCAGGAGTTGCCCAGAAAAAGACACCAAGCCTCAGGGTGAGCAGGGTCTGAGGGTCCCTGTGCCCTATAAGAAGAGGGGCAGCAGTAGACACCAGGCAGGACTGTCCTTACCTGGAGGAATGGGGTCCTGAGCCCCTTGGGGTCTCCTTTTTAGAAAGGAGTGCTGTACAGAGACATGAAATTCTGACTAAATTTCTAGGGGTGCATGAGCCCCATGTGAGCTAAGAGCCCCCTTCTGAATGCCTGGGGAGATGTCCCTCGCCCTGGCTCCTCAGGACCTGCATGGACCTGCATGGAGTGGCCTTTTGTCCTCCAGAGAGAACCCTGACCTGGAGGGTCCACCCCCACCCCACCTGGAATGCCTGCTCCCCTCTCCTCTGCACGCACTGCTGATGGTGCCATCCTGGCTGCCCTGTGGGGAGAGCCCCACTGCAGATGAAGCTAATGCAGGGGAAGGGAGAGTTGAAGGAGGGTGATGGCATCTTGGGAGCCCCCATGGCCCTTTCCACCCTTGGCACGTCCCAAACATGGACTCTGTGTGTCCCGTGTGAGTCCAGCCTACTCGAACAGGTTTGGTTCTGGTTCTCAGCCGTGCTAAGCACAAGGCCTGGGGGATGCCTCATGGGCTGCCCCGGGCAGTGGGCAGCAAACAGGCCAGAGCAGGGCCAGGGCAGGGGCCCTGGAGCCAGAGGGCCTGGGCCCGGATTCCAGCGTGGTGACAGGGTCATTCAGCAAAGGTCAGATGGGTGCTGGCCTCCAAGTGCTCCAGCGTGAATGTGAGCAGGGAGGTCCCGCACAGCTCCACCCACTGAGTGTGTCCCAAGGGTTTGGGTGCTAGAAGCTTGGTCCACGGCATGGTGCTGGGAGGCTAAGAGGTGGGATTAGTGCAGGTGATCAGAGCCCTGGGATGCTGCCCTCTGGGAGTGACGCGGGCCCTCCCCACACTCTGGCTTCCTGTCTTACCAAGCCACCTCTCCTGCATGTGCCCTCCCTTCTGGTGCCTGGCCATGAGCCCTCACTAGAGATGAGCTGAAGCCAAGCTGTGCTCCGGCCAGTCCTGGGCTGCGTGAACAGGCCTCTTCCTGCGTACCACGTGGGGCACTTCACTTGTGCAGTAGCAGCAGAAACGGACCAGAGCAGCCCCATGATGTGGAGGCTAAAGCCGAGGCTCACAGAGCTTAAACCTGGGCAGGAGTGTGGGGGAGGCACCCAGCACTGGGGGGCTGGAGGCTGTGGCCCCAGGGCTGGCAGCCCCTCTTCTGGTAGAGATCTCGGGCTCCCTCTGTGGTGTCTTGCTGGGCTTGGCACAGCTGGTCCTCCCGCTGTCCCTCAGGCCAGACCCTCAGCCTGAGCCTTGGACGGGGTTCTCCAGGGGCCTGTGGTCCCCGTGCATCTGAGCCCAGTTTCAGGGCCATCTGCAGGCCGGGCGGGAGCAGCCAGGGCTGTGCTGCCCACAGCAAGTGCCTCCACGGTACTTTCTGCCTGTGGTCAGGCACCTTTGCCCCTGGCCTCACTCACCAGCCCCTGTCCTTACAGCAGCCGAAGCCAGTGCTCAGGGCTGACAATGAGACTGCTGTCCCCAGCCATGCCCAGGGCAGATGGGTGAGGAGCATCTACCAGGGGACAGAGTGTAGGTGGCTCTGGGGGTCAGTCATCACGGCAGTTGTTGATAGTGCCATAGCACAAAGGGGAGTGAGGTCCCCAGCCTCCCTGTGACCAGGACAGGGTGGAGCATGCACACAGCACAAGTCCCCACCCTGCCTCATTTATCTGTGAACAATGACAAAAGAACAACTAACATTTGCTGAGTGTTGAGGAGACTCTGCAGGGGAAATGGGTTCCTATTTGGCTGAGTGTGTATCTTGTGACCTAGGCTGGCCAATCGTAGAACTCCTTCTCTCAGCTACAGTGGTTGGCTCAGGGATGGGCACACGACCCGGGCAGGGCCAATCGGATTCACTCCTGGGACTTTTGCTGGAGTAATTGGGACCCAGGTCTTCTCTCTCTCTCTCTCTCTCTCTCTCTCTCCTTTTCCTTCCCTGGTCTGATGGTGGCCATCCTGGCTGCCCTGTGGGGAGAGCCCCACTGCAGATGAAGCTAATGCAGGGGAAGGGAGAGTTGAAGGAGGGGGAGGGGGTGATGGGCATCTTGGGAGCCCCCATGGCCTGTCCCACCCTTGGTACGTCCCAAACATGGACTCTGTGTGTCCCGTGTGAGTCCAGCCTACTCGAGCAGGTTTGGTTCTGGTTCCGAGCCGTGCTAAGCACAAGGCATGCGTCATGAGTCCTGATCTTCATGACGCCCTGTGAATGTCACACCTGCTCTCAGACTAGCAGACCCCACTGAGAGGCCACAGAGCTGCAGAGATGGATTCCTGCAGCAGGGTGGTATCTCACTCAGAGCCCTCCTGGGTGAACACCATTGAATGATGCCTTCCAAGCAGGCAGGCTGTCACTTGTGTGTCACAGCCATGGGACAAGTGCCTGTTGAGCAGAGATCGTGCTGTGGGTGGAACTGAGCCCAGCCCTCTCCATCCGGGTGTGGTCTCCACATGGAGGGGCTGAGCCTTGGCCTCTGACGGCTGGCAGGTGCACACTGGCTACAGGCTTGGAGTGCCTCAGTGTGGGCCTGCGCGCTGGGCCTGGGCCCCTGCAGCCAAGCCCTGGTGCTGAGCACTGCGGTTTCTCTGGTTGTTCCATCACATTCCAGGATATTTTCTTGAACCTTTCCAGAGTTTGAAATGGGCTGGGCCATCATAAAATTCGTTCAGACAGAAAACAGTTTGTACAGAGCCTTGAAGCCTCTCCTTCCCCTGGAGAAGAGTTCCTGGTTGGAGGGGCCCGGGTAGTTCCAGAACGCCCCGTCTGCCTGTCCTTTGTGAGCTATAAAGCTGGAGTCACGCCCCTTCTGCAAACATCTCCTCTGGATTCCCAGCCCCGGGCGGTGGACTCCCAGCTGGGGAGGGTCAGAGGTGCTGCAGTGGCTCCTCAGCCAGAAACCAAAGCCAAGGTGGGCCAAGGTGACCGCCTCTCCAGAACAGCCCTTGGAAAGTCAGGGTGGGGCTGGGCGGCTGCAGGAAGGGGGGAGAGGGCCAGCTGGTGGTTTGGGGGGAACTTTCTCTGCTTCTCTCCAAGCTGAGGCCCCTCCTCTTAATCATGCTCTGGGGCCTGGGCCAGGGAGGCAGAGGTGTAGACGGGGTGGGCATTAGGGGCGTGCGTGCTGGAAGGAGGCGGTGGCGCTCTGGTGGCAAGTGGTGTGCCCTCCTTCCCTCACCAAGCCTCTGTGCTGTCCCGGAGGCGGTCAGCTGTCGGTGCTGGGCTGAGGGGTGCTCCGGGGGCCGAGCCCTGTCTCTGGGTTTCTTTCTCCTCATCCGTCACGGCTGCCTGGGTGTGGGCGTTAATGGCCTGGGTGGTGGCTGCTCTTGGTGAGCTGGCACCGTGGACCATGGATTCTAGAAGGGACCAGGTGCTCTGGACAGACAGGCCAGAGCCCTCCATCTTGTCTCAGGTGACCAAAAAGGAGACGTGAGGGGGGATGGGAGTGTGAGCCCTTAGAGCGACAGCTGTTCCCAGCATGTGGGAACCGGGACAGGAGACAGGGCCAGGAGGGAGGTAATGACGGCAAAATGCACTGAGGCCACCGGGGCCCTGCCCCTCGGGAGAAGCCTTGACACCCCCTGCACCTTGTAGAATGCAGGTGCTGGTCCAGCAGGTCCCAGTGGCCGGAGATCTCTGTGTCTGACAAAGCCTCCAGCCACCAAAGCCTGACCACCCAGGAGAGCCACAGCTCATAGGAGCTGAAAAGTGTCCCCTGAAGATGTGCTGAAGTCCGACATTCTAGCACTGGGAATGGGACCTCATTTGGAAATTGGGGTCTTTGCAGATGTGACCAGGTTAGGATGAGGCAATACTGGGTTGGGGTGCACCCTGATCCCGTGACTGGTGTCCTCTAGGAGGAGGAGGGAGGCACAGGCACGTGAAGAGGAACAGCGAGGAAGGAGGCAGGGACCAGAGTCCTGCAGCACATCCGGGGACCCCTGGAGCTAGGAGAAGCTGGAAGAGGCTGGGGGAGCCTCCCTGGGGCCTGCCGAGCAAGCAGCCTCTGCCAGCCCCCCGCTTCTGGCCTCCACACCCGTGAGAGCACTCCCTTCTTTCTGTTCTCTTTGGGCCCTTTCCTACAGCACCCAGGACCCTGATGCTCAGCCAGAGGCCATAGGAGCTGTTTCCTGGGGAGTTGGTGCGCTGCCATCCCAGCTGGCGAGTGGCCAGAAAGCCCTAGGCAGAGTTGCAGGTGAGGACAGGTGAGAGCACTGGGTGCTCCTGTCTCGCTGGGGAGCAGCCCAGACCCTTTCCTGCAGGGTGAGGGGCTGAGTGCCCTGGAGGGGAGCAGCAGATGGCAGCTCTGGGAGGAGGGGCCAGGTCGGGGTGGACACGAGGGGGAGTGGCCACACCTGCCCTGCATGCGGACATGCTGCCCACCTTCCACAGCTGGGGTGGGGCTGGCCTGGGGAGGATCTGGGGCAGTGTGGGATCCCAGAAGAGGGAGGGACTTGAACCAAAGGGCCCAGCTGGACACCTGCCTCCGCTGATGACTCGTGTCTCTGAGCCTCAGTGTCCTCGCAGCACAGAGCATGATGACAGCCCGCCGGCTGAGGGCGCAGAGGGCTCAGGCCAGGCATCAAGGTGGGGGCTCCATGAGTGGAACTGAAGGTGGAACGGGGAACCTCCCGGGAGCCAGGGGTGGGCAGAGCCTCACGCCCAGGGGCCACCGCCTAGCTGTTTGGGAAAGTCCGGCTCCTAGGGGCAGCCTGGTGGTGTCGGCCAGTGACTTCCTCTATTTCCCGGGTCACCTGGGTTACCTCCCATCCTCCCTCCAGCTCCCGCTCTGCTGTTGTTTAGCCCTCGATTTCTGGAAGTGCTTTCGGGAGGCAGATGTTTGGAGTTCCCGGCCCTATTGATCCACACCTTAGCAAGACTTGCCTTTCCTGTGATGAATATTTGATTGACGCCCTGAGCTGGTCCTGCTTCCCATCTCTTTCTAGCTCATTAAATTTCCTTGAGCGGAGCTTCCAAGTTTCTCCTCTGGAACTTCCCCTCCAGTGGCAGCTCCTGCACCCTCTCGTTGGCTTCTGACCCATTTATTTGTCTTTTGAAAAAACAAAAAAATGCGTTTGGCTGGGATCTGTCCTGACGGCGGGCCACCAGGAGGGGGTCTTGCTGAACCCAGCTGCCGCCCTCCTCCTGTGGAAGCTCCCTGCCCTGCGTCTGCCTGGGCCCAAAGGGTGGGGCCCTGAAGTCTGAGGATGGCGGACGCCTGGAGCTGCCTCTGAGCTCGTTGGCGGCTGCGTCTGGGGAGGTGATGGGCAGGTCGGGGTCTGGAGACTGGCAGAGGCCCCACTGAGCATTCATGCCCATGGCAGGTCCACTTTCCCATGGTTCTGGGCAGGACATGGGTGGATATGTGGGCCCCTCTGACGATGTTACTGATGAGAGTTGGCTTCTGGGCGCAGCGAGCCTGCCCCGGACCCTTGGCCAAGCACTTCATGTTCATTTGCGTCTCGCCACATTCCTGGGGGGTGGAAGCCTCAGTTTATAAACAGGAAAATGGAGGCTGAGCACCATGCTCAGGAGACTCAGCCGTCTCAGGGCAGAGCTGGGACTGAACCAGCAAGTCCCAGCAGACCCCTGCTCTGCTGCCTCCCTCCAGAGCCTCTAGCTCCTGCCTCCCAGGGTGGAGGCCTGGATGCTGAGAAATAGCCTGCAGTGCCAGACAGGAGTTATCACCCTGCATCCTCCGTGGCAGGGGGGAGCTTTGCAGGGCGGGCCAGCCTGGACTTTGGATGCCCATCCAGCATGGCCAGGCTCCCTCTAGGCCTCTGCTTGGCTCTGGGTTACTAATGCAGAGCCTGGACGTGGCCAAGCATTGGATTCATCCCCAGGAGGATGGTGGACTTTGTAACAAAAAAGGATAGGAGGGACACGGCCTCCGACTGAGCAGGACACACCATCCTCCAGCACCAAGCCCTGAGAAGACGCCAGCAGCCCACAGGCCACAGGGCGCAGGCTCCTGTCTGCCAGCTGCCAGGACGGCAAACCCAGGGCAGCAGGTGGCCCAGCAGCCTAGGCTGAGGCGGATTGAGTGTGTGGGCCAAAGGCCCAGGCCTAACTCCAGCTGCTGCTGTCCGGTGGCCACTAGAGAGCACAGCCTGCATCCAGGAGCAGATAGCCTTTGTCTCAACCCAGCCGGGTCTGATTGTCCTCCCTTCTTGTGTTCTAAACTTTCTATCCTGCAGCATTCACTACTTTGTGTTTTTATGTTTATTTTTTGGTACCGGAGATTGAACTCAGGAGCACTCGACCACTGAGCCCCATCCCCAGCCCTATTTTGTATTTTATTTAGAGACAGGGTCTCACTGAGTTGCTAAGAAGCTCACTTTTGCTGAGGCTGGCTTTGAACTTGTGATCCTCATGCCTTAGACTCCCCAGCCGCTGGGATGACAGGCTTGAGCCACCATGCCTGGCTACTTTGTCCTTTTTTTCAGGGCATTAGAATGGTCAGTGTGGCCCTCCCCCTCTACTCTGTCTTCTGATTTTGGTAATGTGCACACTCATGATGCAAGTGAGGGTCTAGTTAAGGGAACGGCCTGGTCCCCTGGAGGATGGCGTGTTCTGCTCAGTCAGAGCCTGTGTCCCCTCTATCTTTTCTTGTTATAAAGCTGCTGGCTCTTGCCTGGGGTGAAGGGTAGGTTGCAGGGGGCTTTGCTGGTGTGGGTAAGGGGACAGTGCATGGCCACTGACCCTCTGCCTCTGCACCTTCTCTCCTCTCCCTCAAGCCACTTCTGTGGATGGGGATATGAAGTGGGGGAGGGGCATGCAGCAGCCTCCAAGCCGGACTGTGGCCGCCTCATCTGACCATTCTCCTGCTCAGTGGACGCCAACTGACCTCCAGGCTGTGTCCTTGTCAGGCTGGGACAAAGCCACTCACTGGCCCAGGCCTCTCCCAAGGAGCCCGAGGCTGTGATTTAGAGGATGGGGAGCAGGAGGGAGCACAGGTGTGGTCAGAGCCATCTGTTCTGACCCAGCTGTTCCTGATGGTTTGCATTTGAGTCCTCCTGGCTCAAGGGAGGGTTTGTGGGGTGGTCCAGGGGCCTTAGCACCTCAGCTGGTGACGTCTGCTACTTCCCCTGCTGCATGTGTGGGACACAGGTCCGCCTTCCTGTCTCCGGGACAGTGTCAGGAGGAGAGCCAAGGTGGTCAGGAGAGAGGAGTGTGCAGGCCTAGCCGGTAGCGGGACAGCCTCTCAACGAGCTGATGTTAGCAGAGGCATGGGCGGGAGGGACAGCGGTCAGGGTGACCTTCACGGCAGCGTGAACAGGCAGTGGGGTTGTTATGATGCCCTGAGCAGGTTAGGAGCCTGCGGCTCAGGCTGAGGCTCACCAGGGTCCACAGGGGGATGTCCTGCCGCTGCCAGCCCAGCCCACTGGTCACTGATGCTCCTGGGAATGGGGAATCTCTGACCCCTGAGGGGGGAGGGGAAGTGGGGGAGCTAGGGCTCTGCCCCTCCTCTGTACTGGCTGGTCCAGCCAGTTCCCTGCAGGAGGAGTGGAACCTTGCAGGGCCAGGCAGCCCCGCCCCTTCCCTATGCAAAGGCCTCTGGGAATCCCACACCCTGCTCCTTCCTCTCCCTCCTTCTCTGGGCCTCGGCTTGGATGTCAAGCCCCAGGGACGAAGGAGTGGACAAGGAGGGCCTGCAGTGTCCTCTCCAGGACTCGGGCACAAAGGGCAGGACACCACGCGTTTTGTGCCAGCATCTATGTGGTAAAACACATCGATTTAAAAGTGAACAGCAACGTTTCTGGGCCCCCCCGAGGGACAGTTTTGTTAATGAGGATTTACAATAATAGAAAGTGCCATTCATTTGTCCCCTGCCCAATAAGTGCGAAGATTCTCCAGTCTCTGGGCTCCGTCCCTTCCTGTTTCTTCAGGGTCAAGTGCGCCATTCCTGATTAATTCCATCACTCCTGCTGGGAGAAGAGCAGCCAGGCCAGGGTGACTCACGGTGCCACCGCGGCTCTGGGCCTGTTTGCAGTGGGGCACCGCGGGTCTTCTCACCTCTGTGATTCCCAGCACCTCGGCCCCAGGGCTGGCACTAGACGGTGCCACGTCATCCATGACATGCTGTGAGTCCTGGCTTCCGGTGACGTCCTCTGAGGACTGTGCTTCATTGTGAGGACCCAGTGTGAATCTTGCTCAGGGCGCAGGAGGACGGGAGCAGACGCCGGCTCTGGGTTCTTGTGGTAGCTTTTTATTCTCTGCACGCCTAGAACATTCCCCTCCCTACTGTGCTCTCTCTTGAGTCTTTGGGCCTCATTTCCTGCACACTTAGAATGAAGTCTGCTTTAGATTGAGTCTCCCTAGCCCTCACACACACCAGCAGAAGGAGAGGGCCACGGTTCCTTTGAATGTACGGTGGGCGTCAGTCACTGGCCCAGCTCAAGACTGACCTGGGAGAACTCCAGCCTCCATGTGACTGCAGACAAGAGGACACCGAGCTGCCTTGGAGAGCAATGCCTCAAAAGATCACGGAGGGGGCTCCAGCCCCTGCCAGGTGGTGTGGGAGGAGGCCAGGTAGAGATCCGAGGCTGTCACCCAGACCAGCGAGGAATAAAGTCCTCTTTTCCTTTGGCATCAGTGTGACCACGTGGGGACTTCCATCCCCACCTGGAAGGGTGCTCTCCCTTTCCTTTCTAGGGTGAATCCGAGGAGGCCCAATGTAGAGGCTGGGCTTTCACCACTGCCTAGCCATAAAAGGCCAGTCCAACAGTGCATTGTGGAGACCCCAGGAAGAGCCGGAGCTTTCTCTCCTGCCCGCAGTGTGTCAGGGAGGTGACTGGGGAATGTCCACACGCAGTGATGGGGCAGTACCCCGCTCCCTCCCACTGCTGGAGCAGGCAGAGGGCCATCTGAAACAAGATGCATAAAACAGCAATGTCCAGGCCTCAACAACAACAAGAAACCACCCATCACACCAAGATCCAGGGACATCTCAAACTGAATGAAAAACTGCCATCAATCCGTGCCAACGGGGAGATGACAGGGGTGTTGGAATGAATGACAGCGGTTTTAAAGTGGCCGTGATTAAAATGCTTCATGGGCAGCCATGAACACCCTTGAAAAATGTGACAATAGAAGTCCTCAGCAAAGGGAAGGAAGATAAGGGGGAAACGGTGTGGAAAAATAAATACATTAACTGAAATAAAAGGCTTAGCGGGCTCTTGGGCCAGTGGGAAGGGAGAGAGAGCAAGGTAAGGAGGACCACGGGTCATTACAGTGGGCTTCCCTCCTGCTCCTCTCGAGGTTTCCACGTGATGTTGGTGGTCCACGGACCACTGCCTTGCAGACCTGCCACAATCCTACAAACAGGGAGGGCGAGGTGCAGAGAGGGGCAGGGTTGGGATTCCTCACTCAGATGGTGAGATGACAACACCACTCACTGTCACTCAGTGTGTCTTATGTATAATGTGACGTCTAGAAGAGCCACAGCAATGTGGAGTGAAGAAATGTGCTAAGAAAACACTATAAACGATTGAAATTATAAAACATTTCCAGTTAGAACAACAAAAAGACGGGAGAAAGAAAACAGCTTTAAAGAAAAACAGAAAACAGAAAATAAAACACCATGACAGGCGTGACCCTTAATCTATCAACCATTACATCTCGTGCAAAAGGTCTAAGTGTAGCAACTAAAAGAGAGAAATCAGCAGAGTGTGTTAAAAACATGTCCCAACTGTGTGTGGTCTCCAAAAAATGCTCTTCACACATAAGTGTATAAGCAGGCTCAAGGTAAATGGATGAATAAAGATGTGTCATGCCAATATTAACTAAATAAAAACAGGGCAGCTTATTAATATCAAATAAAGTAGACTTGAGAGCAAAGAAAGTTACCAGAGAGAGAAGAGAGCGCATGCAGTGACATCCACTAGGAAACAGCAGTCCTGAATGTGTATGCACCAAACAACAAAGCCTCAAGATGAAAAAGCAAAACCTGGTAGAACTCAAAGGAGAAGTAGGCGAATGCATGATTACCACTGGAGGCTTCAGTACCTCTCTTTCTGGGTCTCTCAATGGGTAAAAGAACTAGAGAGAAAATCAGTAAGAAAATGGAAGAACTCACCACCACCACCACCAACCCAAGGAATCATATATATATATATATATATATATATATATATATATATATATATATATATTCAACAACAGCAGAATGCACTTTCTTTTTGAGTCCATGTAGTGTGTACCAATATACCCTTGGGCCACAGAATAAATATGAAAAAACCTTTATAAATCAAAATCACACAATGTATGCTCTCCAACCACAAATGGAGTTAAACTCGAGACCAGTAACAGATGACCAATTAATCTCCAAACTGGAGATTAATTAAACAAAGCACTTCTACATAATCCACGGGTCAAAGAATGTGTCTCAAGGAAATTAAAAGTTAAAAAGTGAAAACACAACATATCCACACTACTAAAACAGTGTGCAGAGACATATATATAGCACAGAGTGCATATATATGCAAATTCTCAAATCAATAGTCTAAACTCCCGCTTCAAGAATTCAGAAAAAGATCACAATGTACTATGTAAGCAAAAGAAAAGAAACAATAAAGATAAAGATAAATGAAATCAATGAAAATGCAAACCAAGAAACAAGAGAGAATGTTAGTGACACAAAGGGCCAGTCTTTGAGAAGATCAATAGAATTGACGCGCCTTAGGAAGACAGATACAGCAAAAGAGGTGCAAGTAGGAGGAATGAAACAGGAAGACCCAACAGACCTCACAGATATCAAGAGGACAACGAGAGAACAATCACCAACAATCCTGAGCACACAGGTTGGATGACTCAGAGAAAATGGATTACTTCCTGCAAAGCAAAACTACCACGGCTCACCCAAAACTAAATACATAATTTGAATAGCTCTATAGCTATTAAGAAATTTAATTTGCAATTTAAAAACTCTGAAAAAAGAAATCCCCAGGCCCAGAAGCTAGCTTTCAGTGTAGAATTCTGCCCAATATTTAAAGGAACATGGACTCCAATCCTACCAGTGTGTTTCAGAAAATAGGAGGAAAAATACTTCCAAATTTATTATATGGGACTATTATTATCTTGATATCTAAACCAAAGATAGGATCAATGTGAGAGAGAGAGAGAGAGAGAGAGAGAGAGATAGAGAGAGAGAAAGAAGGAGGAGGAGGAGGAGGAGGAGGAGGAGGAGGAAACAGTGGATCAATTTACTTTGTGAATATAGATGACATATCCTTCAACAAAATTTTAGCAAATAAAATTTAGCGATATATATAAAAAATTATACACCATATCCAAGGCCATCTAGGAATGGAAACTTATTCAATATTTGAAAACCAGTCATTATAACTCACCACATTAACAGGCTAAGAAGGAAAAAAAAACCCACATCATTTTATTAGTTGATGTAGAAAAAAGTACTTGGTATGATTCTACACTCATTTATAATAAAAACTTAGAAAAATAACAATACAAGAGAATTTCATCGTCTACAACTAACCCTGCACTTAATGAGAATGGCAATGCTTTCCCCACAAGATCAAGAGCAAGGCAAAAATGTCCACTCTCATTCTTCTTATTGTTTTTTTCTTCTTGTTCTCCTTATCCTTTTTTGGCACTAAGGACTTAACCTAGGGGTGATTTATCATTGAGCCACATCCCCAGGCATGTTTTTATTCCATTTTATTTTTAGACATGGTCTCACTAAGTTGCTTAGGGCCTCACTCGGTTTGCCCAGGCTGGTCTTGAACTTGCCATCCTCCTGCCTCAGCCTCTTGAGTAACTGGGATTACAGGCATGTGCCACCATGCCCAGCCCACCCTTCTTATCCAACCTAGTGCTGGTAGTTCTAGCTAGGGCAATAAGGCCAGAAAAGAGATAAAAAGATATACAGATTAAAAAGGAAGAAATTAAGCTCTCTGTATTTGCAGATGATACTTTCAATGTAGGCTATTTAAGTGATTTTACAAAAAACTTCTGGAAGTAGTATATGAATTTGGCAGGGTTGCAGGAAGACAAACATAAAAAGAATCAATTGTATTCCAATATTCTCGGAAAGAACATATGGACACAAAAATTTTAAAAAAAATTTCAATAACTATGTAGGCTATTTAAGGGATTTTACAAAAAACTTCTGAAAGTAGTATATGAGTTTGGCAGGGTTGCAGAATAAAAGACAAACATAAAAAGAATCAATTGTATTCCAATATACTAGGAAAGAACATATGGACACAAAAATTTAAAAATTTCAATAACGACAGCTATGATAATTTGTTAAGGGACACAAGTTATAAAACATACAAAATGTGTCATCAAACTGAGTAAAAGTATAGAATTTGTTCAAGTGATCAAATTTAAGTCATCATCATTTAAAATATCCTGATGTTGGTATAAAATTCTTATATAAGCCTTAAGGTAAGCACAAAGCAAAAACCTTTAGTAGATAGACAAACACAGCACTACACAATTACGGTGAAATAAATAAAAGATCTGTAAATGGAGAGGCATACCATGTTCATGGATTGGAAGACTCCATGTGGTAAAGATACCAAATCTCTCCCTAAATGTATACACTGGTTTAACACAATTGTTGAAATCCCAGTTAAAAAATGTTTTGTAGCGAAAACCAAGATCATTCTAAAATTTATTTGAAAAAAATAGGACTAGAGTAGCTGAAACATAGTTGAAAAAGAATAAAATGAAAGGAATCGGTCTGCGTTGAAGAATTATTATACAGCTATCATCGTCAAGACTGTGTTACTATGGTGCGGGGAAAGACCCATAGATTGTTGCAACAGAAGAGAGAACCTAGAAACAGACCCCCACAAATGCACCCAACTAATTTTTAACAAAGGTACAAAAAGAATTTAGTGGAATAAAGATGGTACTGGAGCAATGGTATATCCATAGGTGAAATATTGAATATTGAATCTTGACTAAATCTCACACCTTATACAAAGATGAACTGAATGGATCAGGGACTTAAATGCAATATATAAAGCTATAAAACTTGGGAAAAAAACACAGAGGGGAAGATCTTTGGGATATAGGGCCAGGCAGGGTTCTTAGACCTGACACCAAGAAGTACAATCCATAGACGTTCTAAAGTAGAATTGAGAAGTTGTACTTCCTCAAAATCAATCCCACCTCTGAAAGACCTGTCAGAAGGATGGGAGAGAGCAACTAACAAAGAACTAGTATCTAGAATATATAAAGAACTCTCAGAACTCAACAATAAAAAGATAACTGTTCAATTAGAACATGGGTAAAAGACAGACATTTCCTCAAAGAAGAAATAAAAATGTCAAATAAGCACTTGAAAAGTTGCTTGACTTGGCCATCCATTAGGGAAAGCACGGTAAACGAGATGTCCCTACCCTTCTTCCAGAGTGGTTAAAAATGTAAAAGATGACATAACCCAATTCTGGCAAGAAGGTGCTCAACTGGATCTCTCAGACACTGCTGGTAGGAGTGTAAAAATAGCGCAGCCATTCTGGAAAAGGGTCTGGCAGTGTCTTGGAAAGCTGAACACATGACTACATACAACCCGGCAGTTGTACTGCTGGACGTTTATCCCAGAGAAATGAAGACCAATGTTCGCACAGAACCCCACCCCCCCAGATTCTATAGCAGCTTTCTTTGTAATAGCCCAAACCTCCAATTCCCCGATGTCCTTGACTGTCTGTGGCTAGGCAAAGTGTGGCAACCCAGGCTGGGATACTGCCCAGTAATAAAACTGTTAAAGTGCGAGACAACTGGATGCATCTCCAAGGAGTATCACAGAGTGAAAGAAGCCAGTCCTCAAAGGTGCCACACTGCAGGGGTCCACTGAGGTCACCTTCTTGGAATGACAAGATGATGGAGCTGGGGAATGGGTCTGAGATTGCCGGACGTTCTGGGGGATGTGGGCATGACAGAAAAGTGGGCGTGGCTATAAGGGAGTGGCAGAAGGGGTCCCTGTGGTGACATGGCGTCCTGGGCCTTGACTGTGTCAGAGTCTGTATCCTGGTTGTGCTACTGACGTTCTGCCAGCTGCTACCACTGCAGGGAACTGGTCACGTGTGTGTTATGGTTTAGACAGGATGGGTAGCCCAAGAGCTCACTGTGAGACACTGCAAGAATTTTCGGAGGTGAAATGATTGGGTTATGAAAGCTGTAACCTGATCAGTGGGGTAATCCACTGGTGGGTTAACTGGGTGCTAGCTAAGTAGGTAGGGTTTGGCTGGAGGAGGGTCACAGGGTTGATATTTTGTCCTCGGTGAATGGAACTTGCTCTCTCTGGTTCCCGTTGCCATGTCCCGAGTTGTTCTCCTCCACTCCCTCCGCCAAACTGTGCTGCCTCACCCTGGGCCCAGAGGAATGGAGTTGGCCATCTAGGGACTGAACCTCTGAGACTGTGAGCCCCAATTCAACTTTCCCTCCCCTAAGCTGTACTTGTCGGGTATTGGGAGCTCCGCGAGGCAAAGTTAACACGTGAGCTGGAAAGTCCCCACAGCACCTCACCCCTCCACCATGGCTAGGCCATCATTTTAGAAACTCTCGGTGGCTCTTCACGCCCTTAAGTAAGATTCCGGAAGTCTGCTCTTTGCTAATCCATGGTCCCCACGTTACTGGCCCCATCCACCGTCTCCTTGCTCCTCCATCACTGCTCCAGGTGCCCTGGCCCTCCAGGGCTGGGCCTGGTCCTTCCTGGCTGGACTCCTGTGCTCTGTCTTCAGCCTTGATCAGTGTGGCTTGTACTCAGGGGACAGCTGGAGACCATCTGTTGTCCATGGGTGGCGTGGCTCCCCCACATACAGGGTGCAGCTTCCCACAGGAGGGGCATGAGGGCCTCAGGAGGGGCATGAGGGCCTCAGGAGGGAGTTCTCACCAGACAGAAGCTGGGCTTGTAGGTGGCCTCAGCAGGACACTGCACCCATGGAGGAGTGTGCACGGGGCAGGGCTCAGAGTATCCATGGCTGGACCTGGGCCTGTGGTCCACTGAGGTGGGGTCAGCGAGCAGGGGAAGGAGGGCCTAGCCTAGGACCACAGGAGGCCTCTTTTCCCCCTTCAATGTCATATCTGTCCGTGTCCAGGCTGCCCAGGCCACCCATGAGTGGCAGGTGGAGGGGTGCAAGCCCCAGGGCAGCTGGCAGGAGCCTGCCATCGGGGAGAGGAGGAGCCAGGTGTGTGTGTCTTTGCGTGTGCACATGTCTGTGGGTACAGATACGAGCACTACACACGTATGCACGTGCGTGTACATGCGTGTCATGCATGCGAGCCTGGTTTGCACACTGCCTCCTGGTGTGTGCCTGTGTGTGTTCCTGTGTGAGCTCCAGACATGCCACCTGGGCCACCAGGGGATGCAGCCACACTGGACCCGGGTTCCAGCCCCGCCCACTCCCCATTCCCCGGGGAGCTGAGGCAGGGGACGGTGGGCGCCGTCCCCCCATACACGTGAGGAGTTGGGGAGGAGGCGTTCTTGCCAACGTGAGGAAGCGCCCGCCCACTGTCAGAGCTCGCTTTGGAAAAACAAACCAGGAAATCGCTGCAAGGAGCCGTGGACCGCGCCAGGCGGCACTTCTGCCGCCGTGGGGTTCGGGTGGCCCTCCTTCCCTTCTCCTGGCTCGTCTGCAGTTTCTAACATTCCTGCAATAAACATCCATTACTTGGTAATAACAACCCAAAAGTTATTTTAGCAGTTGGCCTGGAGCAGTGACAAGTGTGTGGCGGAGCCGCCTCCAGAGCCGCCACCTGAAGTGCGATGTCCCCGCCCTGCGGTGCAGAGCCTGGGGCTGCTCTGCGGGGAGATAGATGATCACGGCTTCCTCCCGCCTCCTGCTGCCTAGGTGTGGGGTGTCTGTCTTCTGGGGTGTGTAGGTTTTCCTGGCCCCCCACCATGGGGCGGGTGCTTGTCACTGAGCCTGTTCCGGCTCTCCAAGGACCCAAGGACAAGCCAGGCGCGTTTCCACGTGGGCTGTGGTTGGCTCAGGCTGGACTCAGTGCTGAGTCCGAGGCTGGACCTCGGCTCCTGAGTGCTGCTTGCTCCTCAGCACCTGGGGTGAAGGGCAGCTGCACAGGGTGGGTCCTGGGCTTGATGCCAGCACCCAGTGACCACGGAGAAACTCTCTGGTCTCCAGAGCCTCTGCTCCCTTGCACATGAGGGGAAGACTGTGCTCACCCTGTGCAGGGCCAGTGAGAGGACTCCGCAGATGTATCTAAGTCCCGGGGCACAGCTCCTGGCGGGCAATGACGCTACCTGAGTGTTTACTGCTCTTGTCACTCATCGGCGCCACTGGACACTGGCAGGAAGAATATTGGCGCCCAGAGACGTCGCAGTTGATGCCCAGGGTGACCGTGTCTGGTTCATGGTGCTAGGGTTTGAATGTGCCTCTCCAAACTTCAGGTGTGCCGGGGCTGGGCGGAGGGAGGCCTGCAGGGGGTCAGCCCTCAGGGCTCCTCCCCTCCGAGTCTGGCTAGGAGCCCCCAGAAAGGGCGGGGATTCTTGCCCTTCTGCCTCTGCCCGTGAGGTGGCAGGGCTCCTGCCCCTGGAGGATGCAGCCCTCACCAGACACCAATGCCCCTGCCCCCATCTTGGCTTCCAACCTGTGGAACTGTGAGGAAGTCCATCTTGGCTGTTTGTAAGCTTCCCAGGCTACGCTCTTGGGTTAGAGACTGCAAAGGGACCCAGCCACGTGCAAGGGGGGTGTGAGACTGCACCAGGAATGAGGCTGCTGTCAGCCAGCCTCGATGGGGAGGCCACCTGGAGCAGAGGGATCCCCAGGGCCTCATCGTGGAAGAGGGAGGCAGAGGAAGGGCGGTGCTGATGGCAGAACAGGGTCAGAGAGGCTGTGCTGCTGCCTCGAGGAGGCAGAGTGGGGCCAGCAGCCAAGGCAGCTGGACAGGGCAGGGCAGGGGTCCTCCCCTGGCACCCCAAGGGCTCGAGCTCTGCCTGCACCTTGGTTTTCGCCCGGTGAGACCACGCTGGCCTTCTGCAGTGCAGAACCGTCAGAGACCATGTCTGTGTGAAGGCGCTGGGTTGGTGGTTCTGTCCTGCAACCCAGGGTGCTCTCCACTCCTACTGTCGCAGAAAGGCGGGAATGGCTGTCCCAGCTCCCAGGGCCCCTCTGTAGCTGCGTTAGGGGTCTTCCCAAGTCACGGATCTCCCTCACCCACTCCAGATCCTGCCACCCTCCTGCCAGTTCTGGGGTGCCTTTCTGGGCTGGGCCTGGTGCTCCTAAGGCAGGGCAGAGCCCGCCGCGGCCTCTGTGGGGTCTGACGTCTGGAGCGTCCGCTTGCCGCCATTGCTCCTGGATGCACCTTTGCACAGGTGGAGTGTGGACCTGTCTCCACTCTCCCCAGCGCTGCGTGGAGTGGGCTGTGCCCTCGACGGGAGGCTGTGTGCTCAGAGATGCTTTGAAGTCTCCTTCAGCCCAGCCGGGGAGAGCCTCAAGGGGAGAGGCGCAGCCTGGCGATGGCACGCTCTTGCTGAGAGAGGGATGCTTCCAGCCACTCATGTTGAAAGCTCTTCTGGTGTGAAATCCCAGCTTCAGAAGAGCTGGCTGCCGGGGACGGACGGGGTGGGGAGCCGGGCCGCGGGGAACCAGCCTGGGCAGCCCAGGCTCTCCTCTCCTGCCACCCCAGCAGGTTTGGCTTTGGTGGCGGATCAGCAGGGCCCGGGCACCTTTCCTGCCAGGACCCGGCAGGGAAGCCCCCCGGGTGCCTCCCCACGCCAGCCTGACTCCACCACGGGGGTCGTCACAGGCTGACCCTTCCTGTGAAACTCCCTGAGTTCTTACTGGGCACAGCACGAGTCTGAGCGTTTTCCCTGCATGAAACATGCTGACAGTCCCTGCTGTCACCAAAGCGGGCACTGTTGGTGTCCCTATCTTAGATAAACGGAGGCTCGGAGAAGTCATTTAATTTCCTCAAAATCATTCACCCAAGAGGGCAGCAGAGCCCAGCCTTGAGCTCAGGCAGACAGACTCTGATACCCAGAGATGAGAGGCTGCCTCTGGCACCTGCGTCCACATGCTGACCGCTGACCGAGGACGAGGTTGGGTGGGGAGGGGTGTCTTCCTCTACATTCATTTCCCTTTGAGTAAGAAGCCTCTCCTGTGGCATCCATTTTTCTCTGGGATTTAGGGGCATGAAACTATTTTTATGTAAAAAATGAAGACACAGACATGGAAGGAGTGGCCTGCAAAGTGGCCGATGCTTTGTAAGATTTGAAAAAAATTCAAAGATTTCAGCCGAGGCCCAGGAATCACCTGCTTACAGGGTGCAGTGTGGAATTGACACACACCTACAGGGCAGCTAGACTTTGCATCTCTTTCATCAGGTACAAGTTCTTTGTGTTGGGAGGTCCTGGCTCCTGGCTCTGAATCTTCATGAAGGGGATCACAAGGTGTGAACCACAGTCCCCACCCGGCTGCAGAACCCTAGGCCCTGTTCCTCCTTCCCACTACTTTCCCTGACGTCCACCCTCTGCTGGGCCTCCCTCCCGGCCTCCGGCCAGGCCTCTCTCCTCTGTGGGCTCCTTTGTTGGGGGGAGAACACTGTGGTGCTGGTTTCTCTCACTTAGCGAGTGTCCCCCCCATGTGCAGGAGGGGACCGGATTTCCTTCCTTTTTGTTAGTCTGATACTTGAGAAGCTCCACAGGCACTTTTGTGACAAGCTGGGTTTGAGGTGGCTGCCTTGGGCAGGGGACCTGAGAGGCTGAGCCCACGATTCTTGTCTTTTTCTCTTTGGAGTTTCCTAGAGACAGTGCCAAGCCTGAAATTGGGCTCAAAACTGCGTGGAGAACACGATGTTCTTGGCAGGGTGGGGGGAGCCTCTCCTGCCTGCTCCTCTCCATCTCTGGCCAGTCATCTTTTGTGGGCAGCTTTTATGCTGTATGCAATTGTCCCTGGGAGCGGAGGCTATGAGCCAGTGGGGGAAGATCCTGGCAAGTTTGCAACTCAGTGCACAGAGTCCCCATCAGGATGGCATCTGCTGTTCCAGGGAGTCACCCTCCAGCTGTCCAAACCCTCCTTCAGGGAGTGGCTGGTGTGGCCCCTGGTAGCTCCTGCTGCAGGGTCCTGTTTAAGAAAAACCAAAGGCCAATCAGACCCTTGGCTTAGCATCCAGTAAAGAGGGTGCTCTGGCTGTGTCCTCCCTTGGACAGGGCTCGGTTCCCTTGCAGGACTTGTGCTGGGGGCCCACACCCACGGACACATCACTAGGACCCCCGGCAAGCTGGGCTAGCGTCCATTGGCTCAGTCACCCCGGTGTTCAGTGAGAGGCAGGATTTCCTGGCAGCGTGTCTGTCTTGCTTAGCTGTGCAGGGAGGGAGCAGGCCAGGCTTGGCCTCTGCTGACTTGGCCTGTGGTCTCGCCCCCCTGGCCTCAGCCGGCTCCCCTGTGAAATGGAGGTTCTGGGTCTGGCTGAACTCTATGCATTTCAGTTCCATGGTGTCACCAACTGCTTCCCAGTTGCAGCTGGGGCTGCCAGGGTGGGGGTGGCTCCACCATGAGTTGGGGGCAGGCTCAGGACTTGGGAGACTGTATGGAGACTCCAGGGTTGCCTCCTGGCCAGACCCCTGTGAACTTGAGAAAATGACGCCATTCCTTTTGGGGAACATGGGTGTGAACAATCGCTGTAATTGAACACTCCTTCTGCCCAATGGCTCTTTAAGGAGCTTAGAGAAAGTGGAATCTGCGTGGAATTTGCAAATATTCATGCTCCTTCAGCTCTGAGCGCTTTCTTTCTTAATGACACCTCCAGGCTTGCTGTGTGGTCAGATGGCAAACCGAATCCAAACAGAAACTTTTCAATCAGTGTCAGCTTTTCTTTCCATCATCTGATTAGAACCTCAAATTCAGAATCCTGCTGGCTTCTCCGCATCTTGTCCACGCATCTTGCAGGGCCCCACAAACAGGCTGCCTGGCAGCAGATCGATTGGGACACAGTCAAAGGACACAGCAGTTTGTGTTTGATGCAAAGGGCTCAGGATGTAGGTGTAGGGACTATTTCCTGGCCCCAGGGGAGGGCTGTCGGTCCCCCTCCGGGAACAGCAAGAACAGCCTTCCCTGGCAGCAGGTCCTCCCTCCAGTCCTCTGGGGCGGTTCACGCAGTTCAGAGTTTAGGACACTGCTTCCTGAGGCCCAGGGCAGTGGCCCCACCTTATGAATTCTAGGGACATTTGCTGTCTCCAGTTTTTTGATGTGTGAGCCACCTGGCCTCCCACATGCTGTGAGCAGGGCCCAGCCCTTCAGGTCTGTGTACCCACCTCTGTTCCCCTGCCGCAGGGGCGTACAGGGATTCTGGAGCCTCACGCCAGCAGGGTTGGGTCCAGGCTCAGGGTGCCCCAGCTCAGGCCTGTGTGGTGACGAAGGAGGGAGCTCTTGCTCCTGGAATGGAGAAGGGAACAATCACCCTAATTGGATGCTCCTTCTGCCGAATGGCTCTTTAAGGAGCTTAAAGAAAGTGGAATCTGCGTGGAATTTGCAAATATTCATGCTCCTTCAGCTCTGAGCGCTTTCTCTCTTAATAACAAAAATCTGTTGCCATTGTGGGAGAGGTGCACATGCATCCCGTGCAGAAAGCCGCCTCCATTCAGGAGGACTCTACACCAACCGTTCTGCCCCCCGTGAGCACCCGGCACAGGGCTCGAGCCTCAGTCTTGCTGTTTGGGCAGCTTCTCTTCCCAGGCTGGGCCCCTCCCTTGGTCTCTGCTACTCAGGGATCATCCCCTTGGGGCAGGGGACAGGGGCATCCTTCCTGGGGTTCCAGGTGTTAGAGGTCCATGGCTGAAATTCTGGGGTCCTTCCTGCTTAGCCGTCAGCCCTGGCCGGGCTTCTCCTCCTACCTGGGGTCTGCAGGCTGTGGCTTCTCTGCCTCAGGTGAGTTGGTGGCTCCTCGGGACTGTGTGGTGCCAGGCCCAGGCAGGTCTGCAGAGCACTTGGGTTGGTGGCTGGTGGACTCACCTTGTGGGTTTCCACGGGCCTCGGCTGGCCCTGGAAGCTCTGGTCCCACGGTCTGTTGAACTCCTGGGGCTGCTGTAAGGACGTACCAAGGATCAGGTGGCTGGAATAGCGAGTGTTCATTTTCCCCGTCGCTGGGTTCTGCAGGTCCAAGGATGGTGTCACAGGGTTGGTTCCTGCTAAGGTGGAGGGGAAGAATCTTCTAGGCCTCCACCATGCCAGCCTCCTCCGTCCAGCCTCTCCCACTATAAGGACACAGTCTTATTGGATTAAGAACCACCTTAGCTTGATCCCCCGCAAAGACCCTGTTTCCAAATAAGGCCACATTCAGGCACAGGACTCAGCACACCGACATCTCTGGGGGATGTCACCATGACCTTGTCATTCTGGAAGGAGCCTTTCCCCCAGTGGGGACAGGAGAGTCCTAGCTCGTGCTGGGAGTTCTGGTGGACAGGCGTCCTGGCTGAGTGCCGCTCCCTTCTACAGGGGGAAGAGGAGGGCCGCTTCCTGGGGGAGGCGGCCAACAGCTGGAATCACAGCTCAGAATTAGGCCTTCAGAGCAGGTAACTAAGATTCCAGAGGCAGAGGGCCTGGGTCTGTGGTGAAGCCCCTGGCCCTGGAACAGGAATAAGTTTCCTGTTCCTTGTTCCGCATGTGGAGGCGAGTACCACTGAAGCGTGAATCAGCCCTGTGGGCTTCCTGTCAGCCTTGTGGGCTTCCTGTTTATCTGCCCTCATGAGAGCCTGGGACAGATTGTACTTGCTGATTAGTTGGCCCAGCTGGGCCTTGCATGACCGACCTGCAAAACCTGACCTAGTTTGCTTAAGGCTGCCCGAGACCGCTTCCTGCAGAATAGAGTGTGTGTGTGTGTGCTTAACCCTGAGTGTGGGAGGATATATAAAGGGGGGGAAATAAAATCTCTCTCTCCTGGATGAAGAACCCTGGTGTCCTGTGTCTTTTAACCTCGCCGTCCCTCGCCGGACTCGGCTCCTTTGGCCGGACGCGGCATGGGTCCAAACCCCAGCCCTGACGCCTACTTGCTCTGTGACCCTGGAAAAGTGACCTAACCTCTTGGAACCACTCCCTATCTGTGAAGGAAGGGGATGGAAGTGTCTGCGTCACAGAGAGCTTTTGAGGTGCATGTGCCAACCCTAACCCTTGCTCGGGACACTGGTCCTCGGGGTGCTTGTCTTCAGTGTTCTTGTCCTTGGTCTCCCTTGGCACATGGGGTCCAGGAGCACCTCACACTCACCCCTGGACTGTGCTGGGTGCAGTAAGGCCCCCACATCATGAGGTTTGGGATCTCAGTTCGGAGCTGACCTTCTGAGGAGGATGCCTAAGCTGTCCCAGGGTCCGGCACAGGGACACTGACCCTGGGGTGGACCCGTGCCAGGAGGGGTGTCAGTGATGAGCAGCAGCTGCTGTTTGGGCCATGGTGGGCCAGGACCCCTCCTGGGATTTTGCTTCAAGACATAAGAGAGAAGACACCCTCCCCAGGGCCAGGTGGGGGTGTGGGAATCCCACAGCTCCTTCCCCCACAGTGACGCTTTCTGTAGGAACAATTTGCAGGAGTCTAATGCACCCAGGTTGATTGATGGCTCCAGAGGAGGGTGAGCCTGGAGAGTCTGGGATGGGAGCAGCCAGGGGGTCTGCGGCAGAGAGACCAACAGACACAGTGGTGCTGACCAAGGCAGGCTCTGCTGGCTGGCGGAGGCACCCCCGGGGGAGGCTGTACCGGTGAGATGGGGCTGGGAGAATCATCTCAATGCAGCGAGCCCCGAGGTCCTTGGCTGAAGGGGAGTTTTAACCTGGACCTGGGGTTGGTGATTCGCCCTGGAAAGTAAAGAGCGGGCCTGAGCAGAGTCCACGGCTGGCCAGGGGTGGAGGGCAGAGTGGCCGCTGGTGCTGTCCTCATCTGATTGGGGGACCACCTATGCCCAGCCAAAGCAGACCACTCTCCCTTGTGTCCGTCGCTTCTCTCCCTGTCTCTGTCTCTCTGTCTGTCCTTCTTTCATGCACAGAGAATCGACACTGATCATCTGTGGAACCGATTGCTCACATCCTCACCTGCTCCTGGTGTCTCCCCCACAGGGTGGGAGCCCCAGGAGGGCAGGGCTGTTCTGTTCATGGATCCTTCTGATGCATGTGCCTGGCATACAGCAGGTGCTCAATGCATACTCATGGAGCACTTGAGCAGTGAGAATATGACCCCAGGTGTGCTCCTCTGGTGGTCCACGCTGTCCTTCCTAGCGGGTAATGGATGGGTGTGATGATGGGTAATGGATGGTGTCTGGACCAGCATGGCATTTGCACCAGATGGCTGGAATCAGCTGCTGGGAAGGGGTCCAGGTCACCAAGGGAGGGACTGGTTCTTGGGTCCTGCCAATCAGGGCTGTGGTTTCCTGTCCCAGAGACGGCTCCATGACAGCCTCTCAGGAGCACTGGGACACCCCTTCCCTCTGAGCGGTGACCCACCATGGGCTTGGGGACACTCTTGGAGTGTGATTTGGCTCAAGGAAATCACCTCTTCTGTGGCATCTTTCCCAGCAAAGGTTGGAGTCACTGGGCTGAGGCAGGTCTGAGTTCGCACCCAGGAGCAGCCACTGCTGGGGGCAGGGTGGGGGCGGGTTGTTCAGGTTCCCTGTGGCTTCTGCCTTCTCCTCCCCTGGACGGCTCCTTCACCTGTCTCTGCCTTCTCCTCCCCTCGCGGGGGCCTACCCTGGTGCTGGCTCCTCAGGTCGAGGGCTTTGCAGGACCTAGTGGTGTGCTGAGGCTCTTGGGCCCCTCGGAGCTCCTCCGTGATTATGGTTCTAGGGGTGGGGGTGTTGCTGCACCAGAGAGGATCATGCCCACGGACAGAGCACGTGGACCCTGCGGCGGGACTAGACCAGCCTCCTCCCTGCAGGCTGGTCACATCTGAGGACTGGAGGAATCAGCCAACCCTCGGTGAACAGATGTCCTTGAGGCCCTGTGTGTGCCTCACACACACGGTGGGCTCATGTCTCCACCCAGAGCTGAGGTCCTGTTGCCCTTAGGGATTTTCCAGCTGTTCAGAGAACCTGGCAGCATTGGGAAGACCTGCCCACTGTGGGACTAGCCTTGGCATTCAGCTCCAGGCTGCCCTGGACGGCTCCTTCACCTGTTTCTGCCTGGAGCTTCCCTGCGGGCTCAGCTCTCTGGCCTTGGTCCCTGGCTCTCCAAGACACCGCAACCTCCTGCTGTGTTCTCCAGGGTCCGGCTGACACTGCCTGGCCTCTCTAGTGCCCTGTTACAGGGGAAGCACTGACAGGGAGCCAGGCTGGCCTGCGTGAGGACCTCAGAGATATCCTGGGCTCAGGGACAGTTCCAGTAGGTCTGTGCACTTCCTTGGCCTCCCATTTCCCTGGGACTATGGTCCTTTGAGTGAATAGGAGAGGGTTTCAGGCGAGTCTGCAAATACACAGGGTGCAGCCCTAGTCCTTCCTTGCCCTGAGGACAGTCCTTCAAGATCCTCTCTGGCTCCCAAGGAATGGGATCCTTGAGGACCTGCCTGAGCCACACATGATTATGCTGTTTGTCTGAGGGATATTAGACGTTTAAAGGTCTGGATCTGACCCTGAGGCTGCCCTGCCATGGCTGGATGGCAGGCAGTGTGGCCCCTGGAGCCCCCTAGCCACCTCTGACCTGGGGCTGCTCTGCTGGCCTCCACCTGGGCTGCAGCCCAGGGTCAAGAGGAGCAAGCTGGTGCCTCTGGGCGCTGATGGACAGTCTCTCAGATGCGGCCCTCACCTCCTCCCTCCTCCCAGCCCTTCTGTTCTGGCTTCTGGGGGTGTAGGTCACGTCACATGCGTTCCCCTCACTGTTTGAATTGTAAGTCCTCTTACTTGGAACAACGGTGACTTGCATATTCGAGTGGTTCAAGGAGGGGGATTTAATAAGACGCCAACTGAGTAAATGCCAGTTGCTTTAAAAAAAGTAATTTCAATTGCTCAGTGGATAAACGTTGGGGTAAAAATACCCTCTTGCAGCCCACCGTTGTGGAGGCTCCGTTCTGCACCGGCTGGTGCCCCGGGTGCAGTGGCTCTACTCACGGAAGCTGCAGCCAGCCGAGCTGGAGCCTGGCATCTGGTGTGATGGGTGCTCAGGAAGCCCTACATGGAGGCCACCAGCATGCACTCTGGGGGAGACCCCATGGTCCAGCTGCCGTCATGGTGGTCAGGGCCTGGGCATGGCCCTTCAATCCAGGACCTTGCCAGGGCCTTTGCCTGCTGGGCTTGCTCACTGGGCTCTGGGAACAGTGGGCCTCAGCCAGTCCCTTGTGGTTGGTGGCAGTGTCCTGTGCCCAGCAGGTCCCTCGGTGATAATTAGCCTCCCCTGCCTCAGCAGAAAAGGGAGGACACACTGGGAGGACTTCCAGGAGCTTTGCCCAGAACCGTGCTCTCCTGCCAGCTGCTGGGTGCTGGCCACGCTGCCCTCCCGTTGGCTGTGGCACCCCCAGGAGCCTTCCAGAGTCGGGGATCTTCCCAGGGAGTTTTCTGAACCAGCCCCTTCCCTCTTTGGGGTCTGTCTGGGAATAACCTGCGCCTTGGTGCAGTGCCCCATTGTTGCCACCAGGGGTCACCAGGCCCACGGCGGGCTTGAGGGTGGACACTGGTGGCAGAGCAGAGAAAACAAATGCTGGCCAAGGGCAGGCAGTCAGGGACAGCCGGGAGGCAGCATTGGCTGGTGCCTTGGAGGTCAAGGCTGACACGGGAGCCACTGGTGAGGGTGAGGCTGGGGTCCATGGCGTGTCAGCCACCTAGGAGGAGCAGCCAGCTGTACAGGTCCAGGGGCGGGTGCTCGAGCCTCTCGGAGACGTGAGAGGCATAGCAGGGTGCTCGTAATCCATGGTGGCTTCCGGAGTCACCCAAGCTGGCTTTAAGTCCTGTGCAGTCTTGGGCCACTTCCTTAACCTCTCTGAGTTTCAGAAAGTTCCCTGTCTGCAAAATAGGAGAAGCATCCTAAGGGTTTTTGAAAGCATTCGGTGACTAACACACGCAGGGGCTCAGCACAGGCCTGGTGTGGCATGTCACTCAGTAGATGTAACGGTTGTTATTATTGCCATCGATGGTTTCCAGGGGGACTGTCCTTTCTGTCACCATCCCCTCCAAAATGCTTCCTGAGTCCTGCTGGTTTTTAATGTTTCTAATCTCCTGTTGATTATTCCCGGGGTTTCAGCCAAATAAGCGCTTCCAATTAAAGCCCTTGCGCAGGCGAGTTGGGTTGCCATGACAACAGGAGCAGGGTTTGCCTCTTCCCTGGATTACGCGCACCAGTGTGTCTTTCCGTGGGGCTCTGCCTGCGTGTCTCGCTGTGGCCAGACTCACTCCTGTGGTGCGGTGCCTCCAGGTGGCAGGTGGGAGGAGACCAGGGGGAGCCGGGCGGGGGCGGAGGTGCTGAGCCCTTCCTCCTGACAGCCGTGTTGGGAGGGAAGGTGGATTTCCCCAAATGAACCCATTGTCCCCCTGCAGTGACCTCCATGTCCCTGACCAGCCAGGCTAACCTGAGTCTCTAGAGCGTCACAGCTCTGTGTGCGTGCGTGGGGGTGGGGGGCGGGTGGGTCACTGGACCTGAATCTCTCAGGACACTGGACTCGGCTCAGACCTGGGTGGGGTTGGTGGGGTCTGGGGAGGAGCAGCGTTGGAAGCAGAGCTGGGGGCTCACTCTGACCTCTGGATTCTCTGAGTTCCAGATGCATTCAGCATCAGCCTACAGGTCAGCACTGGGAGCTTCCAGACCATGGGCTGGGGCTCCACGCAGGGATTGGCAGGGGACATTTTCAGTGGAGAGGGTCAAAATTAAATAAGTACATGAAAGGAAGGAAGGAAGGAGGGAGGGAGGGAAGGAAGGAAGGAAAGAGGCCACACAGGTCCACAGACAGCCCGTGGTCGGGGTCTGGGCTGTGTGGCCTCTCAGCCGGGCCTGGGTGCCTTCATGAGCGTGGCAGGCTCCGACTCTCTCCAGGTCTCCTCCTGCTCTGTCCCAGACAGGGGCTGTATTTTGGAGCCCTCTCACTGGGACGGACCCAGATGCCTGGGTGTGAGGGACAGAGCTTTGCCCTGGTGGTGTCGAGAGAACGGATCCCATGACGGATGGGACTGGCCTGTGGGGTCTGGGGACACCTCAGGCCTCTTGCCACAGGGGCGGGCAGTGGAAACCTATGTGCAGCCCTCGTGGGCAGGGAGCGTGGAGTGCTGGCCGCAGGATCCTGTGTCCACGTGCACGGTTCCAGCTCGTCTGCCCGCTCTGTGCAGAGCGCCTCGCTGAGGGCTGAGGCTGGGTATTCCGCAGGGCACAGGAGGAGGAGCTGACCAGGTGTTCCGCGGCCTGTGCCCCCTCTGCCAGCTCTGCCTCTGTGCTGGGGGTCCTCAAAGAAGACCCGGCAGAACCCCCTCCAGAAGCCCCCAGGCTGTGAGAACTGGCCTTCTCCACTGGGAGCTGGGAGGTGGCTCCTGTCCTGCCGTAGACCCCGCGTCCTTGGATGTGGAAGGCCAGGGGCTCTGGAGGTTAGAGCCAGCCTGTCTTGGGACAGAAGCCGAAAGCCAGTCAAGGAGGGGAGACACCCTCTGGGGTCATGCTGCAGACCTGCAAAGCATGGTCCCACTGCTGTCACCAAGCCTGTCTGGCCATGCTCCTGGGTGCTGGGGACCCTGGGGAGCCACGGCAGCCTGCATGACTGTCTGTCCCTCCCTCTCAGCTGTGATTCCAAGTTCAGGGAATGTTTCCTTTATCTCTGGGACCACAGAGCCCACAGCGCTGGGGCTCAGTGAGGGCAAGGAGCCTCGGCGGTGGGTGGAGCCCACCGTGGGCTTCCTGCTGGGAACGTGGCCCTGGGGTGGCGGGCTCTGACAGCTGGAGGGATGTCACAATCTCTGGGGAGGGAGCGAGGCCCCAGCATCTGTGGCTGTTGGTAACTTTCTGAAGACAGGCTGCTGGGAGGCCAGCCAGGGGATGAGCCGCCACCGCTCCGCCCTGCTGGATGCACACACAGAGCCCTGCCCTGTCTTCCTGAAGGTGTCCACCTCTTCCCAGAAGCAGGGGGTTGTCACAGCCTTGCCTGCTTTTGAGGCTCCCCGTGTGCCAGGCGCTGTGCTGTGTCACCTCATGCCATTCTCAGGAGTCCTGTGGGCAGGTGCGCCAGCACACCTGGCCTGCAGGTGAGGCATGGGTCCCACAGAGCAGGTGGAGGAAGCCCTGACCTGTGCTTTGCTGTCTCTCCAGGGCCCCCAGCTCCTCAGGGCCCAGACAGCACCGTCATACAGGGCGTGGGCGGGAGGCTGGGAGAATGCTGGGCTGTCCCATCGGGTTCCTCTCTCTCCCCTGAATCAGGGGCCCACAGTAGGGTGACAGTTGAGACCCCAGCTGGTCAGGACACCAGTTTCCTCCAACACGGCCGAAGCCTGAGGTCCAGTGGGCAGCTCATCTTCTTCCCCTGTGGAATGGGCTCAGGGTGGACAGGTGTGTGCAGGGCACTCTGCCTGCCTGATCTGGGAGGCCCCGGGACAGAGACCAGGACAACCACTAAATATGGCTCTAGGTATGGGCGACCCAGAAGACCCTTCTGGGCAAAAGGCGAGCACATCACTGGGGACTGAGCTGCCTCCCACCCCCAGCCAGTCCTCCTGCGACCTCCTCAGACCCTGTACAGCTCACAACAGCAGCTGAGCCCTATCCTGGGTGCCTGGCCCAGCCCACGGAGCGCTCAGTCTTGTGCAAGTCACGGGCTCATCAAAGGAAGGGGACGGGAAGGCAGAGCCCCCTGTGGAGCGCAGATGGGCCCCACTCTCCTCACTGGGCTGGAGGACGGTGCCTGTGTGTGCCTGGTGTGAGCTGGCATGTGTGTGCGCCCCGGTGTGCATACCTGTGCCCTGTGCCTGTGTGTGTGAGTGCACTTCTAGACATGTGTGCCTGTGTGCACACAGGAGCTGGTGTGCACTCGCGTGCGTGTATGTGCACGTGTTTGTGAGGGTGTGTCGTGTGCCAGTTGACGGCCACATTGTGAGAGGGGGCGAGGTGAAGCCTGGAGGGCAGCTTCCCTGGGAAGGGCGTCCTGCCTCCTGGAGCGTCCAGTGGGGACTCAGGCCTGGACTTGTGTTGGATGATGGCAGTGTCCCCAAACATGCCTTGTAAGAGTGGGGACTGATGACAGATAGGCCCTGCCTGGCCCCATCTCTGACCTCTTTTAGGTGGGGCCTTGGAAGCTGCCGAACAACACCCTTCCCAGGAGACGCTGCTGTGCGGGTGTGTGGGAGCCTGGACACAGGCCCCGAGAGCCCAGACGTCCAAAGCCCTCCCTGCTCACCAGGGGCCCTCCACTCCCTTCCTATCCTCACCTCCTTCTCACCCCCAGGAGCTGCAGGCTGGGCTGGGGGTGCCCTCAGGGAAGCCTGGCCAGGACCCGCTGGGCCTTTCATCTGTGCGAGGACTGTTGGCTTTTAACCCTCCACAGTCTGCTTCCAAGGCCGCAGCCCACAGAATATTTGCTTTTACATTTTGGGAATGTACTTTAAACTTCTTCACGGTGAGTCTTGGGCTTTGAAAGTGATGAGTTTGGTTTTCTGAATGAACCAGGTCCTCACGGCGTCCCAGGGTTTGACGAACAGGATGAGCGGCAGCCCCCCGAGTTCAGCCCTGACCCCCCACAGTGTCGCTGCATGAATTGGCTCCTCCCCTCTGCATCTCGGGCCGTCATAGCTGCTTGGACAATTGAGGAAATAGTTCCACGTCATTTATGTGATGGGTGGTCCAGACTGAGAGGTGTGCAGGGATTGCCCCCCAAGATGTTGACCCAGAAAATAAGGCATTCACCCAAACATCTCCTCATGGATTCTCCTCACCCCATCCCAGAGTCTTAGGTGGCAGGAGCCTGGTCCACTTGGAAGAGAGATGACCAGAGTGCTACCTGCCCAGGGACACCCACTCTGGATCGCTGCCCCATGAGGTAGATGAGGCTGGGGTTTTGTGAAGTCATTGAAATGTTGGGACTGTTTGTCACGGCAGCTGGTTTGACCTGACAAATGCACTTCTTAAATCTGATTTTTCTCGACTCTAGTCCTGCCCTGTGAGTTACTGTCCCCGTGTTTTGTCTGGATAGCTTTTCTTTATTACTCAGGACCTCATTCAGGGACCACTTTTTCTAGGTGGGCCTCCTGGGTCCTCCAGAACCATCGGATGCCAGTTCTCCTGGTCTCCTCATCCCCCTGATTGACCTCCGTTATTGTGCTTATGATATTTGTTGTAAATGGCTGTTTACTTGTCTCTTCCAGTGAGTATCATGTGGGGGTGTATGTCCTAATGTGTTCTTGTGAAGCCAGAGGGGAGAGAGGAAGTGTTCAGAGAACCCCGAAGGACCCCCATGTGGACTTTCGGGATACAACTGTGTTTCTAGTGGTGGGGAGCCACTCTGAATGATCCACGCTTTCCATCCTGGAGCAGAGAGGCTCTGACTGATTCCTACATCTCACAGTGACCTGGACATTGCCCTGGTCCAAGAAGCTTGAGAGCATGTCTTCAGATGGAGATGTGTCGCCCCATGGGTTGAGCTACCTCAGCTGTTCCTTTGTGATTTACCTCTTTGCCTTGTTTGGGACAGAATGTTCCCTGGAAATGCCCTCTGTGTGTCCCCTTCTCTTGCTCTGCCTTTGGGTGTGGCCTTCCTGACCCCTTGCCTCGTTTGAATGGCTTCTCCCCAGTAAAAGGGTTCAGCACGCGCTGGCTCCCTCTCTTTCTGTGGACCCCTAAGGTCAGAGGAGCCGTCACAGGACCCTAAAGAAAAAGGTATCTCTGTCTCTTGTGCAGCCCAGTTCCCCTGGAGTGACCCTGAGTGTTTTAGTTAGGAGGAACCTGACATCTAGTACAGTTGTCCTCTCTGCTAGCACCACCCAGCCACTGGGAGATGACAACGTTTTCCTCTGGGCCATGTGGATTATTTTTTTTCCATTTATGGGTTTGCTCTCTGTCCTGCCTTCACTCTTGCTCTTGTTATTGCTTTCTCTTCCACCTACCTATCATTCACCCATCTGTCTGTCCACCCAGCCATCCATCCATCCACCCACCAGAGCATCCATATGTTCATCATCCATCCATTCAAATACTGTTCAAAACATAAAACCCAGTGGCATGAAAAAATAAGCAAAAGTCTGTATGGTACGGAGCATATACCTATTTATCCCTTCTTTCTCTCTTTCCCTCCCTCTCATATCTCTCTCCATGTATGTATGTATGTATCTACCTGTCTCCCATCTATCTCCATCTGTCTATCTCTTATCTATCTATCTCCTCTCTATCTCTCTCTATGTATCTGTCCTTCAGCACATAATTGAGGTAGATGTCAAAGCAGGTGACTATGTGGCAGCTTTGGCCAATGAAATGAGAGCAGTGCCGTGTGTCATTGCTGGTGGAAATTGAGGATGTCCCCACGTCCCCTTTCCTCCTCTGCGTTAGTGAATGGCACTCTGACTTGAGACTGAGAGTGAGGACCGGGGTGTTGCCCAGGGCACCACCTCGGGCACAGTGGCCACTGGCGGGTGACTGAGAAAGCCCACAACTCTGTCAGGAGCCGCAGGCTTTTCTGTTGTTCTGTGGCGTAGCCTGGCCTCGCCTGACGGATAGACAAAGTGACAGATTGGTTTCCAGATGGCTCTGCCATCTACCTCCCACCTCCGTGTTTGGGCGTGTCTGTCTCACTCTATCCTTAAGTGCCTGGCATCGTAACTTTTCCATTTTTTAAACATTGAAAAATCGATTCCAAAGGTGAAAAGGAATCTCATCTGAATTTTCATTTCTTGATGAGTGGGAGGCTGCACAGGTGTGGTGCTGTTCTCTTTTCAATCTCCATTTTGCCGTGTGCCTACTATGTGCTGGAAACATCGGTGAATGAGACCCAGTCTGTTCAGTGTGGTCCTTCTTGGAGGGGATCCGTGACAAGCTCCAGAGTTCAGGCCCGCCCAGGGTTAGAAGGGAAATCCTCTTCTGAGATGCAAAGGTGCAGGGGAGGGGGAATCTACCAGGAAAGCAGGAGGTGGGGTCAGTGCAGGCAGGTGGAGGGCAAGGCCAGAGAAGGGGGCTGGGGAGCCGGAGTCGGAGCAGAGCTTCCTGGCAGGCAAGGGACCCAGCTGGACCTTTAGGAGCACCTGCCCTGCCCTGTGTGTGGGGGCTGGGGGCACTGCACCTCCACCTCTCACGCTGCGGTGGTGGGGGCCAGGTGGAGGCCCCGGCCGGCCTCACCTGTGCGGGGTGCTGACTCTGCCTCCTGACATTGCCCCCTGGAGGGGGGTGGCACTGGCCTGTGGGTTACCAGCAGCGAGTGCCTCTCCAGCAGGTCTTTGAGAGCAGGCTAGCTACGTACCTATTTGGTGACATTTGAGCCAATTTCCTGCATTAAGTTCTGTTTAGAATGAAGCCTATTTGAGACGGATGGGTGGGCGGTGGGGCTGGCTCTGGGGAGAGGGTCCTCTCTGGCCTGGGTCAGTGCTGGGGGCTCCCTGGGAAACTTGCAAGTGGCAGCAGCGGCTCTGAGGCGCAGATTCCAGGTTTCCCTCCACCTCACGCCTCGATAAGCTACTCAGGTCCATGGCTCCGGCCTGTGGAGAGAGCCGGCTCGCCAGAGGCCCAGCTGCGAGGTGAGTGGGAGCCTGTGCGGGGCCAGGAGACGGAGCCATTTGCTCACTAAAGAGACAAGACCACTGCCAGGGACCAGGCCAGGTACGGGGGCTGTCCCCCGGGGCTGCGGCTGCTCTCCCATAGGCCCTGCCCCTCCGGCTGGTCAGGCGTCTAAGGAACACTCTGAGTCACAGCAGGGCACTGTGACACCAGGCAGGGCATGAGAGTCGCCTGCTGTTCTCCTGTGCTTGCCCCTTCCAGGGAACGCCTGGCCACTGTGTACCTGCCAGTCCCTGGGGAGTCCTCCTGTGAGCCAGCGTGGCTGGGGTCTGTCCTGGGGACGCAGCACTAGGGTCCTAACGCAGGCCGGAGACTAGCGTCCACCCCACCGCCTGCCCGCCTTCTCCACAGCAGGGGCTGAGTGCAGGGAGGCACAGACCCACACGGGGACTACGGCTGGGCTTCCTCCCTGGACAGAGCCCTGCCAGGCCTCGCCCGGCCTGTTGAAGGATTCAGAGGGCTGGGCCACGACGGCTCTCTGCCTCCACGATGGTAAGAAGTTCCTGCCTCAGGACCTGCTGCTGGAGTCGCCAAGGCTCAAGCATGGAGTCAGTCTTTGTCCCAGAATATCCCTTGATCTGATTGTCTGACGAGTGATGCTTCAGGGTTGCTCTGTGGCCCAGGAGAACCTTCCAGAGAGCCCAGTTGTGGGGGTGCCTGGGTGCTCCAGGGACATCTGATGTCACTCCCAATCTTCTCCTCTGCCGTTCTGAGGTGGGAAATCTCAGAAAGGTCCTCAGGTCTGCCCCTCGTGTGTGTGTGTGTGTGTGTGTGTGTGTGTGTGTGCGTGCAGGTGTTGGGGTGGGGTTAGAGGTGTAGACGCTGCATCCCGGAGACAAGAGCACAGACAGCGAGGGAGGGGAGAGTTGGCGAGTTAGAGAGCTCAGAAGGCAGACCTGGAGCAGACGGGTGTCTGATGATGGGGTATGAGAGATCTTGGGCAGTGCATGATACCCCTGGGCCCAAGGGAGAATGCTGGAGTCCATATCTACCAACACTTCAAAGGCGGGGTGGCCCTGGCCTACATCTGGCTGGCCTGGGAGTCCCAGCGCCTGCAGAGCACATGGCTGGGGGTCCCGCATGTCTGGCTGCAGGAACAGAAGCCCACCATGGCCTGCAGGTCACGCCCCGGTGGTGGTGCCGATGATGGAATAGACCAGAAGTAAAGAGGCTCCCTCCGCCTTCACGGGATGTCACCTGGAGAGAGCAGGCTGTGCCCTGCTCTGAGTTGCCCATGATGTAAGGCTGTGCCTAACCTAGAGCCACTCCACTCTGCGAAGTAGAACTATGGCCGTGAGCTGCTCCATTCTAAGCATGGTGCCAAGGTGGACGACTCACACCTTGTTTGCACAAGTAAACAACCACCGTCTGCCTGGCACCACCACAAGGCACAGACTGAAAAATAATTTATTCATGCCAATTTATCAAACTGAATCAGGAGCACCTGGACGCAGGCACATCCCAAGTCCTACCAGGGACACTAGGCACAGGAGCTTAACCTTGCTAGACACAAGCCCCCCACTGACCCAGAGAAGGAGGACCCCCAGGACTGAGTAGTTGGCATCCTGACCCTGTTACCTGGTCACTCCTATGACCCTGCCCAGGAAAATCACCACCCTGACCAACCTCTGGTTCTGTCCCTCTGGGCTTCGGTGCGGTGCTGTTTCTCCCGTCGTGACGATGCTCAAGCTGACACCTGGAAGCTGCCTCTGTCCAGACCCTTTGCCTGGACTACTCTGGGGACTGGGTGGCTGCAGCCCTGTCTGTCCCCTGTAGGGACTCTGGTTCCTATCTGCCGTGGCCTCTGCTCTGAGCACAGCATCTGTAACCCCGTAGCGGCCTTAACACCTTCGCAGTCTTCTACACCTGTTTACGTCTCAGGATTGATGGGTGACCTGAGTGCCATAGGTATTAGGGATTAAGATGGCAATGGAGTAAAGACCCTGTGTTTGCCCAGCTTATGATGATCGGGTGACCCACGGTACTGCCGAGAGTGGTGCAGCCTGTGAATTTACTGTTATTCAGTAGCTCTGGCATTGTGGAGAGACGCAGATGTGGTCTGTTAGTGGCATAGCTCGCTCATGACACCACCCTGTGTGGGGACAGCTGCTGCTGCAGTGCCTAACAGTTTGCTTTTTAAAAAGGTACTGTGTCTCGCTCCTTCTAAAACCCCAAACCAAACCCATCACAAAGCGTCCAGTGGAAATGTGCTCTTGACAAACAGCAAACCCGTGCCAACCTGGAGGACAGAGTTGCCACTGTCCATGCCCATGGCCAACCAAGGCAGCCCAAAGAGGACACCAGCCGAGGAGAGTCGTCCAACCCCACAGCTCAGCTCCACAGAGCTGTCAGGGCTGAGGGTCTGGACAGACAGCAGCTTCAGGGTGTCATTTTGCAGTGGGCTGTGCATTGCCAGTGTCCCTGGACACTGGGATCCCTGTCCAAGGCGTCACCCTCTCCCACCCCCGAGGAGCGCTGTCTTTCTGGAGATGTCACAACATCTCTGCCCACTAACCTTGTTCCGCCTTTGATCATTCTGCACAGGACCTGTGTGGGGTGCAGGCTCCAGCGGGGAGCCCGGGCACAGCCAGCCTTTAATGGCAGCAGAAGAGCTTGGTGAGGTTCTGTTTGGGCCAAGGTGCCCTGGGGGGACACGGCCTCTGTGGGACGAGGCCGCTGTGACTCGTCGGTGCACCTCGTGGCGACTGGAGGGTCTGTTTGTTCTGCAGCTCACAGGCAATCGGCCAGAGCCTCTCCGGGGAGTGGGGGACAGGAGGCCATGGTTGGGAGAGTCTGGAGGCCTCTGGGGAGCACCATGGGCTGGACCCTGCTCCTGCTGCAGGAAGAGCCTGGATTTGGAGTCGGCAGAGCTCGCAGCGCTTCCTGGGCTCCGTTTTCCAGAAGCTGCCTTGGGTCTGCTGTCTGTCCTGTTTCCGCAGTGTCAGGTGCTCTTCCGAGTCCCTGCGTTGGGCGCTCTTTACGTGCCGGCCCTTTCTGTGCAGTGACACCCACGGTCCTGGGTGCAGCTCCTGCACCGTAGGGCGCTGTGCCTCATGGGCCCCGCCACGGTGCAGGGTGTGCCACCAACTTGCCCCTTCACCCCATTGCTCACTCCCAGGCCCTCAGTGCCTGCTCAGGGGTAGCCAGTGCCAGCACAGAGCCCGGGCTCATCAGAGGAGTCTGGCCAGTGGGCAAGGGAGGCGAGCCTGAGGCCGGGCACAGGCTTCTTGACAAGCTCCCCTGGGCTCTGGGACCTGGACTGGGCCCGGCTTGGTCTTTGACAGCACCTTGCCCGACTCCCTTCCTGCCCCCTCCCCTGCCTTCTCTCCCTCCTCCCCCCGCCTTCTCTCCTCCTCCCCCTGCCCTTCCTCTTATGATTTTTGAGTCCCTCTTATGTGCTGGCTGCTCCTCTAGGGCACTGGGGATCAGTAACAGACAAAAAGACCAAGTCCGCCAGGTGCAGTGGCTCACACCTGTAATCCCAGCAGCGCGGGGGCCTGAGGCAGGAGGATCACGAGTTCAAAGCCAGCCGCAGCAAAGTGAGGCGCTAAGCAACTCAGTGCGACCCTGTCTCTAAATAAATACAAAATAGGACTGGGGGTGTGGCTCAGTGGTGGAGTGCCCCTGAGTTCAATCCCTGTACCCCCCAAAGAAGATCAAGTCCTCACTGTCCCTGCTCCCAGGAGGGGCCTGGGAGCCACATGTAGCCAGTCCTTGGAGTCCCCCAGAGAACGGTCACACACCGAGCACTGCAGAGCTGGGACATCCTGATCTACTGCCCCCTCTTGGCCCCTCTGTCCATCATCACGGCTTTATCACCCTGTGCCAGGTGGGGCTCCATTTCTGTTGGCAGACTGGGCAAGACAGAGCCCCTGGGGACAGGAACCCCAGAGCCCAGGTGTCCATGGCTGGTGTCTGTAGAGGGTGGGACAGCTAAGGAAGAGCAAGGCTCTCAGTCCTGGGGACGCTTCTGAGCTGAGACAGGCCCATCATGGAGGTGCTGACACCCTCTCTTGAGATGTGGTTGTGTAGCTCAGTAGGCAGAGAGGTCCGGAGCATGCTGGGGGTGTGTGGGGCCTACATCCAGCACTGGAGCCCAGGATCCTGCATTTTAACCCCCTGCCCCCCGCTGGCCCATCCAGCAGTTTTGTCTGATGCAGGCCCCCAGCATAGCCCGGCAAGCACTGAGGTGAGGAGTCGGTATGGATAGGTCCTAGCCTGCCCCTTAGTCCTGACTGTGACAATGTGAGCAAAACCCCAAAGACTCTGAGACGTTGCCCAGCTGTGAGATGAGGGTCTCCATGGGTTCAGAGGGTGGGAGCAGCCCCAGGCCTGGACTCCGGAGCCATTGAGAGTGTGGTGTGAGGGTGTTGTGCCCTTCCACCCAACAACCTTCCGAACCACAGAGACCGGCTGCCTCTACCTTCTCCAAAGACAAACGCCACATGACACTGTTGGGGATCACCATAAAGGACAAATGGCCACAGTCCCCTGGGCTCTCCAGCTGACTCTTGTTTCTCAGCCTGGTGTGTTCCCTTACACCCCACCACCTGCTCTCAGCAGATACAAGGGCCCAATCCTGCCTCAAGGCCGGGGTGTGTGTGCAGGATGACGGCACAGAAGAAATACAGCAGCCCCGGGATGCACTAGGCACCCGTTCCCAAGGCCAGGATGTTTGCACAAGGGAAAAAACAAACATCTTTTAAAACCGTGCTCCTGGCCAATAAAAAATTGCCAGACTTTAGCCCACCCTGGAAAATCAATAACAGCTTACATCTTCCTTTGGAGAGCAGCCTGGTTTCCCTCTCAGTCAGCACTGACTCCCTTCTGCCCAGGCCCAGGCTGAGGCCTCGCCTGGAGGGGGCTGGGAGCCAGGAGTTCCCGTCTGCGGTAGCAGGTGCCTGCCGTGGCCCAGCCCCCTCCCCTTTCCTGGACGCTGGTGTTGGCAGCAGGTCCACCCTGGCCCCTGGAGCCCAACCTCCACTAGTTTGTTCTGCATGCCAGTGTGGCCAGCTCACAAGGCCATGGCGAACTTGCGGTTTTTCTGTGTCCCACGGGAACGCCTTGACCTTTTCTGGTCTGGTGGACTTCCTGTTAAGGGAGGTTTCGGTATCTGACAATAGCAGATGTTGAAACTAAATTTCTCCCCCCTCCCTCCTGCTTTTGGGTAGTTTTCCACTTCTGCTGCTTGGGGCATAAAAGGAAGTGTGTTAGCAATAAAGTGTGTGACTCCTGGATGAAGAACCTTGGTGTCCTGTGTGTCTTTTAACCTCGCCGTCCCTCGCCGGACTCGGCTCCCTTGGCCAGACGTGGCATCTGGAGGTTCCCACCGAGATCCGGAAAGCAGGGGTAAGTGGACGGGGCTCACCTTCGAAATACAGGGAAGGGGGAGGACTGAAAGAATAAGAGAATAATTTGAAACAGGGTACGTACCATGGGTAATTCAACAGCGAAGGTTCGTCTGGCCAACGAACTAAAAGAGCTGTTAAATACACAAGGAACAGGAATAAAAACTAAGACTGCAACCAAATTCGTTGAAATTATCGCCCAGGCTTGTCCTTGGTTTCTGACAGGAGGATTTCTCAATAATAGTGACTGGGACCTGGTGAGACATGACCTTCAGAAATTATTGAGGGACCGGGGCTCGGACAGTGTCCCAGTTGCCACCTTTTCCTTATGGAGGTTGGTAAAGGATGCTTTATTAACAGATAAAGTAGAGATCAAGGATCAGCTTGCTGAATGTGAACAGGCCCTTAATCAGGTGCAGGAGGAACAAATGGCAGAATCCTTAAAGGATGAGGGTCCTCTTGAGGACTCGGGCTCGGGGGGTAAGAAACGCCTACAGATTTCTAAGCCCGAAAAGGATCCTGAGGACCTCAGTTCTCTCTCTGAGGAAGAGGAGGGATTAGAAAGGGAGATAGAGGAACTAGAACATCACCTTAAAAGGGCAAATGTGAGGGTGCCTAGGGCCCCCTCAATTGCCGCACCTCCTCCCTATAATCCTGATTGGAATGAGGACGCCCCTACTAGACGGGCGGGGGTCCACTGGGGTTCTAGAGCGGCTCAGGTTTTTCCAATGATTAAAAACGTCGATGCTGATGGACAGCCGGCCAGAGACCATGTCCCCCTAGCCTTCAAGGACATAAAACAGCTTAAGGAGGCAGTCATTGATTATGGACCTCATGCCCCTTTTACATTGACCCTCTTCGAGTCCTTCTCAGCCAGTCAACTAATACCTAATGATTGGCAGCAACTTTGCAGGGCTGTGTTATCTGGAGGGGATTTCTTATTGTGGAAAAGTGAATATCATGAAAGGTGCCGTGAGCTGGCTCAGATTAACCTGAATGCGGGCCATCAACGGCGAAATGCCGAAATGTTAACAGGAACCGGGCAGTATGCTACCATAGACCGACAAATTAGTTACGACCCAGGTGTTTATGCTCAAATAGCCTCAGCTGCGGTCCATGCCTGGAAAGCCCTGCCCGTTTCTAAGACTGAAGCAAAAATTTCCAAGATCTCTCAAGGGCCCTCTGAACCTTATTCGGACTTTATAGCCCGCCTAATGCAGGTGGCTGGAAAAATATTCCCTAATCTGAAACAGGCTATGCCACTTATTAGACAACTGGCATATAAAAACGCCAACACTTACTGCCAAAATGCTATTAAGTCCTCCCGGGCCAAAAGTATAGATGACATGATTCGAGCATGCAAAGATATAGATGGGCCTCATATTACTGGTCAGGTTTTGGCTGCTGCCCTTAAGACTGGGATGCAGAAATCTGACAACAGGGGAACCCGCTCTAAGGGGTGTTTTAAGTGTGGGAAAGAGGGACATATAAGGAGAAACTGCCCGGAAAGGAGCGAGGGTGCTCGCAGAGGGATGCCTGGACTTTGTCCTCGGTGTCATAAAGGAAATCATGGGAGTAGTGAGTGCAGGTCAAAATTCGACATCCAGGGTAACCCAATACAGTCGGGAAACGGAAACAGGGGCCCGCCCCGGGGCCCCGAAAGCCAAAGTGTACGGGGCAATGCAGGAACGAAACAGTGCCCCGGGGAGTGGGCGTCTCCGCCGCCTCCCACTGACCAACCCCTTTCTATCTGGGAACTCCCCAGGGGAACACCAGGAAGCGCAGGACTGGACCTCAGTTCCACCTCCCGAGCGGTATTAACTCCCCAAATGGGACCCCAGATGCTGCCTACCGGGGTTTTTGGACCCCTGCCAGAGGGGACGGTGGGACTAGTGTTGGGACGAGGTAGCGCACCTCAGTGGGGCTTGAAGATTCTTACGGGGGTTGTTGATGCTGATTATCAAGGGGAGATAAAAATAATCGTAAAAGCCACCCAAGGACTTGTCATTCTTCCCCCCGGGGAGCGTATAGCTCAGTTGCTGCTGCTACCCTTAGCTTCCATTCCTGGGCACGCCCTCTGTGGGACCCGGGGTGACGGCAGCTTTGGCTCCACTGGAACTCCCCAGGCCTTTTGGGTAGCTCATTTGGATTCGCGTCCCAACCTGACCATTAAGATACAGGACAAGGCTTTCAAGGGAATACTAGATATGGGGGCGGATGTCTCTGTCATTTCTGAGAAACAATGGCCATCTGCCTGGCCCCTCCAGAATCCCTCGGCCATATTACAAGGGATAGGACAAACTCAACCAAAAAGAAGTGCCTCCTTTCTAAAATGGAAAGATGGTGAAGGACATAGTGGCCATTTCCAGCCTTATGTGGTGACTGGACTCCCCACGAACCTTTGGGGGAGGGACTTGCTTCATCAAATGGGGGCTATTCTCACTACCCAGACTTTAAAAAAAAATAATGACTTTGTTAATGATGCAATGCTAGACATGGGATGGATCCCCGGGAGGGGACTAGGAAAGAGACATGAGGGCAGAATATCACCCGTGGACCCAGCGGAACAGGTTACCCGGCGGGGAAGGGACCGGAGGGGACTGGAAAATTTATCCTAGGGGCCACTGAAGTGCGGCCGCCTCCACTGTCCATTACTTGGTTATCAGATGACCCTGTGTGGGTAGAACAGTGGCCCCTAACTAAGGACAAATTACAGGCCGCTTCCCTATTAGTTCAAGACCAGCTTGAGTTAGGACACGTGGTGCCCTCTACCTCCCCTTGGAATACCCCTATTTTTGTTATACAAAAGGGGTCTGGGAAGTGGAGGCTTCTTCAGGACCTACGGGCTATCAGTAAAACTATGCAGCCCATGGGACCCTTACAACCAGGGCTACCCTTTCCTACTGCGATCCCAAAGGATTGGCACCTTATTGTCATAGATTTAAAGGATTGTTTCTTCTCTATCCCCTTAGACCCTCGGGACCGAAAGCGTTTCGCCTTCTCCTTGCCTTCAACAAACTTTAGGGAACCTTACCAACGGTATGACTGGACCGTCCTACCTCAAGGGATGGCTAATAGTCCTACAATGTGCCAATATTTTGTGGCTGAGGTTTTATGACCCTTCCGACAGCAGTTCCCACGGCTCTACCTCATTCATTATATGGATGACATCTTACTGGCAGGGCCCAAGAAAAAAAGACTTCTTCAATCTTATGAAGTCCTCCAATCCCTTCTAAAAGGGGCAGGGCTGATTATAGCGCCCAAAAAGGTCCAGTTTCAACACCCTTACAATTACTTGAGATACATCATTAATAACATAGAAATCTTTCCCCAAAAACCCCAGTTCCAGATAAATCAGCTCAAAACTTTACATCAGTGACAGACATTCCTCGGAGAAATACAGTGGCTGCACCCGTCCTTTCATATTCCCACTGGAGAGCTCAAACCCCTGTATGACCTCTTGCGAGGAGATCCTTCTCCTACGTCGTGTAGAGTACCTACACCAGAAGCTTTACGAGCACTGAGGCTAATAGAAGAGGCTCTACAGGACATGCAGATTACGCAGATAGATTATTCTCTGCCCTTGTCATTTATAGATCTACCCTCCAAAATTACCCCCACGGGAGTGTTCTGGCAAACTGGTCCCATTTATTGGGTCCACTTGCCGGCTTCTAACCCCCGGGTACTGACTCCCTTTTATGAGCTAGTTATTAACTTAATTTGGAAGACTAAATCTTTGGGTGATGCATTGTTTGGAAAAACCTTTGACATACTTATTCAACCTTACACTCAAGATATGATACACAAGTTACAACAAAAACATGACCTTTGGTGTCTTTTCCTGTGCAGCTTCAAGGGTCAGATTGATAATCACTTTCCTAAACATAGACTTTTAGAGGGCTTTAAAAGGTGTCCCATTATCTTCCCAAAGATTATAAAAAGGGAACCTATTCCAAAGGCCCGAACTGTATATACAGATGGGGCCAAAAATAGATTTGCCGTCGTTTTTGATGGATCTCAAATTCTCTGACAACCTGTGTCAGGTCAGTCGGCCCAAAAGGCGAAAGTTGAAGCTTTAATCATAGCTCTCAAAGTCTATAGTTCTATTCCTCTTAATGTATATACTGACAGTTTGTATGTAGCCAATCTGACTCTAGTCATAGAAACAGCATCATATATTGGAAAGCAATCCACCATCACAGAACAACTACAGGTAGTTCAGCTTCTCATTTGGGCTAGACGAGATCCCTTATACGTCGGCCACATCCGAAGCCATTCAGGGCTCCCTGGACCTTTGTCAGAGGGCAACACAAAAGCAGACGCTGCTACTCATGCTGTCGGCCTTTCCTGTGTGACGACCAAATATGATAAGGCCTTACAATTCCATAACAAATTTCATTTAAATACACAGTCCTTACGCTTCCACACAGGATGTTCACGGGACCAAGTCTTGCAAATTGTCTCATTATGTCCAACCTGTGCACCATTTATTCATTCTCCTTCCTTTGGGATTAATCCAAGAGGACTACAACCTAATGATGTTTGGCAAACTGATGTTACACACTTCCCTAGCTTTGGTAAGCTCTCCTTTATACAGGTTTCCACTGACACATATTCTGGCTTCATTTTTGCCACCTTACATACTGGAGAGAAGGCTAAGGACATAATCAGTCATCTTCTAAAAGCCTTTTCCTCCATGGGCACCCCACGATGCCTCAAAACCGATAATGGTCCCGCATATGTAAGCCAGGCGGTTCAACGGTTTTACACTCAATGGGAAATTAATCATAAGACTGGAATCCCTTATAATCCACAGGGACAGGCTATCGTGGAATGAGCCCATCAACATTTAAAAACTTATTTGCAAAAAACAAAAGAGGGGGAGATATACCGGAATTGTCAGGGACCACAAGCACTTCTAAGCATAACCCTATTTACTTTAAATTTTTTACTCACTGACACTGGAGGGCGCACGGCTGCACAGCGCCACTTTTCCCCTCCCACTGTACAAGATGCCCAAATAAGGTGGAAGGATTTATCCACCGGGAAGTGGCAACCCCCGGCTCCACTCTTAGCTAGAGTGAGGGGAGCTGTATGTGTTTTTCCCCCAGGAACTGAGAAGCCCATTTGGATCCCGGAGCGCTGCACCAGACCAGTGAATGAAAATTCAAGACAAAATAAAGTTCCCAAGATGGCTGATCCTGCTGCTGTTGTTCTCACCCCTTCAAGTGAGTGCCGAGACACACCTCATGAGCTGGACCCCGCTTGTGGCATTCCTTCTGGACAGGTTTGTTGAAGGAGGGCTTGACCCCCCACCTGGGAATATTCATGAATATCTTTTTGGAGCCCCTTGTGAGTGTAAGGGAGGGCCCCGGCACTCGGCCCCCTCTGGTTATACCCAGAGTGTTGATTGTGGGACTAAAGTAGCCTACATGGCGGCTGAACTCAATCAAAACATCGGAGGATTTAAGCAACCAAAATGGGTATGTGTTAATAAGCCCAGACTTGTTGTCCCTAATCCGACCGAGACTCTTGGAAGCTGTTCCGCCACTTGTCATTACACCCCGGCGATGCACATCTCCTGTTATATATCGGCCTCAATTTGTGTTAATAATCAAGGGAAAACAGTATTTTGAGGCCATCCTAACTAACACCCGTGGAGAAGGGGGGACCACTTATAATTTTATTCCTTTTCTTGGTGACCGGGGAGGGGAAGGCATCACGACTCTGTTAAAGGAGGCGGGATGTGAGGGTGTCGTGGGTAAACCCTCCTGCTGGTCCATGCAGGCCCCCATTGGCGTCTCTGATGGAGGGGGACCCACTGATGCTATCAAACACCTTCAGGTGATTAAGCTTTTAAAGCCGGAGATCCCTAAGCCTACATACCACCCCTTGATATTGCCCAAATCCCATCTTCCTGATTTAGATGCCAATACATTAGATATCCTAGAAACTACCTTTTCTTTACTTAACAGTTCCAATCCTACCCTTGCTGGTGATTGCTGGCTCTGCATGACGGCAGGTGCAGTCATGCCATTGGCAGTCCCTATTAATTATACCATTGATGATGACAACACATGTCAATCTGGGCTACCCTTTAAGGTGCAACCTCTAGGTGGTTTTATGTCATGCCTTCTGGGCATGATGCAAAATAATACCTATGATGTTGATGTTGGAGTCTCTTCCTTTGGGAACTGCTCATTAGTAAAGAATTACTCCTCACCTACCCCGCCCATTTGTCCCCCTAATGGCACAGTCTTTATGTGTGGTGGAAATTTAGCTTTTCCCAGGCTCCCAGCAAATTGGACTGGAGGTTGCGTTCTGGCATTACTGCTTCCTGATATCACGATTATCTCAGGAGATGAACCCCTACCCATTCCTAGCCTAGACACTTTGGTTAAAAGACATAAGAGAGCTGTGCAGGCCTTACCACTCCTGTTGGCCTTGGAATAACCGCTGCTGGGGGTACAGGCACGGCAGGATTGGGTACGGCTATACATTCTTACCGCCGCCTATCTCAACAGCTTATAGATGATGTACAAACCCTGTCGGGAACCATTAAAGACTTACAAGACCAGATAGACTCCCTAGCAGAAGTAGTTCTTCAGAACAGGCTGGGTTTAGACTTGCTTACTGCCAATCAAGGGGGAATTTGTTTAGCCCTTGGGGAGAGGTGCTGTTTTTATGCTAACAAGTCTGGCATAGTTCGCACAAAAATTAAACAACTCCAAGAAGACCTAGAAAAAAGGAGGAGGAAATTATTTGAAAACCCTCTCTGAACTGGACTTAATGGATTTTTGCCTTATCTTCTTCCCTTATTGGGACCATTGTTAGACCTCCTTCTAGTAGTGGCAATAGGACCCTACATTGTAAATAAGATAGTACAATTCATTAAGAATCAAATTAATATCTTAGCCTCTAAGCCGATACAGGTTCACTATCAACGCTTGAAGATGAAAGATCGCCCCTCTGAGATATACTTCAGACCGATCCGAAGATGAGTGTCCTCCTTAAAGGAAGAACTCCTGCCATATCTTTTCTCTATGCATACCTCTCCCTCTTGCCTTCCTGTACTAGGATCTTTGCTGTCTAATCTCTCGGTCCAATCACATCTGCCATTCGGCGGTGACGGTCGTGGGTCCCGTAGGTGGAGACGGTTAAGCGTTCACTGCAATAATGGCCTGATGGTCATAACACCTTGAGCTGATCTTGTGGTACCCAGTGACGGGCAACTTTCACGCTTGCGATGCGACCTAAGCCAGAGAATCGGGGGCCTTCCCAGAGACGGGTAAGCATCGCAAGGGCTGTGAACGACCTAAGACAGGGGCTACTTGATTCCCACTGGCATGCAAAAAACAAAAGAGGGGGACTTGTTGGCAGCAGGTCCACCCTGGCCCCTGGAGCCCAACCTCCACTAGTTTGTTCTGCATGCCAGTGTGGCCAGCTCACAAGGCCATGGCGAACTTGCGGTTTTTCTGTTCCTGCTTATCCGTCTGAGACATATGTGTCCCACGGGAATGCCTTGACCTTTTCTGGTCTGATGGACTTCCTGTTAAGGGAGCTTTCGGTATCTGACAATAGCAGATGTTGAAACTAAATTTCTCCCCCCTCCCTCCTGCTTTTGGGTAGTTTTCCACTTCTGCTGCTTGGGGCATAAAAGGAAGTGTGTTAGCAATAAAGTGTGTGACTCCTGGATGAAGAACCTTGGTGTCCTGTGTGTCTTTTAACCTCGCCATCCCTCGCCGGACTCGGCTCCCTTGGCCGGACGCGGCTCCCTTGGCCGGACGCGGCACGCTGGAAGACAGGAGCCTCCTGGGTGGAGGTGGAGGTTGGGGATGCCTCCTGTTCTCAGGCTGCGTGGGCTTTGAGGTCTCCCTGGTTTTCCTTAGCCTCCCCAACCCCACAGCTGTGAGGCAGGGTGGCCTGGTGCATGCTGGGTAAAGAAGGGTCTGTGTCCAGTCAGAGGTCCGGATTTAGTGGGTGGGCTGTGAGCCACCCTCCTGTCCCTTGCCCTGCAGAGGATGTTATCTTTCTTATCCTCGGCCGCAAACAAACCTGCTTCTGCCCTGTAGGGGGCGGTCTCTGTTTTCTGAGGCTGTTGGCTATTCAAAGGTCCTTGCAAAATGATCTGGAACACTACCGGGTGTCTCTGTCTAGAGATGCAGAGCACGAAGGGCCATGGAGAATTGTCTCCTGGAGCGAGGACGAGGCCCTGCTGAGCTTGTGCCCTCACCTTGGAAGGGGACGTGGGGCCTGCTCATGTGGTGTGGGACATGGGTCCTCTGGTCTGCCCTCCAAGTCCCTGCCCTGCCCGCTTGCCCAGCCAGGTGGGGGCGGGGAAGCTGGAGGGGGGGCAGGGCTTTGCAGACACTAGTGACTCTCCTGCTGGCTTGGGGTGGGCAGCTCGTTCCAGCCTTGGCCTGCAGGGACCCTGCTCCTGGGGCTGCACCACAGCTTCCCGAGTTGTCCCTGGCTCACACTGACTGCTGCAGGGAGCTGTGACGGGGCCTGGGGATGACCTCTGGGCTGCTCCCTGAGCCAACACCAGGGACAGAGTGGCTCTCAGAAGTGTCTTTTCTCTTCTGTTACTTTATTGTCAGTGCTTAGGTAGAGTGATCTAAATTTCTAGCTGTTAATGAAGGATTACAGACGTGTCAGAACAGCCACAAAACCTCTACTCTTTGCACTTGGATTGTTAATTAAATTCCCAAGTTCCATTTTCAGGTTTTAATTAATAGCACTGGGTACTTAATTGGCAGGTTGGCCTTGCGTATGGTGCTCTCCCCCGGCCAGCGGGGGGGGGGGGTTCCTGAACAGGTTTCTTCACGAGGCCTGATGCCCCCCTGTCAGGGCTGATGGGCTCCTTCAGCCTCCCCGGGAGGGTGACCACTGGGGCTGGCTCGCACGTGAGGCCACCAGGAGAGACCAGGGTTGTTGTGTGGTCCCAGGGTCAGCGTGTCCTGGTCCTTGGGAAGCGGGGGTCGCAGCAGGTGACACGAGTGGCCCTGATTCCTCTTTGCCGTTCAGGGCCTGCTGCGGCTGGGCTCTGCTTCCTGGCTGAGGAGCGTGAACAGTGGTTTCCGCTGGGCAGGGAGACTGCACGACAGCAGCGAGGTGCCTGCTCTCTCTCTGAGACGAATGTTCTGTAGAAATATCAAGGTGATGGCCTGGCCTGGGGCTGCCCTCGGCTCGTCCAGCTTAGCACCACGCAGTCTCTGCGAGATAAACTGGGACATGGCAAGATGGGGGTGGGCTCAGGTCCTTGGCTCTACACAGGTAGAGAGGAGCTTGTGCTGAACATGACTCTTTAACTGGTTTGCCCCTTGGCCGTGCAGGTCAAGGACCTCCTCTGCAGTGCCAGTCCGTATGCCAGCCATGGCCTCTCTGTACAGAACCGTGGAGGCCAAGGTCAGGGTGATGAGATAACTGTTCATTCTCTCTTCCCACCTCGAAACCGCAAGCACATGCAGTGGGCTCTACAGGTGACATTTCCATGCAACGTCACAGGCATGTAAAATAGCAAGGCCAAGTGAAGGGGGGGGGCTTTCACACCCTGCAGGGGCCAAGCCTGGGTGTGTCCTGTAGGATAGAGACTCAGGACCCCGCAGAATGCGCAGTCCCTGCAGCAGCTGGTGACACAGAGCGGGGAATGCTCAGCCCCACCCAGGCCTGAGGAAGATGGCCAGGAGGAGAGGGTCCTGGCTCCTAAGGGCGGTGATTCCTGTTGATGGGGACAACCAGCAGGTCTGTGGCAAGGTGGGAAGAAGGCCACACCGACTTGGGGGTCTTGTCCTTGTGGGTGTCTCGGGGCCAGCGAGCCCTGTCGTCACCTGGAGTGCTGTGAGTGCCAGTGAATGTTGCTGGAGAGAGTTGGCTATTCCCTCCACTCTCCTTTGAAAGGAAGCTTGACTCTTCCTCTCACCGTCCCTGTGCGTCCCAGCTGGGGGCACTTCCCACACCCCTGGGACATTTAGCAATATCTGGGGACATGCTGCTTGTCTCGCTGGGGAGTGGGGTTGAGGTGAGGTGAGGGCCACAGTTAAACACCCCACCCAGCACAGGCTGCCCCCGTGCTACCCCCTAGGTCCCCCACAAGGTGGAGAGGTCTGCGCCATGTCACCGGGGGTGCAGGGCGGGGCTGGCCACCTGCTCCGACTCTCACCGTTTTCTCCACCTGCAGCCTTGTCCTGATGGAGCAGAGGATGGGAGAGATCATTGCTGACCACGCAGCTAGAAGCAGCGCCTCCCCAGGACAGCTGTGGTCACGCAGAGGTGCTCAGTGTGGAGTCCAGGCACAGGGTGACATTGATGTGGACAGAAAGAGGGGGACCCACCAATGACAAGGAGAGGAGGCCCGGCTGTGGGAGCTCTGGGAAGACTTTGCTTGGCTTTCTCCAACAGCCCCCGGTCTCTCTCCTCTTTCCACTCTGGGGACACCCTGCAGAGCCAGTGGCACCAGGGGAGGGCCCTCTGTCTTGGTGGGGTTCCTCCCCTGCCAGCTGGGGCTCAGCCGCCCCCCACCCCGTGCTGTCCGTGGCCCTCACACTCTGACCACGGCTCACGCTCCACGGCTCAGGCTGCCTCTGCTGACCTGGGAGACGCTGAGGGGCTGACGAGGGCTCTCTGGAGCCCCTGAAGCACTCCGCTGTGAGCTGGGCTGGTGTGAGCTGACACAGCCCAGCAACCATCTCGGGGCAGGGGGACGGCTGCGTGACCCGAGGTTGGCACGGGAAGGGTGTCCCTGTCTCGCCAGCCGCGATGCCAGCGTCCAGGGCTCTCTCCTGGTCCGTGGGCACGTCCACGGGGGATGCTCAGGAGGGATTTTTCCAGCAGAGCATCACAAGGAGCCACCTGGGAAAGAGCGCTCACCCTCCGAGGTCACAGGAGAGCAAGCACCAGCCAGCCGCGTCCCCGCCCCTAATCACAGGGAGCTGGCCGGGTGCAGGCGTGGGGAGGACTTTGGATCTTCTTGGCTGTGACAGCACTGGGCTGGCCCCGGGAAGGGGGTCCAACTCTCCCAGGGCATGGACACCAGGCCAAGCCCCAGTGGGGAGGAGGCCTGCCGAGGGCAAGGGCAGCATGCAGCTGGAGATGGGGACTCAGGATCTGAGGGACCCAGCAGCCCCACTACCCCGTATGGAAATGGAACCCGTGTGTCAAAGAGACACTGCCTTTCCAAGTCACTGCAGCACTGTTCACAGTGGCCAGGATGTGGCACCAATCGACCCGAGTGCCTGTCCACGGAGGTAGGGGTTCACCGTGGAATACTATTTAGTCCTTAAAAGGAAGAAAATCCTGTTGTTGTGATGATGTGGATGAGCCCAGGGGCCTCACGCCAAGTGAGACGCTCAGCACAGGGACGCGAATGCTGCGTGGCTCAGCTGCGTGTGGACCTGAAACCTTGACCTCAGAGAGCGGAGAGCAGAGTGGGCTGCCGGGGGCAGGCGGGAGAGCGGCCAAAGGAGCTACGTCCCAGCTCCCGGGGAGGAGGAGCAGAGGGGTCTGTAGTACAACACGGTGACAATGATGAATCGCAGTGCATTATCCCCTTGGAAATAGGCTAAGAGAGTGGAGCTTAAGTGTTTTCACCACAAAATGACAACCGTGTGAGACAATGCATATGTTAATTAGCTGGTTTCGCCACTGGCAGGGTGTGAGTGTGTTGGGGTCTAGACGTGCGCGTCTCCCAAGTGGGAGAAAATGCAAGAATGTTCAGAGTGAGAAGATGGCAGGGAGCTGGCCAGATGTTAAGGACTTTGGATCTTCTTGGCTGTGACAGCTCTGGGCTGGCCTTCACCTCGGCGGTGCCTTAACCCACTCCAATGGGTGAACGGGTAACCAGGCTGGTGGGGTGTGGCTGCGGCAGGTGGTCACTGGGGCAGGCCTTCGGGGTTTGCACTTTGTCCCTGGGTGAGTTGAGCTCTCTCTGCCTTCTGATGGCCACGTCCTGGGCTCTTCCTCCCCTCCCCACGCCACGCCCTTCCTCCATGGTGTCTGCCTCCCCTTGGGCCCAGAGCAATGGCCTCGGCCGTCTATGGACTGAGTCTCCAATTGTTCTTGTCGGGTATTTTGGTCACAGTGACCAAAAGCTAACTAAATCCATATTTCAAAACAATGTGTTGTACACAGTAAATATACATTTTATTGATATATTTTTTTGTGTGTCAAACACCAATAGCAATAACAAAAGACCAGCTCAGAGGGCGGTTTCCAGGGTGCGCTCTGGTCTGCCGTCCCCGGGTCTGGCAGGGTGTCGTCCACAGCTGTGGACTAGTGAAGTGAGTGAGGCACGGAGGGCGGCAAATGAGAGACAGAATCCATCTCACTCTCAGGGCGATGAGCGTGCCTGGCTGGTCCCACCCTGTCCCCGCCCTGGTCCAGGCAGGCTGGGGTAGCTAGTCAGAGCACGCTAGGGGTGCCCAGCCAGCCCTGCACCCACACTCCTGCAGCACAGCAACACTGCTCCAGGATTTAGGCACCGTCCAGAGTTTGGTGCACCTCAGGAAGGCTGTTCAATCTGTCAACATAGATCTCAACACAGCTCCCCACAAGGCACCTAGAGAAACACACCAGACATGTGTTTATTGCTAGTCCCTGCATCCAAGGGCTCTGCCCCTTCCTGTTGGCCATGCTCTCGTAGATGGCAAGATGGTTGCTGCTGCTCCAGCCTCCTTTCCTTCAAGTCTCCCTCCAAGCAGACCCTGTGAAAATCCCTTGGCATCTCTGAGCACAGCTTGGATCACAGGTCCATCCCTGAACTAAATACTGTGGCCAGAGAAATGCGAAGTTCTGATTGGTCAGGCCTGAGCTACCCAGTGGATACTGCCCAAACTGCACGGTGGGAAGGATGGTTCCTGGAAGAAATAGAAAACCATTATCAAAGGGACGGGGCGGGGGGTGTCACGTCCATGGCCGAGCTGCATCAGGGCAGGGTGGCAGGATGCTGGAAATCCAAAGAAAGCGCCGGAGACAGCGCTGGAGACGCGGGCTTTACTGAGAAACTTACAAGAGGTCGGGACTGCTCCAAGAAGAGATCCGTGGTGACAGGCTGACGGATGGTACCTCGTGAGCAGCACCTCCCCTCTCCTGGTGTCCTGTCCAGGGTGGGTGGCTGGACAAGCGATGGGCACCCTGCACAGTGCCCTCAGCTCTGCGCCCCTCCCCACTCAGGTGTGCATGCAAGAAAGTAGCTTTCTGCAGATGACAGTGACTCTCCCTGGTCCCAGTGAGAGAGCGCCGGTGTCTTCTAGGTGACGTGTGTCTGGGCTGGGGTGCAGCCTGCCTGGCATGTGCCCGGGTTCAGTCCCCAGAGCCACACGCACGTGGACAAGTTGACCCTTGCTCTCATTGTCCCTTAACTTGGCTGGGCTTGGGGGACAGGAAGGGGCTCTCCTTTTGTTTAGGGAATGTGGCGCAGAGTATCCAGGAAAGCCACAAACCTAGAAAGGCCGAAGCCCGCTGGACCCCTGCTCGGAGCCTTCTCTGCCTCTAACCCTTGGTCAGTCATTGCACAGCTGTCTCCTCTCCTGCCCCAATTTTCCGACCTGATCGCTTGTTACAATTAAAATTTAAACACGAGTTCAGTCCAATCAGATAGAATTGACCATAGCTAATTTAGATCTAGAGTGAAATTTCAAAGTGGCATTTAATTTAGACTTAATTGCCCTGATTTCCAGTGGTCGTGCAGGTATTAATTGTTTAAAGATACCTAATGAAGCTTAATCAGTCCATCAAAACAAACCACAGGCAGGGAACTGTCAGCCCCTGCCCCCGTCCCCCAGGAACTCGGGGCACCTGCAAGGGCGTGGCAGACGCAGATGGGGACTGGCTTGGGGGCGGCTCCTAGGCTGTTCTTCCCTCCAGAACCCTCTGTGGTGACGTTCCACGGGCCCCGTCTCTACCCACCTGTGGAGCCCCAGACTCTAGAGGATCCTTTCCACACGTTCATTTCCCCCTTGGCCTCTGGACCCCTGACCCTGCCTCCTCTTGCCCAGCTGCAGAGGGCTTTGGGGGTCCCCAGGAGAGGCTGTGCTTGTCACATCCTCTGTGGATGGCAAGCCTGGAGGCTGGGCGGGTGAGGGGGACCGCTCTGGCCTGGCCCAGCGGGCTCGCAGGCTCTGGACTCCGGCACCGTCTTTCAGTGTCGCATGAATGAAAGGCCCCCAGCCCCCCTGCCCGGGGTGTGTTGTGATCATGGGCCCTGGGACCCTACAGACTGAGTCTCTGAGGAGCTAGGTGACATTGGCAAGGATTCGACCCCTCTGAACGGAGTGTCACACATGGCGCGTGCAGAACGGTCACCTGCGGGGTCCTCTTGGGAGCTCGCGTGGGCTCCGGCTGGCCCTGCGCCCGAGGCTGCTGTTGCTATTCCTGTTGTTATTGTTGGATCTGCGACACTCATTATTTCAGTCCTAACGATGGGAGGGCACCCTGCCAAGTTTTGTGGGTGTCAAAAGACAAGCGTGGTCTTTGCCTGTGGAGACCCGTGGACAGGCAGTTCTGGTTCAGGGCAGTGCCAGCCTCTGTGTGCCTCTTGATGCAAACGGGGTGAAGGGCCTGTCCTTCCTGACACACCTGTGTGCCAGGCCTGGGGGTGAGGTGGGCCCAGGTGCCCTGCGGGCCCTGGGAATCAGAAGGCTTCCTGGGGCAGGTGCTGATGAAGGTCTGTCCTGCCATGAGAAGCTGCCTTGACCCTGTGCTTGTCGGGGACAGTGGCCTTAGCCCGCCAGGTCACAGACTGAGCTTTCTTGAGCTTGGGTTGGATGAGAGCATCAGGGTCAGGATGGTGGGCTGTCCTGCAGCTGTGGGCCGTCACCCAGAGCAGTCTGATGGCCGGTGTCCTGGGGAGAGGGGTGGCTTGTGCACCTGCAGAGGTGTGGGACCTGCATCCCCGGGGGGGCATCAGGGGCAGGGGTTGTGGGACCCACAGGAAGGGAGAGGACGGGCTTGTGGGACCCATGGATACAATCCAGGGACTGAGGTGGCCTCCTGGGCTCCTGCCTCCCCGGGGTCTGAGCCCAGGCCAGGCAGTGAAGCTGAGGGCCATCTGGGCCATCGCTGGGGTGACAGTGCCATTGCCTCTTCTCGGGCTGCTGAGGGAGGCAGAGCCTGGGCTGCGACTTTGCCAGCCCCGTAAGTTTCTCAACCTTTCTGCAGCCAGACTGACTCTCTGTCCAGGGGGCGGGGAGGGCGTGTGCCTGTTTCTTAGAGTCCTTTTGAGATATCCGCCTGGGGTCCTCAGGAGCTGATGTTCCCCGGGCCCCACCTCCTGTGGACTCGGCCCCCAGCTCCTGGAACGGCCCCCATCACCCCCTCAGTCTGCAGGGGCCTCCAGGGAGGGGACTGGCCTCCCGCCCACTGGCCAGGAGGGGCCGTGAAGCCCGCAGAGGAGCTGCGTTTCCAGCTGTCTCCGCCTCTCGGCTCAGAGCTTCCCTGGAGCCTCCTGCTGCCCTGGAGGCCCAAGCCTGTCCCTTCTTCAGTCCCAAGGACGCGAGCACTTCTGCTCAGTGGCTGTCGGAGGACAGCAGCAACTGTCCCTCCTGCTCCCCACCCGGTGGGGTGAGGCCCCAGGGCCATCCAGCTGGGCCTGACGTCCAACGCCATGTGCTTGCGAGGAGGTGCTGAGCCCGAGTGGGTTTGTTCTGTGCCCTGCTGGCAGCAGCAGCCACTGTCAGAGCCATGGCCGTCCCAGAGGAAGGATCCACGGTGGGGAAGGGGCGTGTGGGGTGGCAGCTGGACCAGCAGTGGTGGGAACAGGCCTGCGTCTCCTGGGGCCGTCTGCGCTGCACACTCATCCCCAGCCAGGCCCTGCCGCCTGCAAATCACCTTCTTGGATCCCGTCTGCAGCTTCCTCCACTTGAGCCGGGTTGGCTCCTGGGAGCGATGGGTCAGTCTCCTGGCAAACAGGGAGCAGATGCCGAGTCTGTATTAACTATCGCAAAATTATTTCTTGGCCAAGGAGGCTGGGGACAGAGTGTGCCGCCAGGGCCGTTCTGGCTGCTTAATTGGGTCATTTAAAACACAGGGTTTCAGAGGCTGGCAGCTCTGGGAGCCGGGGCGGTCCAGGAGACAGATGCGTGTTCGCATGGTGATGGAGGACGCTCCTGGGAGTCCTGTGTCGGATGAGGGCGCAGGACACAGTCCCAGCCCGGCACCCTTGTCACCATGGCAACCGTGGAGCCTCACTCCCTCCCTCCAGAGCCTCCCCGTCACAGACAGGCGAGGGCCAGGGGTGCCTCCCGTCTGCCCCCTTCTGGGTGTCTCGGTTCCACCCACCTCTGTGGCCTTTGGCCCAGGGCAGGGGCTGCTTGGCTTTGCTTTGGGCACTGCCAACTTGTGGGGGCCCAAGGATGTGAGCAAGGACCGTCCAGCTGGGGCGCGCCTGCCCCTTCGGGTGGGAGAGTGGCCTGTGGAATCTCACGCATTAAAAGAGGAAGTGCGGGGCCTGCCTCCTGTGGCAGCTGTGACCCTGTGCCCAGGGTTTCCAGTGTCGGCTCTGACGGTGGTTCCTGGGAATCATGGTGGCTGCGGGAGGCAAGAGGGTGCAGAGAGAGGGCTGTGGGGTCAGAGTCCTCCCCAGGCTAGGCTGGGCAGGGGACCTGGCCTTTTGAGGTTGTCTACGTCCACTTAGGACTCTGAGCGACCTCCTCCAGAACAGGAGAGACCTAAATGCGTCCCGAGACCCCGGCCACGTGGCCTCAAGTCCGGGTGCAGCTCGCGGCCTCCTGGGGATTCTGGTACCGAGGGCTGCTGCCCCCCCCCCCCACGCTGCTGTCCCGCAGGATCCTGGCTTTGCAGCAGCGTTCGCCCATCCCTGACCTTTCCCTTTGAAATCCTCTGTCACAGAACGTGTCACACCTGAGGTCAGGACAGGCCTCATTCTTCTGCCTGAGGAAAACCCCGAACGCAGCCAGCATCCCCAGCAGCAGGGCCACAGCCCTCGGGCCCAGCCACCAGCCCTGCCACCACTCCAGGTGGGAGGGGTGAGGACTGCGCTTCCCCGGGGCCACCTCTCCTGTGGGGGAAGGAGGCTCAAGGACGGCGGCAGGGTCCCTGGGAGACCTGGAGCACAGCCTTCATTTCTCCTCTGATGGCAGTCCCCGCCCCATGTCCCCGTGTCTTACGAGCAGGATGTGTGCCCTTGAGGGTTTTGAGCAGCAGCTTCACCTCCCTGGAGGGTGAGAGTTGTGTCCAGAACATGAGGCAAGAAGACTCAGAGCAGGTGGGGAGCTCTGACACTGTCATCTGGCCCCAGGGACGTGTTTGGGCTGGCCCTGGCTTGGTTGGACGCCTCTCAGGTCTCTGAGTGGTTGTGCTGGTTGTGCACTGCTCAAGGGCCCCTGGCCTAGCTGGGGAACAGGGCTGACACCCAGCCTAGCTGCTTGCCCAGCCTGTGCCTGGTGTCCCTGGGTCTGCCTGGGGAAGTCTTCCTCCTTTGCACGAAAGCCTCTGTGGAGGTCAGCAGCAGCCCAGGGCCTCCTGTGGTTGATTTAAATGCACACTGTCCAATGCAGGCCCTGAACTCTCCCACCAGCCTGGTCACTCCGGGGCCAGGTGCCAGTCAGCTAGGGATGCTGCTCTGCCCAGAGCCTGTGGAGGTCAGTCTCATAAGCCAACCCTCAGCCTTTGGCCCCACCCCACCCATTCCTTCCTGTGGAAACCACAGAAAGGGGAGTTCTGCACTGATGCTACCCCTGCGGCCATGCTCCTGTCCCCACCTGTTTTGAGGGACTGTTGCTGTGACCAACATCTTCCTTGCCAGAGAGGTCCCCTGGGAAGGCTTCCCCAGAGACCACCTCTGCAGATTCCCTGTCCACTAGGTACTGTCTGCCCCGGTCAGCCCAAGGCCAGGCCCGTGCGGGTTCTGAGGCTGAGCCAGTTCTGGGCAGCAGGTTTCCCTGGGGTTGGGGGGGCAGGGCCAAGTGCTTCTGGGAAGTGGGGTGTGGGCATGTGAGGGAGGTGAGCAAGGGACAGACCTGGGCTCTAGTCGTGACCTTGGGCCAGCAGATCCATGGAGTCACCCAGGAATGCACAGCCAGGCTGCTACAGGCAGTAAAACAACAAACCCCAAAGCTGTTCAAATCCTCATCCCAGAGCCTGTGACCTTCCCATTATCTGGCAAAAGGGAATTAGCAGATGTGAGCTTGGGAAGGGAGACTATGCTGAATATTTGATGGATGCAAAGATCCTCACAAGAGGGTCAAAGGAGAGTGGATAGAGGAGGGGGCACCCACCGTGACCCCAGAGGCAGAGGTGGAGCGATGCCCATGGGCCAGGTGTCCGGGCAGCTCTGGACAGTTCTGGGGCTGAAGTAGCAAGGAACAGCTCCCGCCAGCTCCGCCCGCCAGGCTGTGGCTCCAAGAACCCACTTAGACTCCCACCCTCTGGAAGCCCAAGAGAAGAATTATTTTCAACCACAGGACACTTATGCAGGCTGGTCATTGCTACTCTGACCACAGGTGTGTGAGCTTCTGGGGACTGACAGCTTTGGTGAGAGTGCTGGTCTCTGTGACCTTGGTGATGATACCTGAGTGCCTCACGCCTCAGTTTCCCCATAGGTACCGGGATACAAGCATTGTCCTTTTCCTGCTATTGCTAGTGTCCTGCCTGCCACCTGGAAGCTCACCAGATGCTTTCATTTAGAATGTTTAGTGTCGACATCGTACTGTCTACAGTTTGATGGAGAAGGGAATCCGGGACTAGTTGTTCCCTGTTCAGGACATGGGTCGCCATGGGGGAGAACCGTGCGGCTGCTTTGATGGGTTGGAGGAGGAGGGAGGGCTCACTCTAGCTCACGCTCCTCGTGGGACAGATGAGGGTTCCAAGGTTTCAGGATGGCCCAGCAGGGTGGAGTCTGTCTGCTCCATGATGGCCAGGTCCCAGGGTGGCATCTGGCCACATGTGGCTAACTATAGGTGCTCACCATGAATGTGACTGGAGGGGGACAAGCCCTCTGTAGGCAGTGGTGGCATCTGTGGCTTGGCTTCTGCAGGTCTGAGATGATCGCTGTTTGGAAACCAGCACACCCCCTTGCTCACCCCTCCCGACTTACGGGCCCTTCTTGCTGGTCAGCTGCCTTCTCATTGAGACAGACGAATAATCTGTTCCTCCAATTACTGTGGCCTTCTCATGTCACTGGGCCATGATTTCGCCGCTGTTGGCGGGATCAGTGTGGATGGCGGCCAACCCAGGGGCAGGGAAATGAGTTCAAGATGCTCTTGCAGAGACTCCCCACCTAGGAACGCTATAGTTCATCCTAGAAAGTCTTGGTTGCCTTGATCGGGGTCCATGCTCCCGAGGCCTCGAGTATCATTTCCAGTTGTTTAAAAGGCAGCTGTAAACATCACGGACAAGAGCCGTGCCCTGCAAGAGCATGCGCAGGTGGGTCCAGGGAGGAGGCCGTTGCAAGAAGCGCGTTCTCAGAAATCCCAACTCTGCCACAGGGGCTGCCAGTGCAGGCTCAGCACGCCCTTGGAGACCGGATGGGGTGTGTGGCATCAAGGATTCACAAACGCCCTCGGCAGAGAAAAAGCCCACTGTGTACGGAGTCCAAGGGCCCAGAGGCACATTTTCCTTTCTTCCCCACTTGGCTCCTTCAAGACCAGGCCATCGTCTCTCCCTTGCAGTTGGAGAAGCTAGGACGTGAGGAACAGTGACTCATCAAAGCCACGAGGACATGCTTGGATTCCTTCCAGCCCTCCTGAGCCTTCACCCCTCTTTGGCTTCATTCTGATTTCTAAAGAGCAAGATGCACAAAAATGAATGAGGACCCAGGTAGCCCCACCTCCCCTGGTCATGGGGTGGGACAAGCCAGAGGTGGAGGAGAGAGAGGCTCAGACAGAACCAGGACCCCGTGCTGACCCTCCGCACGCAGACCCACGATCAGGTGGTGGATTCTGGAGAGCAGTCCCCTGAGCACACGTCTTCCCTGCAGAGGGCACTAAAGACGTCCCGCGGGGAAGGCGAGGGTGGCCCACAGATAAGGATTCGGGAAGCAGCCTCTTACTAGGGTGTAGACTGTCTTTTCTTGGATCCCTGAGCTTGTTGGCTCACTCGCCAAGTTCATTGAGCACCTGATACGCAGCAGGTGCTGCTCTGGGGCTGGGCTGCAGGCATCAGCAGGACCGAGCCCCTCCCTCCCAGAGCTTACCCTTCCCGGCAGCTCGCTTCAGAGAGAAGGAACAGAATGGGGCCCTTGATGGCAATGGCATGGGATGTGGGTGAGGAGCAGGAACATCTGAATTACAGACCACAGCACTCCTGGACGGGAGCTCAGCCTGCCCCTGGATCCAAACATCAGCAACAGGAAGAGGTAGGTAGCAGGCCGGAACCACTGGGGACTGCTCTGGTTTTAACCTGCCCTTCATCAGTGTCCTACACAGACCACCTGGCAGCCATGTGGACACCTTATGCCCAGGGGTCCCCATGCCAGTGTACCCAGGAGTCTTGCCTGGGCCATGCCACGTGTTTGCCCATTTGAACCCAGGCTGGCCCATCAGCCCTACCTACTGCATGACCTTGACCTCGGTTTCCCTGTCTGTGAGTAAGGAGGCTGCCCTTGATGACCCCAGGGCTCTTCTTGCTGGCCCAAGGCTCCTGTTTGTGTCAGACGCCCACTTTCCAGCTGGCTGCTGGTGACGCACCGCAGTGCCTTTCTTGGCTGAGGACAGTGAGATATTTATCTGATGATAGGTTCCTTTTCTCCCCACTGTGTCCGGCAATGTTGACGGAGCACCCAGGAGTGCCAGGGCCATTTTGCTTTTATTTTATTTCTTCCTGAAGTTCAATACTCTCGCAAGCACCTCCACGTGGTAATGCTATTTTCCTGGCAGGAACGCGGTTATTGGAACTGTCACTCACCCCAGAGTCGCTCCACCTCGCCTCTGCAGCAGGTCTGACGGAATGATGCCGCCGTCTATAATTTAAAGGCTGATAGACCCAAATTGCCTGTGCAGACCTTGCCGGTGGCACAAGTTAAGGACAAGTCCTCTGCAAATTGGTCGCCTAGTAGGTTCGTGGCCCTAAGTGACTGAGTTGTCTCTCCTGGCCAATTTCCCTCCACTGCCGTGGTGAGTGGGCCTTGGGGAGTGACTCAGAGCTGTGCACTGATTTAAAAGGAGGGGGTGGGAGGAACCTGACGTATGATTGAGATGAGGCCTGGGGTTGCGACCCAGGACAGGATCACAGGGTCGGGAGCCCGGAGGGTCTCAGTGTGGCTCCTGGTCAACTCACCCCAGCAGCAGGCCTCAGTCCCCATCTAGGGTGGAGGCAAAGGGCAGGCTCAGGTGGACTTCTGCCGGCCTCTTGCCTTGGTGGCCTGCCTTGCCCAAGTTGCTCTCAGCTTACTCACTCCCAGCTCAGGATTCTAGACTGGGGGCGAGGGTCCCCCGAGTGGAGGAGATTTTCTGGCCCCCTGGGTCCTAGGCCTTCTGGCTGTTGGAAGTCTGGTGGAGAACCTGCTGTCTCCTCCAGAGAGCCACCGATGTCATCTGCTCTGTCCGTTGGGAAACCAGGTAAAAATCCCCTAAGGCGGAAGCTTCTGCAGGAAAAGCGCTGCTCTGGAGGAGGGAGGAGGGACAGGGCTTCTGCAGTGGCCAAGGAGGAGGATCCCTGCCTAGAACAGCCGGGGGCTGCATTCCCAGGACAGGAGGGCAGCCACGGGCCTTTTAGAGTATTCACAACGGCTTGTTTCTCTAAGTAGACCAAACTTTCCTCCCCACTAATTTGTCGGTCATCTTAACGTGCTAAATATCATATTCTCGGGTCTGCGTTTATTTAGTTATTGTTTGTTTTCCAAGCCTTCCTCTCTGGTGGCGTGACTGCCCCTTTGCCAGGAACAGCCAGGAGCAAGAGGGGTGTTTGCGTCAGTCAGTGCTGTGGTTGGAAGGAGCAGACAGAAACCGCGTGGTCTTAAGCAGAAATAAGGAACCCTTGAGGCCAGGGTGAGGGTGCATATGGGGTGCAGGCCAGCGAACCGGGGCTGAGGGCTGCCAGCCTTCTTCTGCTGCCACCCCAGGTCACTCCTCGGCCTCACTGTGGCCTGGCTGTGTCCCTTTAGGCATGCTGGACAGGAGCAAACGGTCAATTGCCTCTTGGCTTTGCTGTTTTCAATCTCTGCGGGGGACAGAGGAGCCTCTTTCCTTGGCTCCAGGGAGAGAAATCCCAGGGCAGGCCTCTCATTGGCTCCCTTCACATTACTTGCCCACCCCTGGAACCAATCCGTGTGGCCCGAGGGTTCAAATTCCATGATTGACAGCTTCCACCTGAATCATGTGACTGCCCCAGCCTGCCCCACCCAGCAGGAGAGAGGCCAGGCTATGGGGTGGAGGCGGGGATGATGAGCAGAAGGGGGCGCTCTCCGCTGCGTCTCCCCCAGCACTTCTCCGCAGAGAGGAAACGGGGGCCACTCCATCCTGGCTTTCTCCAGAACTGTACCCAGAAAAGGGCTTCGTGCGACAGTCAAGGAGCTGCCTGAGGATCATGCTCTCCTCTCCTCCGCGTTGCTGGAGAGGCTCCCTGCAGTCCTAATTGGCTTTTTCCCACGATCACAGAAACACCAGGATTTTATTTCAGCTCCCTCCTGTCTGAGGGAGGATGATTGGTTGGTAGAGCAACATCCTCATGCTTTGGCTGGAAACCAAGGCGCCGGGAGGGCTCGGCCTCATCAAGCTCGGGTTCCCACTCGCTCGCTCACACCTGCCCTGCGGCTTGGAAGATGAAGGGGAGAAGCCCAGGACCAGAGGGAGGGAATCGGAGGGCGGAAGCCCAGAGCTGGGAACGCGGGTGGGATCAGCTGGCGTGCAGGGCACCTCCGACTCCAGAGCCGGTCGGGGCTGGGGGAGGGGCTCAGGCTGTGGGAGCATTTTGCCCCGCCCTGGGCAGGGGTGGAGGGCTGGGAGTCAGGGGCCCTTCCCAGGGTGAGTCCTGCTGCATCATGGGCCACTGTCTGGGAAGGGCAGAGGCAGGAAGTGAAGGGGATGGTGGGGTGGGGGGACTCACATGTCACACTTGTGTCCTTGGCCTTTCCAAGGATAGGAGAGCCTGGCTGGTGTGACAGGGCGAGGTGTCTTTCCTCCCTCCAATGCTTGGCCTAGGTGGGGGACAGGTGCATGGGGAGGTGCGTGGAGCTGCCTTTGGATGTGAGCACGGGTGGACTTGGGGGCTGGGGTGGGCTGGGGTGGGAGGGCTGAGCAGGATGAAGCCTGTTCTCCAACCTGAGCCCGTTTCCCATCTCACTCCACAATTGATTAATCAAATTTTTAGGTTTTAATAAGTCAGTGGGTCCAGATGTTTCCATTGTATGTTACAAATGTTAATTATCTTCTAATTACTTATTAGCCAGGGCAGCACTGGCAAGGAATGCCCCAGAAGCCCAGCCAAATGAGTGCAGAGCCTCAGAAACGAGTCCATCAACCAAGGGGATCTTCTGGCAGCAGCTTCTGGGGCTTTCTCCTCGCCACAGAGTTTTCTTCAAGAGTTACCGTTCCGAAGGGGAGAAACCCCCGTGGGCTCTGCACTGGGGACCAGTACCGCTGAGTGTTTGGAGCTGGAGGCGGCCTGACACTGACCATATTGATCTGCTCCTGTACTCAGCCAGGCTGGGCCCCGGGCTCAGGAGTGTCCATGAGGCACAGGGGACTGGTTCTGACCCGGAGGGCAGATGGTCTCTAGCCTGGGCCGACTCCTCGTGTTTCCTCCAAGGGCTTTCTCCGCATGACCGTCCATTCTCCCTGATTCAAGGCCAGCAGGAAGGACCTCCCGAGCTGTGTCTCAGATGAGCGCTCGTCCTGCCACGTGCTTGGGGCAGGTGGGGGTGTGGGGGCTGTGCAGTCTAAGGCCTGGGTTGGAACCTTGACGGAGGTCATATCCCTGCTGCCCAAGTTCCATCTAATTACCTGAGTTATCTGTCCACCTCTCACCTCGCCAGCCCAGCACCTGCCATGGAGATGGAGGGGCCTTCGCAGCGGAGGGCATGCCTGGGACAGCTGTCACCTTGTTGCTGCTGGCTCTTGCTCCGTTGGCCTTGCTGGCAAAGGAATTCCGTGGGAGGTCACTCTTCATGGAAGAACCTGCCCGTCATCTCCCCGGGAGACGTGCTCCAGGGTCCCCTGGCCACAGAGTCTTACCTCTGGCTTCCTCCTTTGCCACCTCTTTGTTATTCACTAGGATTAAAAATAGACAGTGTGAAAAGTGAAACAGATGGATGTAGTCATTGATCGGGGCAGTTTGTGGCAGTTTTATAGAAAATGATGACCTATTTTTTCCTGGTGTTGACTTGCATTGATTTCTGTGATTTCATGCAGCATGGTGCGTCTGTTCCTCCAAGTGCAGTGCGGGATTGATACATGGGCATGCAATGTGGTTGGCAAATCCCTGCAGCCTGTGGTTGCCCCTCTGTGTGCTCATTCATTCATGCATCCATCTATCTGTTCATCTACCTTCTCACGACCCAGTCATGCATTCTTACACCCATCCACCCATCAGTCTGTCTGTCTGTCCATCCAGATGCCATCCATCCATCTACCCACCCACCCACCCACACATTCATCCATCTACCCTCCACCCACCCAGGTACCCACCCACCCACCCACCCAGGTACCCATCCATCCACCTGTCCATCTGCTACCTGCCTTTCTTCCTAGGAGAGTCCCTGCCTGTGGACTGAGGTTCAGAGAATGTGAGCTCCTGGAGGGCAGGGCCATGTGGTGACCTGCCACCTTAGCTTGCGAGGGTTGTTGTAACAAAATGCCACCAGCTTGAAGTGGCTTGAAGAACAGACCCACGTCGTCTCAGAGTTCCGGAGGCCACAGTCTGAGGTCAAGGTGCTCCGGGCTGTGCTCCCTCTCAAGGTGCTGGGGCAGGGCCTGCTCCCGCTTCTCTCCAGCGCTGGTGGCTCCTTGGTTTGTGGCTACGTCACTCCAGTCTTTACCTGGCCTCTTCCCTGTGTGTGTGTCTGCCTCTGAATCCCTGTCCCAGGGCCACTGGTCACTTTGGAACAGGAATTCAATTACATCTGAAAAAACTGTTTCTAAATAATACATTCCCAGGTCCTAGGGGCTAGGATTTGAAATCTGAGTTTTGAAGGATATAATTCAACCCATAATGCAGGGTCCCCCCAAAACCAAGCTGAGCCATCCCAGGCAGGGCCAAAGAGCAACCCGCCCCCCAGAGGCTGAGGGCCAATCACAGCCCAGGCTTTGCTCCTAGCACGGGATCCTAATCATGCCAGGGCCTCTTCCTGCTGCCTCTGAGCTCCGTGAGGGGGAGGAGGTTTTAGCAAACTCAGCGAATCACCTTGGCTTGGTGTAAGAGCCACAGGTTTCCCCGAAGCACAGGGGAGTAGCTGACCTGGCCTGAGTGCCCTCTGGGTACCAGGCTGGCGGTGACCTTACTGGGTGAAGTGTGTGGGGGTGATTGTGTACGTCCACCAGCCAAAGCCAGATGCAGCAGCAGGTCTGAACAGGAGAGGGCTTCCAGTCTCTTCCTGGGTAACAGCAGCATGAGGGAGGCTGGCTGTAGGGAGCTGAAGGGTCAACGTCCTGCCAGTGGGCCCTCCCTCATCCTCGGGGCCCAGGATGGGTTCTGGGACTCCAGTCCTTCTTTTCTGTCCCAATCAGGAGCTCCCATCTTGGGGAGACTTCCTGACAGTACCAGGCAACCGTTTGCTCCCTTCTCATTGGCTGTCCCAGAATCACGTGACCACACCTAGTGCAAAGGAGGCTGGGATCTGTAGTCATTTAGCTGGGCTCTTGTTATTCTGCTAGAAAGTGGGTTCTGTTCCTAAGGAAGCTCTGGATGCCAGGCGGACCACCAAGAGCCTTTGCCACTGTCACCCAAGGCCCAGGCTGCCCACCCCTGGCCTTCTCTGGAGCACCTGTTCTTCCCAGGTTGGAAGGAAGAGGGTGGGAGAGGGAAGGTCACTTAGCTCTGGGACCTCTGGGGCTTCCTGGAGATTATGGCGGTTAGCCCCTCCCATGACAGCCTGTGACAGAGGCCAGGCTTCTCCTTGGTCTCTTGTGGTTCTGTAGTGGGTCCTAAGACCTGGCCGTCCACTCCGCACAGACATTAGGGGAGAACCTCAGTCGAGGGACCCCAGGGGTGCCCCTCACATAGTTCTCTGTCCCAGGAGACCACAGCTTGGCCGTGGTGGTGGGCGTTACCTCCCTTCAGGCCTCTTGTCTGGGGGCTGCATGGAGCCCGCGGCACTGGCCAGGACTTGGGGAGCCAGTTGCTGCCGCCAGGTCGTGTGCACTCTGAACCCTCCAGGGGCCTCCTGAAGCGCTTCTCCCTCCCCCACTCACCCCTGGGGGACCCGCACAGCTGGGCTCACAGCCTTTTTCTGCAGAAACCAACAATTCCAGCCACCTCTGGACTCCTCGAGTCCCATTCTGGGTGCCCTGGACATGGCTGTGGCTGAGACCTGACAAACCAGTTTGGAGTCATGCACAGGGGCCCCTGTACTTTGCCATGGGCTCTGTGTGTGTGGGTGTTGGGGTGGGGTCATGTGGACAGCTTTCAACTGTGGCCTTCAGCAGAAACTGAGCTGGGACCCTGGGACCTTCCAGGGTGGGCCTGAGAAACTCTTTAGTGATACAGATGCTGGGGTTCTCAGGCCCGGCAGGGTACTGCTGATGCCGGAGGTCCTTCAAGGACTGGGTTGTCACTGGGGATGGAATGTGCAGCTCACTCCGCGGCCACCCCGCCCGCCTGCCTGGAGCTGCACCTCCCTTTCAGACCCTCTGCTTAAATGGGTGTCTTCTTTCTCCACAGCCCACTGATCTATTTAAGTGCCTATAATACAGCAGTGTTATCTGAGGGAGACACGCACACTGTCTTGACTAGATTCCCAAGAAATTCTATGAAAGGATGATTTTCTCTGGCTCCTTGATGGGCAGAATGGAATCATTTTGGAATGGATATTCTCAAGGACAGAGAGAGCCCCCGACGGTCTCCTGCTGTTCTCAGATGTTTATGGTTCCTCTTCTCGCTGATAACCAAGGGCTGTGGCCTCCGTGTCTTCCAAGGCACGACATAAAATAGATGAACAGCGGTTTTGTAGAACCATTTAACCCTCCTTAGCTCTGGCAGTCCCAGTGACATTTGTGCAGCCTTGCAGCACTAAGCCTGCAGTGAGAGGAACACCAGGGCCATCATCCCCCAGTTCTCACCCCAGCCCCACCTCCTGATCCTGTCACCTGCTCTCTAGCAGGTCCCCAGTGGTCTTAACCCTCCTGTGCCTGGGCTGCACCGGCCATCCCATAACCGTGCGTCTTTTCCAAAACCGATTCTGTTTTTATCTTCCCCATCCATCTTGGGCACCTCCTCAGGCCGCGTCTGTTCTGTTTTTTTAACAAGTCAGCATGACGCACCTGTCGTGGGACAGGATGGGGCGTGTCCAAAGTCTCCTGACACAGGGGTTCAGGAGATGACCCCCAAAGCAGGCCCACCTCCCTGAGGGCAGATGCCCTATCCAGACTCCTTTAGGAGTGACACTTCAAATCCACAGCTCCCGATGGAGCTAAACACATTACCAGGGAGGGGGAATCCGACCAGGCTTCCTCCTTGGGAGCCTTGCAGACGTCATGTTAATGAAACAAGTTGGACTCAGAGGGGCGATGCAGCGAGTTCCACCAGCAAGCAGGGCACAGAACGGTCAAGTCCACAGTCAGAGTGGTTGGTGGTTGCCAGGCTGGGGCGAGAGAGAAGTGGGAGTTCTGTTTCTGTTCTGCAAGATGAGGAAAAGTCTGGAGATGGGTGGTGGCGATGGTTACTTAGCAACGTGAATGTGATTAATGGCACTGAACTGTACACTGAGAAATGGTTAGGATGGTCAGTGTCACGTTGTATACTCTAAGCAATTAATAGCAAATTACAAATATTGAAAAAAAAAAGAAAATTCATTCCTGTCTCCTGGGAATCCTGAGTCTCCATCTCCTCCATCAGAGAGACAGCCACGGCACCATGTAAATTGAGACAGGCAGAATTGTACAAAGGACAACAGACAGAAGAACAGTCTGTGACCTGTAACCCACCACACACACACACACACACACACACACCAGATATTACTGAAAATTGTTTGCTTCGTACTGTTGGTTTCCAGAGTTCTGTATTAGATTCATGGCTTGTAGATATTTTCTCTCCTCTGTAGCTTGTCCTTGAATCCTCTTGAAGGATCTTTCTCAGAGCACACATTTTTAATTTAGATGAAGCTCAATTTATCATGTTTTCTCTTTCAGGGGTTGTGCTTTTGGTATCAGACTTGAGAATGCTCTACCTATTCCTAAATGCTAGTTGTCTTGTTCCCCACCTCCCTAAAATTTTAAAATTTGTTTTGGGTGCATTTTGAGTTAATTTTTTTAAAAATAAAGAACAAAGTCATTCTTTTTTTTCCTTTCTTGTTTTATTTTTTGGCTGTCTAATTGTCCACTATCCTTCCTCCATTTAATTGACTTTGTGCCTTTGCCAAAATATCAGCAGGACAGCTGGGCATGTGGCTCAGTGACAGAGCACTTGCCTAGTTCGCATAAGGCCCCTGGTTCAAGCCCAGCATATGTGCACATGTGCGCACACAACACACAATCAGCTGGACACATTGGTGGGTCTATTATTTCTCTATTCTGTTCCTTTAATGTTTTCTTTTTTCCAAAATTGTTTTAGTAACTCTAGGTCATTTGCCTTTCAAAATCAATTTTTATTATGTTCTTATTTCTACCTACAAAATAACCTTACTGGGGTTTGATAGAAATTGTGTTAAACCTGTGTATCCATTTAGGGAGAAATAGCATCTTTGCTAGGTTGAGCCTTCCATCCATGAACATGGTATATCTCTCCGTTTGCTTGTAGCTTCTCTGATTTCTTTCTTCAGTGTTGTGAAGTGTGAGCTTGTAAGTCCTGCACAGATGTTTTTAGATTTACAACCAAGTATTTAACTTTTTGGTGATTATCATGCTCTTTTAAAAAACAGTCTTGAGGTATAATTGACAAAAATTATGTGTATTTAAGATGTGCAAATAATACTTTGTACAAAGTGTTAACTATAGTCAATAATAGTGTATTGCATATTTGAAATTTTCTGAGAGAGTATATCTCAGGTGTTCTCATTACATAAAAAGAATAATTACAGAAGGTGGTGGATATGTGAATTCACTTGATTGCCATAATTGTATTATATTTTTAATTTCATAATCCACTTGTTCATTGGTAGGGTATAAGAATGCAATTGAATTTTGCATCTTGTATCCTCTCTCCTTTCTGAACTCACTTATTAGTTCTACATGTATTTTTGTTGGTTCTTTACAATTTTATGATAGAAAAGCAAATAGGGATGAGTTTATTTCTTCCTTTTTGATCTGTATACTTTTTTTAAAGCTTTTCTTGCCTTATGATACCAGCTAGAACTTCTAGCACCACTTGAATAGGAGCAATAAAAGTGGATTCTCTTGCCTTCTTACCAATCTTCAGGAGAAAGCATTTGGTCTTAAACCATTAAGAAAAATGTTGGCTTTAGATTTTTGGTATATGTTATTTATCAAATTGAGGAAATACCCCTTATCCTGACTTTCTATAAGAGTTTTATCATGAATGAATATAGATTTTGACATAATTTTTTTCTGCATTGATTGATATGATTTATTTTCTTTAGCTTGTTAATTTGATAGATTACATAAATCATTTTCAAACCATTGAACTAGCTTTGTATCCTTATAATAAATCCCAGTTGGTCATGGTGTCTAATTCTTTTAAAATGCTTTAAAATTCTACTTGATAAGATTTTGTCAAGGAATTTTCTTTCTTTACTCATGAGGGATTTTGGTCAATGGTATTTATTTTTTTTGGTGCTGTACTTGTCTGATTTTCATATCAGAATAAGGCTAACTCTATAAAATGAACTGGGAAGTGCTCTCTTCCCGCCTACTTTCTGGAAGAGATGTGTGGAGATGGTGTTAATTCTTCTTTAAGCATCTGATAGAATTCTCCAGTGAAATCCTCTGGGCCCGAAGAAGTCTGTCTTGAGAAATTTAAAAAGGCAAATTTAATATATCCTCAGTAGTTATGGAGCTGTTCAAGCCCTCTGTTTCATGTTGGGTGGTTATGGTGGTTTGTCTTTATCAAGGATGGGGAATATTTAGTAAAAGCTGTCCAATTTACATGTGGGAGCTGTCCATATATTTCCTTTTATCCTTCTGGTGTCTGTGGGTTTTATAGTGAGATGATCCTCTGATTCATTCCTCATAAGGGTAAGTTGTGTCTTTGTTTTTTTGAGGATCACTCTTGCAAGAGATTTGTCAATTTTATTGAAAATTTCAAAGACCAGCTGTTTGTTTCATTGATATTCTTCATTGTTTTCCTGCTTTCAATTTCATTGATTTCTGCTCTTGTTTTTATTATTTCCTTACTTCTCATTTTGGGTTTGTTTTGCTCTTGTTTTTCTAGGTTCTTGAGTGGGAAACTTAGATTATTGATTTGAGGCTAGTTCTTTTCTACTTAATCCTACAAACCGTTTCCTTCTTGTCTGGTTAATACTATAAGTCTCACTCTTAGCTCTGCCTTTGCACAGTTGATATGTCTGAGCCCACTCCATGATTCCACTAGAGGCCTCCTCTTTGACCAGTGGATTACTTAGCTGTATTCTGTTTAACTTCCAAGTGTTTAAGATTCTAATGTTGTATTTCTGTTATAGATTTCTAGTTTAGAGAAGACGCTGTGTAATTTCAATTCTTTTAACTTTTTAAAAGTTTGTTTAATGGCCCAAGGTCTTCCTATTTTCTGCTCTGGCATTTGACTGGAGGCTCCGGTCAGGTGGGATGCTCTGTAAAGTTTGGTTAGATCTTGTTGGAGGATAGTGTCATGGAACTATTTTGTGTTCTTGATGACTCTTTGTGTAGTTGTTGAGATGAAGATAGTGCAGTCTCCATCCACAGTTGAGGATTTGTCTCTTCTCAGTTCTCCCAGGATTTTCCTTGCCTACGTGGGAGCTCTGTTGTTTGGTGCATATATATTCAGGATGGCTATGTCTTTTGGGAAGATTGAATCTTTTCTAATCTCTCTTTCTGTCTCTGGTGATTTCCTTTGCTCCGATAACCATTTTATCTGATATTAAAATGGCATTCCTGTTTCTGTTTGATTAATGTTTATATGATGTCTATTTTTCTACCCTTTTTTTCTGTCAATATCATTATGTTTAAAGTGAGATTTCTGTAGATAGCATACAGTTGAGTCATGTTTTAAAATACACTCTGCCAAGTTCTGTCTTTTAATTGGTGCCTTTAATGTCATTTTTATATTTTGTCAGATGTCCTATTGTGTATTGTAATTAAGTTGATCTCTCTCCTTTTTGTTTCTCTGTTTTCCTTTTCCTACCTCCCTCTGGGTCACTAGTACATTTTCCAGGATTCCGTTAATTTATTTGGAGTCCTCCCTTGGTAAGGCTTCTCTGGAGATTGCCTGAGGGACTGCATCACACACAGGCCACTTACAGTGTCTGCTTGATCGCGGTCACCTTGGCAATAAGTGTGGACACCTTGTCCCTGCTGATGTCTCCTTGCCCTCCTGTGTTTATTGTACAAGTACCTTATGTATCTCCTCTAGGTAAATGTAGAATATCATCGCACAGTTTTATAGTTTTTGCTTCAAGCATCACATATGATTAGGAAACTCAAAAGGAGAAGAGAAGAACCCTGTCCTTACCCTTCCTCTCACCTAGTCCCTGCCCTCTCCCCCTCCCTGTTGCTCCAATGTTATGTCTTCTTTTTAATATTTGTTTTTTAGTTCTAGGTGGACACAATGTCTTTGTTTTATTTTTATGTGGTGCTGAGGGTGGAACCCAGGGCCTCACACGTGCTAGGGGAGCGCTCTCCGCTGAGCCGCAGCCCCAGCCCCCCAGTGTTATGTCTCTTAGCTTTCCTTTCTGTTTGGAGGATGTCAGCCACTCTTTAGGGTTGGCTGGTGACAAATCACCTTTGTTTTCCTTATCTGAGAGGATCTTGAGACCCCTCTCCCTTATTCTCAGTGATATTTTTACTGGTTATACGATTTTGGGGTTGACAGTTCTTTTCTTTCAGCACAGGAAAAAAAACATGACCTACTTCCTTCTGGATCCATGACTTTTTAAATGAAAACTTGCTCTTATTCTAATCAGTTTTTACTTGATAGGCAAGGTGTTATTTTTCTCTAGAACACTTTCAAAAACGTTCTTATTTGTCTTTTTAAATCATCATGTGCGTTGGTGTGGGTTTCTTTGGGCTCCTCTTGTTCTGGATTCGTGATAGTTACTTTTATATTGTCAACCTGGCTGGGCCATGGTGCCCAGGTTTGTGGTCGATGCTGTTCTGAATGTTTCTGTGACGACTTTTACGGAGGAGATTAACATTTCAGCCGGTGGACTTTGAGTGAAGCTGAAGGTCCTCCATAATGTGGGTGGGCCTCACCCAGGTATTTGGAGGTCTGAAGAGAACCAGAGATACCTCTCCAAGTGAGAAGGGGTGCTGCAGCAGGTGGCCTTTGGACATGCCTGGGTCCCAGCCTGACAGCCCGCCCACGCTGCAGGTTTGGGACTTACCAACATTTACAGTCATGCAAGCCCCTTTCTTAGACTCCATCCATCCGTCTTTCCTATTGATTCTGTTTCTATGGGGAACTCTCACCGATAGAGGACTCATTGACCTTCTTAATCAGGTTTTTATCACTGTGTGATAATTATCTAAGAGTGGGTCAGTGTGACATAGTCACCTGTGCTCATGACAGAATATGCTCCTTTTCCCTCTTCAGTGCCTCCCTTTTCCCTTCCGGCCTCCCCCCCATCCCCTTCCCCTATTCTACTGGTACAGAGTGTACTTTTCTGTGATGTTAAATTTGTGCATTTAATCATTCGTAACAGCGAGCCGCCGTGGGGTGTATTCACGCATGTTCGTAGCACACTTTGGTCAATTTAATTTTTAGCACTTCCCCTTTCCCTCCCTGTGTCCCTCCTCCTTGATCCCCTACCTCTATTTACTGTTCTCTCTTCTATTTTTTTTGTGAGACTCCCTGTTTTCATTTCTTTTTTCTTTCTAGCTTTTGCATATGAGAGAGAACATTCAGCCCTCGAGTTTCGTGAATCTGCAAGCTCCCGTCTCTTTTCAAAGCTGGGATTCTTTTGAGGCATTATTTCTTCAGGTACTTTTCCAGCCCCCACCCTCCTCCTTCCCTTGCTCTGAGACTCCAGTTACACAGATGTTACATCTTTTGTTCCCGTCCCACAGGTCCTTCACGCTGCCTGCACGTTGTTTTCAGTGACTTCCTCTCTGCTATTCAGATTGGGTGATTCCTGTGTTCCTCGCTCCCATTCAAGCGTCGTCTTTCCTCTGATTCCCGGGCTGTTGTACGAAGCCTGTTGACGGAGCATTTTATTTTGGTGAGTATTTATTAGTTCTAAAGTTCCCATTTAGTTCTTATTTATATTTTCTGTCTTTGATGATGTTTTCACTATTCTTTTTTTTTCATTTCAAATGACTTTGAAAGTCTTGGTCCAATCCATTGAACATCTTTGTTATTTTGATATTGGCATCTGTCAATCTTTTTGCATTCAGTCTGAGGTTTTCTTGGGTTTGGGTGTGGACAAGTGATTTCTCAGTTGTTGGAACCTGGACATTCCTGCGTGTGAGACTGAATCTTAGCTAACCTTCCGTCTCCATTGGCCTTTCCTGACCCAGCTGTGGTGGGGGAGGGAGGGGGTGTCACTGCACTACTGCAAAGTGGAGGGGACACCTGGGTTCCCACTCAGCCTCTGTTGATGGGGTGGGTGCTCCCACTCCTGCTGGGAGGTCTGGGAGTGGTGGCCCCCTCTCCCCGTGGTCTCCACTGACACTAACTGGGTAGGAGGGGCACTCGTTACTAGCTGGCAGAGGTGAAGGTCCTGGTCCTTTTCCTAGTCTTTCTGGACACCATCTTGATGGGCTTTGGGGTTTCTGGTTGCAGCCCGGACAGGGTGGAGTCCAGGGTCATACTCTGCCTCTGCTGGTGGGGTGCGGTGGAGCCTGTGTTTGCAGTAGTGTTTGGCCAGAGTGGGAGGTTGTTGCTGAAGGCCTTCCCCCGTGCTAGGCTGCCCCTTCCCTGGTCCCGTGGCTAGAGAGACCTCTCTTTGTTTCTAGCAATGTTTGAAGAGATGGATTCTCCAGCTCTAAGTTTGATGTTTCTGATGCAAAAGGACTCACCACTCTGTTGTCCACACCCTTGAGGTCCCGGGCTGGCTGACCTTCTTCTCTCACCTGTGAGAGTCTGCTTGTGTTTGTTTGACATCACGTCTAGGACTTTGAGTAGCACTTTGCAGGGGTATTAGTTATTTCTCTTTTACTATGACAAAGTAACTGAGATAATCAACTTAAAAGGAAGAAAGGTTTATGGGCTCATGGTTTCAGTCCATGGTCATAGGCACTGGGGCCTATGGTGAGTCAGCATGTCATGGTGGGAGCAGGTGGTGAAGGAAGATGCTGGTCTCATGGCAGCTGGGAAGCAAAGAGAGAGGGAGGGATGGGTCCCAACATCCCCTTCAAGGGCACACCCCCAGTGACCTGACTTCCTCCCACCAGGCTCCACTCCTAAAGGTCCCATCAGTCCCAACAGCACCACAGACTGGGGACAAGCCTCCAACGCCCAGCCTTTGGGGACCTCATCCAAGCTGTGGTAGCAGGAGGAATCAGAGATGGTGACTGCTGCGCTTGCAGGTACAGAGCCCAGGGGCCCCAACAGGGGAGGAAGCGGCCTAGGGGGCCACGGCCCTCGCCGAGGCGGAGGCAGAGCACGACTGCATCCCGGGGCCCACGCCTCCAGGGGGCGCTGCCTGAATGGGTCCCGGCTCCTGTCAGCAGACCTGGGAGGACCAGGGTGGCCCCAGCCTGGCATCCCCCGCACCACCTGGAAGGTGAGCCAGAGCTGCCTGGGCGGGAGGTGGACTGTGAACAGAAACCAGGAGGCAGACCCGAGCTGCCCCCAGCCAGGCCCCTCCTCTCAGGGGCGGCCGAGGGCAGGGCAGGGTCCGCCTCGATCACGTCTGAAGGGTGCTGCTGGGGAAACGTGGCTTCTGACGGAGCACGGAGGCTCGACCTTTGCCCCTGGGAGCTCGCGTGGGGGTGGGTGGGCGCTGACGTAGAGCTTCAGCATGACCCAGGAGAGCAGAAATGAGTCCTGAGCTCCTTCTGGGGTGGCCCATGGGTGCCTGGGGACCTGGGGACTCCTGGCAGTGCTGGAACCCCAGGTGCAGGTGGGGGGGCTGCTGAAGCCCTGAGGCCAGGCTGGGAGCTAACCACTGGGCTCCCTGGCCAGTGGGGCTGGGAAGCCACGAGTCGAAGCCCTATCCCTGTGTGTGGTCCGGAGGTGAGGTCTTTGGGAGATGATCAGGGTGTAGATGAGGTCAGGAGGGAGGCCCCGGGCGGCCCAGGTGTCTGTGCCGGGGAGGAGGCCAGAGCTGGCTCCTCTGCCACGGGAGGCAGACCAGGGCTGGCCTCCCCGGTGGCTGAGCTGCTGGCACCTGGCTCGGGAGGCCCCGCAGCCTCACCTACAGGGGCTTCCTTACAGCAGCCAGGACTGAGACGGTGCGGGGGCTGTTCATCCTCACAACACACTTCGTGAGCACCTACTGTGTTCCAGGCCCTGTTGCTGATACTGGGGATACTGGCAGAGTAGGGGGAGGCAGACCCTGCCCATGCCCGGGGTGGCTGGGGGTCGCCGCCAGTTGGCACAGGACAGAGGCCGCTGAGTCCAGCTCGTCCACAGGAAGGATCTGACAGAGCTTGGTGTTGGGATGAACGTGACCTGGGGGTCGGGTAGAGAGGGTAGTCGGGGAACAGGGAGGGTTTCCCCAGAGAGGACTTTGTGGATGGAGGGGAAGGAGGAGCCTGCTTGCAGGAGTCCAGAGCGTAAGGTTCAGGCAGAGGCTGAGGTGGATGGAGTGTGGGGTACTCGAGGAAGGGCAGGGAGGCCAGTGTGGTGGAGCCGGTGAGTGAGGGGAGGTCACAGTTTGCACCGTGTGGAGGGGGAGTCATGGAGGGTCTTGAGTGGGTGAGAGGGGTCGGCTTCTGTTTCACAAAGGCCTCTCTGGTGGCCACGCTGCAGGGGGCAGGGCCAGGCGAAGGGCCAGGCTGCTAGTGTGCTGGCCTCGGACCCCTGGCAGGAGGCAGTGGCCGGCCCCAGAGGGAGAGGGGTGGGAAGCTGGACCAGAGAGTTGCCATGGCAACAATAGGCAGGTGAGGGATACCCTCTGGAGGTGGAGGGATCGTTTGGCAAGCTTTCGGAGACCTCCAGGACTTTTGCATATTAAAAAGGTAATGAAGCCCCTAAGTAAGATCAGAAGACAACTCGCGTTTCCAAGCGGGACGAGCTCCTGTCTCCTGGTGTGTGCAGCCGAATCTCCATCATTTTCCTTCCCACTCACTCTCATTTCCTTACCCCGCAAGGGCCTGGCTGTTTAATTGAGATTCTGTCTGTTGTGCCGCCCTGGGTGGGTGCCCGGCTGGAGGCAGCTCTGCCTGCCCGGGTAGTCGCTTCTTCATTGGCGATAGCTTCAGGGGAGAGAGGCACCCTGGACAGAGTGGGCCTCCGGGGGCATTCTCTGCGCTGCTTGGTCTGTGGGTTGCACAGGTGGAAGCCGCACCGTGGGTGGAGGCTTAGCTTCCATCTCAGCCGTGCAACGCTGGCTGGGGAGCACCTAGGGCTCAGCTCTTCTTGCCGGGAGAGGCCTCCTGCGCCCCAGGTTGGACGGGAGGAGGGGCGCCCTGTGGCAGGACAAGCTGGCCAGGGCTGCGGAAGCCAGGCTGACCGTGCCCAACATCGCCAACAGGACTCTGAGCACCAGAGCTGGCCCTTCTGCTCATCAGCCCTGGACTCTGGCCCTTGCTTCTAATCTGTTTGAATCTTGTTTTCTGTTTTGTTTTTTTCACAGTGTGTGGATAATGAGAGCCTCTGTGTTGCTGTGGGATCAGGGAGGCAGTCTGTGCAAAGCGTCTCACCCCGGGAGCAGTCCAAGGCACCTCCCTTTCCTGGGAAAGCGAGTTTTGTTTCAACAACATAATTACAAAATCTGGAAAATAAAGGCTCCTCTCTTCAAGGGAAACACTATTAAAATTATTTTCTTCAACTGAAGGATGGACGTTTCTAAGCACATCAGAGGGCTGCAGCCTGCAGAGCAGAGTGTGCGGACGCAGCAGCCTGGTCTGGCCAGCGGGGCTCTGAGGCCCTGGGCTCGGCCGTGCTGTGTGGTGTAGTCGGACTTCCCCGCGGCACGTGTTGGTGGCCTGTCTCCGTCGGCCGTGCTGCTACAACAAAATGCCTTACACTGGTAACTTACAAACATCTGAGGTTATTTCTCACGTGCTGGAAGCTGGAAGTCCAAGATCAAGTCTCCAGCGGGTTTGGGGGCGGGGGAGGGCCCAGTCTCTGTTACCAAGACGGTGCCTCTTGCTGTACCTTCTGGAGCAGACAAATGCTGTGCCCTGAGGTGGCCGACGTCGAAGGTAGAAGGGGTCTGGTCGGGTGCCTTATAGCATGTGCGCCGCTGGGGACCTGCCTGTCAAGTTTCCCTCAAGTCAGACTGGGGCTGTGGGTTCTTGGGAGGAAGACCAAGGCTGTGCGTGCCCTTTGGTCGTGTCAGACAAGGGTGCTTGCTATCTGCATGTCTTGCCACGGTTGATGTGGACCTTGGTGGCCTCACTGAATTTGTCTGGTGTCTTTGAAACAAATGATCTCCTCTTCCCTCCTTCCACACTGCACACTTTGAGAGGAAGTGTACAGTGCACGGGGCTGGGAATCACACCCACAGCCACGGCCACGCCCACGGCTACGCCCAGGTCCTGCCTACCGCTGTCCGCCTGCCTGCCATCTACCTGCTGAGCTCTCTGCATTTCCCCTCCGTCTCTGTGCTTATGAAGCTCGACCTCAGGTCACACGGATGCCCCCAACCCTACCCCAGTCCCACGCGGTTCCTTCTGGCCTTCCTCCTCCCCTGCGGGTCTGTTCCCTGGTTCCCGCCCGGGCACTAATTCAGTCAGTCCCTCTGAACAGGTGCAGCGGCTGCAGAATCGTTACCTGGACCCTCCAGGAAGCCACCTTACCGAGGGGCCACGAGCCCGCTGCCATTCCTTGGGAGGTGTCTACATCCTCCGCTCAGGCACACGCTCCCCAGGGTCGGCTCTGACCCCCTCGCCAGCTTCCATGAGGCTGTGGCCTGCGTTTGTACCCTAGTTAAATTCTTTTGTCGCAGACTCCTTCCATCTTGGGGTCCCCTGACCTTCTGATTGATTTTTTTTTAAATGTCACAATAAGATGCACAGTTGACGTTGTGGAATTCCATGGGTGTTGAAGCACCTGTCACGTCACGTGGGATCAGCTCCCCACAACCTGCTTCGCCAGTTCAACCCCTCCCCTCCCTGAGTCCCTGGCAGCCGCTGACCGGGCACTGCCTCTGCCGGCTTGCCTTTTCCAGAAAGTCTTGTCACTGGAGGGGTGGAGTGTGTGCCCATTGTGTAGTTGTGCAGTTGTATGGCAAGTAGCCATCAAGGGTAGGCGTCCTTCACGGCTTGGTGCACACTGCACTCGTCCACGTCTGCATGGTGGGGCTCTTTCTCCTTGCAGAGTACTATCCCTTTCGATGGAAGGGCATTTTGGTTGCTTTTGGTGTTTAGATACCCTGAACCAAGCTGCTGTGAGCCCTCTTGTGCAGGTGTTTGCTGGGACACAAGTTTTCTACACATTTGGGTCAATGCTAAGGAGCGTGACTGCAGATCGCATGGTCAGCCTGCATCAGTTCCCCTGGAGCTGCTGATCTGCCCGTCACAGGGGAGCACCCTGTGCGGCCCCTGGCTGTCTGTGAGGGGCGCCGTCATTCTGCAATCGCCCAGTACTTGTTGTTCTCTCTCTCTCTCTCTCCTTTCAGCTACTCCAATGGATGTGCAGTAGTATCTCACAGAGGGTGAATATGCATTTTCCATGCTGAGAGGGAACCCAGGGCTTAGCATGCTGGGCAGGTGCTCTAGCACTGAGCCTCCGTCCCAGCCCGGAGCGTGGTTTTGAATCTATTTTTATGGAGGGAGGGCATTCGTGTCTCTGGGGCGCCCAGGAATCCCTCGCTGTCCAGGGACCTTCGTGGGTGATAGGAAGCTCTGAAATCTCATTAGTGGTCACTGTTCCTTTCGTGGTGGACGAGGTCCCCTGGCCTTTCCCTTTTCCATTTGCTGTTGGTGTGTACACAGCTGTCCACATGAAAAATACTCCAGGAAGCCCTGGAAGCACAATTAATCAATGGGTAATTTATTGTTTATGCAGCAATCACCCAATCTGGTAACGTCACTTGAGTCCTGGGAATATAGATCTTTCCCTCCCAATAAATCTGGTGGCCTTCACTGCTGTGGGCATTTGTTTTCAGGAATGGGTGACAAATAACCACCACTAAATTACACGAGGGCTTTCTTCCTTTATTTTAAAAATATGGAGCATGGTTTCTAAGCAGCCGGTGAAGGCAGCGGAACGTGGAGCCGCTCTGGCGGGAGCAGGTTGGGTGGGAGCACAGTGCACACCGGGTGAAGCATCTGGACGAAGCCTTTCTTCCTTTCTGTGTGTGTCTGGACTTCAAAGTGCCCATGGATTCGATTTTTGAGATATGAAGCTTTCAACTTTCCTTGCACATTTCTTAGCAGAGCTGAAAAGCTGAATTCTATTAACACAATGCTATTCCCCTGGGTGTATGTTTGCACAGGTGTGCCCACGTGTATGGGCCATGTGTGTGCATGCACGTATGTGGGTGTGTATGTTTGTGCAACATGTATGCACATGTGTGTGAACTTTTTGATAACTTTAGAAAATCTCTGGGGAATCCTGGCTCCCACCCTGGATGTTTGTGGCAAAGTAACCAGGTCTCTGTTCACTCCTTCGCAGCACAGAATGGAGTTTCGGGCCTGGCTGCCTCTCCCTGCAGGGTGACCTCTGCAAACAGGGAACAGCAGGTGTCAGAGCAAGCAGCACTCCAGGCCGGGAAGAGGCCGCGAGGCCTGGGTGTCAGAGCCCTGGCACCCCCTGCAGCAGCCCTGGCCTCTTCGAGAGCTAGAGCAGGGTTGATGGAAAGCTGCCTGTCTAGGGCTCAGCTGCCCGGGGGTGGGGATGGCCACCAGATGCCTCACAGCGCAGGGGAGCACCCAGCCCTGCTCCTCACCTGGCTCCCCATCAGCACCACGAGGGTGTGCCCTGAGCCCCTGGCAGTGAGTTCAGTTGGTTACTAGGCTTGCAGAGGTCACCTTGCAGGGAGAGGCTGCCAGGCCCGAAACTCCGTTCTGAGCCTCCTCCCTCCAGCAACCCCTTGCAGGCTGCAGTGCATCTCCTCCCTGACCCCTTATTGTCTCCACTAACTCTACATCTAACTGTGTGCTGGGCTGTGGCTCCGAGAGGGGGAGAGAGTGTGGGGGCAGCCTTTGGGGACTGAAGGTAGAGAGGCAGGGAGATGCTCGTCAAGGGACACGAAAGACAGTCTGTGGGAGGAACACAAAATAGGTGGACACACAGAGATAGACGGTAGACAATGGCTTGCCTGGGGGGGGGGGAGCGGGGGGAGGGGATATGGGGAGTGACCACTAAGTGTTACAGAGTTTTTTTTTTTTAATGTGATGAAGATGTTCTGAAATTGATTGTGGTGACAGCGGCACAAACCCACAAATGTGCTGTGCACCCATCAGGTCGCAGGTTTTAAATGGCTGAGCCGCACCATACACGACTGGCAATTCGTTAAAGCTATTTTTTTTCCCAAAAAGATCAATGCCAGCTGTGCCAGGGGGGAGAACCTGGTCTGGAGGAGCAGGCCCGGTGCCCAGCCCAGTGTCCAGCTGGCTGCCCAGGCTGCTGCACTCCTCGGAGTCTGGGTGGCCACCTGGGGATGCAATACGCCTCGGGGCCACTGGACCTCTGGACTGCTGGCTGACCGGGCCACAGAGCCCGTGAGCCCAGGGCCTGGCCGAGTCCCGGGTGGGGCAGACATTGGGCTCTGCTGGCTGCTGTGAGCCGGCTGCCCCCGGCACTGGGTCTATTACATTGTTAATACAACCATTAGAGTGTCAGCATATTATCTCCATGCCTGGGAGGGATCGGATGCTGCTTGCACTTCTGCCCGTTCATTTTTATTTATCTGGCATTCACCTTGATGGATAACAGTTTATACAAAGGCCTGCTGTGTGTGTCTGAAACAGCTGACAGGGAGAAACAGGGACAGAGACAGCCCAGGCAGGGTCCCTGTGAGTGCCCCCAGGCTGTCTAGAGCCTCACAAGGTAATCCCAACACCAGGAGCAGAAGCCAGGGTCAGGCCACAGTCCAGCCGTCCACTCTCCTCTCCCCCAGACCTTCTGTCCACTGTCTGTTGGCAGCAGGAGCCACCCCACAGGGGTTGGGCGTGGGTGGAGGGGAGGCGGGGGAGGCGGGGAGGCGGGCGCTCTCCACCCTTCGTGTGTTGTTGGCCTAGAGCAGTGACTCTCAGCCACACGGCTTTCCCCGGGGGATGTTTGGCAACGTCTGCAGACATCTTTGGTTGTCACCACTGGGGTGGGGAGGCCTCCACTGGTGTCTAGGGGGCAGAGAACTGGGATGTCGCCCAGGGACCCTGCAGCAGGAGCTGACCAGGCCTGCAGCCCGAGAACCTGAGCTGGATGACCCTGCCCTGGGGGAGAGGCAGCAGGTCAGTCTGAGGTTCTGGAAGGGAAGTTGGGGAGCCACTGAGAGGAGCCCCGAGGGCTGCCGCAGGCCTGCCATTTAAACCTCTCCTGGCAGGCGAGCAGAAGCCATGGCTAGGGCCGAGGCGTCCCTGGGCAAAGGCGTGGTGGGCATCTAGGGTGCGGGGACGGTGCTGGTGGGCAGGAGGTGCGGCCAGCCATGCAATGGCCCCAGTGGAGGCAGAAGTCAGGAAGGCTCTGCCACCCACACTGGTGCTGGAGTCTGCTAATCCGGAAGTTGCTGGGCGGCTGTAACCAGTCCTGCGACTGGAGTCTCAACCAGTCGAAATTCACTCCTGGCCCTGGTGGCTGCAGGTCTGAGGTCGGGGTGCCAGCAGGACAGTGTCCCCCTGAGACAGTGAGGTGATGGACCAGGCCTCTCTCCAGCTTCCGAGGGCCTCAGGGTTCCTCAGGTGATCTGTCTTCTCCTGTCTCCCATCCCCTCTCCTCTGTGCATCCAGACTTTTATGAACATCAGCCATTTTGGACTAGGGTCTGCCCCAATGACCTCATTTAACTTAATGACCACTGTTCAGGCCCTATTTCCCAATGAGGACTGGGACCTGGGGTCATAGGCCCTGGGGACAAGGACAGCTACAGCTTTGTTGGGAGACACAGCCAACCTGTAACAGGGTCGGCAAAGGGATGGTACAGGGAGCAGACAGGTGGTCCTGGTGGGCCCCACAAGTGGCTGGACAGGGTGGCACTGGCAATGGGGGGAAGAGCAGGAGGCCAGTGTGAGGTCAGGAGTCTGAGTCAAAGAACTTGGTGGCCAAGTTGGTTGGGTTAGGGTCTAAGTGACTGGGTCCAATGGGGTCAGCTTTGGAGTCCTGGGAAATTCTTGCCCTCCAGCCTCAGGTTTTGTAATGCCAGATTCGTGGGACCCCAATAGACCTCCAGGAGCCGAATCCAGTGCAATCACACAAGAGTCTTTATTGCAAGCTCGAGCCTGGACTCACAACCGTTTCCGATGCAGCGGTCCCAAGGAGTGAGTCCTGTTGGGAAAAGGTATAACGGCAGCCACACCCCCAAAACCCCAACATGGCGCCTGAGGAGCTTCTCTTCTTCTCTCCCTTTCCCGCCGGCGCCAATATTTAAATCCTGCTGGTGGGGAACCTTAACCCCAATAAGAACTAATTTCGTGGGCTCCGGAACTGACATCTGGAAGAACTTACCAGTAAACGGCTGACCCGTCATTCACCTAAGTCCTGCCACCTTTCCTTAGATCTATATAAGCCCACAGCCTTTTGTAATAAAGTGGAACTTCTCCAGTGATTTGTCCCGCGTTGCTCCTTCCTTCATTGGTGCCGAAACCCGGGAGACGGGTGAGCTCATTTTAACAGAGCCACAGAGACATCTCGCCCTCATCCACCTTTTCAGACGCTGGCTCCTTACACCCACCACTGATCGGGCTTAGGTAAGTTCCCCTCCTGGCTCGTCACCCTCTTCGGGCTACAGCGGGAACTGCGACTGTGATCCTTCGGCACACTCCTGATGCCCGATAGAGGGGAGAGACCCCCACCCCACCAAGGCCTTTACGGCCGCAGTGGACTCTCTGACGACCCGCTTTCCTTTGGGGTGTGAGGCTTCTGGGTTCAGGAGAGCGACCCCTCTGTTTCTTCCTTCTCCTCCTTCCGTGACCAGTAAATCCTAGTACTAGGTTCTTCGTGGCCTCCAGCTTTTTGCCTCCAGCTTTTGCCTCCCGAGAGTTGCAGTTCGGGTGACGACCCTCACTGCCTGCTTCTCGTTTCCCGGCTCTTCAAAGAGTCCCGCGATCCCCAAGGTCCTAAAAGGGGACGCCTTTTGAGCCCTTGCTGATCGTTTTCCGGCCCGAAGATTCTCTCTCTCTCTCTCTCTCTCTCTCTCTCTCTCTCTCTCTCTCCCTCTCCCTCCCTCCATCTCTCTCTGTGACCATGGGTGCCTCCTCGTCTATACCCGAAACCTCACCTCTCAAATGCCTAATAAAAAATCTGGCCACACTCTCTCTCGCACCAGACATCAAACCCAAACTCCTGATCAAATTCTGTACCCCAGATCGGCCTACATATCCTCTGGATAATGGCAATCATTGGCCTCCAGAAGGCTCATTAGATCCAAATCTTCTCCGGGACCTTTTTAACTACTGCCAGCGTCTGAAAAAGTGGAGGGAGATTCCCTGCGTTGAAGGTTTTACCCTTCGCGCACAGCACCCTGCTCTCTGCTCCTCCTGTTCTCCCTCTCAAGTCCTCCTTGCTCGCAAACCCCTCCCTTCCCCTACTTCTACTCCTGACCTCGCGGACTCTTCCTCATTTGACCCGGCAGACGAACCCCCACCTTATCCCTCAGCCCCACCCGCTCCTTCCTTCAAGTCCTGGTCCTTTGTCCAGTGAGATTTTATAGGTTTTGGGGGGGATACTCTATGCGTCACAACATCACACAGCAAATCATCACACACCGCGGGAAAATCATAAAACAACTCTAAAACATGATGAGCACAGTCGCTGGTGGGAACAAGTTGGGTAGGGTGATTGGTTAGTACAAAAGGGGGATTCATTTGGACTAATTGGTTTAAAACCACGAGGGGAGTGTTGCTGAACTACATGGTTTCCCACATGTTATCCACCACCATAAACTACTGGGGGGTCATCTGGCACCCCAGGTGTTCTCCCTGTCTCATGCTGATTGGTGGTTGCTAGGGGGTTGCTATGGGTCCTCACCTAGCCCGTAGACCTCTCCTGTTATTTGTAGATAAACAACTCAGCAGGGTGGGTGTGTGTCTAGGAGTGCTCTGTGGGTTTTTCCAAAGACAAAGGTCACCCCGCTTCCTTGGACAGGCCTTGAGGTAGAAGCTGTTTTTTTTGTTCTTCTCTCAAAAATGGAGTCAGGGCAGGTTCTCAGTTTCTCCTTGCTGTTAAGATGCCAGCCCAGCTGCCTTAGCGAAAGTGTTACACGGGGCCGTGTTCATCATTATGCTTTGAATGACTTTATACACACTTTCGAAAACATCTCGTGGTTCTTGGCCCCAGCTTATGTTAAAAATGAACACAGTTGCTCTCTCCAAGGTCACGCACAGCGTACGACGCAGACCATTCAGAAAACACAGAGAGTCTAATCAGGCAGACGCCACTCACGGTCACGTGGACGGCCACACGAATCCCTTCCAGGGGTTGCTTATTTTAGTACCATCCAAGGACTGGATGTTGGAATTATTGTAAACCTTTCACTGAATGTTAAAACGCCGGCTTCCCCCAAGCTCATCGTAAAAACCTTTGTGCGCCAGTTGGGAGCAGCCTGTCATGCTTGGAATTTCTGTCCCATGTTTTGCTGTGTCCTGCCTGCACAGCCTGCCTGCTTGTGTCCCCTGTTCATCCCCCGGGTGGTGGGGAGCTTCTCTGTGAAAAGGAGGGAACTCTTCCAGAGCTGCGGGGGAGGGTGGACCCCCCAGACCGGCAGCCCCAGGTGGCTGCCCCAGCCGGCCCTTGGTGGCCGTGTCCTCCATGGGAACAGCAGGGAATCATGGGACACCAGGTCTCTGGCTTATAGCAGTGGTCTCACTGGTTCCTGGCCCAGGCAGAGGTCCAGGGTGACTTGCCCAGTGGCACAGTGACACTGAGGTGCAGGGGTCTGAACCGTGGTTTTACAGGAGGTGGGGGCTCCTCTCTTCCTGGGGTCCAAGCCCACCCTGGCCTGGACCTTTCCTGCTTCCAGCCCAGACTGGAGGCTGAGCGGAAGTGACCCGGCTTCGGGTCTGCAAGGACGACTGCCATCTGGGGCTCTCAGGTGTGGTCTGTCTGTCCCTAGGAAGCCGGTCTCCAGGGTGGAGGGCTTCCAGGTGTGGGGAGGCAGGAGTGAGGGGGTGGAGCCCCGGCTGTGCTGGCCACCAGGTGAATGCGAGCAGCCCTGTGGCCAGAGGTGCCATGGGAGCACCCGGTGAAGGCAGGGCTCCTCCATGGCCAGGCCCCTCCCATTGGCCTCTCCTTTCTGGTGGCCTGGGGACAGTGCTGGCCTCAGGTCATGGCTTCAGCGGCAGCAGCCGCCCTGCACCATGTGCTCCAGCACCGCCCCCCACGCGCTCAGTGATGCTCCCTTCCCCCTTCTTGGACGACCTGGACATGGGCAGCACTGGAGATCTTTATTGCCAGATGACGGTCCACCAGGGGACTGCAGGTCGCTCAGGGAGCCCACTCTCTCTCCCTCTGGCACAGTAGACCTGCTGGGCCTCCACCGTGGGGGGGTGGTGGTCTCTGCTGCTGAGCTTGATGGAGAACCCCCCCCACCCTGCCGTGGGACCACCCAGAGGGGCCCAGCTATGCCCATGGAGTGGGGTCCTCTGTGCCTCCCCGCAGGAGACAGGGTGCGCTGGATGGCCAAGGGCAGGGAGAGGAGGCCTCGAGATCGGGGCCCCTTGCTGTGCTGGGTTCTAAAAGGGCAAACTTTCAACCTCAGTGTGCTACAAAGAGGCTTTTCAGGAACTATTGTCCTAGGGACCTCATGTGGCTTCAAACACAGGGAGACCTTTCAAGGCTTGGGAACGGTTTTCCTTCGAGTGAGAAGGGTAAATTTCATGCCCTCTGTGTGAGTCCTGGCAGAGCTATTCTTAGAAATATTCTGAAAAATTCTCTGAGACTTGGAAATGCCATAGATTGCAGGAAATTTGAAAGGGAGGGAAACTATAATTCTTCTGAACCATTGTCTTCCCGTGTTGAACAAAGATATCATTAGTTCTATTTTTAATCAGCAAATGCTCTATTTCCAAATATAAATACAAAGGGGCCCTGCCAGCTCTCAGCCCACTGGGAGGGGAGCCCGGGAGCCCTCTTCTCCTGCTCCTAGGGCTGGCCCAGGATCTCTGGGTGAAGCATGTGGCCACTAGAGGGGTCTGGACACAGCCCCTCCTGCTGGGCGTCTCTGAGCTAAAAAGACAAATGACCCCACCCAGAGCAGGTGGCCACCGGTGCAGAAGGGGCATGGTGAGGCCCCCAGCGCACCCATCTGAGTGTTCCCAGCCCCCGGGGCAAACGTTCTGATGCCACTGCAGGGTGGGGACGTCTTCACCAGGCCTGGTTCAGCTGCCAGGCCCAGCCATCCCCTGGAGTTGGTTTCCTGCTGTGCTCCTTGATCGTGGGGGCGTGGGGGACCCACTTGGGAGCTGTGCCTTCTGGGGGGTGTGGCTTTCCCAGCCACCTCTCACCTGTAGGAGTTTGGGTCTGACCAAGGCTCCTTTTTGTCTTGGGGACAACAGAGCCGTGCCATGCTGGCCTTCCTTGAGGCCACGGAGCTTTCTAGAAACTGCCGTGAGGGCTTCTCTTTAGTCCAATGGGCCCAGGGTCCAGACCCACTCTGCCCCGAAGGCCTCATCACAAGGCTCTGATTTCCTTGCTCCCCACCCCCATGCCACCTCTGTCCCTCTTCTTGAGACCTACTCAACCAGCCCCTGGAGATTCAGGCCCCGGAGTCACACACACAGACTCCTCCGAGAGCCTGCTTAGTCCACCTGGCGGGTGCACTGCCGGCCACGCTGTGGTCCCCAGACCCTCATCCAAGTGGCCCTCAGCTTGCCCTTCCCCACACGGCTTGTGACGGCTAAGTCCCCATGAGAACACCGTCACCGTCTTCCCACCTGCGGCGGCTGGTTCCTAACCTGGAGCTGACAAGCTGAGGCCACACACCTGGACCTGGCTGTCAGCACTCAATTCCCCAGCCAGCTTCCAGGGACCAGGACTGGCTTGGATCAGGTGGGAGGACCTAGTGCCCTAAACGAAGGGCTCTGGGGACATGTTCTCATCTGGGAGCCAGGCATCAGCACCTTCATCTGGAGCGTCCCCAGCTTTGTGGCAGTGGCTCTCAATCTCTGTCCCCCTTCCACCTGGCCACGCTTCACTCCAGGGGAGGTGGGGAAGTTGATCTTCTGCTCTGAAGCAGAGAACCCCGATGTTAGGACACATCCATGCTTTAATGAGAGTAAGTTGTGGATTTTATTTTTATTTTTTTGCAGTACCGGGGATTGAACTCAGGGGCACTCGACCATTGAGCCACATCCCCAGCCCTATTTTATTTAGAGACAGGGTCTCATTGAGTTGCTTAGTGCCTCACTTTTTGCTGAGGCTGGCATTGAACTTGTGATCCTCCTGTCTCAGCCTCCTGATGTTGTGGATTTTAAGTAACAACGGTTTCTCCTCTGTCTTTCCTCCTGCCATCTAAGAAGAATCATACCTCACCCCAGAATTCTTCCTGGGTCCCTCTGGTTGGCCAGCCTGTCACTTATAAGCTCCTGTCAACATTTAATGTAGCCTCAAACCCAAAACCTGGTGCTGGTGAGGAGCTGGGTTGGGGCTGGGGGACTCTCCATCACCTTCCTGAAGGGCGGCAGCACTGAGCCCGCTGGGAAGCAGCACTCCGAGGGCTGTCCCCGAGGGCTGTCCCCGAGGGCTGTCCCCAAGTGCGAGGCTGCTGTCTCCTGGGGGGCTTTCCTGGAGGCCCGTGCAAGCTCTCCGAACCCACCCAAGATGGGTTCTGAGGTCAATTCCTGCCCCTCACGGCTCCTTGCTCGGGTCACAGCCCTTGGGCACGTGGCCTGGCTCCCGCAGGCTCTGTACTCAGGCACCTGCTGGATCTGGATTGGTGCTGTGCAGTTCGGTGGGCTCCCAGCCCACTCTCTGAGAGACTTCCCTCTCGCCCACCATCCAGCAGGGCAGAAGCAATGCCCCGAGGAGCTGCAGGCAGAGGCTGCACGGGCGGGTGGAGAACCTCATCAGCACAGGGCTGTGGTGCCGTCCGCCGGGCACCGCTTCAGCCCTGGCTGTTAATCAAGCGGGCAGCTGTTAATTGTTCTGTGTGCTCTGAACTTGGAGAGATTCTTCCTTAATTATAGTTTAGAGACTTCATCCAAATGAATTAGTAACTGCAGCCTGGCACCCCTGCCCACAGAATGCCCTCCTCTCCAGCACCCCAGCCCCTGCCCCAGGGCTCTTCCAATGGCCCTGCCCCTCGGGCCAGGTCCAGACCCTCTGAGAGGGCAGCTGGGGCCGTGAGATCACAGTGCTTACGGAAAAGGAGGATCCCTTTCCACAGGGCTGCTGGCCTCTTCAGAAGGACAGGCAGGGTGGGCCGCTGCTAGCCACATGCTCCCATCTCATTCCAGTCCCAGGAGGGTCCCAGGCAGCCAACTCCGAGATCTCTCAACCTCCTGGACAGAGGAACAAAATGACCCACGGAGTCCCTGGTCCTGGCCGTGGCACCCAGGGAGGCTTTAGCCACTTCCTGCCAGACCGGATGCTGGGCAGCTGGCCCAGGCCTCTTGCCTCTGTGGCTCATGGGCTCTTTCCTAAAGGTCACGGCCTTCTCTTCTCTGAATTTTAAGAGACAGCGAACAAGTCATTCGATCTTAAAACAGTTGTACCCTGGTCCTCACGTGTCCTCCAGTCCACACACCAAGGGTGCCACGGGGCAGAACAGTCGGAGCATAGACAGCAGGTCTTGGTTGTGACTGAAGCCCAACACAGTGGCACCTGGCAGTGGCTGGTTTTGCATGGGCTGGTGGCAGAGAGGTGGCTTGGCGTCCACCCTCCCAGGTGAGCTGGCTCTGCCTGGTCTTTGCTCTGTCTGCCTCCAGGAGCGTGGACCCAGCCTTGCATATGAGCTGGGGAGGTGACGTGGACACAGGGGTGGGCAGGCAGGGAGGAGCACCCTGGGGTGAGGGGCCCTTGACTGAGCTGCTCTGGTGTGTGTGCCAATCCCGGGCACCTGGGCGGGGCTGAGGGTCTGCCTTCCTCACGGCGCGGGCGAGACTGACGCCCCCCCAGTGGTGGGGAAGGGTGGGAAGCTGGAGCAGGGCGGGGGAGGGGCGCATGGGCGTCGGGTGGGGTGCATGCAGCTCGCTAGGGTTATGGGTGGAGCCGAGTGTGGGGAGGCAGCGAGAGAGGTGGGGTTCCATCTTCAGAGCTCTCCTTCGGGTTTCTGGAATATTCTGTTCATGCATCAACCCAGCCCTCACGCCCTGAAGAGGCTCACCAGCTTCCCGCTCAGTCTCTGTCCCACCAGGGCCTCTGGCAGGTCCAGCCTGGTACCTCATCCATGTGCAAGGCTGGCTGCGCTCTCCAGCCCCCTGGCGCCCTCGCCCAGCGAGGTCACGCCTGCAGTGCACCTGGTGCTGCTTCCTGCGTTAGCTGGCCGTTTCCTGTGGGCCACCGGGCAGCAACGTGGGCAGCAGCCTGTACCCAGGAGACAGGTGACCTCTGCACTTGGCTTCCCAGCAGGTTCTGAGCCGAAGCTCTGTGCCCAGCTAACACTCTTCGTGGTTCCTGGCCATGCGTGCCTCTGTGAGAATGAGTTTTGAGAGCCAGGCTTGATGGTACCAGAGGTGGGCAGCAGGAGGGCCCAGACTGTGGGGACGTGGGTGGGTTTGTGGGGAAGAAGAGACTGGTCCTCAGGGAACACTTGGCCGCGTGCATGTGGGGATGGCAGGTCCGGGTGTGGCTGTTGGTAACAGCTGTCAGGACAAGAAAGAGGTTTGTGGAGGGGCTGGGGTGTGTGCCTCTGTGGGAGGGCGGGCGGGTGGGCAGGTGCAAGGCCAGAGGTGGCCGTGCTGCAGTTTCGGGAGGCCTGATTCTGTCTCTGGGCAGAACTAAGCCAGGACGCTGCCTTCACTCAGTGGCAGCGAGGGCTGAGCCATGATCATAGTTTGTTGGCTCCTCTGCAGTGGGGAAGGACCCTTGGGAGGGTGGAGCCGTGGCTACTGCGGGGGGGCATGCGAGGCTGTGACCCTGGCGTTGAGGTGTGATGGCAGCCGGCTGGCGAGGTGACCAGGTCTGCCTGGGTGGAGGGGGAGAGAAGCCCCCAGGGCAGCAGCTGGTGCCTCTGGCTCTCCAGTCACCTCTCTGTGAGGGTCTTGCTGTCCTGAGGCAGGGCCGTGAAGTCCGAGATTAACGGAGACAGGAGGGGAGGCTTTAGGAGTTTTACAATCGTTTTGCATAAAGTGTCTTTTGTTTCAGAGAAAGAAAGAAGCAAGATGCTCTGGGGGCCTCTGACGGCGGGCGCCTCGGCTGGCGGAAGTCAGCGTTTCTGGCGGCAGAGCTCTGCGTGAAAGATCGGGTTTATTACCTTTTTCTGGTCAGATTATAAAAATAACCCAGGCTTCCTGTAGGAGGTTTGGGAATGCGGAAGGGGACAGCAGTGCTTTAATATGTCACCGTGGGGAGGGCCTGGCAGTGATGGATGGGGTGTTTTGGTCCGTACCTGGGAAGTGGTCCCCTGACAAACTCCCCGGGAGCAGCGCGAGCTTCTGCGGAGTGCATAAATCCCTCTGCAGCCTGGCGGATGCCGGGCACTTTTATTACTGAAGGCTAATTGCTCGATTCCGTCTGCTCCTGGGACGCAGAGAGGGAGGGCCGCTGCTTTGGGGGAACGAGCTCCGGGCCCCAGCAGAACGTGGAGATGCATGGAACAGTCCCGGTGGCCGGGCTCTGTGCTGGGAGAGCGGCGCGTCTCTTCCACTTCCACTTCAACACAACTGACTGAATGGGTTCAGCACTGAGCCCATTTTATGGATAGGGAAATGGAGGCACAGGGAAGTCCACTGGCTTGCCCAGGGTCACACAGTTAGGGTCAGCGCTGAGCTTCAACTCAGGCCGCCTGGGCTGCAGCCCCGTGGAAGCCCACACCATCATCCTCACATCCCCCTGGACTGGATGCAGGCATTGAGACCACGTGGACACTGGCTGTACGGAGCTGCAGGATGGACCCTGCTTGCACAGTGTTCCCCTCGGAGGTGGGTGGGACAGACTTCGAAGGGATGTCCCTCCCAGGGTCGGGCTGTGCTGTATGGGATTGCAAAGGGTTTTTGTAGACGTGATTGAGGTCTCTAATCAGTAGTGGAGATCTGAGGCAGAAGACCCTCTCCTGTCCACCTTGCAGTAGCCAGCTGCCGTGCCATGGAGAGGGCCATGTGGAGTGGCATGGCGGGGTCTCTAGAAGCTGAGACTCTGTCCTACTGCCACAAGCAAATGAATTCTCCCAGGAACCATCAGCTTGGAAGAGAGTCCCAAGCCTCTCAGACGAGCTGGCAGCCTGGCCGATGCCTCCACCTCACCTTGATTAGTAAGCGACATGTTACCCAGACCCAGACCTGCAGACAGCAGGAGATAATGAACGGCTGTAGTAAACTGCTGACTCCGTGGAACGGCCCGAGCAGCACAGAGCGCTAATGCAGGTGGCGGCTCCTGCAAACCCGAGGAGTGAGCAGACCACGCAGCACCAGGCAAAGAGGAGCCTCCGTAGCGTCGCTCAGCCCTCCTCCGCCCTAGACCCTGCTGTGCCTGGGGGCTCCAGACAGCGTGGGGCGTGGGCTAGGAGCACCTCTGTCCTCCCTGTGATGTCAGGGGGCCACATATGTGTGACTTTTGGAAGGCCGGGCTGCGGCCGATGCCCTCCTAGCTGTGAGGCTTCTTAGCCGCGGCGGTGGTCACATGGTGCTGTAACTTGTTTCCCCTCCAGGCTGAGAGGCTTAGAAATGAAAATATTTTGTCTCTTTGGCGTGGCGGGGGAGCGTGGGGAGCTGGAGCTCCCGGATCCTCCAGCTGTCATACACGGCGCTGTAGGCAGCCCGATCACAGACCCTAGAATCTGCCACCGGGGGCCACGGATAATGGAGAGCGAGCTCCGCGAGGCTCAGGATCCAGGCAGAGGATGGGAAGGGAGCCATCAAAATGGAAAAGGAAAGGCAGAATCGTGTCTTTGGAGCAAACATCTTTCCAAGGTCTCACACCGGGCTGCACAGGGCTTGTGTGCCCACAGTGAGGCCCTGGGTGGCCTCTGTTCCAACCAGTCACAGCTTGAAGCCCCTCTGTGTGCTCAGCAAGGTCCAACCCCACCAGGCAGGGGAGAGGACAGGGCAGGGAGCTGCAGGCACCACAGCTGCTGCAGATGGGCAAATGGCTTGGCGAGGGGCCGGGCGAGGGGCCACAGTGCTGGGCTCTGACCCACCTCCCCAGACCTCTGAGTGAGACTCGGGGCCCCACTTCTTCCTCTGCTCAGTGTCTTCCTGCTCAGTTGTACAAGCCACCTCCTCCAGGAAGCCTCCCTGCCTGCAGGCCAGCTGGGGCTCCCTGTGCAGTGGATTTCAGGGCAGCGGGTACTACCCGGCAGTGGTTCCTTCTTGATTTGCCACCTGAGTTCTTTGCTGGACTCTCAGCTCCAGGAGGGCAGGGTTGGTCTCTGGGTGGCTCATCCTTGCAGCCAGCATCAAGCCCACATCCAGGTGTGCAGGAAGAATGCTTGTCAGTCGACAGGTGGAGGAAACACCGGGGAGTGGGAAGTGGAGCCCCTGAGGAGGCGTTGCCTGGAAGGGTTCTGGGGGCTTCCTGCTTCCTTTTCTGACCCCAGTTGAACCAAATCATTCCAGAGTTGAGTGCAACCTCTCTTGCTTTGCAAAGAAGGAAACCGAATCCCAGAGAGGGGCAGAGTCTTCTTCAAGTTCACGCAGAAGATGTCCCAGAGCTAGGACGAGAGCCCTGCCAATGGTCGTGTTCATGACCTTGTCTTAGTGAAGGGCCAAACGTGAGGACACCTGGGCCCTGACTCTGTCTACAGTGCCCAACAGGCCCTCTGCCTACAGAGGCAGGGTCCGTTTCCTTTCCAGAGTGTGTGGGTGACACTCAACAGGGCTGGCCAAGGGAGGGGAGGGAGGTGCCCAGGGTGCCAAGTTCATGCAACCCCCCCCCCCCCGCTGGCTCTGAGACTAGGCGCCTCTGACGCGTGGTGCCTCAGGTGCTCTCTGGCCTCAGCTGCTTCCCAGCCCTAACCCTCAATCATGCCTGCCCCACATGTCCATGCTGAAACTTGCAGACTAGGAAGAGGCCAGAATACCACCAGCTCAAGAAGATCCATCCATCTTTTCATTCATCTATCCGTCTACTCATCTACTTTCCCACTTGTCCATCTGTCCATCCATCCATCCGTCCATCCTATTATCCATTTGTCCACCATTCACTTGTTCATCCATCCACCAATCTACTTGTGCATCCATCCATCCATCTATCCACCCACCCAATCATTCTATCTATCTATCTATCTATCTATCTATCTATCTATCTATCTATCTATGTATCTATGTATCTATCTACCTATGTATCTATCTATCTATCCATCCACCCACTCTCTTGCCTACTGATCATTTATCTAGCCACACAATTTTACTTGTGGGGATCCAACTTGACCTGTGTACAGCCATCTTGGTTACCACAGGTGACCCTGGTATGCATTCCAAACTCCATGAGATAAAGAAGTCACTGGGTAGTCCAGTTGAGAGTTTCACACCCCTCACACACCTGGTTCTTCTTCATGACACTTGATATAGTGGGCTGGGGGTGTGGCTCAAGCAGTAATGTGCTTGCCTGGCATGTGAGGGGCGCTGGGTTCGATCCTCAGCACCACATAAAATAAAGATGTTGTGTCCACCGAAAACTGAAAAATAAATATGAAAAAATTCTCTCTCTTTAAAAAAAAAGAAAGAAAATAGTTATTGAGAAAGCCCAAGTGCATTCCTATTGGCCAGCTTAGCATACGGACCCCTCTTCTTGCCTTTGGGGATGGGGACCCTCCTGCTTTGCTGCCACCAAGACACCCTTCTGTCTATAAGTCCTTAATAGCTTGCACTCTGTGATCCTGGATTTGTCTTGGTCTCTCGACACCTTTCTCTTCTGGTGGCTGGCTCTTGTAGGCAGGGTTTTCCTGAGACATTTCTCTGCTTGTGTATGTTTATATGCATCCCTTCTTACCTGACACCCCCTCACCCCAGGGCCCTGGCACATGCTGCCTGCTTCCTAGACTCTTCCCTCCACTCTCGAGTGTCTGTTTCTCTTTACCCTTCAGTTTCTCTTTGGGGGGTGCATTTCCTGGACGTGCTATCATCCATCCCAAACGGCACCCTGGCTTTTTTATTCTGGGGGGGGAGTCTTCTCTCCCTTATTATGAACAGCACTAGTAGGACAGCAAAACTTAAGTGCTCTCCTGTCACCCAGTCAAGAGGTAGCATGCAGCTCAAGCCAGGCAGACTGGACTGTCCCCTTCCCAGATTTCAGTCTTGAGCAGCGGGAGGAAGGGAGGGGAGGACTCCTGTGTGGAAGGCATTTTTCTGGCAGCTTCTCCAGGGGTGGTCCATGCTGCCCGATGCCTGGAGGACCCACTCCTGACCTCTCAAACCCAGCTGCACCGCTGTCTGGCTTTCCCTCTGCTCCTGCAGCCATCCCCTTTGCCATGGGGGGCTCAGAGGTAGTTGTTCTTGCAAAGGACCCTGAGATGGACCTTTTCCATCAGGGCGTGCTGAAGACCCCCTCTCCAAGCCCGTCCTCGCTCACTCGTGGCCTCTCGGCTTCCTCCACGGCAACCCGCTCCACCTGTGTGACTCGTGCGAGGGCCGCCTCTTGCTTGGTTTCCATTAGTTCCTTGTTTGTGGATCCCCGTGGGTCCCCGCCGAGCTCCTGAGACAGGGCCCGAGTCTTCTTGAGCACCACTCTCTCAGTGCTGAGCACAGGGCTTGGCACACAGTAGGTGCTCAGCTCATACCTGTGAGGATGGCATTTTGGAGTTGCCGTCAAGGATGGGCATGCTCCTGAGGTCTTCCCCTCGGTTATGGAGACAGGGCCAGGGGCTTGGCCCCGCGGGCCTCGGCCCTCTCCCTCTCTCCCACTTTCTCACTTATTCCTGTAGTTTTTAAGTGACTCGAGATTTACTTAAAATTTTTTTTCGAGGTGCTGGGGATGGAGCAGGGCCAGCCCATGCTAAGCAAGTATCCTACTACTGCCACAGCCCGGCGCTGAGTGACTGTAGACTTCAAGTGGCTTCAGAGGATGAGCCCTGGGAGCCTGGGGCTGGCGGTGTGAGCTGTGGAGTTCTGCAGACGCGGGTCCCGGCGCTCTCTGTGCTTCCTTCCCGACGGCAGGGCTCAGAGCTTCAGGGTTCTCTTCCTTTGAACGGGAATGTGGCGATCCTGTCACCCAGGGGCTGCCGTGAGGTTGACTGGGGAAGGGGCACAGCATGGCGTTTGGCATATGGAGAAGATTCAGTCAATATTTATTGAATATAAATGAACCCACGGATGGAGTTTGGAAAAGTGTCTGTACTTGGAAGAAAACATTCCCCCTTAGAATTCTGAGGAGCCGCGGAGCATTCCAAACACACATGGCTGTCACCATCCCACTGTCACTCCTTGATCCCTTCCTCCTCTCCCCCCACCATCTGCCCATCTGTGCCCACCTGGATCGTCACCGGGGCTATTTTTACATCTGACATCGTGGAAAGGTAGCAGATTAACAATCCCAGAGACCCACAGCACTTCTATTAATATTAAACAGGGCATTAATTTTACCAGTAACTGAAACATTAAACATGTATATCCATTAGCGGTCATTATTTTAATCTTCACGAGCTGTCCAGCGTCTTCCAGGAATAGGTCTGATCCAGTCTTCTCCACCCCTTTCCCTAAACTCACTGGTGAATCAGGAATCGCAGTTTTTATTTCCCCAGGGGGAAGTAGATAATTATAAACTCATCACTGTTAAGGAAGAGGGTCTGAGAAATAATTGCCACATTCAATTCCCTGGTTCGTTCTTATGAGCCCCTCCAGACGGAACCTGTAACCTAAGGCCCATGACAAGGGTGGCCTTCCTAAGACCCCTGTCACAGGGGCTCCTTACTGATGAGCCGGCTCCCAGTGGAAGACCTCAGCTCTAATTGCTAGACTGTTAGATCTTAATTGCTAATGACACTTGAGCAGACGTAACTTTGCACCTTTGGGATGACATAGGAAGGGCTAGGATTAGCTCGGGATGAGGGGACCCTTGCTCTGAAGTGATAGGCAGGTTATTAGGGAGCATCACAACACACCAACAACTGCTAACAAAGTACAGGCCAGGCTGGTGGCCCTTCCCAGTGGCTCCTCACCAGGAAGCTGAAGAAACCCCAAAGGCTGGACGGGGGCGGGGGCAAGTGTAGTCCAGTGGTTCAGAGCATGGGCCTTGGTCATATGCTTTTAGGTCACAGTCCAGGAGGGGAGAGCCCAGGCTGAACTGGTGACGTTCCTGAGTTGGGGAGATGGAGCTGGGAGTCTGGGGAGATGGAGGAAGCTCAGCTCAACTGTGCAGGGCAGAGGACCCAGAGTCTTAGAGGGGAGAGAAGCGTACAGCAGAAAAGCTCCAGTACCTTCAACTGAATGCTAACAAATGCTTGTGGACGGGTACACGGCCCGAGCCGGGGAAAGAACAGGTGGGTCAGGCTGAAGCCTTCCACAGAACCAGGGGTATTTGGTGTTCCCACAGCAACAGTGGAAAAATCACATACAGGCTGAGCACCCCCAATCTCCCCAAATCTGAAACCTAAAATGCTCTGAAATTTGAAGCGTTTTGAGCACTGACATGATGCTACAGGTAGAAAATTCCACAGCACACTAGGAAACTTTGTTCTATGTACAAAATTGTTTTTAAAAATCATATACAACTAGGTTCAGCCTATGTGTACAGAGAGCCTATGAAACAAAAATGAGCCTTGTGTTTAGAGTTGGCGCCTATCCTCAAGATATCTCATTATGTATATGCAAATATTCCAAATGGATAAGAATCCAAAATTCAAAATGCCTGGTCCCAAGCGTTTCAGATAAGAGATATTCAACGTATACTTCCCACAACACAGACAATAATTGCCTGGAGTGTGAATGGTTAACCTTAGGTTCAGATCCTCCCAGTTTCACTTAAAAGAAGGCCTTCCAAGGACCACATATTTCCCCACAATTTAACTGCTTCCTAGAACAAAGCTCCATAATATTTATGAGAACCCCAAATATCCATCATACAATAAGGTATAATTCACATGGTCTGTCCTTCAACCCCTAATTACCAGGTATACATGGAAACAGGAAACCACAAACAATCATGAGAAGAAACGTTAATCAATAGATACAGAAGCAGAAATGACTCATGTGACAGAATTGTTAGGCAAGGACGCTAAAGGAGTTATAACAGTATCTTTCCACTTCCAGGGGACGAAGGGAAGTTCACGTATGTTAAGCAGAAATGTGTAAAACCCAGCTTGAACTGCAAGAGATAAAATATACAACCTCCAAGACGAAAAGTATGCTGGATAGGATTTATAGCAGATCAGACATGCAGAAGAAAATATGAGGAACTCTAAAGACAAAGAAATAGAAATCATAAAAAATAGAAAGGGAGAAATAAAGATTGAAAGCCAAATTAACCTGGAAGTCAGATTTGATAAGAGTAGCATATATGTAGTTGGAATTCTTGGAGGAGGTGAAAGGGATTAGAAGAAAAAAAAATGAAACTATGGTTGAAAAATTAAAATTCTAGTGAAAACTGTAAACCCACTGATCCAAGAATCCCAATGAACCCCCAACACAAGAAATACAAGGCCAACGGCATATGGCTCATCATAATCAAATTGCTCAAAACCGATGATCAAGATAAAGATCTTAAAAGTGTCCGTTGGAAAATGAGATACATTATACAGAGAGGGACAAACAGGAAAGACGGTGGATTTCTGGTTAGGAGCACCACCGTGGACAGAACAGTGGGATAACAGCAGCTGAACAGTATTGAAGGACACAGCCACTGTCAAGTGGGAGTTCTATACCCAGCAAAAATACCCTTAAGAAGTGCAGCAAAGACATTCAGGTGTTCGCAAGCTTGAATCATCTGTTACCGGTAGGCCCTTACTTTAAGGAAGTCCTTAAAGCAGAAAGAAAGTGGTACCACATGGAAATCTGGATCTGTAACTGCGTGGGTAAAAATGAAACATTAAAACAAACTTTTAAAGGTAACTGTTTAAAGCAAAATAACAATGTAGCATGGAGCTTGTGGTGTGTGTAGAAGCAAAAAGATAGGAAAACCATGACCAGAGACCACTAGTAGGGAATCCAAAGGCGCCGTCTGAAGGCCCTTGTACCGTGTGTGAAGTGGTATGATTCTACTCTGGGTTGCCTGTATTAAGTTATAGATGTGTACTGGAAACCAACAAGTAACTACTAAAATTCAAGCTGAACCAACAAAGGTAGTCTACAAAGCAAACCAAGATGACAAAATGGAGTAAAAACATCCAACCGATCCAAAAGAAGACCCAAACAGAGAGGCACAGGAACAAACAACAGATGTCACAAACAGAAAGCAAACAGCAAGAAGGTGAATTCACACCTGACTCCGACATGCTGTTCGTTGCCTGTGATTACTTAACAGCTCTGTGCCTCGGATGCCAGCCGCAGCGCCTATCGCACAGGCTGCCATCGGGGCTTGTCACCTGTGACGTGGAGAGCCAGGTGTTTGCATATCGGCAGTCACCCTGAGGAGTAGCTGTTCTTGCTGTTACTAGAGACCTGTGGGACTGTGGCAGTCACTGCGAGAGTGCCCTTCTCGGTCCCGGCTCCCCTCCTCCATTGATCCCCTCTGTACTTCACACCCAGATCACCTGGGCTGGAGAAGATTTTCAGCCTGTCCATCTACAAATGCTCAAAGCCCTTGACCTAAAGAGTCTGCAGCTGTATTCTTGCACACTGACTTGCTGCCCAGGGGTCCAGGAGGGCTGCTGTCTGTCCTGAGAGAGGTCTGTGGCTGTAGATGCCAAGGACATGCCCTCTCTGCCCTCTCCTGTTCGCTGACCTGAGTTTGTCTTGCTGCTCTGCACCTCTGGGAAGACTTTACAGGGACAACTGTGACTTTCTGTAGGAAGAGGAGAGGCTACCATTTTGGGGGCCAGCTGCCAAGGACTCCAAGATTGCTGCATGTGCAGACTTGACCACGTTCCCACTTCCCAACACCTGCCCCTCTCGGTTGGCCTCGGCAGCTCGGGTTTGCCCAGCAGCCACTGCAGTGCCTACCTTGGGGGACGGTGGCTTGTTTTATACCCCAACCAATAGCACAGTGTGCCCTTGTGCAAAGTAGGTGTTCAGTGCACGTCTGTTGGAGCAATTTCACGGTAGCCGAGCTGTGGGCAGCTCAATCAATAGGTGAGTTGCTCGGGCCGTGTGGGTGCTCGGGGCTGTCTTAGTGCCTCTGGGCTGCTAACAGGTAATATAGATGGGATGGCTGTTGCTTTGTGAGAAAATCAGGGGTTTCCTCCAGTTTCTAGACCCTACTCCCCTGAGGGAGGCCTTGTGTTCCCCCATGAGGACACTGGCCACCAGGGACAGGGGACAGAATTCCTCCTCTTTGAAGAGGCTGCCCCACTATGGCTCTGTAGGTTTTCGGGTGAGCAGGCATGAGGTTAACATGGAGTCACTCCTGAGTCCCAAAGCACTCGCCATTTCTCTCTGAAATGCCCCATCCCTCAGTCTATACCAAGTGGGACGCACGCTGTCAATTCCGTGGACTCAGGGTCCTGCTGAGTGTTTAATCCTTATTTAAAGCTGATGTTCATTTTATTTTGGAGTTTAAATTAATCAGCCTCAGGACACAAAGTGAGATACTGCAGGGATTTTACTCCCTGGAATGATTCGTTTCACTTTGAGTCTTTCTGACTCCGGCAGAGGGGGCATGTGTCCGTATCTTCCTCTGCAGAGCTGCCCAGGGGCTGGACAGGCGAGTGGACACGCTTCTTCCTCACGGTCCTTCCAGCTGGGGCACGGCCTGCTATGACACAGGCAAGTCAAATCCACGCTCTCCATCACGACAGAAATAAATCCTGCAAAAGGAAATGGAGATAACTCACAAACAGGAAAAAAAGGAGAAAGGCCCTGGCTGGGACCCTCCCCGCTAAAGATGAGCACTGCTGCCGCCTGGACACACGTGCTTTCACGCCACATCAGTGTTATAAGAACTTTGTGTGATTTTACAGCCACGGAGGGCAGGGCAGAGAGTAAGGACAGCAGACTTCTGTGTACCCTCCTGCGAAAATCAACACGTGGCGGATTTCTGACGCGTGTGCTTTGGAGTTCATTTTTAAGGGGCTGTAGCCTTGCAGGTGTGGTTGGTGCTGTTCTCTGCTGTATCCAGTCCTCTTGCCTCCCCACCCCCCGGTCCCCCGCCGTGTCTCTGAAGTGCAGTGGCATCTTCTTGCCTGTGTTGTCACTGCGTGTGCATGGCCGAGAGGCCCTCCTATTCTTTCTGTTGTTTCGGAATTGCAGACCAAGTGCATGCGTGTTCTTCTGTCACTTATATTTTCCCCCTGATTGCCAGGCGAGTCTAGAATTCTGCAAGAGTGATCAGCAGGGGTGCCACCAGGGGCAGGGATGTCTGTCGGTGCGGGGTGCCTGCGGGGTGAGGCTTGTTCGCCCCTGCAGCCTCTGATGGTGGGCAGCCCCGTCTGCATCGACAGCAGCCTGGCCTCCCCTTTGCTCCTCCCCATCCATGTTCATAGCAGAACTTCTGATATTCTGCCACTGGACGGGTGATGAATAGCATGTCACTGTCGTCTTCATTCACAGCACCTGGATTGCTGTGCAGCTGCACGCATGAGTCACACAGGGTCCTGCAAAAGGACTGGCAGCTCCGTGTGGACCCTCTGGATGCAGGTGGCTGTGTGCGAGTTATCTGGGGGAGACCAGGGGGGCTCTAGGCTCCTTCACAGGCGTCTTCGGATCCTATGGGCCCCTCGGAGCTTTGGTTTCCAAGCTGAGGTGCCACAGGAAGTTGGCTGTGAGGTTGCAGAGGGACCGTGTCTGGGCCCATGGTTCCCACACCACCAGGGTCCAGAGAGAGCCCCCAGCAGCCTCACCGTCTCCCCAGCGCCAGCTGAGCTGCTCAACATCACGCTCACTTTAAGGAGAACTCAGAGAGCACCTCGTGTAGGGCTGGCACATATACAAAAGGTGCTTGGAGTCTGGGGGCTGCGGGCTGGAAACCGACGCAGGAAATACTTGCCCAGAGGGACGAAGAGGGGCTGGGAGAGAGGGAAGGAACCAAATGGGGTGCTTCAGAAACAACCTGCACCTCTGCCGAACTGTTCGGCTTGTTGGTGAACTGGCTGTCCCTCCCTCCCTCCCCTCCTTCCCTCCTCCCCTCCCTCCTTCTTCCTCCACCCCACCCCGAGATGGAGTCCCACTCTGTTGCCCAGGCTGAACTCCTGAGGTCCTCCTGCCGCAGCCTCCTGAGGACGGCATGCCGACTGCCCACTCCTGTCTCTGCCCTCTTAATTCAGGCCTGGCCAGGGAATTATTTTTGACAACAGCCTTTGAGCAGAAGAAGGGCTGTGTCTCCCTTCCCGGCAGGAGATTAAAGAAACAGCACTCGGCTCATTGTGTTTTCTTTGCTCAGTCTCAGAATTGTGGAAACATCTTTGAGGATGAGGATCCATCTGTTGGAGCCCCCAAATGGCTATGATGTGCAGGAGACCCTGTTGACCTGTGATGGACATGAAACCCAAGTGAGAAGTCAACTTTGTTGTTTAAGACACTGGCATTCCTGGGGCTGCTTATTACAGCAGTGTAACAGGGTTCATACTGCCTGACACACGATCTCATTCAATCCTTGACACAGTCCTCTAAGATACATGGCTTTATTAAGTGAATAAAATGCGGCTCAGAGAGGTAAGCAAGACCACCATGCTCACACAGCGAGGGGTGATGTTGGGATTTGAACACGTCTAACTTCAAAGACTGGAGTGAGGATTAAAATAAATCCCCTTGTTGTTTGCTAGCTTTTCTGGAACTGATGACTCATTGCAAGGCTGTGCAAGTCTTTCTGGTCCAGAGATGGGGAGAGGATTAAAGCTCCACATGCCATGTTATTTCTTCTCTAAAAATAATCAGGCGTTTCAGATATGAATGAACAAGAAGGTACTTGAAGAGCAAAACGGGCGCATCATTTAATCTGGGATTAGCACCAGCGACACTCCACTATCCTATTCTTCTGAACGACTCTTGGGGAGCAGGGTTCAGTGAGCTGGATGCCTGGGGACGGGACTCGGGGGCTTGGGTGATGTTTGCTCTGTCACTGCACTGATATCCCTTCCAAAAATACCTGCCGAGTGTCCCATGTGCAGCACACGTGGGAGCCGGGACGCACAGACTCCTTCCTCCCAGCGCCCCCTCTCCCTGTTGGAGGGGAGATTTCACAGCCAGACCCCCTGTGCCTGCACATAGTAGGTGTTCATCAGATACTCTGGGAAGAAAGGAGGGGAGCACAGGTCACAAGCACCTGCCCTGCCCCATGTGTGAGCACAGGTGTGTGCTGGGTCAGGCGAGTGTGCACACACTGCACACACATGCATGTGCGTGTCAGCATGTGTTCCAGCCACACGCACATCAGACACAGGCACACACCAGTTCATGGGGTGTGGGTGGGAAGGAAGTCCCCTGGGACTAATTTTTTCTCTGGAGTCACTTCCTGTCTGTCCTCTCTACCACCAGGTGGGAAAGGCCACTTTGCACAATCCTAGGCTTTATTGGAACTTTCATTCATATTTTATGGGCCAGGGTTCATTTTCCTGGGTGGTTTTAATTTAGCTGTCAAAAGCCAGGCTCTGGGGCCAGAGCAGAGCTCTGAGTGTCCTGCGCTTGGCTGACCCCAGCGGGCTCTGCGTTGCAGCTGAGTGCTGCTCACCAGCTCAGCTGAGCGCTTGGCACCCCTGACTGCTTCAAGCTCTGGGTGGAAGGGGGTGGGCTGGGCCATGAGCTGCTTGCCATAGAGGGACCCAGTGGCCTTCCCTTTCCACCACGACATCACCCTTCCCAGCACAGAGGCCACTCACCTTCCTGCCCAGGGAAACGGGTGCTCGCTCCTGACGGCAGGGCCGGGGAAGGCGGATCAGAGGAGGCGGGAGGAGGCAGGAGTGAGCTCCCTCTGCTCCTCTGGACAGGGCGATGCTCCTGGCTTCCTACCGCCCCCGGGGTGTGGGGCTGGGGGTGAGGCAGTCAGAGGGCTGTGCACCTGCCACGCCCTGGCCGGGGACCTGGGCCAGGTTCCTAACCTGAGTGTGCCCTCGGCTCTTCTGTAAAGCAGTCACGGTGTCCAGGTAGCAGGTGGCAGGATTGTGTGCTCTGAGACAGTGGCCTTTGGTTGGTGCCTGGTGCTTGGGGACAGCTATATGAACATCACTGGCTGCCGCCATGGACAGCAGCACTGCCGTGCTGGGGTCCTTGGAGCCTAGGTGTCCTCCGGCAGGTCCCCTGCTTGTCCCTCTGCACCTGTCACAGGCCAGGGGTGCCCCTCACTCCAATCTGATTCGGACTGGGGACAAAGGATGGATTTCCCCCAAACTTTGCCTCACCCTCTGCACATCTCCACTTCTGGGTGGCCAGGGGAGGTGCCCCCCTGTTTCTCTCTGTGCAGGCCCAGGGCTGGGCATTTCATTTGTGATGCTGCTGCCTGAGTTCCTTTCTGCTCTGGCTCCTCACAGGGGAACAGGAGCCACGGTTCAGGGGAGAAACAGGCCAAAGAAACCTGCCAGGAAGGAGGCCCCTCCCCGGCCCCTCCCTGGACCCCTCCCCCGGCAGATCCCGAGCTGCCCAGGCCTCCTCTCTGCAGGTCAGGACCTGCTGTTGGGCTGGCCCAGGTGGACCTGAGGGGAGCTGGGCATGCTGTGGCCAGGTGCCACTGTCATTCACTGGCTTGATGTCACCTGCTCAGGTGGAGGAAATGGCTCTCCACTGGGAGCTGCTGGGGCTGCCACGTGGGTGGCAGGAGGCAGGCCTTGCCGAGGGCCACCAGGGAGGAGTTTTGAAGTCCCCCAGTCAGCTGCAGAGGGCGGAGGGCTCCTGGTATGTGACAAGAGGCCCAGCTCTGTACGCCGAGCCCTCGGGTCTGGAGAGCTTGGGCTGGAGGACATGACCCGGGGGGGGGGGTATCACCTGGAGTCAGGGAGGAGCCCCGAAGGCCGGCCAGGCGGTGGAGACATCCCTGGACACTTTGTCCCGCCAGCAGCCCGGGTGCCAGGAGCACTAGGTGAGAGGCCCGGGCTTGGGAGGCAGGCAGCCCTGGGCCTGGCCTGGGGTCAGTGATCTGCTCTGGACCTCCCAGCCTTGCTGGATTCCCGTTTTGGGAAGCGATTGGATGGCCTTCCTCTGGGGCGGTGCCGACAGTGCCCAGCGCAGGATGGACACGGGTGCTCGGGAGGGGAAGCTGAGGCCTGCACCTGAGTCCGAACTCCTCAAACCAAGCCCCTGACTCCCGCAGGGACAGAACTGGCCGTGGCAGATGACAGCAGGCAGCCAGGGACTCAAGGGCCCTATGACAGGGTCAGAGATTCAGAGCTGCAGGCAGGCGCTGGGAGGACTCTGGGCGGCTGGAGCAGGGCCAGCAGTCAGGGCCTCAGGACTCCATCCCAGGTGAGGCAGAGGCCAAGCCCCAAGCTACTGCCCATTATGGGTGTCCCCCAAGTCCACAAGTTGAAGTCTTAACCTGATGAGCCTCCAAGTGTGGCCTTAAAGGTCCTTGCAGATGTAATTAGTTAAGCTCAAATGAGGTCACACTGTAGTAGGGTGGTTGGTGGCTGATTGGGGTGGGGACAGGGAGAAGGCCATGAGACAGCAGAGGCAGAAGCAGGTGATGCCTCTACAGGCCGCGCCTTGCTGGGGACAGCCAGCCTGCAGATGCAGAGGCCTGGAGGGCATTCGCCCCCATGGCCTCGGGAAGAACCTACCCCCACCCTTGACCCTGGACTTCTGGCCTCTGGGGTGGTGAGACACTAAGTCCTTGCTCAGTTCATGGTGGTTTGTCATGGACACATGAACTGCACCAGAGCTCCTGAGACTCCTCTGGGCAGGGTAAGGAGGGTGGCCTGGAGGGGCCATGCCTGAAGGCTGGGGAGGCCAAGAGGTGGTCCGTTCAGGTATCACCTTGTTATCGTCACCTTGTGTCACGAGGCTGGGAGTTCCGGGTGTGACCCAGGTGGGAGGTATTCTAGGTGGGCACTTCCCAAGTGGAAGGTGTCTAGGGGGCTTGTCTTGGGTGGACCTGTCTTGGGTGGGTGTGTCGCAGGCTGGACCCCCTGGAGTACGATCCCAGAGAGAAACAGAGGGCACCACAGGCTCTAGCTGTACCTTGGCCACCACACAGCACGAGCAGTCACCCTGATGCCTCGGCCATGGAAGTTTGGTGGCTACTGCACTGTGACCTAGGGCAAGATGACCAGTGGAAGGCCCAAGGCTCCTCACAACAGGAGATCCCTGGGACTCAGCTGACCTTGATCCTTCCTTCTGCTACAGGCCAGCTTAGGCCTCTGCCTCCCCAGGGCCAGGGCTGGCCGCAGAGCCTCAATGAAGGGTCACTGGGGACAGAATCAAGACTCAGGCAGCTCGAGGAAGAAGCCGCGGCTGTTCCTGTCCAAGGTAATTATCCCCGCCGTCTGAGGCCGACTTTTAATAGCAGCGTTATTTATGAATGTGTTAATCAATGCTATCTCCTCGGTAATAGCCTGGCTGCAGGGACCTGTGTGTACCTCCTAATAAGCAGCTCTGCAGGCCCTCCGGCCCCCAGTCACTGCCATCCTCCCTGTCCTCATACGTTTAGCCACTGCCAGCTCCACAGGCCCTGGAACTGGGCGGATCCGGTCAGCCGGAAGTCCAGAGGTGGGCAGGGCTTCCCCAGCAGGGACAAGGAAGGACAGTAGGAGCCGCTGCCCTTGCAGGAGGTCTGCGTGGGCCAGCGCTGGCCTAAGTTTGAGCTTACTTGGTTTATTCTGAGCCACAAGAGGTCACAGTCCTGTGACCTTGTGAATCTTGACTCTTGTCCTCCGTTCCCTGAGGAAGATGGTGTTCTACTCTAGGGACCCGCGGGATGGGGGGCTTAGTCGATGTGTGTGCAGCTCTGAGGATGGTGTCTTGCCTGAGTGCTTGGGTCCCTCGCTCCAGGTGGGTCGAGCAAGGCACAGAGGAGTTTAGGACTGGCCTCAGGTCACCTGGCCAAGCGAGCTCAGAGCCCAGCCACGGGGCCTGGGGACACTCAGCAGCAGCTTCACAGAAGGAAGCAGCCATTGGTGTGTGTCCAGCAGCCTCTGGTCCCCCAGCCCTGCCTATTCCCTGTCTGCATCCCCATGTGGCTTGGTCCCCCGTGTCACTCTGTCTGCTGAACTGCCTTGTCCGCTTCAACACCCCTGGGGAGGCCTTGGGAAGGACGGGGGCTTCCGTCTCCTGAAGAGACAGCCCTCAGCTCTTACCCACAGGTTGGATGAGATCGAGGGCCAGCGCCGTCCACCCCATCCAAGGGTGAAGACGGAGCATCCCGTTTCCCAGCCTCGCAGGGTCCTGAACTCACGTCCTCTCGGGAACCAGAAGGTCACACCCACGAGGGCATCGAACCTCTGTGATAGAGCAGGTGGCTGTGGAAAAGCAGGTGGTGTGGCCGCGTGCCAGTCCTGGACCCTGCTTGAGTCCCTGGCGGGTCGGGAGCAGGGGCCCAATGCCCCAGGGATGTCAGGAAGACCACAAGCCACAAGTCCTGGGACTCAGTAACCTGGACCCGCATTAAATAAATAAAAGGTTCCCACAAAAATCAATTAGAAAAAAAGTCCAGTAGGGCTAATAGAAAGGGACCGTTCACAGAAAGGGACTCTGAATGGCTCCTAATGTGTGGAAATATGACCAACCTCAGTCGGGACAAGAGAGGAGCAAACCAAGCCGGAACACGTTCCCCCGCCATGCACCCGGGTGCAGCCTGGTGACCTGCATTCGCCATGTAGGGGGGTGGGCTTGAGATATGGCGGGGTGCGGCCCTGGCCACAATCTTCTATGGAGAAACACTGAGGTGGTTTCCAGGGTTTTGTTATTGAACTGTGGTGTCAAAAATAGCCTTATTCATGCGGGATTCGTAGGCGACTCCAGAAGCCAGGAGTGTCCCTGTAGGATAAATCTCTGGAGGTGAGCTTGCTGAATCAGAGACTGTGTCCATTTATAATGTTGGAATTGTCCCATCACATTCCGTGAGCTTGTGCCAACAGATAACAGCACTGGGTGTGGGAAGTCCCCCCCAACATCCCACCTCACAGGCACATGTCGCCGGGCTGCACCTGCCAGCCTGGCGGGTGAACCTGTTACAGCTTGGTTTGCTCCTCTCTTGTCGCGAGTGAGGTTGGTCATATTTCCACACATTTAAGAGCCACTCGAATGCCCCTTCTGTAAACGGTCTTTTTCTGCTAGCCTGTTGGACTTTTTTCTGAATTGATTTTTGTAGGAACCTTTTATTTAATAGAGGAATTAAGTCCAGGTGTAGGACAGGACTGTGATATTCCTGTGGTTCATTCTTAGGGACCAAACAAAACTGCTCTGGTGGCTTTGGCCCAGTAGGAAGGTCTCCTCTTTACGTGGCTGCTTAAAAGCTGTCCTTTGTGGCTCTTTTTGGAACAAGGTACGAGGGAAGGAGCTTCTGCTTGCTGGTTTTTCTTCCTCATGGCCCCTGGTTGCACTTCCACATCAGACGTCTGACAGCGCTATTTCCTCCTGCAGTCACCTCCCCTAGCCCCTGGCCCTCCAGGCACACACAGCCCCTGCACGGCCACAGCTCTGTCCCCAGCTCACGCTGCTGCTGGACAGGGAGGTGGCCCTGGCTCCCAGCAGGATCTCCTGTCCTTCCGTCTGGAAGTGTGGGCCTGGGGTGCAGGGCTGGGGCTGGGGGGGCCAGCAGGGCAGAGGTCACTGGGAAAGCCAGGCTCGCAGAACCTTCTTTTCCCTCGTGCAACTGATACTCGGCTACTGTGGGATCCATGTCTGGGAGGCTCGGTCTGGTGGCTTCCATCTCTTCTCTTCTTCCTGGGAGTGCAAGCTCTCTCTCTCTCTCTCTCTCTCTCTCTCTCTCTCTCTCTGGCTCTGTGAGTTCTCCGTTCACTGCCCGGGCAACGTCAGTAAACTTTGCCCAAAGGATCAGGGTTGGCTTCCAGCTCCTTGATATTTACCAAGTGGAACGTCCCTAATACCAAACCCAAACACCCAGCAATTAGATTTCAAATCATCCTTTGAGGCAGCGTCAATGTTAGGGAGGGTCCGGAACATTGAAATCCAGAGACCCGTGCCCATCGCCCATGCCCTCCTGCTCCTTGGGTGCTGGTCCTGTCCTGGGCAGTGCTGCCCCTCGGACGTGCGGAGGCGTGCGGAGAAGCCAGGCCCTGCTCCCCCGCTGATGTGCTGGTGCCCCTGGTCCTGATGCCCCGGTCCCCCCTCCTCCTGTATCCTAGCAACGCTTCCTGGCAGCCCCCTCCCCTGTGTGCTCAGGTGGCCTCTCTGGAGCAAGTCCCCGCCGGGGTTTATCATGGAGGGAGGGAGCCCACGTTGTCAGACCCCAGACAGGCTGTGGTGAGCCGTGGGGGTTGGAGGACAAGGGCACATGGCCCCGTGTCCTGTGTCCTGGGTGCACCCCAAGCCCTCCGCCCCAGGGCTCCCAGGAGGGCTGTGTGCATTGCTCGGTGCCCCCTCCCCAGGCCTCCGCCTGTTCTCGTTCACATCTCTGTGGCGCTGGACTTGGAGGGTGCCATGCCCCACCTTCCTCCTAGCCATGCCCCCGTCCTGGCTGTGCTCCTGTCTTTCCCACAGTGCCCGCCCGCCTTCCTGTCCTGGGCAGTGCTGCCCCTCGGACGTGCGGAGGTGTGCGGAGAAGCCAGGCCCTGCTCCCCCGCTGGCAGGGCACCCATGAGCATGGTGCTGCACCCACCACAGGTGGGGGAGAGACTCACAGCCTTCTGCTTTCCCTCCTGGTCCCCCCGGGCTCGGCACACTGGGGAGCCGCAGCCCCCCAGTGTCAACGTCCTGGAGCCGTGGCACAGTCGCCCCTACCTGAGCACAGATGGCCCAGCGTCCCCTGCAGTGGACAGTGGTGGGCGCCAGGACCCTCTGTGAGCTCAGTGGACAGCAGGCAGCGGACTGCGGCTGCGTGGTGCGCCAGGGAGCTGCCCTCTCTCCTCGCCCTCTGCTGGCCTCTGCCCTGCCTCCTCCAGAGAGGACGTCAAGGACAGCAGCGGACAGACCACAGCCAGCCCCTGCAGGGATGTCCCTGATCTTGAAAGACGCTGCGAGCTCTGGCTGTCTTCAGGAGGGCACCAAGTCGTCACAACAGCGTTTCTCCAAGTCACTTTCCAAATACTCCATGTGGCTCTTGGACACGACACTGGAGGGCAAGTGGTGGCCATGTTCTCCACGTCCTCAGGGCCAGCCCAGGATGGCAACGTGAGGAAGCTGCAGGCTCCTGAAGGCATGGCAAGGTGAGGGGCCTAGACCTTGCCGCAGAGTCACCTGAGAGGGCCCCTGTCATCTACCCCCGGCAGAGGTGGTAGGAAAGCACTTCTCTGGTGTTGGCAGCATGAACTGGAGTGGCCTTTTTGGGGGAGGGCCAAACACAGAGATCTACTGCGGTTTCAGGTGTGCACAAGCCCTCCCTGCCAGCAAGGCATCTGGTTGACCTTACGGTCATTGCAATGAGCACAGAAGGCAGCTCAGGGAGGCCCGGCAGCTCCCCAGGGACACGTCCCCAGGAGGGCTGGCTCCGTCCCTTCCTGGGCTCCTTATGATGGAGCTCTATGTAGCCCCGAAGGAAAGAGGCGGGTCCGGGCCTCAGCAGAGCACTAGACACGTGAAACAGATGCCACACGCCACCTCTGTGCTGGAGGTCACTCCTGCACACGTGCAGATGGAGCCTGTCCCTGGAACCACAGATGCCTCCTCTTCACGCATCCCCTGGGCTCGGCTGTGGACCTGCCTCGTGCAGCTGCCTGTTCAGGGGAGACAACATGACCCACCAGCCCACCCACGGTGCTCCTCTGTGACAAGTGGGACCCCAGGACCTCATCACAACAGGAACTGTGCGATGGCTTCAGCTTGAGGGTCACTCCTGACGGTTCTCAAGGGCCAAGAAAACACAGCATCCACTCTGTGGTTTGTGATGTGCAAACTGGATTTATTTCCTTACATGAATTTAGAAGGCGTTCCACGTGGAGTGTGGGGCCCTGTCCCCCCTCCCCGAGGATCTGATAGTCCCACGTAAGCATGAAGGGAACAGGGACTTTCCTGTGCCCCTAATTTGTCTGCAGGCCCAGACAGAGCTGCTCACACCCAGTAGGCCCTCAGAGGAAGTCCCCTTCTTCTGCACCCAGGTGGAGGGTCAGTGCCATCTCTGTTCCTGACACCTTGCCCTGGCCAGTCTAGTACTCTGAACCCAGGAGACACAAGCAAGTTCCGGGGTGAGAATGAGGCTTCTCTCCGTGGTCAGAGAAGGTGCAGTCAAATTAAGCACGGCCTGGGCCTGCCCATGTACTTAATAAGGTCTGCGCGTGGCAGAACAGCCGATGCCCTCTTTGACTTGAGATATTGAAATGAGCCTTGAGAAACCACGTTTCACGTTGGGAACCTTTGAGCTGTTTGCTCCATTAATCTTGTTACGGTGGTGACCTGGGAGGCCCCCCTGGGTGGCCGTGGGACCTCCTGCGCAGCGGCCACCCTGCTCTGCGTTCTGGTGAGATGAGTCCAGGGCCCCTCCGTGCTCTGGTGGCCTCTGCCTCCACAGCCTTCCTGGGTCCCCTCACCCATGTGGGTGTAAAGGAGGCTTTGGGGGCATTTCTCTTGTCATTTCCCATAGTTAGGTGACATTCAGAGGACCTTGGGTGGCTGTGAAAACACGCTTTTAAATAACCCTACAAGCTTCACCCTGGACATTGGCCCAGGACAAAGAAAGGTCCATATCTTAGTTGGCCCCAAGACCCAGGAGGTGTGTGTGTGGGGGGGATTTTGTCTTCTGATTGGATAGAACAGCTGTCACTCCTCTTGTCCTGGGCTGAGCTCTGGTCCCAGTGTGTCTCGGTGACACAGCTCTCCCTGGAGCCCTAGTGACAAAGGACAGCACTGGCTTCAGAAGCCTGCTTCCCTATGGGTCAAGCCCCAGCCTAAGTGGTCAGTGTCTCCCAAGGCAGTGTGGACTGGGGCCTTCGGCACACAGGCCCATGTCATGGTAGGTCCCCTGAGAGACAGGGGAGGGGGTCTCTCACCGTGTTTGATTTCTTTAAAAGCTGAAGGACTTTGCTGAGCTTAATTTTCAGTGAATTATAAGAAACCCCCAAAGGCTTTTCCCCCCCACCCAGTTGTCCCACGGAGGGAGGCGCCATCTCTGTCACACGCCCCTCGCCCCTCGCGGAGTCCGTCCCGCTCACTTAACTAGGCCCCTGGACCAGACCTGCTGTCCTTCTGCAGCTCAGCTGCCCCTCTCCCTTGTGGGGGGATCTCAGATCACGTGGGTGTTTGTGAGCTTGTCCCTGTCCCCTGCGTGGTCTGCAGTGACTGCCACCTTGTCCACTTTGTCCTGGTGCCCCAGGACCTGGCACGTGGCACCTGGGTACGAGGCAGGAGACTCTGCACCCTTCCCCTGCTTCTGTCCCCAATGCCCCAAAGAGTCCCTGGCAGGTGCCAACGCGGGCTGACTGGGTGCACACTCAGATGTGTTCCCTGGAGCTGTGGGGACAAGTGACCCTGAACGAGGTGGATAAATAACAGAGAGGTGTCGTCGTGGTCCCCAGGGCCCTGCTTCTCCCCTCGGCTCTGCGGGGGAGGCAGCCCGGCCTCTCCAGCCTTCCAGCCTCCGGAGGCTGCTGGGTCCTGCGTGTCCTGGGCTCGTAGCGGCCTCAGTCCCAGCCCTGCCTCATCTCTATGGGCCTTCTCTCTGCGTCTCCGTGGCTGGGTCCACACTTCCCTCTTCTCCAAGATGCCAGTCACCGATCAGGGCCACCTCAGCCTCCTCTTACCTGGTCACGTCTGCTGACTCCTTCCCAGTGAGGCCTCGTTCACAGGTACCAGGAGTTAGGACCTCGACGTAAGTTTTGGGGGGACTCGGGGGAACCCCTGGCACTGCTGGATGAAGGACAGAGGCCAGGCTCAGCGGCAGCCGTGAGCAGCCTACGCTGAGCAACAGGCACCGTCCGCGGCGCTCTGTCCCTGCTGTGGTTGGACACGAGGTGACAGCCGGGCCAGGCTCTGCCGCATGGGGCCCCGGCTCAGCCCCGCCACCGCCCTGCGAGGGAGCACACCGCTCCGCCTCCTCCTCCAACGTCCAGCGAGCGCTTCCTCCTGGCCCTGCCCGGACAGGACCCCGCGGTGACATCTTTCCCAGGGCTGAGAGTCCACGGGAAACAGTTTCCGTGGATTTCCTCTTCCTGCCCTTCTTTCTCAGTCGCTTCAACGGCACGGGCCGCCTCATAAATTTCGTAATCCTCAAATTACATTTCTGTCATCTGCCCATTCGCTTTATTACCTGCTGATAAAGAAAAGGTCAAAGTCAGTAATCCCAGATTTCACAAGCACTGAATCACCCCGATAAATAGGAACCCTTTCTCTGAAAAGGCAAAATGATAACATTAAAATGTTAAAAAAAATTGTCATCAGAATATTTTTAAGAGGATGGTAACCTTTCGATCGGACCTGCTCTTTGCTGAACAAGTCAAACGGCACAATTATGTCTTCCCTGAACTTTCGCGGCTTTGAGTCTCAATGGGTGAGATTTGGCTTAACGTAAAGAACAGCTTCATAATGCCCGTGCCCCCCACAGTGCGTGTGGCGACCTAAGGCAGTGAGTGTCTTCCTCAGAGACGGGAGGTCCTCGATCACAGGGACCAAGTTCCTGGGAGTTTTCAGGGGCAGAGGCATAGCTTTGGGTCCACTGATCAGCCGCGAGGGCTATTTCAGCCCCAAGGTTTCGTGAACATTCACCAACCCTTCCATTCACCAGCCGGAGTTTCTGCAGAACATTCTGTAGGTCCAGCTTGGGCTACATGATGGGGTCTCAGCCCTCAGGAGCCTTCTGGAACCAGGCGCACCACGGGGACAGAGGGCTGTGGGCTGCAGGTCAGGACTGCCCCTGGCCCCTCTAGGGTGGAGCTCCGGGTAACTCTCACAGGGGTCTTGGCGGCCTGGTCTGGCTCTGTCCGCTGTAATTCTGTAGGTGGGCTTAGAGAGGCCACCCTGGACCTGGCCATCAGGACAGATCTGCCCATAGCCACGAGGGACAGGAGGCTCCAAGGGCCCCTCCCCTGCGCTCACGGAGGGAGCCCCGCTGCGCTGCCCACCCCACCACTCTGCCCTTCAGAGCCAAGCTCTGGCCCGGCAGCTCCGAGCTGTGCAGGTGTCCCGTGGGCAGGCTACGGTGCTCCCAGAGCCACGTGAGGCCCAGGAGAGGCCTGTGGTCCTTGTTCCCTTTGGAAGCTGACATCGGAAAGGACAGCTGGGGGGAGACCTTGGGAGCTGCTGTTGCCATGGCCACCGAGGGCCCTGGGGACCTAGAACCATCCTCCGATCCACGAGCCGCAGAGAAGCTGACCCCCCTCTCTGGAGCCTGCTGAGGTGGGCAGGAGCTGGGGCCCCTGGTGGGGCCAAGGACGAGGAGAGGCTGACACAGGGCCAAGGGGAGGCCAGCCCACAGGGAGAGGACAGAGCACGCGGGAGGAAGCTGTCCTCCAGCACTGCCTGATGAGCGCGGAGAGGCGGGGTCCCCAGTCACGTCACCAGGAAGTGGGGACGAGCAGGAGCACAGCTGTGTGTGTGTCTGTCAGAGGGTTCCTGCCTGCCTTCCTCACCGGCCGTTCTGGAAAGCTCAGAGGTCCTCAAGGGAGGAGCCTCTTGGGGACGTCACCATCTCCGCACCTGAGAGTTGACCCGGGGAGAGGGTTCTAGTCAGCTGCTGTGACCCAAAGACTCGACAAGAACCACACAGAGGAGGAAAAGTCACTGGGCTCCTGGTTTCCGAGTCAGTCCAGAGGGCTGAGGCCAAGCTCTGGGCCAACATGAAGCCACATCACGGTGGAAGGGTGTGGGCGGGGAGAGTAGTTCAGGGCGTCGCACCCCGAAGCAGAGAGGGAGCTCCAAAGGCTCGTCCCCAGTGAGCCACCTCCTTCAGCCACACCCTCCGCCTCCCGTCACAGCCCAGCTGATCCATATCAGGGGCTGATCCACTGGGTGACGGGGTTAAGGCTCCCACAACCCGGTCATTTCACCTCTGAACTTGCCTGCACTAACACATGAATTTTGGGGGGACACCTCATATCTAAACTGTAACAGAAAGTGACTCTAACTGTGAAATGTCCTGTGGTCTCGGCTTCTGTTCCTGGATTGGCAAGTAAAGGCAGTGGGCAAGTGGACTGGGGGCCCAGGCTGCCTGGAGCCGGCCCTCACCACACCATCCCCAGCATTGCCTCCCAGCTTGTGAAGGTCCAGGGCTGTTGAGAGGCTGAGAAACCCATGCACATAGAGAATTGTCCATTCAGCAAACAAACATGGGGCCTGTCCTCCAGAGATGCTGGGCCAGTGCTGGCCCCTCTGTGGCACGCAGCAGAGGCGTGGTCCTTGCTGATTCCCAAGCCACAATCCAGGCACGTGTGGGTGTCGAGGGAGGGGTCCGTGTGGTGGTGGAGCACACGGGGTGGAGCACACGGGGTGGTGACAGGTCCTGCAGGGAGTGAAACTTGGTGAATCGCACACGTGCCGTAGGAAGATGCACACAGGTACGGCCTGGAGACATATGGAGACACACTCCTGCATACACACACACACACACACACACACACACAGACGAGACGCACCCACAGGCATGCACGATCACTCACACCCACGTGGACAAGCTACCTGAACATACAACACACTTCCACACAAACACGCACAGGCCCAGAGACTCCCGTGTGAGCTCACGCGCAGGGGAGGGCGTGGAGAACTGGGATCCCACAGGTCTGTGCACTGGTTTGCCGCAGGGTCCTGTAAGAGTCGCCAAGGGGAGGCTGGGAGAGGCTGAGGGAGGCTGGGAGAGGCGTGTGGGCCTCTGCACCGTGTCTGCATCTCTCCACGAGCCCAGGGTGACGTTGAATGTCAGTGTGAGCTGATGGCTGGACTCCTGATATGTTCCTACGCAGAGTGAACTTGTATTAACTGAATTTAATATTAAAAATACATTAGATTTAATGTAGTAAATTAATATAAACATAAAATAGTGGTTGAGCAGGGAGTGAAATATTCAAACCCCTCCTAGTGAAGGGTTCCATGGCTCCATCCCACATAAAACAAAACAAAACAACAACAACAACAACTGTTGAGAGCCACAGTCAAGGGGCCCCAGCAAACTTCCAGCTGCCAGCTGATTGGCTCCTCTGCGGTGATGCTCATTGGGCTGTTTCCCCGCCCTTTCAGACCACCGAGCTGCTCATTGGGGGACTCTTTTGGCTCCGCCCTCGCGACCCAGCCAATCGGCCTCAAGAGCAGGAGGATTTGGGGGGGGGGTGTTGAGAGGCTTGTGGGAAGCTGGTGAAGGGTTCCAAGGCTCCATCCCACATAAAACAAAACAAAACAACAAAACAACAGCAAAAAGCCAACCAAACTCACCCTCCGAGCAGTGGGGCTTTCTGTGGTGCTGGCAGGATGGCGAGGCGTTGGGGGACAATGGCCTGGGGGACAGGTTGGGACAGGCGTGGCGTCTGGGCTCTGGCAGCACAGGGATAGAAGCGCACCCTCGCGCTCCCAGAGCCCTTCCAGGTCCCATTTCTGCCTCCCCCAGGGATGAGAGACCAACGCAACTGTCCCCCCCAAGAGGAACCACAGGTGGAGCTGCCCCCGGCCCAGCCTGGCCGTCACGGAGGGCGTGGGCACCCTGGGCGCCCGTTTCTGGGCCCTCTGGGAGCTTTCAGTACTGGTGGTGAGGGACAGAGGGACCTTCTGGATGCAGCTCAGAGAAGCAGTGAAGCACTGATGACCCAGCAGCTTATCGGGGGCGGGGGGGGGGGATGTATGTCCTGTGGTCTTGATAGCCCATCTGAAAAGGGACACAAAAGTCACTGCAAAGTCCTGCTTCCTGCCACCTCCGACCCATGGCTGGTCCACGGCATGACTTTTGTTTTCAGAGTGTCTGGCCCGTGCCTGCAAAGGGAGGCGCTGGGCCTTCGGGACGGCAGGGTTTGCCCTGGGTCCCGTGTGCGACGGGAGTGACCCCGAGGCAGGACCGAGAGGCCCAGGAGCATCGGAGCGGAGCCGCCTCCCCCCACCCCCCAGAACTCCTCCTTCGCTGCGGGCCTCCGGGAGTCCTGTGGGGCATCTCAGCACGGAGATGCCCACTGACAGCTGCCTCCGTGTCTCCGCCTCTGCCCGTGGGAAGGACTTTCTGGAGTGGTGAAGGGAGGAAAGGTCCATCTCCGCTGGCCTCGGGACCCCGGGAGTTGCCAAGGTGCCAGGCCTTGCTTCAGGACCAGAGGGAGCAGAACCCTTCCCTGTGGAGCTCATTTGGAGGAGAAGCACCTTGTGCCTGACACTTGAGTTAAGCAGGATGAAGGGCCCTTGATGCTCCGTTCGGGGGCTGATGTGTGTCCCCAGACCCAGCTGGTCCTGCTGGCTTGCTGGCCTCAGGTTGACTAGAGACTTGGTCACAGGGATCATGGAGGGTGGAAGAGGCTCCAGGAAGTCAAAGAGAACGTCCGATTTCAATGGGGCCAAAGGCAGAGCCCAGCAGCTGCAGGCCAGGAGGCAGGTGGCGCGTCCTGGGCCCAGGAGCTTGTGACCTCCCTGATCCCAGGTGGCACACGGTTCTAACGCAGTCGGTGTCTGATGCACATGGAAGGGCCCCGTCTCTGAGCCAGGCAGGTTCTGCAGCAGCTGGAGCAGCCCTCCCGGGGCAGAGCTGGGTGGCATGGGCACCCGGCCTGCTGCGTGGGCATAGAGGGGAAGAGCCTTCCTCTGTGAGACCCGCAGGCGGAACTCAGGTTCAGAGAAACAGGATTCATCAGACAGAAAACAGAAGCTTCTCAAAATCGGAGCTGTTCAAAGTCTGAATAGGCCACTCCCCGGGCAATGCCCCGCGGGCTCCTGGGCCTGTCTGGGAGAGGCTGGCAGCAGGGCGGGCTCCTCACAGGGGACCGTGGGGCCAGGACTTGGATTAAGTGGCGCTCCAGCGGTGTTGAGGACCTGAGGTCTCGGGCGGTGGGCGCAGGGACGGCTCCTCAGTGAGACTCCTTAAGGACAGCTTTTGGCCCCTTCCTGGCAGGAGTCCCCTGTGCCTCTGCCTGGTGGTCGTCCCTGTCCTCTACAAAGGACGAAGTTCCTGGGCAGATCTGAACCCACCGCGACACACCTCCCCTTCACGCCAGGCCGGGCTCCTCTCAGGGCCAGTTTCCCATGTTGCCCAGGTCTGGAGCGTCCTGGGGCGGACCCCAGCATCCCGTCCTGAATCATGCGCTCAGGCGTTTGTCCCACACGCCGGCCTCCGCAGTCGGGGTCCAGGTGGGGGAGAGGAGTGGGCTGGCCTGAGTCCCCTCCATTGGTCCTGGGGGGTCGGATCACAGAGTGCCCCAGGCCAGGTGCCCACACCTGGCAGCCTCAGGACCTCATCCTGTACGAGGCTCCAGCCAAGCGGCTCCGTGGTGAAGACGTCCCCTCACGGAGGGCCAAGTCGCTGTGACAGAGCAGAAAGGTGGGCACAGAAGGAGCCGCTGGCCTTGGGAACAAGAGGCCCGTTTGCTGGTCTTCCCTCCTGCTGCAGTGGGGGGTCCCTGGCTCCCCAGCGTCAGGCAGCCACTCTTGCTACCTGCCTTCCGGACCATTCCATGCCTCACAGGGGGCCTGGCGTCCTCTCGGCTGCTCCTATCACATCCTCGCCCCACTTGCTTTTCTATTTCTCTTGACCTGGGCGGCGTCCACCCCTCCCACCCAGCCCTCGACGGAAGAGGGAGAGACGTTCCCAGGGAGACTCCGGCCAACCTCTCACCCTCAGCCCACTGGCTTGCAGGCCTTTGCTGACTCCAATGATGGTGATGATACTGGACACTGGACATACCTGCCCGCTCCATTTGTGTCTCGAAGCAGGTACCGACCCCAAGGCTCGTAAATAAGAACAAGAGGGTGGTAGACGTTTATAGAAGGTGACGTTCCCTGCTTCAGATCATAAATCCTCATGGGAACACACAGAGACAACCTGCCAGAAAGAGCCAAGGACCCAGGGGCCCGGTCAGTGCCCAGAGCCAGCTCCCGGAGCGCCCTTTGAGCCTAGTGCTGGGCGTCGAGGGGGCAGGGAAGGGGGTCAGGTGCAGGCTGAGCCTTCTGGTGGTGCCAACTTCCCATTAGAGTTTACAGCCCAGTGACTCATGGATCTGACATTTATTGGGCATCCCCCGGATGTCAGGGCGTATGTCCGCAGCGGGTGACGGAACGAGTCCCTCCTTCACAGGGCTGAGATCCCGCGGGGGTCATGGGCGGATTGTGCTACGTGCCATCAGGAGCAGGTGGGGTAGAGGCAGGGCACTGTGGAGAGGCCGGCTCCTGGACTTACCTGTGGATTAGGCAGTGTCCTCACGTCCCCGGGTTGCTCATTTTTTGGAACCCTAGCGCTCCTGAAAGGGGCGCTCGAGTGCCCCAGGACCTCAGGGAAGCCAGGGAGCAGAGGCTTCTTACAGGAGGGTGGACGGAGGGGAGAGGCCACAGGACATCTTCCTCTTGAAGACGATGGCAGGGTCAGGTGGAGGTGGAGGTTGCAAGTCAGACCCGAGGTGGCATCTGTGGAGGGCAGCTCACTATGAGGAGCTCTGCACAGACTGCCCAGCTCCCAGAGCGCTGGAGACGGAGGCGGAGACCCTGGAGACCACCAGCCCTCGCGGGGACGCCGGTGGCTGCCTTCCTTCCTCTTCAGCACCACGGACAGCGCAGGGTGCCTGGGAGGCGGGTCCAGGAAACCCCTTCATCCCCCAAAATGCACCTGGATGAACCCAACCCCAGGGGCTGAGAGACTGTGATCAAACACACACAGGATCATCTGAGGGTGAGCCTTAAAACTGTCAGGCTTACTGAGGCGTCACCAGGGCAGAAGGACCCCCATGCCCTGCACATACACCCCCAAACTGCCTCTCGTGGCTGAGTCGTGCCGCCCCAGACCACAGGCTGGAGACGCAGCCCCTGGTACCTGGGAACGCGATGGCATTTGGAGATGGGGTCTTTAAAGGAGTGAGTCCAGATAAGGTCATTAGGATGAACTCTAGTCGGCTGTGACTGGTGTGGGGCAGTGAACAGAGGGAAGGTGATGTGAGGCTGTCGGCAAGCCAAGGAGAGCCAGGTGCAGTGGCACACGCCTGTGATGCTCGCAGCTCAGGAGGCTGAGGCAGGAGGATCGCAACTCAGAGGCCAGTCTAGGCAACTCAGCAAGACCTGTGTCAAAATAAAAAGAACTGGGGATGTAGGTCAGTGGTCAAGTGCCCCTGAGTTCAGTCCCTAATACCAGGAAAAAAAAAATCCAAACAACAAAACAAATCAAGGAGAGAGGTTTCCGAAGGAGCCAGCCCTGCAGACACTTCATCCTGGACGTGGACGTCCAGCCTCCAGGACTGGGGGAAAATTAATTTCTGTTGTTGCAACTGCTGGCCTGTGGCACTTGGTTACACCAGCCCTGGTGACACATGCAGCCCTGATGACACATGCAGAGGATGGGCCTTGTGCCCACGGGCTTCCCTGAGGTCCTCTGCAGCCCCTCCGTCTTGCATTCCCCCCACAACCCCCTGCCTGGGCGTTTCTCATCTGCTTTCTGTCATTGCAGATCACTTGAGAATTTCACAGAACGAAACTGTACAGGGACAGCTCTTACTTTAAAGGGGAGAGGACTGGCTTCTTTCATTCAACACAATTATTCTGATACTTATTCATGTTGGAACACGTATCAATAGTTATTCCTTTTTTATTGCCAAGTAGTATTCCACTGTGTGAGTGGACAAGGATTTATTTATCCGTTTTTGACCATTACAAATAAAGCTGCTAGGAATATTTGTATATAAGTCTCCACATGAACATGTGGTTTCCTTCCTCCTGTGTAGACATGAACACCTAGAAGAGCTGGGATTGTGACTCAGTAGTAGAGAACTTGCCTGGCATGTGTGAGGCACTGGGTTCAATCCTCAACACCACATAAAATAAATAAATAAAGGTACTGTGTCCGTGCGCCACACGAGAAGCACAGTGGCTGAGCCATGGGGTAGGTATGACCTGATTCTTAAGACGCTCCAGTTCCCTCCGCTCACAGATGCTTGCTGTGGCCGGTCCTTCCTGTGTTCAGTGTTCAGTGTTCAGCATGACGCGCAGTGGGTCTGGCCGTGGTTTTAGTTGATCAGATGACTGATCACGCTCAGCATCTTTTCATGTGCTCACTTGCCATTTGGATATCTTTTGGGGCCGAGTATCCGTTCAAATATTTTGTCACTTTCAACGACTTGGGTCCCTTAATTTTTTTTAACGTTCTTTATGTGCTCCAAAGACAAGGCTCAGAGACATGCTTTGCAGCTGTCTTCTCCGTCCGGCTCCCCTCCTCACTTGGTGAGCAGAATCCTTGGAAAAGCAGGCGTTCAGATTTCAGCCAAGTCCAGTTGGCAGCGACCTGTGAAAGCCTTCTTGCCCACCCCAGGTCATGAATCTCTCGCTGGACGTCTTAGACATTTAGGTTTTACATTTAACACCGTGACTCGGAGTTTTCATGTCTGATACGATGTTTGAATCGATGTCAATTTCTTTTTGGCACATGGACGGTCAATTGTTTCGGGACTGTTTGTTGAGGATCATCCTTTATCGAATGCCTTTGCACCTTTGAGAAAGGATCAGTGTCCACCCAGGTGTGGATTTACTTCTGGACTCCATTCCGGTCCTTTGACCTGTTTACCGACTCGGATGTAGTGCCGCTGTGTCTTAATCGCTGTAGTTTTACAATCAGCCTCGAAATCAATTGGTCACTTTTTCAAAATGGTCTTGGCTACTCCAGTTCCTTTTCATGCCTTTCCACATGAATCTCAGGATCAGTTTGTCCATTTCTGCATGAGATCCCACGTTGGATGGACGGCCCTGCACCTGCACGTCACGCGGGACGACGGCCGTCCCAGCCTAATGCGTCTGAACGTCCGTGAACACAGTTGTCTTTCCAGTTATTTATGGGTCTTCAACTCCTCTCAACACTGCTCCGTAGCTTCCCGCGTACAGAATCTCACCTCTTATGATGTAGCCTAAGTTCATTTTATACCATTTTTTGACGCTATTGTAGATGGCGTTCTTCAAGCTCAGGGTCCAGTTGGGCTTGTTGCTCATGTGGACAAGGACAACTCACTTTTGCTCACTGACCCCGCCTTTCCCAGCCTGGTTGAGCTCGCCGGCTCTCGGGCAGCACCTGTCCTGTTGCGGGCACTCCCTCCGTGACGTCGGTGGCCCGAGTCTTCGGCTTTCACTCTGCTCAGCCTGCTGGAATCTGATCAGCTTTATTGGTTTCCTCAAAGGCCAACTTTGGGTTTATTGATTTTTGTCTCCTTTCTCCCTATTCCATTGATTTCTGCCTCATTTTTTTTTTTTTTTTTTTGGCTTCTTTTTTGCTCCTGGCTTTGGGTTTAATTTCCTCTTCGAGCTTCCGAAGGTGGAGCCTGAGTCTCTGGCTTCGGCTCAACCTGGGCTGATTCGTCCTGATGGCTGAGCACTTGGGGGTTCTCCCCAGGGTCCCGGGCATGGGGGGGGGGGTTCCAGGGCAGCATCTCCACTTGTGAGCCCGAGCAGAGGGTCCAGCTTCCTCGGTCCCTGGAGGCCTCTCGGTGGCCTGGGGCAGTCTTCTCCCGCAAGCGCAGCCATAAGGGCTCAGCGGGGCCCAGGGGCTCCGTCTGCAGGTCCTCAGAGCTCTCTCCTCCAGCCCCTCCTCTCGGGCCTTTGCCCTGCAGACTCTACTGGCCTGGGTTCCTCAGGGAGGCCACCGTGCTCTGTCTGGCCACCAGCCGGGGCACTGCAGGCCTGCTTCCTGGCTCTCCAGGATCCCTGGTGGGCAATGCCCATGTCAGTGTTGTGAGACTTTTTTCTGAGTGCTGGGGATTGGACGCAAGGCCTTGGGCGTGGTGGGAAAGCAGATCTTCTTTCTTGGTCCTTTTTTGTTTGGACTGAAACCTTGGCCACCCTGAGTCCTCGCGGACTCACTCACTTCACAGCCTCGGACTTGTCGCCTCCGTGATCACGTGAGCCAATTCCTCGTAACGAATCCCGTCCGCCCCACGTCACATTATCTTTGCGCCCTGTGATTCTGCCCCTCTGGGGGACCCTGGCGAGGACACAGTGGTGTTGGTGCAGCCAGAGGGTCAGACCATCTTGCTCAGAAGAGGACGGGCTGAGGTCACTCTGCACTGACACCAAGAATCATCTTGCATAATGGGGACGACTTCCCCATCGCTGGTTGGCCTGGGAAGTCGGCGTTGCTGCGTGGGGACTCTGGCCATCCTCGGAAGCAGGGGGTTGTGGGTTGACCGGATTTCCATAGTCAGGCTCTGCCACCAGAGGTGGCATCCTCTGGTTCCAGCTCTCCAAAATGCAAGCCAGATGGCACCCAATCGACTCTTCGTGTCTCGGTCCTCCCCTCGCTGGCCAGTGGATGCGCCGTGGCCAGTGGATGCGTGGAAAGTCGGGGTGTGTTTGGCATGCTACTGCTCCCCGCTGTCTTGTTAGGGGAATGGCTTCCGGCCCCTGCTCATGTTTTTCAGGCCCATAAAGCAGACTTGATTACACTGTTGTGTTAGCTTGCTGACACGGAAAGACTGCCGACCCCGTGATTAATCAGCTCGTACTGGGCTCGCTGGGAACAACGGCCGTCCTGAGCCACATCCGACAGCACGTCTGCCCTGGGTGTTGCACGGACAAAAGCCATTTCGGCTCCTGAGAGAGTTTTCCAAGCTGCACTTAAGAATTTTTATGGGTTGGTGGTGACATTTCCATTTTAATTTGCTAATTATTATTGGTGAAATTGAGAGGCAACTCCAGATTTATTGGCATTTCACAGTCTGTTGTTCTGCATACAGCTGTGAATCTTAACAGCCAGGAAGACGACCTGCCCAGCACCGTGTGTGCTGACCTGCTCGGCCCTCGGGGATGGTGCAGGCTCCAGGCAAGGCCTTGCTCCTGGAGCTGGGGACCCCTGGGAGGAGAGGAAGGGCCTGCAGATCCACCATGTGCACCAGCCGGGCGGCTTCTTGGAGGACCAGGGCAGGTGCAGAGAGGACCTCTGCTGTTCTGGCCCCGAGGGCCACAGCCTGCCCTTCGTCCATCCTTCTGGGGTCTCCAGGATGCCAGGTGCTCAGAGCAGGCGGGGCCAGAGTCTCCCACACACTGTAGACAGGGTCAGGAGGGTCTTTCAGTGGTTGTTAATTGACAGGTCAAGTCTCTTGTTGTGACACACACACACACTTTTACTTAGGGTCGGAGCAATCCTTCTTCAGTTCATATTTACAGTTTTCTGACGGTGCCGCCGTCCCCTGCTCACATGGGCTCACTGTTTCCCCATCTTGCTCCTAAGCACGACCCTCCCACCACATCGCTGCCTCCTCAAGGACAGGACAAAGCCCCTGTGCCCTCAGCTGCACAAGACCAGGGGAGTAGGAACAGGAACACTTTCTCTGATAATTAATAATTTAGTTCGTATGTTCCCTGAAACATTTATAACCCAAGAACACGGAGAATAAATGACCAACCACAGAAAAAGCCTTTGATAAATTACAGTGCTTGAAGAAACATAATAGTTATTAAAAATTAGGCCCAGGAATCCATAATCACACGGGCAGAGGCCGACAGCAGGATACTAAGTGAAACACAGGTGACCTGCGAGTCTCACCGTGTGAATAGATGATGATATTTTTATTCATTTAAACCCGAGCTTGCTCCAAAAAGAATCAAGACAAACTGGGCAAAATGTGTAGAGACACACACATCTGGAAAGTGCTGATGGGAAAACACAGTGTCGCTTCTTCTTTCGCCGAGTACCAGGGAAAGGGCAGAGTTATGCTTTCAGCTGAGGCAGTGCAAGATGGTTTGGGGTCCTTTGTCTCCCCAGGGAGGCCCGTAAATGACAGGTTTTGAACCCATTGTCTGTCACAGTGACAGATGACAAACTGCTCAGTGTGTCTGCAGTGAACAGGGTCCACACCCACAGGCTACTCCAGGACTCTGTGCACATCCTGTCCACACTTGGGGATGCCCATGGATGCTCCATCAGAGAGAAGAGGTGGGAAACGCCAGGTGCCCAGAGGAGGAGTCCTGGGCGCCTGGCTCTTGGCCAAGCTGGTTGGTAGCAGGTCACCCCTGCTCCTGGTGGAGCTGAGCTGGCAGCAGCCCTGTGGCTGGGCTTCTCCGTGGCTGACTACAGAGTCACCATCTGCTCAGACCTCCTCGGCTGGGCCCTCAGGAGAGCTCAGCTCTCTGGTCGGAGGTGGAAAACTTGGTCCTAATTAAGAATCTTGAAAAATCACAATGGGAGTTGTGATTTGTGGGTGGAGGTCTCCCTTAGTCTGTCTTTGTTACTATAATAAAATACTTGAGGTCGGGTGGCTTATGAACAACAGACATTTCTTTCTCACTGTTCTGGAGGCAGAAGTCCAAGATCAAGGCCTGGCAGGTTGTGCATCTTTACTGTCAGATGGCGCCTTGTGGCTGCACCCTCCAGAGGAGACAGACATGGTTCTCCACATGGAAGACTGAGGGGAGCCTAGCTGGACCTCGAGTCCTTTTATAAGGGATATGAGGACTGTTCACCTCTTATCACTATTGCACTGGGGATGAAGTTTCGACTCATGACCTAGGGGCCACTTTCAGACTATGGCCGGGTGGGGACGCCCTTTCTGAGTTTCCCTGGGGTCTGGTGGCAGGAAGGCTATTCCAAGCTCCTTATCTTTGGCTGGATGTTGGGTTTGGATGCACTCCATCCTCAGTTCACCCTTTACCCAGCCGCAGGTGGCTAGTTGGCTCTTACGTGACTTGGACCGGCTCTCTCTTCCCCTGAGTGCCGAGCGCAAGGGGAGGAAGGACTCAAAGCTGCCGATCCAGGAGCCAGCTTCGCCCTGGGCCCCTCCTGCTGCGTTTCCCTGGGTCTACCCCGGCCTCCGTGGCGCCCACAGTCCCCATGATGGTGTTGAGGTTTCTTTCCCTGAAAAGGAACCCAGTGTTCTCCCAGGAGAACACTCGGTGACTTACCCGGTGTAGCCCCTTACCGGAGACCCTGCAGTGGGGCGGGGACAAGCTTGCTGAGTGCTCCCGATGGTGCCCGTGGGCGGTGTCCCCCAGAGCCCCTCAGTGTCCAGGAAACCAGGCTTGGCTCCAGGCACTCAAAGGGCGGAGGTGGTTTTATGTGGCGTCTTATGCCTTTGTCCTGTGACTCTGACATGAGGTGTCAGGATGAGGCCTGTGGGGACACTGTGGATGCCAAGGGACCATTGTCCCCCCCGGGGGTCACTACAAGCACCCGTGGCTGGCTGGTCTGAGTCCACACAAAGGGGCCGCATGTGGGCTGGGCTCTGGGGCCTGCACCCCAGCCCAGCCTGAGACTCTCATTTGCTCCCGGGGGGCCAGGGGATGGAGCCGGGTGGGCCATGGCTTCCCGGGCAGCTTGGAGGAGGGCCAGGGAGCAGGAAGGACTGATTCAGACCAGAGCACAGGAATGGGCTTGGGAAAGCAGGGGCCAGCAGGCGAAGGGGTCAGCAGGCCCGCCCGCTCGGTTCCACCTTCAGGACTGGCCCAGAGGCCAGGGGCTTCCCACTGGTCCTGCTGCCGCCAGCCTCGGGGATTCCTTGAGAACCAGGCTGGATCACTTAAACCCTCTGGTGGTTCTGCTTAGTGGCCAAGTAGCATCCCCCCAACTTCACGTCTGCCTGGAGCCTTAGAGTGTGACCTTCTTTGGAAATAAGGTCTTTGTGGGTGTAGTCAAGGGTTGGATTGTACTGGATCACTTGGTGCCTGGCGTCCTTCTACGGAGAGAAGAGGACACGGACCGGGGGGCAGAGCCACCTGAGGGTGGAGGTGGAGGCCAGGGCGACGCAGGCGAGAGCCCAGGGAGCTGAAGAGGAGGCCAGGTCCTCCCTGGGAGCACGGCTTGCCCACTCCTTGTTCTCTCACTCGCAGCCTGCAGAGCGGGCAGTCTCTCCTGTTATTTGAGGTCGTCTAGTGTGTGCTGATTTGTTACAGCAGGGACAGAATACAGTCCCCAGAGACCTTGGACAAAGCCCAGATCCTCCAGTGATCTGAAGACCATACTGCACTCCTGCCCTGGGGGCTCTCAGAGCCACCTGTCCTCTGTCCCCTGAGCCAGCCTTCCCAGCTGTCACTTCAGGGCCCCTCTTGTCTCTCTCCTGCACATCTGTGTCGCTCACGGCGCCTGGCTCTTGCCCAGAGCCGTCCATCAGGGAGCCCTGCCCACCACCTTCTCAAGATGTCCTACCTTGGTGCCCTGGCCTCCCTACTGACGCATCCCACTGACCACACGCCTTGCTTGTTGGCGCCTCTGCACAGGAATGCGTGGACGGCTGACCCACGCAGACGGGAGACCACCCCAGGCCCCGGGCGCAGTACCTAGTCCACTCACAATCTGACCCCAGCTCTGCTCACCGGAGGAGGATGCAGTCCCTACAGCTAGGGGCAGCCTCTGGGCCCTGAAGAGCACACGGTGCCCTGCCACCACACACAGCACGCAGTGCCCGTCTGTGGGCCGTGGGGGGGCAGCATGCGTGGCGAGATCACTAACGCACTCAGGAGCATCGCGGTGATGTTCACGATGTTCACGTAATGCACAAAGAGCAGGCGTCTCAACAGAGGGAACTGGGTGTGGTGACAGTTCCCTGGGACCTGACACTCTGCCTGCCGGGGACGAGGCTCCCATTTCAACCCCTTGCTGCCGCTGCCCGTGCCTGCTGCAAGCCCGCTGCCTACTCTGCTGAGACGGAGCCGCAGCAGCTGCACCTCGCAAGTCGGGGACAGGCTTGGCAGCTGTTTCCAGGAAAGGGTGGCTTCACGGCTCTCTGGGCCCAGTGGGGACATCTCCCCAGTGGAGGCAGCACCAGGGCCAGCAGGTCAGATGCCCGGAGCTGCCGGCTCTGTGTGTTCTGGATGGGAAACCACCAAGAGAAGAAAAGGAGACCCTTGGAGACCAGAGGAGCCGCCAGGTTCTCCCCCAGCTTGGGACGTAGGGGGCGGAGCAGGGAGAGGCCTTGGCCTGTGTGTGGCTTCCTGCGAGGCTCAGGCCCGGGCTGGAGTCCTTCCTCCTGCTCCTCAGCGTCGCTCCCAGCAGGGTACCCAAGTCGCGCTCCTTAGTGGCTTTGGTGGAAAGGCAGGGGGAGGGGGTAGCACATGGACCATGGGGGCGCCCCCAAGCCCCTGGCTGCTTCCCGCCATCTGCACCCCTCTCTCGCATGGTTGGTCTGTAACTGTGCCAGGTCTGAGCCTGAGAAACAGCCCTGGTCGTCCTGGGGCCGGTGTCTGGGGTGGCCTGTGGCTGTGCCGTGGACCTGCCTCAGAGCCCACCCCTGTCTGGAGAGGGTGGGGCCCCACGTGGGGGCTCCCAAGGCTCCTGTGCTCAGGGCCCACTTCTAACTCGCCCCTGGGCTCCACTCCCAGTCCCCAGGCCATGGCTGTGGGCGGAGCTGGGCGGGGCCTCTGGCCCACGTCCACCCCCTGCACCTCCCCTGTCCAGCCTGTCCTCCTGGCTTCTCCTGCTGTCTGCCTCACGCACTCTCCTCTTCCCCACGTGGGGGCACTTGTCACCTCTCATCCCTGCTTCCCACTCACTCCTGGGGAGGAGACACAGTGACCTTCTTGTTGCCATGTCCAAGGGGGAAGTTCTACTTCTGCTCTTACTTGAGGCTCTGGTCATGTGACATGGAGCGCCATTCCCTGGCCTGGGATGCCATTCCTTCTGTGCTGCCCCTCTCCCGGCTCAGACACTCTCACCTGACACCTGGTGTCGGGCTCTGCCTCCAAGCCACGCTGGTGTCCAGCGCTGGGAGCTGTGACCAGATACAGCCATGAGGCCCAGAGCAGCTCGAGGACAGCAGGACACGCAAGTTAGATGGCAAGACGGTGCCTCCCGGTGACCTCGTGGCCGTCTTGGTTTGTGAGGTCCACACAGCGTCATGGACGACCACTTAGAGGCACTTTCCTCAGAAGGTGTCCCTGCCGTTGAGCCACGTGTGGCTGCGCGCTGTCCCCGTCATTGGCACAGACACGGAGCCCAGGGGACCTCAGCTCCCCTCCAGCCCCTTCTGCTCTTTGTCTCGGATCTTGTAGGGCGGACCCAGAGGTGCCCAGGTAGAACTGGGCATGTTTCTGGAATCTTCTCTTTTGCTCCCCTGGTTCTTCTACAAGTCCTGGTTCTTGTAGCCGTTGTCACCGTTGAATCGGTGTCCTCTGTTGTGTCACCACCTCCTCTCTGAGACGCCCCACAGCGCCCCCTCCAGCACATACATGGCAGCCCCTGATTGGCCCCCAGACTCCCACCCACTTTGTCAGATCCGTCCTCGGGCTGCCCTAGGAGGCTCCGGGAGGACTGTCCTCAGGGAGCTCTGTCACTGTCCCCTGGAAATTCAGTGGGTTTCAGGCGAGCATCCTGGGCCGGCAGGCGGGAGGGCAGTCTGGCCTCCAGATGGGTCCCCAGGATTGGGACCGAGAGTGGTCTCCACAGGGGGCTGGGGACAAAGCGAAGGACCCTTCTCTCACTCAGGACCCCTTGGCCTCTGCAATCGTGGGCGCTGCGGCGGGAGCTGGCCTCCCCGGCCTTTCCGAGCAGCCCCACTGTTGCCATGGCAACCCTCGGCTGGAGCTGGCAGCTGGCTGCGGCCTCCTTCCCTCTTCTCGGCTGGAAAAGCACCTTTGGTGGCTGTCCGCTGCTGTTGCTGACACCATCAGTTAGCACTTGTTAGTGTCCCAGCGGCCGCTGTGTGCAAGCCCAGGGCCTGGGTTCCCTCCCGAGTCCTGGCAGTGACCTGAGTGTTTGGATGTGGACACTGAGGAGCAGCGGCTGCAGACACCTGCTCGTCGTGCTGGGCCATCCTGCGGACGGGGGGGGGGGTCCCCAGGCCTGGCTGCTGACCGGGAGCTGCCACGCCCTTCCCTCAGGGTTCCTGCTCCCTCCACTGTGGAGAGAGGCCACCCCTTGTCAGGCCCTGCCACCAGCCTCCGTGACGGCTCTCTGCGTCTGCAATGTTCTGGTCACCAGAGGGCACTGACCACCCACTCGACTCGGCACCTTCTGTGTGCCGGGAGCTTTGAGCATGTCACCCGTTCAGTCCCCGCAGTGACCTTGTGCAGTGGCTGCTGATGGAAGCTCCCAAGGCAGGGCCTTAGCCCTCGCCTGGAGCTGCTCCTCCCGGCCTGGAGCAGCCCAGCAACAGCGCACCTGAGCTTTGTTACCCGTCCCCTCCCTGGACAGCGACCTGGGCAGCTCTTCATGGTACTGACCTGGACTTAGAGTTGGGTCTGTGTGGCCACCCCCCGTCCCTAGTTGAGCCCTTGGGTACAAAGAGGATGCTGGGCCGTGCTCTCCGTGGTGACATTAACCAAGAGAATTCTGTCCCTGGGTGTCACAGTCAGCTGGCCGGGAAGTGTTTTCCTTCCTCGTTACCCTTTTGCCCAGTTTACCTGGTGGTTCGAAGGCAGCCAGCTCTCCTGGTCCTGCCTTCATGTAACGAGGCCTTGGTGACCTGCGACGGAGGCGGTGATGGCTGTCTAATGCCCAAAACGTAAATACAGCCCGAGTGCAGAGATGGACCCTGACTCTTCCTCCTTTCATGGTCAATAAAGAAAATCCCCACCATCTTTCCTCATTAATTGGGACCAGGATGAATCTGTGGGGCTGGTGATTTTCCAAAGTGCTTTCTGCAAAATAATGAGGCTGTTTATTAAGGTGGAGCTGGCGAGGGGGAGCCGTGGCTAGGTGGTTTCCATGGCAACCTCGGGGAGGAGGGAGGCTCAGCTGTGAGCTTTGGGCCCCACCCCACCCGAATGCCCGGGGCAGGTGCTGAGCTCGCCTGGTCCTCTGCGGAGGGGGACTGGCCGGCTTGAGGAAGGCAGCATTTGACAGGAAGCGCCGTGGCCTTCAGGCCCGGGGAGGGGACGGCACCTCGTCAAACCAGCTGCCAGCAGCCGGGTGCGGCTGGCCCTAGGAAAAGCTGAGACCGCCTCTTGAACAGCACTTCACGCCAACCAGGACGGCCTCAGTCAAGGACGACGACAGTGACCAGTGTCCATGAGCATGTGGAAAGGCAGACGGTGACAAGTGTCGGGGAGAACAGCGGCAGCTGGACCCTCCTGCTCTGCTGGCAGGAGCACAAGGAGCCACGGCCACTTTGGACCACAGGCTGGCAGGTCCTCAGAGACCAGAGAGAGTTCCCACGGGACCCTGCCCGGCCTGGGGAGCACCGGAGAGGACTGGATCCGCGTCCCCATGTACTCCTGCAGCCGAGTGCTGCGGCACCATCCCTGGCAGCCTCGAGGGAGAACAGCCCGGTGCCCAGCAGGTGAATGGGTGGAAGAGATGTGGCTCTTGCAGGCGTGGATGCCATGCGTCCCTCAAAAAGGACGGACAGAGTCACTGAAGGTTGAAGAGGGAAGGAAGAGGCCAGGGAAGCCCTGTGTGGTGTGGCCCTGCGCCGTCTGTCTTTAGGTGGAGATTCGCTCCACGTGACGACCTCCTACTCTTGTCACCTCGTCACGTCAGCAGTGACCCCATTTCCCAGCAAGGTCGCATTCTGGGCTACCTGGGGTCAGCGATGTGTTAATCTCAGGGGGCACAATTTACCCCACAACAGTGCCATTTATGTGCAATGTCAGGACAAGCAAAGGAGCCAGGAGGTAGCTCAGCAGTCACCAAGGACAGGGTGGTGGGTTGTGGCAAGTGAGAGTGACGGCCGAGAGGTGCAAGTTCCTTTGAGAGGGGAAGGAAATATTCTAAATTCATTGTGGACTTCTGCCTGGTGGCCTCAGGGTGACCAAGCCCTTGCTGATGGCTGCTTTGACCACTAGTTCCTTGAGCACACTGTTCCTGCTGCGCAGTGAGATGTCCCTTCTTATTGGACCAGACGTTGTCCGTGTCCCCACAGTAGTCGGGCTCATGCTGACAAAGTCATATGTGCCTGGACTTGGATCGACTCCATCTCATCCCTCTTCCTCGGAGTCCCTCCCCTCCCCCTCCCCCTCCTCTGCTTGGCCGATCTTCCTTTGCTGGTTTATGTGTTCATTTTTGGTACTTTCCACACACACACAGAGGAGGCATATTTATCCTCGCACACAGCACGACTTTGTTGAATTCATTCAGAATTCTTCCCCTTTTCTGTCCCTCCCCTCCCCCTCCCCCTCCCTCTCCTTCTACTCCACGGATCCATCCTCTATCTTTATGATATCCAGTCCCCGCTTTCCCCTTATCTTGCTCTAGGCTCCACATATATGAGAAAACATTTGACCCTGGATTTTCTGAGTCTGGCTTCTTTCTTTTTTTTTTTTTGGTGGTGGGGGATACCAGGAATTGAACCCAGGGGCACTAGTCCACTGAGCCACATCCCCGGCCCTATTTTGTATTTTACTTAGAGACAGAGTCTCACTGAGTTGCTTAGGGCCTGGCCGTTGCTGAGGTTGGCTTTGAACTTGCCATCCTCCTGCCTCAGCCTCCTGAGTCTGGCTTATTCCACTTAACGTGGTGTCCCCCAGCTCTGTCCATTCACCAGCAGATGTTCTGATTTCATTCTTCCGTGGCTGAGTGAAACCCCATGGTGTATATATACCATTCATTGATGGGCGTCTGGGGTGACACCACAATTTGGCTGTTGTGAATTGTGCTGCTATAAATATTGAGTGCTGTATCAACAGAGAATGCTGATTTTTAGTTCTTTTGGATAGATACCAAGGAGGGGGTCAGCTGGGCCACGTAGTGGTGCCATTCCTAGTTTTTTGAGGCATCTCCATTTTGCTTTCCAGAGTGGTTGTGCGTCCTCTGTCCCATCAACAGCGTAGGAGAGCACTTCCCCCCCATCCTCACCGGCATTTAGTCTTTGTGTTCTTGACGACAGCTGTTCCGACTGGAGCGAGGTGAAACCTTAGTGTGGTTTTGATCTGCATTTCCCTGATTGCTAGAGATGCTGGATATGGTTTCAGTAGTTACTGGCCATTTGTGTTTCTTCTTCTGAGAGCTGTTTAGTTCTTTTGCCTGTTTATTAATTGGGCTATTTGATTTTTTTGGTGTTAAGCTTTTTGAGTTCTTTTTGTATCTGGATACTAATCCCGTCAGAGGACCTTCTCTTCATGTTCTCGTGTCACCTGCTGTGCAGAAGATTCTTAATTTGATGGCTCCCAGTGGGACTTTCTTGACCCTTCAGTGGTCCCACCACCCTCCGAGGGTCCAGTTAAGCCCTGCCCCTTTCGGGGAGCCTTCGTGGTGACTCCGCCCTCCCCAGCCCCTCCTTCCCGGCATTTCTGCGTCACTTGGGAGTGTGGTTCTGGAGTCTCTGTGTCCTCTGGTGCTTCGTGAGTCTCTGCAGCTGGATGCAGGTCCCGGAGAGACCCTGGTGCAGCCCTTTGTCTGCAGCCTGTGACATGATGCCTGCTGAGATTGTGGCATGTGGGTGGAGCTCAGCACAGCCTGATAATCTGACTCACTGATAATCCTCTCCCTGAAGAGGAGACACCCCGCCCCCAGGGAGCAGCTATTGGCAAGAGTGTGCAACTAACCTGCTTCCTGTGTGAGTCCCTGAGCCCAGGCGCTGGGTGGGGAACACAGAGAAGGGCCTCTGTTCCGCAGGAGCTCCTAGCTGCATGGAGACCGAGGACCCTCTGCAGGGGCCTGGGCGGACCCTGGGGAGCTGACAGCAGGTCAGACTGCCCCATGAGGCCTGTCATCTGAAAGCCTCCCGTCAAGGTCACCTCCTCTCGCTCCCTGGCCTCTGCTGGCTTTCTCCTCCTGCTCTGGGTCCCTGACCTCCTCCTCCCTGCCAGCCCAGACTCCTCTCTGGATTCCACTTGACTAACAGAAGATATCAGCTTGGGGCCCAGCCCCAGCCCCAGAGGGTCAGGGAAACCTTGAGCTCACAGTCCAGTGTTCTGAGGGACGCTTCTCAGGGGGGCGTTTTAGGCAGGAGGGGAGGGCCAGCTGGACATCTGGGGTGCCAGACGTTCTTCTTTCTGATTTGGGCAGAGAGAGATTGTCTTCGTGTTTCCTCCCCTGAAACCTCTGCCAACATTCCAACATGTTTCTTTATCAGAAGTGGGACTGTGTTTTCCCAAATGAAATGTTTCAGGAACTCCATTCTCTGCCGCAGGGAGGAGGGGAGTCCTGGTGAGGACGGCACTGTAAGTTCCAACTTCAGAAGTGGAGGAACAACTGAGAAAATGCAAAAATAGGGCTGTTACTAAAGCCTAGCCCTCCTAGCAGGGGACTCTGGGACTGATTTCTCCACACTGGGCAGGACAAGCAGAGGACAGGGTCAGGAGAGAAGACCTGAACAGCACAACAAATCAAAGCCACCTAATTGACACAGATAAAGTGCTGCACTCGGCAGCTCCTTCCACTCCAGGAAATGAGCACGGGGCGTTTGCCAAAGCTGTCAGCACAGGGCTCATAAAGCGCACCTTAGCACTTTTCAAAAGATTGAAATGACTCAGAGTGTGTTCTCTGGCCACAGTGCAATTAAACTAGAAACCAACAGCAAGAAGATAACTAGAAAGTCTCCAGCCGCTTAGTTGTTAAGCCACGTGCTTCTAGCTAACCGGTGGTTCACAAATGAAATTGCAACCGGAATTGGGAAATTTAGAAAATATTTTTAACTAAATGATAATGAAGGTATATCATAGTGATAGGTTATAGTCAAAGAAATGCTTAGAGAGACATCTGTGGCCTTTCATATATTTTCAGCCATATATACGTATGTCCATTTGTACTTATGAGGAAAGACTGAAAATCTATATTTTAAGCTTCCATCTGAAGAAGCAAGAAAAAAATTGAGTCAACTTCAAAGAAATTAGAAGGAAACAGATGATTAGGACAAAAGCAAAAATAATGTCATAGAAAGCAAATAGACCATGGAGAAAACCAGTGAAGACAGAAGTCTATTATTTGAGATCAATGAAATTGACAGACCCCTAAAAGAACAGAAGAGAGAAAATACATTGCCAATATCAGAATGAGGGTGAGAACCGCCAAACCCTGCAGATGTTACGAGTGTTAGCTGGCTCGTGAGAGATCAGGAACACAGATCTGCCAAACAGCACATTCCCTAGTATGGAACAAATTCTCAAAATGCAGTCATAAATAACCCAGGAAAAATGGGCAAGAGTTTGAACAGTTGGCCAAAGATGATATAACAGCAACTAAACACACGAGAAGACGCCCAGCATCGATCGTTAGAGAGGAGGAGGAAAACAAAGCTGGCTATGAAATGCCACTACCACCCACCTCATGGGCTGAAGTGAAGCCCCTGACAATACCACGGGGCGGGGTGGGGTGGGGTGGAGCAAACACAGCCAGACATCCAACCGAAAAATTAAAATGGAATCCTGAAAGGCTAAAATAGTCCAAAACAAGTCAAGGAAGGAGAAGAAATAAACAAGAGGGGACAAAGAAAATGAATAAGAACATGGTGGGCCTGGGCTAAAGCACATCTATAGTCATCCTAAATGTAGATGGTCTAAATATGCCAAGTAAAAAGCAGAGATCGTCCAACTAGATAAAAACACAAGACCCAGCCGTCTGCTCTGTCTGAGAAGCTACCTTGGATATGCAGACAAGAAGGTCACAAGCAAAAGCCTAGAGAAAATATTTCACCCAAAAACCAAAAAGGGAGCAAGCTCACCCCTGGCTCAGCAAACCTCTAAGTAAGAGATGCTTCCAGGAACAGAGGCCATCAGTGGGCACCGGGGCCACTGTGCCACCATCTAGGAGCCCCAGGGATCTGTTCACTTCCCAGCAAATGGACAAGGCCACAGCTGACGGAACAGAGGGAGCAACAAACACATTCACAGTTATAACCGGAGACTCCCTCCTCCTTATCCAGTGACTGGAACAAATAGTGAGTTTAGAGAAGCCCTGAGCTCCGCGTGCAGCCCACGTGGCCTGGCGTTGGTGGAACATTCTGCTAAGAAACAGCATGATGCACCTTCCTGTCCAGAGCACATGGGAAGGCTGGGGATGTAGCTGAGAGGTAGAAGCTGGCCTGGCATGCATAAGGCCCTGAGCCCAACCCCCAGCACCACACACACAGACACACACACACACACACACACACGGACACACACATAAATACATGAATAAAATTCTTAAAGTTGCTCTAATGAGTCTTTTTTTTTAAAAAGCATATTAAACATTCATCAAAATAAATCATTTTCCAGGCCACATGAAAAATGTTAACAGATTCCAAATATTTCAATAATACAAATAATACATTTTTGAATGGGAGAGATATGAATCATTACGTAAAATAATAACAAAGATAGGTGGAAAATTTGGAAACGAAAACCCATATTTCTAAGTAATTCTTAGACGACCCAAAAGGAAACTAGAAAGTATTTAAAACTGAGTGAAAATGAGGACTCAACACATCAGAAACCGTATGATACAGCTAAAGTGAACTTGGAGGTCAAGTTCAAGCACTGACCGCTCAGGGCAGGAGTAAGAAGTCTCGCATCCACAGCCCTCCACCCTGAGAACATCAACAAAGACCAAATTAAATGGAGGACGGGCAGGCGGAAGGAGATTATGAAGAACACAAAACAAGGAAATCGAAAATAGGTAGACAATAGAGAAAGCTAATCAGGCTGAGAGCTAATTTCATTTAAAAGATTAATGAAATCGACACAATTCAAGCCCAACGGAGCCAGAATAAAAGAGAAAAGATGAATGGCCAGTGTCCTGCATACAAAAAGGACCTGAGAGCAGGCCGTGCCACCTGGGGCGATCACAGGGGAGGACCCCCGACACACTTATGTCCCCGGGTTTGACATTTAAAATGAAAACGGAGCGTTTCCTGGAAAGACACAGAAGTGGGGTCCACACTCAGGAACTTCCCAGGGAAAACCGCGGCCTGGCTGGCTTGACCCGTGGAGTCTGAGGTACATTTAAACAACAAACTCTGCAAACTCTTGCAGAAAACAGAAGAGGAGGAAATACCTCCTGACCTGGGAGCCTGGAAGTAGCCCCAGTGTCTGCAGCTGAGGGGTTTTGAGAGGCCAAGCCATAGTGACTACCCTCCGCCATACTGGCTTCTCATGATTTCCAGGTGTGGAACCCAAAGATCCAAAGGGTCTAGAGAAATGCTTCACAATGTACCTGACGACAGTGACAGGTGTGCTCTGTACCTGGGCTTTCAGGAGGGGACCCATCTGAAATGTGGCCAGTGTGTTTGAACAGCAGAATTCTATGTCGTACTTGATTTCAATCAATCTAAACTTAAATTCTTAGTGGATACCATATTGGACAGTGTGATTTGAGAAGAAAATGCAGGAGAAAATGTTGTTACCTTGAATTAGACAAAGATTTCTCAAGTTTTCCGCTAAAAGCATGACCAATACAAGAAAAAAAAAAAGAGAATTTGGGCTTTATCAAAATTAAAAACTTTTGGTTATTGAAAGACTCTTAAAAGAGAATGAAAAGAGATGCCATTGACTAGGAGAAAATATTTGAAAATCATATATCTGACCAATGGCTTGTGTTCAGAATACCTAAAGATTTCCCAAACTTGTAAAAAGCAAATAACTCAATTAAAAACAACGAGGAAACCACCCAGGCATGGTGGTGCATGCCTATAACCTCATACGGTCCTGAGGCTGAGGCAAGAGGATTGCAAGTTCAAGCCCAGCCTGGGCGACTTAGTGAGACTCTGTCTCACAATAAAACTAAATAAAAAGGGGCTGAGGATCTAGCTCAGTGGCAAAGCAGCACAAAGCAAAACAAAAACATTGGGGAAAACAATGGAACAGAGACTTCATCAAAGCACATTTGTGGAAAGAGAATGAACACGTGTAAAGGCCTCACGTCTCTAGTTATTGATGGAAATACAACTTAAAACCAGAGCGAGGGACCATGGTGCACTTTTTAGAATGGCTAAGAGGAAACAAGTCTGACGATACCCGAGGTTGGCAGCATGCGTCACTGGTAGGGGGCAAAATGGCACGGACACTTGGGAACATATTGTGTTAGTTTACCATAAAGTTATTTTAATATAAACCTACCGGGTCGTTCAGCAATTCCACCCTTTGGTATCTACCAAGAAAAATGAAAACGTGTTCCTGGAAGACTTCAACAGGAACGTCAAAGTCAGTTTCACTCACAGCCGCCCAAGCTGGAAACCGTTCAGGTCCCCTTTAATGGATCAGTGGGAATACTGTGGTCTGTTCCCACTCTGGAATACCTCATGGAAGAAAGAAAGAATGAATAAATGAGGCATGAAATATGTTTTGAATTTCAAAACATCATACTGACCCATTGTCCCGCAGGGTCTCTTTTACGTGAAGTTCAAAATATGGCCAAAGCAATCCATGGCCAGAGGAATTTCCCAGTGGCTGCCTTTGATGAGTGACAGGAGAGGAATCAGACTCAGGGTGCAGCTTTGTGAGTTGGCCCGAGTGTCCCTCCTGACGGCTGTCTTGCCTAAAGTGTGCATCCTGATTGCGGTGCGGGCCACCTGGGCCTGGGTGTGTATTCGTGGGTCCACGCATGCGTTTGTAAAAAGTTGTTGAATTTTACACGTCGGATCTGTGCAATCTACCGACTGTAACCTTTCCCTAAACAAAAAGTGAGCAGATATCTATTCACAGAGGGGAAGTGATGTCCAAGGCACGTTGTTAAATGGGACAATGCAGATATGAGCCTGTCTGAGGTTAGAAGGAAACAGAAAGGAGCCCTCACAGGACGAGAAACGGAGACAGAGGACGGGCCCAGAGGCAGGTGGCCCTGCCCCGAAGCCGACTTACGCTGCAGTTTCTGTTTCTTTTTTCTACTTTGGCATCATGTAAATAATAAAATTAAATATATAAATAAAGAAGAGACACCTTAGAGATGAAAGAGACACAAAGATGGGGGAGGACAACTCACTGACAACTACCACACACACAGGGTTCTCACTCTGAAAACAGCAATTAGAGGGAAATAATTAGGCATTTATTCTTCCTCTCCCGCAAGCAGTGTATAGCAGCTCGGTCGATGGGGGACAGTCCTTAAGAATCTTAGCTAATAAGTATGGACAGATTGTTAGAAGTGGAACACAACCATTTTTCAGCTCCTATGGAATTTGGGTAAAGTGCCAATGAATGGAGTCATTGGATGGAAGACAGAGAGGTCAAGAGACTTGCCCTCGCTCACACAGCTAACGAGTGGCAGGAGCGGGATCTGAACCCTGCTGGCCTGGTCTAGAGGCCATGGTTGTAGCCGCTGGACCCCTTCCCCTCGTAAAATGGTAAATGTGTCTGGACCCTTCACTCCTTCCACAAACACTCGTCGTGAACTAGGGGGTGCCTCTGTGGGCGCCAGAGGCAGAGTCCCTCCCGTCCCGGTGGGCTCATGCACTTGGGCCAGACCCGTGTTTGGGGTCTCTGGGGGTTCACTACACTGTTAGATTTTGTGGTATACTTCCATAACAAAAATAAGGAAAAATAAGTGAGAGATTAAATCCTATGTCCTTAGAGTCCAAGTTAGTCTTAAGGTGCAGATTCATTTCTACCTGGCTACCAAATCAAAACAATGACGCGACTTCGATACGTGTGACACTTTTAAGTTGAGGATTATGAGAGTTCACTATCCAACTTATTTCAGAAGCTCTCCCAGCTGGGCCGTGCCCGGGAGGCCTCCACTCTCCTGGGAATGTAGTCACCACTAGGACAAGTTGTTCCCTGTGACCTCAGGATGCTATCCGGCTAGACCAGTACCAAGGCCTGAAAAAGAGACTTGTACCATTATTAAGGCAGAGTCACGGGAGCCCCTCAGGTCTTAAGGAAGCCCTTGAACCCCCTCCAGGGTGTTCTCCCCTCCCCTGCGTCTCCCGCACCTGCAGCTGCGTCTCCTGCTCCACACAGGCTGATGGCCACCCTGAGAGAAGCGTGAGCTTGGGGTACGTGGGCCTGACCCTTGCCCACGGCCCTCCTCATCAGTGACACACCTAGCCAATCACACACCCACAGGGAGGTTGGTGGCACTTTGTTCTCCCCAAGAACGAGGTGGCCTGTCAGCCAAGAAGCAGACGGCTGGTCTCTGACGTGTGAGGCTTTTCATTTAACACCTTTGGAAAGTGTTTTCGTTACTTCTAAAAGTGGTTTAAATATAACTACAGTGAAATTTTGTGTAATCGTCTTTTGGAATCCTTGAACGATTTCTGAGGGGTCCTGGTCTCTGTGGTTTGAAAGTCCACCGTTTAAATCCCTCCCAGGGCCCTTATCTCATTCTGCCTTGGATTCTGGTTAGGAGATAAGATTCATTTGAGAGTTTGGGACAGTCCTCTTCTCACACTGGGGATTAACAAAGCCCTGAGGTTATTGTAACAGGCTCAGCAAATATTTGGGGAATGGGCAACTGAGTGAATGTCGGATTATTCCTCAAGGACAAGGGACTGCCATTCTTTGCTATCCAGGAGACTCTGTGGGGGACTTCAGAGACTGTAGTGAGCAAGGGGTGGATGGAGGGGTGGGGGAGGGGTGGGGGTGGGTGGGGGAGGGAGAGAGGATGGATGGGGGGACGGAGGGGGATGAATGGGGGATGGAGGGGGGATGGATCGGGATGGAAGGGGGATGGAGGGGGGATGAATGGGTAGGGGGATGGAAGGGGGATAGAGGGGGGATGGATGGGGGATGGAGGGAAGATGGATGGGGGGATGGATGGGTGGGGGATGGAAGGGGGATGGAGGGGGGATGAATGGGGGATGGAGGGGGGATGGATGGGGATGGATGTGGGGGTGGATGGGGGATGGATGTGGGGATGGAGGGGGATAGAGGGGGGATGAGTGGGGGGATGGATGGGGGATGGAGGGGGGATGGATGGGGGATGGGTGTATGTGGGGTGTGTGTATGTGCGGTGAGGGAGAGATGGACGGAGGATGATGGGTGAAAGATGGGGGGTGGGTGGAAAGTCTCCTTGTCCCTTGCTGCCTCTACACCAGAAGGAAGGAAGCTGTCCCCGTTCCCATGGTACCTGGTCCTTGGCTTTAGAAGACCATCGGGGGTAATCTGCCATCTGCAAACCTCGGTTACAGCCCAAATACAGCCTTCCCTGCCCACTGGCTTGGAGGAACCAGTCCAAGCAAGATTTTTCTTGGTGCCCAGACAGGTCCATCCACTCACCTGTCCGGGAACTAATAACCCTCCTGACTGCAGCCCTTGCCTTTGAGCTGATGGTCAAGTTTATTGAGTGATTTCTGACTCTGTGGGGGCCCCCAGGGCAGTGGCTCACGGTTGGCAGATCTGGGAAGAAGGGTGCTACGGGGCAGGCAGGTCCTCCCTCTGCTCCCCCGAAGCCTGGACCTGAGATAGCCCGCTGTCTCCTGCGGTCCTTCCCTTGATGGACTCCACCTGACAATTGGACTAGGCAGGCCCTGTCAGGAAGGCAGGCGGCAGGCGGGAAAGGGATTTGCAAGCAAGATAATCAGTTATTGATTGGAAGGGCCGGGCACCCCACCAGCCTTCTTGAGAGGAAATGAACTTCCTCTCGTTCTGGAATATTTACCGATGGGAGTGAGGGGCCGGGAGCCACCGCTGCCTATGAGGGCCCAGGACTTCTGATTCCCCATCTTCCTGTTCTTCAGGGAAGACCTCTGCACCCAGGTGAGCGGGGAGGAAGCCCACCGCCCCTTCTGCCCACCCCCCCTGCTCTCAGTGCCCCACCTGACACCTCTGGTCTCCAGCTCCCACAGAGGGTGTCCACTCTCCTGAGCCAGGGCCAAGAGCCGCCTGCCCCCGCCATCTGGAAAGCCCCCATCCTAGGATGTCTCTGCCTGCAGGGGGCGCCAGCCACCCAACAGCAGCTCCCGGGAGCTCGAAGCCCCAGCTCCTCCGCATTCATCATCATTATCAAACGTGTCCCGCTTCCAGACAGGCTATAAAGAGAACCGGGGACGTGTGCCCCAGCGTCAAGGAAGTGTGGAGTTGTTGTTTTCATTATTCTCATTATTAATTTGTTTACATCTCACTTTGTGCCCAGAGGGTTTGCTGTGAGGAGTGGAGATGCCGCCTGGTGCCTCGGCTGTGTCCGGATCCGGAGGCTGCCAGCCAGGAGGCGGATGGAGGAAGGCAGGCGTGTCCAGCCTCAGACTGGCTGTGTCCGGGCAGCCAATGACCTCCTGTGGCCCGGTGAGGAGTCTGCGTGGCCAGGGGACCTGCTCTTCAGGACGCAAGTCCCTGCTCCCATAGATTCAGTCCACCTCGGGTGCCCAGGGCCCCACGCGTCCAGCCCTAGAGTTCCAAGGTTCCAGATCCCTTCTCCCGGGACAAGCCAGGTGGCTGAGGGGCTGTTAGCTGAGGGTGTGGACAGAGCCCGGTCTGGGTGCTCCCAGAGGCCAGGGCTACTCCTCATGCAGGGCAGAGAGGGGTGTGGGGGCTGGACTGGGTCAGGCCCGGGGCCTGGACCAACCCCTCCACTGCCATGCATGTCCCCAAGCTGAGCTTCAGGGAGTCCCAGGGTTCTAAAGGAAGTGCCTTCTTTAAGGCTGGAGGGTAGAACCAGCTTCTTGGAGCAGCTGGTTAGTGTGACTTACCTGCAGATTCCTCCTGCTCCAGGCTGTGAGGCTGGGGTGGCCTCAGTGTGCCAGAGGCCCCGGGAATGCAGGGCGGGCAGGTTCTCTCCCTCCTGGGCTCCGGGGTTTAGAGTGGGCCACCCAAGTCCTGTGCACCTGTGTGCTGGGCAGGTCAGAGTCCACCTGTGAGGCCCTGCCAGCCCCCAGTCCAGCTGAATCCCCTTGCTCGGTGAGCTGCCCTTGATGGCACTTGCTCCTGGTCATTCCCAGCTGCCGGAGAGGGTGACAGGGTGAGGAGGGTTAGTTTATCCTGGGGAGACCCCTATTTGCAAATACCTAGCTAATCTGTGCCTTAGTTCTGAGCGCGATGCCAGTGAGTTAGACACAGGCTGGGCCCGTCAACAGCTGACAGAGGAGAGCTGAAGGTCGGAATCGCCGTTCCCTGGGAGCTGAGTCAATAGACACGGGGAGCCCTGGGCCTGCATCACCTCTCATTACCTTAGCGTTGGGTGTCTGTCTTTGGAATGCCCAGGGAGAAGGAGTTCTGCTTCATTAACATTCTGGTCACTTGGGGGTTAACTGGGGTGGGGGAAGGAAAGTTTTGTTTTTACAGGTTTCCTCCCAGGTTGCCCAGCCCTGGCTGCCCCTCCTGCCTTGGGAAGTCCCCTGTGACCGACCCGGGGCAGGGTGGGGGGGGCTGTCAGGTCTGTGCTCTGCTCTGAGGGCAGCTCTGGGCTCTTCAGGAGGCGGGGGGCATTGGCTGCCCGGCTTCTGGCCCCAGAACATGCCCTTGTCACGGTTTCCTTTGCAAACAAGCCCCTGGCAGGAGTCTCCTTTCTAGCCAGCTGTCTCTCTCTCCCAAGCAGGGTGGGGCCAGCCGTGCCGTGGAAGTCAAGACTGTGGCCAGCCGTCCAGGGGAGGGATCCCCACTGCTTTGATGCCTGTGTCAACGTCCATTCTCTTTCTTCCCCAGGGTGAGGACAGTGAGAGCCAACACACGTCTAGTGGGAGCCACTGATCGGGTGTGGGGAAAAGAAAGCCTCTGGGTCCCCTCGGGCTGGGTGCGCAGCCTGGGGCACTGTGCTGGGCTGGACTGGGCCCGCTAATCCAATCTGACTGATGTGTCCTTGGAAGAAGCTGAGGAGCTCCCAAGGCTGCTCCTGCACCTGGGAAAGATCGCCTGAGGGCACCGTGGGAAGGGGACCTTGTGCTTCTCATGGACCCCAGAGCCCTGAGAAAGTCGTGTCTGCTGTCGAGGCCACCCGGCCTGTGGAGCTTCGCGGTGGCTCCCTGAGCAGACCAGGGCAGCACCACAGACCTCTCCAGCAGGACTTCTGGGAGTGTAGCAGGCTGGCCTGGGCTGCCTGGTGGCCTTCCCTGCAGGGGCTGCCCCTCCTCCCTCCCACCTGCACCAGAAAGGTCACACAGCCCTGCCAGGGCTTTGAACCCGGGGTCACGTTCCAGGACATTGCTGATTTGTCTCCTCCAGTGGACCCAAGGCCCCTCAGGCTGGAGGACCAGTGTGACCATTCCCTGGGCTACAGGTACTACTAGCCCTCAACCAGCTGCCCTCAGGGAGCTGTTGGCTAAAAAGGGACCACCATTTCAGGTCATCCCGGGTACCGCTTTCAGAGATGGGCTGCTGGGCAGCTGGGCCATGTGCTTGGCCCCGGGTGGACACTCTCATTTCCTTAACTAACAGGGAAAGCTGAGCAAAAAAGGCCAAAGGTGCTCTGGATGAGTTCTTCAAGGGATGACATGTGCACTGAGAATCCGGCTGCTGGAGGTCTCTGGAGAAAGGGGCAGGTCAGTTTGTCACGTGTCAGAAAGCCACTTCCCCTTGAAGCGCGGGTCCCCCTTGGCTTCCCTTCCAGCGGGCCTCCTGGGGACCGTCTCTCCTGTGCCTGCGAGTGAAGTGGCGATGGCCACCAGGTGAGCGGCCCCGGGAGCGTTGTGCGCCTGCAGGTTTCGTGGCCACTGGACACGGGTCTGGAAACCGGGGTTTCCGCCCACCTTCCTGGTCCTAGGTTCTGTGGCTGCTGTGACAGCTTATCCCCATCTGATGGTAGAGGACATCCCTGGGGGACAGTCTGTGCTGAGCCCCTGGTGCCTTCCGGAGGCTCCTGGGCGGGGTCTGCGGGGCCTTCTTCTGGGCTTCCTGGGCACATGGCCCCATCACTCCCGTCTGGGGCCAGGCAGACACCTTCTCTGCTTCTGTGCCAACGTCCCTCCCTTGCTCTCATGAGGGCGCTTGTGACCACCTGCAGGGCCCACCCAGAATCCAGCTCATCTCCATCTCAGGACCCTTGATTGACCCACATCCGTCACATCCACAGCCTCCAGGAGCCAAAAGTGGACTCTGAGGGTCCGGAGCCATCATCCAGGTGGCGATTTCCACCCCAGGGAGCTGGGCCACCTCGACCCCTTGGGGTCACGTCTTTCCTCAGAGAAGCCAGGGTTCACCTGGACGCTGCTCGAGGAGTGCGGCTGTGGACACAGCTTCCTCAGCTCTTTCTGCCTCAGTCTGCTGGAGGCCACTTGTCCTACGGGGACCATGGCAGAGGGCGGCCCCTGGGCCTGGAGCCTGGCCAGGAGCTGACTTCCCGCCCCAGTTCTGTGCCTGGGGAGCTTCCCTTAGCGTTTCTTGGGGCCAAAGGGAGTGAGGTGTGACAGGAGTAAACATCAAGGATGAATAAACAACATGAATCAGCAAAAGGACTTGTTTTGGACTTGTTTTGGACTTTGCAGTGACTAAGTGACTTTTTAGTTGTAAACATGTTTTGGTTATAGGATGACTAGATAGTATGCCCATGTTAGATAAGTTGATGATGTAACTAGGTAGTGTGCTTATGTTAGATAAGTTAGACACAAACAAGTTTGTTGTAAACATATAGAGTATATAAGCGCGAGGGAAACTCCATGTATTTGCTCACAATCAACTCTCATCGCCTGAGAGTAAGATCGTGCAGTGTGAGCCAGTCACCTCGTGTATTGCTTTGTGTGGTGTGCGAATAAACCAGCATTTCAAAAGGCAATCGAGTTCGTGCTTGGTGTTCGGTGTTCGCGTACGTCGCGGTCCGGGGTCCAGTGCAGATATCCGGAAGGGAACTCCTGGTAACCAGACAAGGCTGAGAAGCTGCTCGTGACAGGGTGTCCCTTTGTGTAGGGTGGTTGTTGCTGCTGCTGAGAGAAGAGGCACAGGCTGATCCCTGGCTCAGCGGCCAGCGGCCAGTGCTGGCTCCTCATCCTGCTGCCGCAGCACGGAGCGCGGGCTTCTCCAGCTCCTGCCCTTGGCTGCCCCATGGCCTCAGTGCTGGCCTCAGCACCTTCTGCACTGACCCTGGGGACATAGTCAGCTGCAGCTGCGAGACACCGTCCCTGCCTGGGGGCTTGCCCGAGAGGGAGGCGCCGCCGACTTGGTGAATGCAGGCGTCATGCCCTGAGGGATTTCTTCTGCCCTCTGGAAGAGGAGGCAGCTCCCCAGGAGGACAAGGGGCAGAGGTCAACACCCAGCCTGAGGCCCGGCTCACAGGATGGAGGGGCCACTCCAGGCTCTCTCCTTATGTGGACACGGAGACTCTTACCACCCAGTCACCACCCACAGGCCCTGCCACCTCGACGCCATGCCCTGGGGTGTCGGGTTTTGACTATGGATCGGGGGCGGGGGGGGGGGGCACAAATCTCCAGACCACAGTGGGTGGCCACGGTCGCTCAGCAGGCAAGATCTCCTCCAGTCCCTCTGCATGTAACCGTCCTCGGTTGCCATAGGTTGTCCCCAAGGTCAGCCTGGATGCTGGCTCAGGGGCTGCGTCCCTTCCTGCTGTCCTCCCAGGACCTTGACGTGGTCTTCCCACACTGATTCAGGACTCTCCTCGGGCCTCAGCCTGTCCGTGCCTGGCCTTTCCCCTCTCCTCTCCTGCCGGCCTTTGCCTGGGTGTTGACCTCTGCCCCTCGTCCTCCTGGGGAGCTGCCTCCTCTTCCAGGATGGCAGGAGAAATCCCTCAGGGCGTGACTCCTGCATTCACCAAGTCGGCATTTTAGAGTCACTGGCAGGTCCACTGTCCTTGTCACCCTTGGGGAGTTGGTCACCAGATCTCTCCACCAGGACCACAGTGGGCCAGCCCTGCCTCTCCTTACTGATTGGCTGCACCTGTCTCCTGTCACCTCTGTGCTCTGAGCCACACATAGGAGGCACACTCAAGGGACTGTGACGTCACAGCAAGGGCACGGACAATGAGAGGCAGATGACCACGCTCGTAAGGCTGCCATGGTGCAGATGAGCCAGTGCAGATGGAGGGTGCGGAGGGGTGCAGGGCAGGTCGGGGCTTTGCAGCAGGGTGGGTGGGAGGGAGGGGCAGCAGGGAGGGAGGGGTGGGGGATGGAGCAGACGCCACACTCATCTGGGACCTGAGCAGAGCCCCGTGGCAGTCTCGGGTCTCTGCACGGGACCCCCAGATGTGGGACCCCCAGATACAGAGGGACAGCCGTATACGCCCTTCTAGGTCGACAGAGACCTGCTCTGTAACAACAGACACCATCATCCCTGGTCTGTTTTAACTGGGGACACTGGGGACATCTCGGTGGCATCATGAGACCAAGGTTCTGAGCCAGTGTGGGCCCCAGGTTTCAGGCTCCAAGCCACTTTCCTCTTGACTCTCCCGAAGAAGGAACCAACAGACGTCAAGGGCAGGGACAATCATCTGTCAGACAACTGGGGTGGTCCTAGTGATGTGGGAGAAATGAAAGGAAACTTCTGAACAAGGAGCTCATGAGGAAGCTGAGACAAGGCCAAGCTGTGAGAGAGGGGAGGACCTTCAGGTTCACGGGCTTTAGCCCTGGAGGCTGGACCCCAGGAAAGGTGCTCTGTGTACTAGCTTCTGTGCATGCTGTTCTGATCACAAAGTGCCATTGAAGTCTTCAATCCAGTTGAGTTGTGTCTTAGTCCATTTTCTGTTGCTATAACAGAATGCCTGACACTGGTAATTGATAAGGAAGGAAGTTGAATTTGTGGAGCTGAGAAGTCTGAGAGTGCATGGTGTCGGTTTCTGGGGAGGAGGCCTTGTGTTGCACTGTAACATGGTGGAGGGAGGAAGTGGAAGAGAGTGTACAGGAGAGAGAAGACCCCTGAGAAGTGCCTTGCTTTATAACAACCTGCTCTCGAAGTGTTGGGTTCAATCCCTTGAGAGCAAGACCTCACTTCTTCAAGAATTAACTCAGTCCTTGGAGAGCAGCCTTAATCTCTGCCCTCATGACTGAGGATCCTCTACAAGGTCCCACTGGCTCTCAACCACGTAGGAGCAAGATTTCAGCATGAGTTTCAGAGGGGACAAACCCCACTCACACCCTAGCCAGTTAATTTTATGCCTAGTGTAAGTTGTGAATATCCGGTTTTCCCAGCACCACTTACTGAAGAGATCTCTTTTCCGTTGTGCGTTCTTGATGCCTTTGTTGAAGATTAGTTGATTTTGTATGTGCATTTTTTATTTGTGACTTTCTGTGATGTTCCAATGATCTGTGAGTGTTTCTATGCCAGTGCCACACTTTTTGGACTCTATAGGTTTGTAATGTAGTTTAAAACTGAGAGATCTGGTGTTCAAACTTTGGGTTTTTTTTTCCCTTAACATTTCTTTGGTTGCTCTCAGTCTTTTGCGGTTCCCTAGGAATTTTATAATTTTTTTTCTGAGTCTGTGAAAAAATGCCATTGGAATTTTGAGAGGGATTGCACCAAATGGGTAGATTGTCTTAGCTGCTGCTGTAGTTTGGGCCTGAAATGTTCCCCACAGGCCTGTGTGTTAAAAAGGCTTGGTTCCCAATTCATGCTTCTGCTGGGAGATGGTGGATCCTTTAAAAGGCGAGGCCTTATGGAAAGAAGGGGGTCATGGTGGGTGTGCCATTTAAGGGGATATTGGGGCCCTGACCCCTCTACGTTTTGCTTCTTGAGCACTATGATGTGAGCAGCTCCTCTGCATGTGTTTCTGCCACGAGGTACTGTGTTCCAGAGGCTCAGAGCAACAGACCACGTCACCACGGATGAAATCCAGGAAATCTGTGAGCCAAAATCTGCCTTTACATTTACTGAAGTTATTTAACACTGACACAGGTAGTAAGGACGTTTTGGCAAGATTAATCCTACCAATCCATGAACATGGGATGTCTGTCCATTTGTTTGTGTCTTCACTTTCCTTCGCCAAGTTCTTACAGTTCTCAGTGTGGAGAGCTTCCTTCCCTTGGTTAAATACATTCTTAAGTACTTTATTCTTTTTGATGCTATGGCAAGTGCAATTGTTTTCTTAATTTCTATTTGGACGGTTATAGAAAGGCAACTAATTTTTGTACGTTGGTTTTGTTTCCTGCAGCTTTACTAAATTCTTTAGTTTTAACAGTTGTTTAGTGAAGTCTTTCGATATATAAAAATCATGTCATTTGCAGAAAAAGACAATTTTGCTTTTTTCCTTTCTGTTTTAAATGTCTTTTATTTCTTTTTCTTATCTAATTGCTCTAACTAGAATATCCTGTTAAATAAAAGTGGCAAGGGTAGTCAGCTTTACCTTGTTTCTGACCCTCAGTAAGTATTCTGCTTTTCACTGTTGAGTTGATTTTAGCTATGAGCCTATTATATTCTAAATATTCTATAATTCATTTGCTCAGAGTTTTTAATTAATGATAAAAGGATGTTGAATTTTGAAAATGCTTTTTCTGCATCTATTGAGATGATTGTATAATTTTTATCCTTTATTACCTTTATGTTGTGAATCACCTTTATTGGTTTGTGTAAGTTGAACTTTCCTATCTTATGTTATCATATCTAGGGGTCAATTCCACTTGATCATAATGAATGTCTTTTAATGTACTTTTGAATTTTATTTGCTAGCATATGCTGAGGATGTTGCATCTGTGTTCATCAAGGATACTGGCCAATAGTTTTCTTTTCTTGCATTAACCTTCTTTGGTTATATAGTTTGGGGAAGTTGGGTGCTACGTCTCTAAGAGTCTGGCAGAATCCACTCTGGAAGCCATCTTGTGCCAGCTTCTCTTTGTTGGAAGGTGTTGGACTCACTATTGGTCTGTTTAGACTTTCTGTTTCTTCATGACTCAATCGTGGAGGGTCGTATGTTTTTAGGGATTTACCCTTTTTGTCTAGGTCATCTAGCTGGTTGGCGTATCGTTCATTTTGTGTCATAAGTAGTCCCTTGTGATTCTTGGCGTCTCTGTGATATCAGTTGTAATGTCTCCTTCTTCATTTCTGACTTTATTTCTTTGAGCCCTCTGTCTTTTTTTCTTGATGAATTCAGCTAGAGCATTTTCTTCTCTGTTGAAAACGCCGACGCTGAGCTTTGTGGACCTCGGTTGTCTCCTGGTCTCCATTTCTCTTGTGTCAGATCTTGTCTTCACTGGGTCCTTCCTCCTGCCACCTTTAGACCCAGTTGTTCTGATCCTGGTTCCCGGAGATGTAAAGGTCGGTTGTTGAGATCTGTGGTGTCAGATTTTCATCACTGTGACCAAAATACCCGACAAGAACATCTGAGAGGAGGAAAAGTTCATTTTTGGCTCATGATTTCAAGGACTTGGTCCAGATGTCCTCATTGCTTTGGGCCCAGGGTGGAACAGAACATGGCGGAAGGAGGGTGGAGTAGAGGTAAGATGTTCAGCTCTTGTCAGCCAGGAAGGGGGGGACAGAGAGAGAGGGTGACCCCAAGGGCAAGCCCCCAGTGACCCACCTCCTCCAGCCACCGCCCACCTGCCTACAGTTACCCCCAGTCGTCCACTCAGATTATTAATCACTGACGACTCTGCAGTGGATGATCTAATCATCTCACCCTGGATATTCCTACACAGCCACAGGAGCTTTGGGGGGGGCACTTCATATCCAACCCACAACAAGATCTTTCTTTGATCCATAATGTAAACATTCATTATTCTAAACTTCCTTAGAACCTCTTTGGTGCACTTCGTAAGTTTTGATATACTGCATTTTTATGTTCATTTGTCTCAAAATACTTTTAACTTTCCTTTTGACTTTTTTCTTTGACTTATTGGTTGTTCATGGATGAATTGTTTGATTTCCATGTATTTGTCAATTCCCCAGTTTTCTGACTAAGATTTATTTCTAGTTTTATATTATTATGGGCAGAAACGCTTGATATGCGTTCTGTCTTGTTGAACTTGTCTGGATGTATTTTGTAGCCTCACACAGGATCCTTCCTGGGAATGTTCCACGTGCACTTGGGAAGACCACAGATTTGGCTGCTACTGAGTGGAGTGTTCTGTACCCCCATTAGGTCCATTTGATCTACAGTGTTGTTCAAGTCTGTTTTCCTATTGATTTTCTGCCTAGATGATTTCTTTTTTGTTGAAAGTGAGGTATTGAGGTCCCCTGCTCTTATGATATTTATATGAGTTTCTCCCTTCAGTCCTGCTAGATATTTATGTGCCTGTATAACTGCAGTTATTGCTTCTTGATGAATTGACTCATCGATTATTATTTCGTTACCATCTTAGTTTCTTATGACAAATTTTGACTGAAAGCCTATGAGGGTATAAACAGGTCTGTAATTACACCAGGATTGCCTCAAAGTGGATTCTTTCAGAAAGCAGAGAAAAGTTATTTATATATATTTCAGTACAAGGTCTTAAATGAAACCAAGTTTTTAATATTTCTGAGAATGTACAGTAACTGAAACCATGCTACTGAATATAGTCATTATTTGTGGTTAGTACCTCCAGTGATAATTCACTTCTACAACGTTTGGGTTGACCATTCGTTCTCAGTACGGTTGGGATCCAGTTATGTATCTATTGGTGATGTTCCTTTGTGGTGGACGCTGAAGGTGGCCCTGAAGAAATGTCTGCCTCTTCCCTCTAATGGTCAGTCCAAACTCCAGCTGCCTTCCGATGCGGAGTCAGAACTCACAGGCACAAAAGGCCAGGGCCCTCAGAAATGTGGGAAGTTTGTCTTTTTACACTTGGGGGTAAAACATTTCTGAAAAGGCCTAGAACAGACCTGGGCTCTGTCCTGTTCTCTCATGTGAGTCTATGTGCTGACCCCTGGTCTGTGCAGGGTCTCCTCAGCCACAGGGACACAGGAAGGAGTGTCCCTGTGGACCTCCAGGCCAGGCCTGCCCCTGTGCTGTCCTCCAGGGCTGGTGCTGGGGTTTGGGTGGCCAGATCAATCCTGCTCAATTATGAATTGACAGAGAAGGGAGATGAGTGACCGGGGCACTGGAGCTCCTGTGGCCACCCCAGGGAATATGGCTGATATCTGTGGTCACCCGGACTTCCTGGGTCTGAGCCCCAGAATCAGGTAGATTCTGCCTTCTAGGTGGCCCTGGGCTGTTTGGAACCCTGAAGGCTCCCCTTGCAGGGCAGGGACCTTGCAAAACTGGGGTGGCCAAGAGGGAGGAAGAAAAGGGAAGGGAGGGCTGCAGACCCAGAGGCCCAGTGTTTCTCACAGTGGGCAACGGCACTGGCCTCCTGTGGTCCCAGCCAGAAATGGAGTCCTCCTCCCCTCCTCCTCCCCCCCCTCCCCCTCCTCCCCCTCCTCCTCCCCCCCCCGTCTTCCTCCCCACCTTTCTTCCCTCCAACCCAGTGGGGTTGCATCTCTGTTAGAACACATTTCAAGCCCACTTCCTTGGGGTCAAAGGCCAGGGAGGGCCTTCCTGCATCCAGCTCGCCCACCACCTCTCCACTCCCTGCACCTCAGTGTGCACCCGCTGTGTGGGCTCGTCCACCCCAAACTCACCAAGCTGACCGGGGCCTGACAGCACAGCCTGTGGCAGGCCCTCAACAGATATTTTCCAAATGGCTAAGTTGTTTTATGCTCTCTCTTGTCCAGGGGAGAAGGAGGCTCAAATAGTAGATCTAATGTGCTCCCAGGCTTTGGACATCTGTAAAGGCATGTGAGCCTGGGGCTTCTGAGTTACGTATGTGCCCTTGCTCACCAAACAGCATTCTGAGGCGAACTGGCTCTCCCTGTCCCTTTCCCAGGGAGAGTTGGGGCTGGCCCAGCATCGAGGGAGCTGTGACGCCTCTGGCTGTATATTCCTCCCTGTGCGTCACCCCTCCGGTGGTTAGGGTCCTCCAACGGCTCACCAGCTTTGAGAGGGAGGGTGAGCACAGCTGGGCGACAAGCTCTTGGCCTCAGCCTGCAGGCTGAGAGCATGGCCAGGGGTCATGGCCAGGGGTCATGGCCAGGGGTCTGCACCCTTTCGGAGGCAGTGGCCGTTTCCTTGGGAACTTCTGGAGAGGCTACGGCTCTCTCCTGGCTGCAGGCATCCAGAGAGCTGCTTCACAGGGACCCCAAACTTCTCTTGTTTTGAATTTTTATGGAGGTGTCCACATTTGTGAGGTTCCAATATTTCACGTTTTCCTAAAGCAAGGCTTTAAGGTTCTTGATGTCACCCAGGGCCCCCAGTGTGGGTGGCCCTGGGGGCTGGAAGGGACAGGTCTCTAACTGTTGCAGCACAGCAGGCTTCCACGTGGGACCCCCACTTCCCTCTGTAGAAAGCCACCCTCCGAGTGTGGCTCTGGTGGAAGCAGTCCCCTGCTGCCCCACACCACACTGCCCTGCATGCTCCCCACGCATGTTGGAGTCTATAGGGGAACCCGAGCTGTGGGGAGGACTCGGTGTCCTCCTGCTCAGCAGAGGCCAAGGTGGGCTGTGGGTCGGGTGACGTTGCTCCGTGGCTTTCCTGCCTGCTCCTCCGTGGTCCCCGTTGGTCTGTCCATGGGACAAGACCTGCACTCTGAGGAGACCTGGTGTCTTCTAGTGTGCCTGTGATTCTGGTGCAATGAATTTCTCTAGAACCAGTTTCTTCCTTGCAACCAAGAACTCTGGAGTACGAATCGATGCGGGTGTGGGATGCAGGCAGGACCATGAGGATGGGGAAGGGGTTATAGCCGATGTGGGTGGGGCCCCAAGATGCCACCATAAAGTTCCAGTATCCAGGGGGGGAACAAGGCAGATGTTCATTGCTCCTCATGGGCCAGCTCCAGAGTGGGGAAGGCTTGTCTATTCTCCCCACGTGGCTGCTGGGTCAAAGTCGGCGCTGTTTCCAAGCAACTGGGAAGAAGGGAGGAAGGTGACTGAGAGGCTGTGCACATCAGTCTTGCTGGCAGCCACGGACTTGGTCATCTCGCACCGTTGAGCTGCAAGGAAGGCAGGAAACAAATGGCCAGCTGGCCAGCCCTGTGCTGCTCCAGCTGGGCGCAGGGCACTCTCACCATGGACACAGGATGGGGTGGAAGGCAGAGAAAGTCAATTAATCAGTGAGCCACCACGTGGAAATGCAGTGGCCCAAGCAGCTGACTGAATCCGTGCCTGTGGTCCCCAGGAACCCAGCGCTTGCTGGAGCCAGGATACGAGGCGGTGGGCCACACTGGTACTACAATAAAACAGGGTGACATGGACAATGGAAGGACTCCAGGGGTGAACTGGCCAGTTTCTGTGATGCAGACTAAATAAAGACAAGAGGATGCAAGCTCAGAGTCCCAACTACTCAGCTGCTGGGGCCGGCCGTGTGGAGCTCAGGGGTGTGGTGCTGTGGCCATGCTGGAGAATCTCTTAGCTGCAGAGAGAGCAAAACAAATGCATAGCAACAACAAACCCTCTGACCTGCAGAATGCTGACTTGCTTCATCTGTTGAATTCAGTTTCACCAAGTCTTAAAAGCAAAATAAAGGGCACTGATCAGGAGAGCGGGGAAACCTCAAAGTCGGGTGGGAAAAGAAATGTGCGGGAGCCTTTGTAGCCCTCAGGTAGCCTGAGATCTGTGCCCTCCTTGGCTGAACTGAGGAAGCAGCCCCTGCCCGGGGGGGAAGGAGCCCTTCCAGCCTTTCTTGAGGACTCTGTTCCTTCCTGTCTGGGGGGGCTTCCTTAGAACAGCAAACAAGCCCCCTCCTCCCTGTGTTGTCTTCAGAATGCCGCGTGGAGTCAGATCCAGGCACGTCCCGGGGGACCGATTGCAGAGCAAAATGGCAGCGGGAGGCTTAGGAAGAGCTGTGGTTTTCTGCAGATTTCTGTCTATGTGGGGACATGTGTGGGAGTGAACAGGGAAAGTGGGGCCAAGGAGGAGGGGCACAGTCCGTGTTGGGTGCAGTTTATAAAAACAGATGCAGGTACTGCCGGGTGACGAGGCTGAACCCATTTCCTTGGGTGGCTGTAAACAAGTCCCACAAACTGAGTGATTGAAAACAACCTGAATCTATTCTATCACAGTTCTGGAGGCTTATCCACAGTGGAGCTGGTGGAGGCCACGCTCCTTCCGAGGGCGACAGAGAAGCATCCTCCTTGTCCCCCACCCCCAGCTCCGGGTGGGTGCCAGCACAACTTGGTCTTCCAGAGTTGGTTCACAGACACGTGGCTCATCGCCTCCCCCCAGTGTCACATGGCATTCTCTCTGTGTGCCCCCCTGCTCTCCCTGACATTCTTCTCCGAAATTCCCTCCTCTAAGGATGACAGCCATCGGGTTGAGTTCCTCCCTAATCCAGCATGACCTCCCGCTTTAGCTTGATTACATCTGCAACACACATTATTTCCAAAAAAGGTCACATTCATCAGCACCAAGGACACATATTTTTGAGCAACAAAAATCCAACACGATATAGATGTAATGGAATGTACCAGCCTGGTCAGCCAAGAGTGGATCACATTATTTTCTTGCTGGTCATTGCAAGTCTGAGCTCAAAAAATAGCTCTCGGTAATTGAAGACTAGATGCCTCAAGTCTTGTCATGATATAGGAAGGGATTAAAAGGTGAAGGAGGTGGGAACATGGATTGGATCCCTGGTACTCGTCCTGTCTAACCCACCCCCCACCCAGACACACACACACACACACACACACATACACCATGTCCCTGCGAAGGCCCACATCATGCTCCCTTTACCAAGATCTCGACCCATGTAGTGGGGAGAGATGCCCTGGGGGGACTGTGCAGGTGGGGGCTGTGTTTTTACAACTCCCACTACAATGGCATTTGGGAAGGGACCCCAGGGGAACAGAAGCTGGTGGCCACTCCTAGTGTTTGGTAGAGAAAGAGGGCGAGTGGTCGTGCACGTAATGCAAGGTGTCATCTTGCAGATGAGAGGTCTTGGGCCTGGAAATTGATCCTGAGGTTCTTGGCGAGAAGTCAAAGGGCAACCCATGGAGGACGCTTGATCTGATCTCAACACACCAAGGAGTCCATGCAAGTCTAGGCCTGGAAGACAGACTCAAGCCTGGGGTACCGTGGAGTCAGGAGCCCAGAGCATCCTCTGCCAAGAGCCCTTTGAATGAGGTTAGTGGTGGGGGCTGGGGAAGGAGCTGCAGTGGGGCCACCGTGCGAGGTGGGGACTTCCTCCCTGCCCTTCCAGGGGATGTGGCTGTTGGCAGCTTTACTCTGCAGAGAAGGAGGAAGACCCAGGATCTGGATCCTGTGGGCTCGCTCCAGGCCAGCACACTCCCGTGGTCCGCTGTTAGAATGAGGTCACATGGGTGTGCTGTGACCTCAGTGAGACCTGTTAGCGTCTTCATTGGCTCCATCCCAGCTCCACCGACACGGGTCCCCTGTGGCTCAGAGACCTCTGGAATCAGGAGCAGAGAGTCATGGGATCCAGGAGGGGTGACCAGGTGTCCCCACCCCCTTTCTTCATATGCAGGTCACCAGTCAAAGCAAGTCACCTGGACGGCTGGGGAGGCTGGTGGGGCCACCAGAGGCCCTCAGAAGCCATCAAGGTGCATCTTATCATTCCCCTGTGCCACACTGTCACAGGGAACTGACACTATGCCCATTATTGCCTTTAGATGTCCCCACAAGTCTCCAAGGGAGGTACATTGCAGTTCCCACTTTACACATGAGAAGACTGATGCTCGGGAGGTTAAGGACAGCACAGGGTCCAGAGCTGGTCAGATGGAGTGTGAGCCCAGGGGCTCTGCCTACTGTGCAGGTGACCTCACCTGCTGGGGAATGAGAGGCCGTGGGTGGCTTTCAGGGACGCTGCCCGCCAGCCCTCAGTGCCTCAGCAGCCCTGGGATGGGAGAGCTGGCTTTGTTCTCCTGAGGTGTCTGTTCTGCCCAGAAACAGAAACAGGTGTCTGTTCTGCGCCCCAGCCCCGCCTCCCCTCGGGTGGCCCCGCCTCCCCTCGGGTGGCCCCGCCTCCCCTCGGGTGGCCCCGCCTCCCCTCGGGTGGCCCCGCCTCCCCTCGGGTGGCCCCGCCTCCCCTCGGGTGGCCCCGCCTCCCCTCGGGTGGCCCCGCCTCCCCTCGGGTCTCTGTTCACTTGTGATGGCGTCGGACCCTCCCACGTCCCTGGAGCAGTCTCTATGTCACAGTTTGCGCCAACAGAAGCTCAAGCGTCTGCTGAAAGGCTCAGGCTGCAAGCCTCCTCCCGGGCTCTGAGCCTCCTCCCGGGCTGCTTCCAAATGCTTCCCTTCTGGGCCCGGAGCAGACGTGGGCTTCTGTGTGCAGCGGGTGTGGACGAGCTGGGGTGTGGAGAAGGGGGAGGAACAGGGAGATGGAGGGAGACAGACTGACACCAGCACCTGCCCCAGCAGCCCCGGTGGTGACTCAGCCCTCGTCCCGCCGTCCAGATGGGAGAGCAGGCAGAGGACGGGGAGTCACAGAGCAGGGGTGTGTACCCACCAGGATTCGCCTCCTCCTTTCTCGGCCACTGGAGTGGTTTGATTTGTCCCTTACTGCAAACCCTGACTGGCTGCGGTCACAGTCTACACAGTGGTGACAGCCAGAACCTTCCAGGGACTCCTTCTGCTGGCCAGGCACAGTCTGCGTGGACTTTGGGCATGAATGAGGGCAGCTGCCCTGTCCTGGCCCAGCTCACGGCAGGCGGGTGGGATCTGAAACAATCACAGGAAACAAAGGATACGGAAGTGACCTGGCAGGTCTCGGAGCCCCGCAGAGTTGGGATGCTGTTCATCACCCCCTCGGGGATGTGGGTGTGGTTCAAGTGGTTGGTGGGCTCTAACGCGGGGATCCCTGCAACCACCGCCCCAAAGCCTGGGAGAGAGCTTGGCAAGGGCCATGTGGGCCAGTCACCTGCGTTGGCTCCTAAAGCTCAGGCTGCCACAGGAGACCTTTGCCTTCCAGGGGAAGGTCATCTGCTGTCCCTTCTTCCCTCCATGTGTCCCTTCCCCTGAGTTCTGATGAATTCAGCTTTGCTTTGGGAAGGAGCCTCCACTGTCTTGTGGTCTCAGTGGATCTGTCACGAGATTGACACGGAGTTGGGGGGTCAATCATCCACACTGGGCAGGGGACGGCCAGCAGGTGGGGTGCACCCAGGGTTCCAACCAGCCCTGGACTGGAAGCTGCTCTTCTCAGCTCCCTCTTTCCTGAGTGGCTTCGGTCCAAGCCCCCAACCCCTGCTGCTGCCCAGCCCAGGGGCCTCCTCTGGGTTGGGAGCTCCAGAAAGAGGTGGCCAGCTGCAGAATGGACTCCTAGCTCCTGCTTGTTCCAGCCAAATGCAGGGCGAGGTTCCCATTGCTCTCTGGAGGGACAGGACAATTCCCAAAGTATCAGAGACTGCTCGGGGCCCGGGGAGTCAGAATCTCCTTCTCGTGGGTGAGGGCTCCTGCTGCTGTGAAGTCACAGGAGTCGCCCCTGGGTGATGGGGGGGCTGTCCACATCTGGGGTGGGAGTGTGAGGCAGGAGAGCTGGGTAAGGAGACGTGGATGAATTGCACTCGAATTGATGTTTTTCAAGAGGACGCGTCAGTCCTGTTGCGAGTCTGGCGTGGAGATTTATCACCAAGAAGTGGAGGCCACCAGAGTTACTTATCACACGACCCAGGAGGAGCCCGGAGTCGGCTCTCTATCAACAAGCTGGATGGCACCGTTCAGTCCGGAGGCAGATGGTGCATCTTTGCCAAGGTGCAAGGAGGTGCCCCAGGAGGCCTCAGGGAGGATAGTAGGGGGGACCCTGGTCCTCAGCAGGGAGAGGACAAGTGAGCCTTCTCTGGTGACCCAAGGGACAGCTGTGGTGCTGGAGCAGGGTGTGGCTCTTTCGCAGTCCTTTCCCCTATGAACGGGGATTGCCTGGGGGGAAGGTGTCAGGGAATCTGGAGGGGAAACCGGGATTTGGGGAGACCAGCAGAAGCCTGGGCTTCCTGGGGCTCAGGCTCGGCTCTGGCCCAGGAGCGCCTCTGCCCGCCTCCTGCGGTCCCAGAAACGTCCCTGCCAAGTTCCAGTTCTGGCCTAGCAGTGCCAAGCACGCCTCACACCAAGGTGGGGCCACAGCACCTGAGCGCCCTGCGTGGGGGGTCAGGACCCACCGTTACGCTCAGCGCTCAGCCAATGGCCCCCCAGGCTTTCTTGGGGAGTGCTCACTGGTTCCCACAGAAATGGAGGGTTGGCCGTGGGCAGGCACCGTGGGCAGCAGGGTTCCTTTGGGAACAGAGTGAACTGTGGTCCCTTCTCCTGGAGCCCAGGTCCCCAGGGGAAAGGCTGGCGATGACAGCCAATATAACAGGGGGTGAGTTGTCGGCATGTCAGCCTGGGAGCTGTGGGCCAGCGAGGTGGAGCGCCGGGGTGTGTGTGTGTGTGTGTGTGTGTGTGTGTATGTGGTGTGTGTGTGAGTGTGTGTGGTGTGTGTGTGTGTGTGGTGTGTGTGTGTGTGTGGTGTATGTGTGTGTGTGTATGTGGTGTGTGTGTGAGTGTGTGTGGTGTGTGTGTGTATGTGTGTGTGTGAGTGTGTGTGGTGTGTGTGTGAGTGTGTGTGTGTGTGGTGTGGTGTGTGTGTGTGTGTGTGTGTGAGTGTGTGTGGTGTATGTGTGTGTATGTGTGTGTGTGAGTGTGTGTGGTGTGTGTGTGAGTGTGTGTGTGTGTGTGTGTGAGTGTGAGCCAGCACCAATGTGGGGGGGCCCAGCAGTCCTGAGGATGCCGTTGCAGAGGGAGACGGGGACGGGTGGCCGCCAGCCCAGCTGCTCTCTGCTCAGGTTTGTTCCAGGCTGGGAGTGGCCATGCAGACTCCCCAGTGGGGTTCAGGGCCAGGGAGTCCAGGAAGGGCCACGCGGCCAGTGTGCTGCTGTGGGGAGCAGAGGAATGGGAGGCCAGCAGGACAGTAGGGCCAGGACTGGCACGGAGAGGGGGAAGGCCCTTTCAGGACCTGGCTCTCTCCCTGACCTGACACCACAGCAGTTAAAACACCCAGTGTGTTGGGGGTGGACTGGGGGACGGGGACAGGGAATCTGGAGCATCCGATAACGCCCACTATCATGCTGCTGTTGAACATGGAGGGTCTGAACAGCGCATGAGACAAAACTCCAAGCACTGTGTATGGTTCAAAGCTCCAGCCAGATTTTGGACTGGCTTGAGGCTAGACAATGAAGTGGGTGAAGGAGGTACCACAGCCTCCGCCACCTCCACCCACCCCGTGTCCCAGCTGTGCCTTTGGATTTCACGCCCCTCTACCTGGAGCAGAGAAGCAGCTGTGGAGCGGGAAGGGTCTCACATGGTGATACAAGTGCCAACAGGCACCCATCTCTCCTGGTCACCCAAACACCCACCACTGGGACTTCCTGTGGCCCTTCCAGCACCTGGAGGGAGCAGGTGTTGGTGTGACGTGCATATTCTTCTCTTGGGCCCCCTCTCTTCCTCTCCCCGCCTCTGGGAACCTGACTGTCCACTCCATCTCTGTGACTCGGGTCTTGGGGGCTCTTCAAGGTGGTCTCTGCAGCATCTCCGTCGACGTGGGGACATCCTGGCACACACAGTCCCCTAAGGTTGGTGGCAGTCCACCTGCCCCTCAGGTCCAGGGACATGTACCAAGCTCTCTGCACGGCCCCGTCGAGCCCCCTCACTATTTTCAAAGTGAAGATGGAGACCCCGGCTACTCCACCCTCGTGGGGGGTGACTCGGCACTGAAGGCTCTGGGGAAACTTTAGACATTTCATCTTGTCCAAAAGTGAGCCCCGTCTCTCCTCCCAAACCCCAGTTCCACCCACATCCCCCTCCATCTCAGCTGATGGTTTGGCCTTTATACCTAGCTAACCTTTGATGTTATCCTCCACTCCTCTCCGTCCCTCACCATCTCATCTGTAGGAAATCTAACCTTCGGACGACGTCCAGGATCTAACACTTCTCTCATCACTTGGGGCGGCTGCCTGGTCCAGTCCACCTGGCCTCTCACCTGGCTGCACTTCTGCCTCCCATAGGTCTAATTGCACAAGTGCTCAGTGGTGCCCTGAGCCGGGCTCATCATTGCCCTCAGACCTGATAATGGTACTTCCTTGGAATCTCAAAGTCCAAAGAAGAAAAACACAGATCACTGATTATTCACCAGTGATTACTGAACAATAAACACTCTTCATTTTTGGAGTGTAACTTTTTGGCCTACTTTATTCTATAATATATCATGATAAGTTTAGATACAGTATAGGCAGAAAAGATCATAAGAGAATATTATGTCTGTAAATATCCTTATAAGCTAGTAAATTTAAAAACTTAGATAAAATGGGAAAAAAAATCTATGGAAAATATAGAGCACCAAAACTGCCTGAAGAGAAATGAAAAATCCTGAATATTCCTATAACTTTTAATGAAATTGAGTGTAGTTTAAAATATTTCTATAAAAAATACACAAAACCCAGAGAGTTTTACTTTCAGATTTTACTTTTCAAAGAATAGATATTATTCCCACACAAAACTTTTTTAGAGAATAGTTTTACAAAATCAACATATGAGAAGTATATAATTTTGATATCAAAACCAGGACAGTCTGAGAAAAGAAAATTATAGGCCAGTCTCAAACATTAACATGGATGCAAAAGTACTAAAAATATGCTGGCCAAATACAGCAGCAAGGTAGAAAACAGACAACCTTTTGTGACTAAGAAAGTTTTATTCCCAAAAGCAAAAAATAGAAAATACATTAGCTTATTTCTTCCACATTAACAACTTAAAGGAAAAAAAAAGAGATATTATCAGCTCAGTAGATACAGAATGTTCCTTTATAATAGATGCTAAAATAGCTATTCAAATTCTAAAATACTATAGCAAACATCATACCCAGTGGCAAAATTATTCCAAAATTTCTTGAATCCAAGAATGCCAACTATCATCACCACTGTTAAACATTGTATTGGAGGAACTAAACAATGCAATAGGACAAGAAAAAGAAATAAGAGATACAGATCAGGAAGGAATAATACTCTCATCTGCAAAACAATGTGCTTGTCTTAGAAAAATCTCAAAGAAGCTAGAGACAAATTATACAAATTAGGTAGAGTTCAGTAAGGTTACTAAACCTTACTAAAGGTTATATTGATCTTACATAATCTTAGGTAACCTTACTGGATATAAGATTAACTAATTGCATTGGTATACACCAGAAACAATCTATTTAACATTTCACTTAAACAAATACAACGTAAAAATAGCAATGACAATAAAGGTAAACTAAGAATAAATCTAATGAAAGCTATTTAGACTAATGTTTTCAAACTTTGTTGAAGTCATTTTGAAATACTTAAATTAGGATATATTGCAGATTTATGGATAGGACAAGACAAGAAAAGGGATGATCAATCAATGATGTTGTAATAATGGTTTAATTCTTGTGGAAATAGGAAACTACCTACTCACCTCTTACCTGATATTCATTTAGGTGCATTGGATCAATCACTTATAGGTGAAGAGAGCAATTTTCAGACCCTTAGAAGAGCACAGGCAATGGATGTATGAAGTGTGACTTCAGGGAAGGGCTGATGTCCTAAATGAGACTTGGAAGAAGCCACCCCTCCACTCCATCAAGATCAATAAAGTTGACAATATTAATGCGTAAATGCTTCTATTTATCCAAAGATGGAGACATATCACCATCTGGAGAAGACCTTTAATGCCCTCGTAACTGATAAAGGATTAGTACCCAGGAGACACAAAGAAATACTGCCAGTCGATAAGGGACGCGTGCAGACATCACAAACACACCTTCCACAGAGAACATGTCATGAATTTTCAATAAAACTTATGAAAAGATGTTCACACTTATTAATAATTGTGGAAATGCAAATTAAAATGAACATGAGGAATCGGCTCACTCATACCACGTAGGAACAAACACCAAGTCTGATGAACTGGCTGTTCTGTGCCCCGCCCCGCCCCTCAGGGCTTTGCCCTTCCCGGGACCCTGTGGGCCTGGTTTGGCTCTTGGCTGCTGGTTTTGACTGACGTGGATTTCGTGGCAGGAAGGGAGCCGGGGCACTTCCTGCTTCCCACCAGGTGGCTGCCTCTTGTCATCCCTGGAGCTCCAGTTGGGCTGCCTTCTCTGTGCTCCGGGGTCCCAGGTTTGGCAGCACCTGCCCTCCACCCCTGGGGGAGGCACCGCAGCCCTCACCCTCTCACTTCCTTGGCCTAACTCTGGCTTCTCTTTGGGAAACTGTCTCTTTATTAAATCTTTTGCAGGGAACAGCCTGCCTCCTGCTGGGACCCTGGCTCCCACATAGGACAGTTCCAGAAACTGGGGAGGCTGGGGACCAACAGGAGCCTCTTTTCCTTGCTGGCGGGGGGTGGACAGGGTCAAGCGCTTTGGAAAAGAATCTCCATGACTCCAGCAACTGCAGGCCCACATACCTCGCCCAGAGGCACTCCAGGACCCATGAGTGGTGACAGCAGTCTTCTTCATAATAGCAGGAAGATAAAGAAAATAACTCAGACGCCCATCCATGACAGCGTGGCTGAACACACCATGGTGCGTTGCGTGCAGGAACACCAGCGTGGAAGCTCTGGGACTGCAGCGATCCTTGGCATGGATGACCTGTGAAAAACTGGGCAGGAGGAGAAGCCAGAGACCACATGGATGAAATCCAGTTGTACTGAGTTGGAAGCTGAGAAGATGAATCACCATCTTGTTTAGGAACGCATACATATGCGGAGAAGCATAGGGGAAGGGGAGGGGTCACTTAATGTTTAGGCCTCACTTAACAGTGCCTCTTGGGGATGGGGAGGGTCACACCTGAGGACAGCTACAGGGCCTTTGAGGGAGCTAGAAATGAGGGTCGTCTCTAGTGATGTGCATCTCAAACTGAGCATGAAAACAGAATATGTACATCCTTGCACCTAGATCTCCTAATATAAAAATAAATACTGAATACATTTATTGTGGACCCTGTTCTCCTCCGGCTTTGTATTTGATGCTGGAGACTATTTTATCCTGTGGTCCTCTTATAATCACACGGCCTCCCCATGAGGTTGAGTCCACTTATTGTGTACCAGTAACATAGCTGGGCAGTGGTCTATCTCATTTGACCCTCACACACCAGAAGGTTCCATCACCCATGCTACTGGCTGAGGGTCCTGCAGGCCCCTGGGGCCCAGAGGACTCTGCTTCTGCCTTGGGCCTGCTGTCCCTCCAGCGGGCCATGTTGGCCTGGTGGCTGTCTTCAGGCTGCTGGGATCTGAGCATCTGCCTGATTCTGCTTCCATCCCGGGTTCTGTGGGGCAGCAGGCTGCAGATATGGGGTGGGGTGGCTGGAGGCTGGTGGCTGCCTCCCAGGCCTGGCCCTGCCCAGCGTGGGATGTGCTTTGGGCTCAGAAGTCTCCTGTGGCTGCATTTGTTTGTGGAGATCGTGATGGCCTGTGTGTCCACTCTAGCCTGAGGGACTGTGGGCTTCCCCGCGAGTGCCACCTCATGTGACTTCTAGCAACAAGGTGACTCTTGCAGCAGGTGGACTAGGAGTTTTGGACCTTCGTAGTTTTTGCTTTTCTGAAAAGAGTCTGATTTTTATGCTCTTTCATTTTGAAAGTCAGAGTTGGTTATTATTATTATTATTATTTTGGTGGTGGTATTGGGGTTGAGTCCCACCAGGGCCTGGGCACATGTTCTCTAGCCTGTGTGTAGGGCTCCATTTATCTCCACACCGAGTAGGTGTTGCTATCCCCATTTTACAAACCAGGACCCCGAGGCCCTGAGACAGTGAGTCATGCCACACACCTGGGGCAGGTGTCTGAGACTCAGCTCTGTGCCGTTCCAGGTGCTCCTAAGATAACTAGGTGCTTTCTGGGCATGAGGCCTCCGTCCATCCAGAGGAATCCACGCTCCTAGGCCGCTTTCCATGCTGGCCTGGCCCCGCCAGGCTAGGTGAACTGGGTGGCAATGGCTTGCCCACTTCTCAGCCACCTTTGTCACATGCCCACAGCAGGGACACCCGTCTTCCAGGGCTGTGAGCAGTCAGGCCGGTGACTGGGTGTGTGTGGTGTTGAGGCCCTGAATGTCCTGGGAGATGGGGCAGCGGAGGAGATGGGTTAGGGATCTGAGCTTCCGAGCCACAGACACTGGGCCTAAGTGGTGCTCTTCCCCGTGTGGCCCTGGGGAGGTCTCTGGGCCTCGGTTTGTCCAGGGGGAAAGAGGAAAACTGTCCAAAGCCCCTTGTGAGAACTAAGTGAGGGGCATAGTGCAGAGGGTGGGGTCAGCACCTGTGTGTGTAGGTGTCCAGTACACAGCGGCTACTCCATCCACACCCTGGAGCTGCCCTGACCTGACCCAGGATGTGCAGAAAGATGGCAGACGGTGGACGTGCCCACTTCCCTCTCAGCTCCTTCATGCATTAGTAATGGGGGACAGGAGAGGCCTCCGTCTTGCAGATTTAGTCCCACACAGCTACCTCTGCTCACGAACAGCAGGCCTGATCGAGGGACGCCTGGTGGCCTCCTGCTGAACCTGACCAATTAACTAGCAATCAGCTAACATAATCAGCAAGGCCTGTGCTCCTCCCGGGCCAAGCGTCCCTGCGCCTCTCGGTCAGTTCCCGTCCACTGGGCTCCCCCCCTAATTTGGGGCAAGAAGGTAATTAGAGATTGAACGTGGCTGCGTGTGACCCCGGGGCGGCTCAAGTGAAGGCTAAGAAGGGAGATCCACGTGGGTCCCTTCCCAGGTGCCCGGAGGGTGAGTGCGGCTGGCCAAGGGAGGGTGGTGTCAGCCGGGTGCGGGAGGCCGAGGCCGCAGGTCTCTGTTCCCCCTGCGGCACAGCGGTGGCCAGGACTTAATGCACCTTGGGAGGCTCCATTGCAGTCACGGTTCTAGGAGATTATTGCCGGTAATTTTGCTAATGCTACTGATTGTCCCCAGAGGCCCCTGGAAGATTAACCTTTCCTCCTTTGGAGTGAGGAGCCCACATTCAGCTTCCCGCGCAGGCCACAGTGCCAGTGCCTTCCTGTACGGGGCAGGTGTGGGGTGGGGGTAGGGAGGGGGGACGTCACAGGGAGAGCTCGGGGGACTCGCTGGTTACTACAGTATCACTGGGAAGTACACAGGTTTTGGGGGAGGCTCTGCCTGGAAGTTTCTTGCTCGGTGATCTTGGGCCAGTCACCTAACCTCTCTGAGCAGTGTCCTCTGTAAAACAGAGGTATCCACCATAGTGTGACACCACAGAAAAGGGCATGTTTTAAGTAATAAGGAACAGAGGGTGGGTGCCAGTGTCCCCCGTGCCTTGCCCACACTGGTGTTCCCCTTGAGCTGGGTCCGGGGACCTAGGCCCGAGCTCCACTGGACCTTCAGGCTTGAATGGCTGGATTGAAAAGGACAGCAGCTCAGGGGAGCACTGGGCACTGCACTCCCCCTCGCCATCATTTTCTGTCTTCCTCGATCCCCCCCATCCCAACGCCATCGGGATCCTGAAGCAGAGGGGGCGCTACCCGGCTCTGAAGGGGGCACGAGGACCGAGGGGCTTGAGAAATGATGGACTGGCAGGAGGAGCCAGGAGAAGGCAGGGTGACTGACAGGAGAGCCCGCCAGCGGGACGGAAGGCGAGGGAGGGACACTCTACTCCAGGCAGTCCTGTTAGATGGGGCATCTGAGGCCGGACAGAGACGGCTCAGCGTTTAAAACCATCACGGTAGGAGTGTGAACTGACAGATGCCCACACTTTGGAGGGCAGTGGTGGCACTGCGCCATGCCCCGTCCAGCACAGCGGCTGGGGTAGGACTGTGTCGTGTGCCCAAGGCCAGAGGGCAGCACACAGCAGGTGCACAGTGGGTTCTTGCTCCTAAAACCCCAGGTGTTTGTGGACTGATCCTACCACTGAGCAGCCTGATCCTGACCCAGGGGCTGCCCGGGCTCCCGAACCCCAGAGCCCATCCTGCACCTGGGATGGGAGTCACTTCTCCCAGGACCCTGGTTCCATGTGACTCCCTGGGCCAGTAACCGTGAACGGTGTGTGCAGTTTTTCTAGGAGAGACTGGGATGAATCAGGGGCTGGGGACAGGTATGTGCCTTCCTTGAGAGGATGGTTCTGCCTGGAAATCCTGAGACACGGCCACCCCAACTTCACCCAGGATTAGTGCCCCCCCCCCCGCACCATCTCCTGAAACAGGAAGTGGGGCCGAGGCTCCATCTACCAGAAGGCGACAGCCAGCACCAAAAGCCTCAGTGGGCTGCCAGTCGGGGGCTGCTGGCTGGGCCGGGGTCTGAGGACCCCGCAACTTTGTCAAAGACTCATTCACATGCAAGAAGAGGCCCTCGATGTCAATGCGGAGCTGACAAGTTTGATGCACATTGACACGGCGAAACGTCCGGAGCATCCGTCCGCCCTGGAAACTCTCCCTGGTCCCTGCCTCCGTCCCGCAGCCCACCTGCAGCCCACCTGCAGCCCCAGCGTTTGTGCAGCCGTTTCTGATGGTTTTGCTGTCGGCACTGGTTTGGAATAAAAGTTCACTTTCTCACTCCAGACCGGGCTCCGCCCCGCACCACTCCCAGTTCTGCAGGTCCTCCTGGCTGGACAGCGTGGTCAGCCCTGACTCCCCTGGGCACCTGTGACCCCTCCACAACCTGCTTGACTGACTCCCCTTGTCCCCACACCAGGGACTGCACAGAAGGGCACAGCCACAGAGCGGCCCCGAGCTCAGGCCGTCCTGCTCCCACACGCCAGAGAGCACTCCCTGAGGGCGACCTGCGTGGGGGACACCTTGACCCTGACCCCGGCCCGTCCTCTCTCTCACTCCCCACTTGCTGATCGGACACGTACGTCCCAGGTGGCCCCTGTCCCTGCTGTCCCCACCCCAGCTTGCTGCATGCTGTCTGGACACTTCCTTCACCGATTCCCTCCTCTGGAGAGTGAAGGCAAGAGTCTTCACCACAACGCCCGGGGCTGGCTAAACGGGAGCCACAACCATGTGCAAGAGCAGAAGGACCCTCTGGGTGGCACCATTTCACGGAAGGCCCCAAGGTGGGTAGCTCCTGTTTGCCATCTCCCTTGGGAGCCAGGATGGTGCAGGCACAGTGCAGGTGCTCGGCCTGTGCACTGAGCAGAGGGGACTGGGGCTTCCCTTGCAAGGTGGCCAAGGCCTCTCAGACAAGAAGTGGCCACGGTGCAGCTGCACAGGCAGCCAGGAGAGGTCCTCAGCAGCCACCAGGAGCCTGAGTTCTCAAGACTGAGGCCTTGAATCCCAGCATTGACTGGGCCACTTTAGGGCTGGTTCTTGGCTTCACCTTAGACAAAGAGCAGTGGCTACAAGGCCCCTGTTGCTCATAAAGTCGCTAACTGGGGCCTGTGCCGCCGAGGTCTGGCCTTGTCTCTCCTCGGGGACCTGTGCCCTGATCCTCTCATCCAGGAGAGGGGCCATGGACTCCTGCCTGGGCAGGCTGGGCCTGGCTCCCTGCCCCTCAGCACTGGGGTCTAGGGAACCAGCGGCCTGCTCTGAGTCGGGGTGGGAGGGGTCTTCATTCTTTCCCCTGCCGCAACCCCGAGGAAACAAAATTAGCACAATAACAACATCCATCCTAGACGCCCATCGAGGTAGGTAGCAGTTTTATATCTCTTCTCGGAACTGAAATCCAATACAGATAGCGCCTTTTACGGGGCGCCGGCTTTTATGAAATGCCATGAATCAGGGCCCGGGCAGGCGCCCTTGCAGAGGCCACACTTCCTCAGGGCTCAGGCCACGCCAGCATCTGATGCCTGTCAGTCCCCTGCAGCCCAGGCCCCTGCAGCCCAGCCCCCTCCAGCCCAGCCCCCTCCAGCCCAGGCCCCTCCAGCCCAGCCCCCTCCAGCCCTGGCCCCTGCAGCCCAGGCCCCTCCAGACCAGGCCCCTGCAGCCCAGGCCCCTGCAGCCCAGGCCCCTCCAGCCCAGGCCCCTCCAGCCCAGGCCCCTGCAGCCCAGGCCCCTGCACAGGGAGGAACACTGTTGGTCGTCTTTCTGGAGGTGGCACAGCCTCTCTCCTGGTGGCCGGCCATGCTGGTGTCCCCTCAGGGGTTCACCCGTAGGTGGCCTGGTGCAATGCTGGGGACAGTGCTGACCCTGACCCTCCTTGTTAGCGCCATGGCTTTTATCATTACACCAAGTGGCCAAGGGTGGACGAAGGTGCCGGGCTACCATCTTCCTGCTTTTGTGAATATCGTTTTCGTCACTTGTGAACGTTTCTAAGCCCACAGGACACTGGCCCCTTCCTAAGAAGCTCAGGGGGCATCAGGACCCCCTCTGCTCAGCATCCCTCCCTCCAGGGCTGGCCATGCACTGCCATAGGCGGCTAGATTCCAACCTTCCCTATCCCAACCCGCCCCAGTGGGAGGGCCTGGGCTCCCTGGGCCGCTCCTCCTCACTAACACCCTGTGGTCACCAGGACAGGCTCACGTGCGTCTCCGGGCCATTTCTGGAGCCCTACGTGGTGTGATGGCCATCTCTGCCTGTCAACTGGACTTGCCGAGGGACACCAGATAGCTGAAGAGATTGGCCTGTGGTCAGTGGACTGGGGAGGGGCACTGCCTGTGCCGCTCAGCTTCCCGCTGCTGTGACCAAATACCTGACAGAACAGTCGAGAGGGGGAAGGGCTATTTTGGCTCATGGTTTCAGAGGTCCAGTCTGTGGGCGGCTGACTCCTTGGCTCTGGGCCTGAGGTGAGGTGTGAGGGCGGGTGGAGGAGAGCAGCTCAGGACGTGGCAGCCGAGAAGCAGAGAGAGGTGGGGAAGGGGCCACAGGCAGAGCCCCCCTTCCAGGGCAGTCCCCAGTGCCCACCTTCTCCAGCCACGCCCCACCTGCCCACAGCTACGTCCATTCAATCATGAATCCAACAGGTGAACTGACCACTGAGGAGTTTACAGCTATCATAGTGTTATCATTCCACCCCAGAACATTCCTGCATTCTCAGAGGGACGCCTCATACCCAAACCACAAAACCACCTTCACCAAGGTGGGTGGGCGTGATCTCGTCCCTGGAGAACAAAAAGGCAGAGGAAGGGGGAGTTGGCTTGTGCGCTCTCTCTCTCTCTCCTCGAGCCTCTCCTGCCCTCAGGCGGTCCTGCTTCTTGGGCCTTGGATTTGGACTCGATGGTACCCTGGCTCTCCAGGGTCTCTGGTTGTAGGCCTCCATGGTTACAGAAGCCATATTTCAATACGTTGTACTATATGTACTGACCGAATCAGTAATCAATGTCATAAAAAGTTAAAAAACATTTAAGGAGCTGGAAAGTCTAATGACATGATCTGATCATTACACATTTGTACATGTATCAAATTATCACACTGCACCTCATAAATATGTACAATTAAAATAACAATGATGATACAAAATTTTCAAAAAAACATTTTTTTTTCTTTAATGGATAGTATCTGCCATGCAGCCTTTAAATTGTGCATGTAGTAGACACCCAGGAATATCGGTTACTTACTCAAGTTAATAGATGTGTTAGTCAGATTCCTGTTCTGATAACAAAACACCCGAGATAACACACTTATAAACAGGAAAGGTCTATTCTGACTCACAGTGTGGCAGGTTTCAGTCCATGGTCGCTTGGCCCAATATATTGGGCCTGTGGGGAGTCAACACCCCATGTGGGGTGCAGCAGAACTATCAGCTCATGGCAGCTGAGAAACAGAGTCAGGAAGGGCTGGGGGCCCCACCTCCCCTTCAAGGCTGCACCCCAGGGTCCTGATTTCCTCCCGCCAAGTCCCACTGCCTGAAGTCGCCACCACATCCCAGTTGCCTCCAGTGCGTGGCCTTTGGGGCGTTCAAGATGCAGACTGTAGAACTAGAACAACGAAGGGCGGCTGGGGTCCACTCACGTTCTGGGCCCTTAATGAGGCTCAGCGTCAAGGTGGGACGGAGGACGCCGGCGTCTGTCATTCTTTCCTCAGTGATGAGGTGGGGCGAGGTGGGCTGGACCCCTTCTCTGCAATCCAGGGTCCTGACCTCTCTTCCCCCCTGGGGGTCAGGTCCCCAGGGAGGGAGCAGAGCCCCTTGTCCTGGACCCTCAGGACCCTCTGGCCCTCACATCCCTTCCTGTTCTTTCTCTGCAGCCCCCCCCCCCCGGGTGCCTGCCCCTCAGGCTGTCCCCCTCCCATGGACTCTGAGAACACCTGCCAATCAGGGATGGGAGGCACCTGGGGGGACATGTCCCCATGGCAACCCTGAGGCTATGACTCACTGCTGAGGGGTGCAGCCGGCTCCCTCCCCGTGAGCTGGGCAACGTCTCAACTCCAGTTTCCACTCTGGGCTTCGCTGTGGGACCTGCTGGGTTGGGGCAGAGCCTGAGATGGCGCCGTGCTGGGCTGCGCCCCTTCCTGTCCTCTCCCCACCCGCTCAGCCCATCCAGCTAAATGTCACTTTTGTTGATCTTTTCAAAGCACAAACCTGGTTTCATTGATTTTCTCTTTTGTTTTTCTGCTCTCGATTTCACGGCGGCCTCCTCTAATCTTTATTATTTCTGTCTCTCTGCTAGCTTTGGGTTTAGTCTGTTTTCTTTTTCGAGTTCCCTAAGTCATCAAGTTAAGTTTTTGATATGAGATTTTTTTCTTCTTTTTCTTTCTTTCTTTCTTTCTCCCTCCTTCCCTCCCTCCCTCCCTCCCTCTCTCTCTCTCTCTCTCTCTCTCTCTCTCTCTCTCTTTCTTTCTTTCTCTTTCTTTTTTTCTCTTTCTTTTGCAGTGCTGGGCATGGAACCCAGGGCCCAGGTGTGCTAAGTGCTCTGCACGGAGCCACACGGCGTCCCTGTTGCCTGCTAAGGTGGCATTCATAGCTGTAAGTTCCCCTAATGCTCCCCGCCCTTCAGTGTGTGATTTCATTTGTCACTAAGTATTTCTAATCTCCCTTGTGATTTTCCTTTGGTCCATTGGTCTAGAATGTGTTACTTAATTGCTACAAATTTGAATTTTCGAGTGAAAACATTAAAAACTTGTTGATTTGATTCCTCTTACTGATGTCTTACTGTATCCCACTGTGGTCAGGGAAGATACTTGTGTATTGTCTTTTAGAACTTTCAAGACTCAACTTGTGGCTGACATTCAGTCCATCTAGAACATCCTCTACGGGTGTTGTTATGGGCGAGGTAGGAGGTGACCCCAAGAGTTCACGTGGGAGACAAGGCAAGGAAGTTTAGAGGTGATGTGACCGGGTTAAGACCCCTGATCCTCGTCAGTCCCCGACTCCCCTTGGATGGATTAATTGGGGAGGACTCTGGGCAGGCAGGGGGTGCGTGGAGCACATGGACGCCTGGGGTGTGCTTTGGGGTGCATATTTTGTCCCTGGTGAGCAGAGCCCCCTCTCTGCTTCCTGGCTGCCATGGCCTGAGCTGCTTCCTCTGCATAACCTTCCACCATGAGGTGCGGCCCCATCCTGGGCCGGAGCAGGGAAGCTGGCTGTCTGTGGACTGAGCCCTCCGAAGCTGAGCTCCAAACAAACTTCCCCTCCACCACGATTGTTCTCCTCGGGTCTTTGACATCCCAGCAATGAAAAGCTCACTAAGACAGGGGCCGTGCAGGATCTGTGCGCCCTGCTCTGCTTCTACAAGGCCTCATCAGTCTATTGGCTTCCTTCCTGTCCTCCCGCCTGGCTTTCTATTGCAGAAAGGGGAATATTGACATCCCCGATTGTCACTCTCAAACGGTCTGTGTCACTCTTAAATCCTGCGAGTTTTCACTTCACATATTTTGATTGTTTTTTTATTTGGTATGTAAATGTTTAAAATAGTCACACCTCATTGCTATATGGAAACTTTTATTAATACCTGATAGCCCTCTACGTCTCTGGTTATTTTTTAAATTGAAGATGGATTTTGTCGGATAGACAGCCAATCCTCCTCTCCATGTTCTGCTTGCCTGGAGTGTCTTTTCCCATCTTTTCATTTCCCACCGACTTTTGTCTTTGGGTCTAACATAAGTCTCCTGTGGGTAGCAGACAGTTGAATCATGTGCTTTTAACCCTCCTCCTAATCTCTGCCTTTTGATTGGGGAGTTTAATCCATTTACATTTAAAGTAATTACTGGTAAAGGACTTCTGACGTTTGTTTTCTATATGTCTTATAGCTTTTATTTTTGTCCTTATTATCTTTTGTGTTTTTTTTGCAGTTAAAAGTTTAAATTCCTTTCTTATTTCTTTATATACACCCTACAACTCCTTTCTTTGTGGCTACTATACTATTGCATTCTATGTCTCAAAGTTATACAACTGTCATTGGAACTTATTCTACTTTAATTTCAATTCATGCAAAAATCACTCTTCCTTTACAGCTCCATCCCTACCCCTTTTGGTTGTTGATGTCACCAAATTATATCTTTATACATTTGATGCCCCCAAAAGTAAATTACTATTCCTCTTAAATGCTTCAATCTCTTAAATTTTGTACAAAACAGAATGTAGAGTTCCAAACTAAAGTTATAATAGTAATAGCTTTTAGACTAGCACTTTTTAAAAAATTGATTGGTCTCTTAAATTATGTAGAAAATTAAAAGTATAGCCATATAACATTGTTACAACAATACCATCCTTTATAATTGCACATAGAAATTTTTCTCTGTTGAGCTCTTTATTTCTCCATATTGCTTCAAGGTACTGTCTAGTGTCTTTTCATTTTATCTTACATGGCTCCTTTGAGCATATGTTGTGGGTCCGATCTAGTATAACACACTTCCTTTGCTTTTGTTTATCTGAGAATGTCTTAATTTCTTCTTCATTTCTGAAGTACAGTTTTGCCAGAGAGGGTTCTTTTTTTATTTTTTATTTTGTAGTACTGAAGATTGAACCCAGGAGTGCTTTACCACTGAGCTACATCCCCAGCCCTGTTTAGTTTTTATTTTGAGACAGTCTCGCTAAGGTTGCTGAGACTGGCTTCAAACTTGGGATCCTCCTGCCTCAGTCTCTGGAGTCCCTGGGATCATGGGTGTGCACCACGGTGCCTGGTTCAGAAGGATTCTTGGTTGACAGTTTTTCCCTTTTGCCACTTTGAATATATTGATTGCCCCACTGCCTTCCAGCCTCCCGTTTCTGATGTGAAACCTTCTCATAATCTCATTAAACTCCCTTGTATGGGATGAGCCAATGCTGCTTTCGAAATTCTTGTTGCCTTTTGAAAGTCTGGTTGTAACTTGTCCAGTAAAGTTGGTGATTCTTCCTCCTGTGGGCTCTAGATGGATGTACTTGACTCTGGAAGGGTCACAGCAGGGTGGCCTTCCCTGGCACCTCCCCTGAGCGGGCTCTCTCCTCTGCCATTCTCCTGACTCCTATTGCTCCTCCTGACCTCCCTCCTTTCTCTTCCATTCAGACCCCAGCTTTGACGTTCCTCTGCCATCTCCCATTCTGTTAGGGGCATCTGTTTCCCCTGAACTCCTCCACTGATCCCTTGCAGGGGGTGGTGCTCCGTGCTCCCTCCAACATGTCAGTTTTCACCATTCAGTGTATTCCGTATCCATGTAGACATCCCTTCCAACACTCTGGCCTCCCAAGTCCTCCGTCTTGTCCATCCTACCTGGGGTTGGGTCTCTGCAGGTGAGCATCCCTTCCCTCTGGGCATGCAGGCGTCATTCTGCAAGAAGCTCAAGCCACTTGGAGAGGCCGAGTGAGGACACACCCATCAAGCTCCTGGTTAGCTCTCATCAACTGCCCACCAGGTAAGTGGCTCTCGTGGGCGTCCAAGCAGTGAAACTGTCAGATGATACCAATCTCAGTTGCTTTCTGACTATTAATATATGGGCAGCCACAAGCAAGATCCATCCAGTTAGGCCCTCAAGCCCACAGAAACTTGAAAGATAATGATGACTATTTTGAAGCCACTGAATTTTTGTATGGTTTGGGCACTTGGTAATGGGCACCTGGAAGAGGAGGGCTGCGGCATCAAAGCCTAAATCACTTAGCTTTAGCCTTTGGACTGAGCAGCAGCAGAAGCCGGGGAGACCACAAAGGCCCATTAGGGAAGGCTTGAAGGACAGCGAGGGAGTTGTTATCAGGCTGCAGAGAAGGAGGCCACCGTCAAACTCTGGAAAGTTGGCAGTATGTCATCTGAGAAACAGAAAATACGCCTAATGAACTGGGGGAGTTGGCATAGGAGATTCCCAGGCCGAGTGTTAAAAGTGCCAACTGGTTTATTTTGCCTCAGTTAATAAGGTGTGGCTGCAGAGAGATGAGCACTTTTTATGCCTTGCAGAAGAGTAAGAAATGGCCTCAAGGTAGTTAATAATGTGGTCCTTTGTCAAGAACTCAGAAATATTTAAACGCATCCTGATGCACCATCTCAGGTACCTGCCAAGAACATTAAGGGCACCGTCACCCAGCACCTGGCTCTCAGCTCCCGTGGGGAGGGTAAGAGGAAAAACATCTAGTCTCCAAAGATGGTCCCTGCCCATTCCTTCCTCCCTGGTCCTCTGGTTAAGTGGAGTCTAATCCACAATTGCCCTTGATTCTGGGGCGGTCACAGCGACTGGTTTGACCTATAGAAAATGGTAGGAATGTGTCATGGTTCAGGTATGAGGTGTCCCCTGAAAGCGCCTGTGTGAGAGGAGGCGAGAAAGTTCAGAGGTCAAATGATTGGGTTATAGAGACTTAAGCTAATCAGTGGATTAATCCAGTTGGTAATGGGCACGTGGGGTGTGGCTGGAAGGGTGGGTCACTGGGGGCTGCCTTTGGGCTTTATGTTTTGAGCTGGGCTTAGTCTCCCTGCCTCCTGGGGGCCATGTGCTGAGCCATTTTCTGTCACACCCTTCTGCCCTGATGTTCTGCCTCACCCTGGGCCCGGAGCCCTGGAGTGGGCCATCTGTGGACTGGGTCCCTTGAAACCATGAGTCCCCAAGTAAACGTTTCCTCCTCTCATTGTTCTTGTGAGGTCTTTCTGTCACAGCAGTAAAAGGTTGGCTAAAGCAGAGTGATGCTCTGGGGCTTTGGGGGCTTGGCCAGCAAAGGCCCAGAAGCTTTAATTGGATCTACTGACGTCCTCTTTGGGGGCTTCTCGGGGTCAAGACATGACTCCATGAGGGGCCCAAGGCACATGGAGAGGCCAAGCATCTGAACATCAGTCCCAGCCCCAACTGAATGACCCGGGTCCTTTTCCCTACCCCCTCTGCACACACACCAACTCCTGAAGTGCTCTTGACTCAGGTGCTGCTCCGGCGACCCCTCCAGCTCTTCCTCTCTGCGACCTTCATCGGCGCAGGAGGCCCCTGCTCCCTCGCTGGCTGACCGGTCGGTCCTACCTGAGGTTCATGACCGCCAGCTTCCTGTAGCCTGCTCCTCTGTGGTGCACCCTCCCACTGCCCTGGATTCAGCCATCTCCACCCCCTCCCACCCCTCTCCCACCACCACCAGGCTGGCAGGTCACTGTCCATGGTGACAGCAGCAAGGACAAACGTCCTGTGAGCCGCCACACGGCCCCCCTCCCTGCACCGCACCTCTTCACCCACCTCCCGCCCTTCTCCGTGTGCCTTTTAAGGACAACTGCTGCTCTGTCCCCGAGTCCCATCCTTTCTGGCCTACTCAAGGCTGTCACTCAAGGGTCCCGGGTTTTCTTCTGTGCATAAATTTGTCACTGCTCTCGGCACCTCCTCGTAGCAGGAGACGGACCTGCCACAATCCCCCCACCCCAACTCTGCTCTTTCTCCAGCCCAGTCTCCTCTTCCCGTTCCCGTTCCTGCCCTGCTCTCTCTGGAATCTCCTTAAGTAGGACTCTCTCTCTCTCTCTCTCTCTCTCTCTCTCTTTAAATTCTTTTCAGCTGTAGATGGACCCAATATCTTTATTTATTTACTGTTATGTGGGGCTGAGGGTTGAACCCTGGGCCTCCCACCTGCCAGGCAAGTGTCCACCACTGTGCTCCAGCCCAGCCCTCAGATTGGACTCTTGTCTTACAGCATCACTTAGGCCGCGGGGACCACCACCAACATCCACATGGCTGAACCAGGTCATTAATTCTCTCTGAGCAGCCTCGGGCCCTTTGGTCACTCTCTCCTCCTGTGGGGACAGCGGGTGGACAGCAGGCTTTCCTGGTTTTCCTCCCACTTGTCGGCTCCAGTCCCCATTTGTGGACTCTGGGGCTCACTCCTGCGCCTCTTCCTACTCAAGCACTTGGTCATGATGTTCAGATTCATGGCTAAACAGGATCTGGGTGAGATGAGACCCAAATGAACGTCTAATCCACATCTCTCCCATGAACTTGAACTTGGCTGCCCAACACCTGCTCTGTGTGTCCACCTCGCAGCAGGGCCCCCCTGGGGCAGCGGTTGGAGTGATCCTGCTGGGTGGGGTGACAACCCGTGCTCTGTGGATGTTTCAAAAGAATGACAACCTGGACAGAGCGTTTCCTCCTGGCTGCTGCACGCGGCAGGATTTAAACAACGTCGGGTGAATTATGGAGCCAGCCCCATGTCCACCAACCGATGAATGGAACATGGTCTTAAAAAAAAGACAAGAACGTGTGGCATGTATACACAACAGGTTTATTCAGTCCCAAGAAAGAATGAAATCATGGCATTTGCCAGAAAATGGACAGAACAGAGACCACACTGTTAAGTGAAATGAGCCGAACTCAGGGTGAAGAGCTGTGTGTCCTCTTCTCAGTGGGAGCTGGGGAGGGGAAGGAAAGAGAGGTGGGGGTGGAGCTCATGAAAACCACAGGAGAGCAGGAGAGGAGGGGCCGGGGAGGGCAATTAGGCAGATTATGTTATCATGTCGTGTATGAGTGCCTGTGCAAATATGTAACAACAAATCCCACCTCTGCCCTGCAGCCCCTGCTCGGGGATACTGGGTCCACTAGGCCGCTGTCTGCAGGCCACAAACCTAGGCGGGGGTGGAGGCCTGAGCAGCTACTTCTCTAACCCTTGATCCCCTTTCCAGAAACAGGGGAGGGCGGGGTGGGGTGGGACTGCACACCTCAGAAGAGCAGCAAGAGCCTTTGCAAGTGCTGATTCCTAATGTGGTTGAGGCTCCCTGGGGATGCACCTCCCTAGCGTCCCCTGGGCTTCCCTGCTCTGCACTCTGGCCCTTTGGTAGGGAGGGGTCTCCTGAAGGGACTCCTGCCAGCCTCCTGCAGTGGAGGCCCCAGAGGTAGAGGAGTGGTGCTCAGGGCCCTTGGGCCCTGTGGGTCTCTGCAGCCCTGAGTCCCCTCAGGGGGGCACAGAGCACAGGTTTCTCTGCGGGGCTGAGGGCAAGAGCACCCCGCCCCCCACGCCCGCCTTGAAACCCCGCTGCGGTTGCCCAGGGCAGCTCTCATGCTGGTTCAGAGGCCAGGTGACCTCTGCGCAGCGCTTGACGACACCCTGCTGTGGGGCCCAGGATCTGGTGCAGGCGAGGCTGTCTGCTGCCAGCCAAGTGTCCACAGACAGGAGCCAGAGGCCGGGGGCAGGGACTGCAGATGTGCGTCCAGACCGTCCTGCAGGGCGCCCTCCAGACGGGGCTGCAGGGTTCGCAGTGCACAGGCCTCTGCCGCCTTCCAGGAGAAGAAATCTCGTCATTACCATTTCAATTAAAATTGTGCTTTGAAGCGTCAGGTCCCGAGGAGCAGCTCCGGATCCCAAACACCCAGAGTGTGTGTGGCAACAGCGCCCTTCTGCCAGCTGCACCCCCTCGGAGCCTGGATGCCCACCCGCCCTGCAGCCTGGGGGAGGGAGCAGGACAGGTGGCTGCAGCCGTCCTGCCCCAGACAGTTTCAGAAACTGTTCCCTGTAGCTCCAAAGCGCTCTGCGCTCATGGTGAGAAAGGCACAGAACACAGAGGAGCATGAAGAACAGGATCAAAATCGCCCTTGATCCAGTCTCCAAGGACAGCTAGTCTCTTCCTTATCTCTTCTTCCTCCCTCTACCTATCACGGCTCAATAGCGTGGGGGTGAAACGATACTACAGAAGTAGGTCTAGATCTTGATGTTACTGTGATCAAATCTATCGAGTAACTATGGTTTGCGTGTGTTACAATGTTCCTTGAAAGTAGCATTTTATGGCTGGATGATATTCCCTCTGATTCCGTAAGTCGTATGTGACATCTATGCCTTGAACCTTCCGCGGGTGTCCTTGGGACTCATGTTAACAGTCATAGGCCATTTGTGATGCACTGCAAGGTCCTTGTGTGCATGTAGTGGTCACCTACTGTATGCCTGGCTCAGAGCAAGGCACTGGCAGTCTAGGCAGGCAGTTTGGCCCCTCTGCTACCACCAGGTCCTGCCCTGTGTGCTGGGGGTCGGTCGGTCTTCGGGTTAGAGTGTCCATGAGAAGACTCCAGTGCATCCCGCCTGCCCTGCTGGGGTGCAGAGCTCTGGCTGCCCAAAGGAGATCTTGAGGGATGTGCTCAAGGTCCAGGGTCTTCTAGGGCTTCCAGGGAACAGGGCCTGGGAGGGAGGGAGGGCAGGAGTCCGAGGCTCCTGGGCTGAGCCTGGCTCCCTTCTTCCACGTCTGTGACCTGGGAAACACCCCGGCCTTGGCCTGTGAGATGGGGCCATACCAGTGCCCTCAGCCCGTGGCAGTGAGGGCCCAGGATGCGGCCCATCGGGACGCTGGGAGGCTGTGCAGTCTGCGGAAGAGCCCCTCAGCTTTCCCGGGCTCCTCATCCCGGGGTCGGCCTTGGGGCATCCCCCTGCAGGCCCAGGTGTGCCCTGCTCGATGCTCCTGAGCGCCATGGATTCTCCCCCGAGCTCGGGCCCTCAGTTCCCCAGGCGTGTCTGCTTCCTGGGACAGGGAGAGCCAGCTCAGGGTGAGCGGTGGCAAGGAAATGGACAGGAACGCTCTCGGCAACACATATCGGAGATGACAGCCCACAGTGGCTGGAGAACAGCAATTCCTTCTCTCCTCCAATGAGCACTCTGGAGGCGGGCAGCGGCTGGAGTCTCTGCTGTTGTTATTCCAACAAAGGCCTGTGGTCTCTCAGCTCCCACTCTGCCTTCCTTAGAATGCTGTTTATTGTTTTCTCCTCAAATTTGTTGCCTCATGACCTTAAGATCACTGCCAAAGCTCCAGACAATGCATTTTTGCCCACGGCAGAGAATATGGCAAAGGGATATTGTCAGTGATGCCCTTATTCCACCTGACCTTATACTGGGAAATGAACCCCTGTGCATGCATCTCCTCACGGCTCCTGTTACAAACAGGTCACCTGCTTTCTCTCGTCTTAGTGGGAGATGGGCTGGAGGAGTGGGCCTGGAATGGCTGCTGTCTGCCTACGGGCCACGGATCCTACCGGCCACGTGCAGACCTGTGCTGCGGGACGAGCGGCCCATTTACCATTTTTTATTGTAAACAACACTTTAATGAGCCATATTTGAAATATTCTCCCTGGTTTATGATTATTCCCTGACAATAAATCCCCTTAAGTGGAATCACAAGGTCAACAGCATCCGCTGCTTTAGGGCTCCCGATGGTTATCGATGGGACTGTCCTCCATCCAGTTAATGGCCGCCCAGTTCTTCTGGGTCCTCCGGCGTTTCCCACAGTCTTCCTCTGCTCCTCTTTAGCAGCAGGACCACTGCGGGCCGGGTTCTCAGGTGTCTGCAGCCCAACCTGTCCCTGTCCACGTCCTTGGCACCGCTGCTCGAGGGGGCTCTCCCTGGCCCCAGGAAGCAGCACCCGCCCGGGAACCGTGTAGAGGTGGGGGAGCCCGCGTCTGCCCACTGCGGCTCCCTGGCTCCGCCTCACCTCCCACGGCTCCCTCCCCTCCCACCACCCCCAGAGCCGCCCCGTCCAGCCACATCCTCGCCTGGTGCTGTGGCCTGACCGGCCCCTCCCTTCAGTTTATATGGTGCAATCGTCACCCCACGGAGTGCTGTGAGGCAGGAGGTGACAGAGGCCTGAGGGTGCAGCCCTTACAGGAGGCCCGAGGGAGCCCCGCGGGACAGAGAAGGCCCCCACGAGGAGAGGCCTGGTGGGCAGCGGGTCTTCCAGCCCCCATGACTGTGAGCCATGAATTCCTGCCGTTTCAAGTCACTTGTCTCAGGAAAGTTGTGATAGCAGCCAATGGCGGCCCCCAGGATCCCTGCTCCACGGTTCAGCTGCTGCACTGTGGACTCGACCGAGTTGTCCCCGTCCCTTCTGGCTCCAAACTCCCACGGCCTCCCAGGACCTCTCAATTCTCGCTAAGCAAAGGCCGGAGCTGTAACAAGAGCTCGCAGGGCCCAACGCTGCACGAGCCCGTCGCGTCCTGAGCTCTTGCTGCCCCTCCACTGCCCCGGCCACCGCGGCCTCCTTGCTGTTCCCAAGGCCACCGGGCTGGCCCTGCCGGTCGCCAGGCTCCCGCTGTTTCCTCTGCTGGACACCCATGGGGTCACTGTGTGTGTGGGAAGGTGTGTGGCGAGGACTCCTGGATCTGCTCTCTCAGCAAGGCTGGCGTCCAGTACCCTGCGGCTGCGGGGACGGGGTGACAGAGAGCGGCACACCCCAGCCCCCGCTCCCGCCGGGCTCTTAGCCGAGGCCGCAGGGCTGCTGGTCTGCGCATCTGAGGTCTCGGACAGAGGTGGGGGGAGACGGTGACGGCCGTCGGCCGGCCTCCCAGCCCCAGCAGCTGTGCAAGACCTGCCTCTGCGTCCCCCCACCCTGAGCTGGGAGGGCTGACGGTCACAGGAAGTCCAGTCCCTCCCCCTGACCTCAGCTCCCCAACAAGGTCAGAGATGGGAGGCTTCAGCTGAGGAGCCCAGGGCCAGAGGGGCGGGGTCTGCCCCCCACTCCCACTCCTGCCCTCGGGTGGGGCCCGGCCACCCCCTGGGGCACCTGTGTCCCCTGGATCACCCACCTCCCTCCCTGCATCCTGAAAGCCAGCAATGGCGGTTGGTGCCCTGCACCCCCTGGGTCAGGCCGGGCTGCTTCCCTGCCCTCACCCTCAGCTCCAGCCCGAACGGCTCTTTTCGTTTTATTTTTTTGAAATCTGTTCTGTCTCCTGAAGGAGATTTTCTTTTGAAAACTTTGGAACTCAAGAATTCCTAACGGCCCTTCAGGCTCTGTTCTCAGGCAGAAGGATCTGGGGGCACGTGGGGCCCTGAAACCTCCCCCAGAGCCTCAGGCCCAGAACACTCCACCATTCCGCTGCCCCCACAAGGGTTCACTCCCCACACAACTGTCACCTGTCCCTTCTCCCTGCAGGTGCCAGCAAGACCACATCCTGGACTAGAGACTGTGGCCTTAGGTGAGCGTGCCCAGCCCAGACACTCATGTCCCTCTGCACTCTGCTGGCACGGAACTGTGTCGGGCAAAGACAGGCCGTCCCTCACCGCCCGGCGTGAACTTGGCGCCTACGAGGTGCTCAGTCAACACTGGCGGGACGAACGAGTGAGCGCTGCCCAGATGAGGACAGCGCGGTGGCATGAACGCAGCTGAGGGGCCCCTGGAGACAGTTCAGGGGCTGCAGCGCTCTGGCCTGCAGGCCAGGTTAGTGACAAAGCCAGCCACGTCTCAGGACAGACACTCGGGGTTCACCAATGATTCCACGACATCCACAGAGTCGTGAAGGGTTCTCAGAAGCCAGCCAGGTGGGGACCAAGGAGGTGACAGTCGCACGCTCCTCCCTTGGTGGTCACCCTTTAGCAGCCACCAAAAGCATGTTCCAGGGGAGGAGAAACTGACCATTAGCTCAGCCTGAAAGTCTGCGAAATGACTGGATCGTGGAGAAAACGTTTGGGCTAGGATTGCCGAGGCCCCTGCTACGTTTCAGGAGAACATCGTCACCCTGGTCCCAACACTGATGGGTGAAATAACACAACGTGTAGCGTCCATTTCACAGGGACCCCGGGGAGGGGGCAGCAGTGGGTGGGAGGCAGAGAAAATAGGCCTGGCCACATGTCCTCTGGTGATAAGCACAAGGCAGGAGATAGAACACCAGGGGGCAGCTCAGGAGGCTGAGGCAGGAGGATGGCGGGTTCAAAGCCAGCCTCGGCAACTTAGTGAGGCGTCCCACGACTGAGCACTCAGGGTCACTCCAGGGGAACTGGGTTGCACGGAGTAATCACACGGAGACAGAGAGATACCTTTTTCTTTGGGTCCTGTGGCAGCTCCTCGGACCTTAGGGGTCCGCAGAAAGAGAGCGAGGAGCACGTGTGAACCCTCTTATTGAGAGAAGCCATTCAAATGAGGCCAGGGGTAGGATTCCAAGGAACAGTGAGTGTAGCTCAACCCATGGTGACGCCTGCACCGCGAGCCAGCCTTGCTATCCCAGTGGGGACAACGCCCAAGTCACCACGAAATGTAGTGACTGGCCAGAGCCTCGAGCATCAGGGCTGGAAGGTCTGCATCCAGGGCAGCTCCCAGCAACTTAGCAAGGCTCTAAGCAACGGTGCAAGACCCTGTTGCCAAGTAAAATATTTTAAAATGGCTGGGAATGTGGCTCAGTGGTTAAGCACCCTGGGGTCAATTCCCAGTTCCCCAAACGAAAACAAAAACACGAAGAGGCCAATGTAGCCCACAAAGTTCCCAAAGCCCGGAGGAGCCCTGCCAGCCCTCGGCTGCAGGCGTGGGGGCGGCTGGTAGCAATGATGAACTGCAGACTTAAAATTGCTAAAAGAACAGATTTTTTTTTTTCTTATCATAAAAAGAATGATAAATCAGCCAGGCGTTGGGCACGTGCCTTCGCCTGATTGAATCTTTGTGCAACACACATGTAGGTCAGAGTACCGCACTGTACCCTGTTCATAGACACAATTATAATTTTTCGATTAAAAAGGTAAATTTTTGAAAAAATTTAAAAAGAGATATAAATATAGAAAGCTATAGAGAAGCCATAGATCGATATCTACCACCTGGAATGAACTCATGTTCACAGTACATCATTTCTCCTGTGGTTTTAATCATAGAAATTCAATATTTGTGTGAAAAATCATGTTTTCAGGGAAAATATTTTTTGTAGAAAATCCGTCTCAGCTCTGGTGTGCCCTCCTCTGGTGGCCATGCTGCCTGTCCCGCCCATGAGGAGGGCATCCCCCGGGCCTGCCTGCCATGCCTGGCTGCTCCCCTGGCCCCCGTGTCCACACAAGGGACTCACAGTGCCCTCCGTCCTCAGAGCCACCGAGGCAGTGTGGAGGCACCGGGGCTCCGGCTGCCATCCTGGAGGCTGTGCCCACTGCTGGGAGAACCTCGTCTGCCTGGTCACTTGCTCACCCCAACAAGGCCCACGAAGCAGGCGTCTCTCCGTCTCACGGTTCAGGAGGCCGAGCGCAAGGTCGAGGGCTGGCGGGCTGGCTACTCTGAGGCCTTTCCTTGGCTTGCAGACGCCGCCTTCTCCCTGTGTCCTCACATGGTGGCCCGTGTGTGTGTGTGTGTGTGTGTGTGTGTGTCCTGGTCTCCTTTACAAGAACAGCAGCCACACTGGATACCTCAGTGGCCTCTTTTGGCTTCAGCCACCTCTGTCCAGGCCCCATCTCCAAATCAACCACATTCTTTGGCCTGGGGTCAGGACTTCACCAGACGAACCTGGAGGGGTGTCCAGCCCATAATGCTGCCGTCCCCCTGAGTCTTCCACCCCAGTACATTACTCACCAGGCAAATGCCATTTCCTCTTTTGATTACTTCTCAAGAGATTTTTTTTTCTCCCCAAAGGAAGGTTTAAAGAAAAGAAAATAATAATAATAATAATAATAATAAAAGAAATAAACTGAAACCTCTGAGTTGGGACACAATGAAATCTCATTATTTGGGCTTCCGTAGGAAAGTACTCCAGGACAGTGGAGACCCTGTGTTGAAGGTGGCCTCTAGGAGTTTCCTTTAAACTGATGAATCTATCCTGCTCGAGCTGAGACCCTTCTAATAAATCTCACAATTTCGAGTGCCATTTTGTGCGAAGAGCGGCTGATGGAGGTCTTGACTGGTTTCCCGTGGGCTGGCATCTGGCCCTCCCTCCCTTGCCCTGGTGGGCTCAGCCCAAGCCCTGAGCAATCCGTGGCCCACAGGAAGCCAGGAAGGGACGGCTCTGCTCGGCTTCCTCTCCCAGGCGCTCGGTGGTCTGAGGGGCTCTGGGGTAGCTGGGCTGAGCGCGAAACCCTGGTTCCAGGGAGCATGACACGGGCACGTCGGGGCTGCAGGACAGAGCGGGTGTAATTAATTCGTCACGTCTCTTGGAGGTAGAGCTGAGGCGGAGACAAAAGTCCAAACAACTCAGAAAACAGTTCTTTCTTTAAAGCTGATGGCGCCCGGGGTTCTGAGTGGTCATATCTGGTTCTCCCAGGTTTGGGTTGCTTTTAAACACAGTTCTCAGCTCCCAGGGCAGCAATCATATGTGTCAGCAAAGCTCCTACTTAGTGCTGCTGAAGCACTTGATTTTCATTAAAAAGATGACATTGGGAGCCATTATCAAGGACAATCCACCTCTGTGGGTATTTATATTCATAAGGGCAGACTGTAATACAGAGATGCATAAATCACCCGATCTGCTTCCTTGCTGCCTCCCAAGCCAGGCTGCAAACTGGTTGGCTCTGACTCTTCTCTTCCGGTCTTTCCCTTGGGGCCACCTGTGTCTCCTCGTGTTCCCGACGCCCCACTCCAGACTGCAGTAAATCTCTGGATATGAAACTAATGGATTTCGATATGAACCCATCTCCCCGCCCAGGACCCTTTCAGCAGATGCTCTTAACCAAAAGAGGCAACAGGACTCCGCGCCCCACCCATCGCTCTACCCCTTGTCAATCACAGAGCCGTGAAGATGGGGTGGTCTGGAGCCCTACAGACAGCCAGGCACCCCACAAAGAGCACTGTCAGAACAGGCCCTCAGCAGCCTGGGACACGGGGTCGTCACCCTGTGGATGAGACTAACCCGAGGGCTGGAGAGGGGACATGATTCATCCCAGGGTCGCCCGGCTAGGAAGTTGTTCAGCAGGATTTGAACCCAGGACCATCTCTGCCCCATGCCCATTGTTTCTGTGGTGTCAAGTAGGACTTCCTGGAGGAGCCCACAGGTGTGATGGGTGACTGCACTCCATGCTGAGTCCCGTGGGGTCCAGAGGACAGAGGATGGTGGCATTGAAGTCCTGCATCTCAGAGTCCTCGGCTAAGAGCAAGAGGTGGATCCAAGAGGGTGAGTCAAGGTTGGCGAGGCCAGGGCACCTCTGTCCAGGAGGGAGCACGGGGCCATCTCTGAGTACAGAGCAGGGATAAGGACATGTCAGGTTCAGATAGGAACTGGAAGTCCTCTCCAGGGACCAGAGAAGGAGCTAAAGGGCCAAGCACTTGGGGGGGGGCACAGCTGGCTCCAGGTGGGCACAGCGGGGGCTCCCACCCCTGGGCAGTAAGGGAGGCCAAAGGCACCCTGTGGAGTGCAGGGCACTGGAGCAGCCCCCTCTCTCCGACCCCAGGAAACCCAGGTGTCATTTCCCACCCAAATGAGGAAGCCAAGGACAAGGACAAGTCTGTGGCAGGCACCTGCTGGTGGCCTGGCGTCTGCAAGCTGTGAGGCCACGTTGGCAGGACGACAGGACAGCCAGGCAGCTGGGAACCCGGCTCCTCGGTGTCCCCTGCAGGAGGGTGCTGGGAGCTGGTGCCGCACAGAGGTCCCCCGTCCTGTGCAGCAGCCAGAGAACCGTCGGAGGGTGAGCTCAGAAGAGCAACACACGAGGAAACAAAGCGTCGCTCAGAACAGGCCGGGAAACCGGGATCTCGAAAGACAGGTTGGAGGCGAATGCTAAAAAGGCCAGCAAACTACACCCAGAGTTGATGGCTAACGTGAACCCACCACGGACACAAGCAGCCTACGGGGCAGCCCCCAAGCCGCCGGAGAACACGTAAGCGTCTGTAGTGCAAAGGAAATGAAGCAGTGGTCTCCAGTACAAAGAAGGGATTGAGAAATCAAAACTGAAACGTTTAATGAACACAACCAGGGTGGGCGAAAAAAAACGTAATCCATTGAAAGTCTGAACATGGAAATGTGGCCACTAAAAATAAAACAAACAACCACTGCAAAGGCTCAGTCTTCCTGGAAAGCCCTTAGCAATTCCGGCAGTAGCCCCAACCTTGACTGAACCCCCTCTGGGTGCAGGGTGGGGATAGGCTGCACTAGATGGGAACAGAACAGACAATGTCCCTGCCCCCTTAGCACTTCTGTTCTCTTGGGGAAATGTGAAGATTGTCAGAATTGAAATGGAGTCACTTGGGTCAACCCCTAATGACTAAACAAACAACCTCAGGAAGTTCCAAAGGAGGGGCTCTCACATGTGACGGCCGACAGTAGCTGTCCCAAAAGACTCACAAGAACCTCAGCCTTGCATAAAAGGCCACCTGACAGGAGTAAACATCAAGGATGAACAAACAACATGAATCAGCAAAAGGACTTGTTTTGGACTTGTTTTGGACTTTGCAGTGACTAAGTGACTTTTTAGTTGTAAACATGTTTTTGGTTATAGGATGACTAGATAGTATGCCCATGTTAGATAAGTTGATGATGTAACTAGGTAGTGTGCTTATGTTAGATAAGTTAGACACAAACAAGTTTGTTGTAAACATATAGAGTATATAAGCGCGAGGGAAACTCCATGTATTTGCTCACAATCAACTCTCATCGCCTGAGAGTAAGATCGTGCAGTGTGAGCCAGCCACCTCGTGTATTGCTTTGTGTGGTGTGCGAATAAACCAGCATTTCAAAAGGCAATCGAGTTCGTGCTTGGTGTTCGCGTACGTCGCGGTCCGGGGTCCAGTGCAGATATCCGGAAGGGAACTCCTGGTAACCAGACAAGGCTGAGAAGCTGCTCGTGACACCACCTCAACCTTAGGCCAAAAATACTTTTGCAAGGACACCTGCCCAGCAACTGCCTGTTGACCTCAGGCTGGCCCGTCCTCATCATTAGTCCTCAGGGCCAAGGAGATCATCTTATGTGGCCCTCTCCACTCTGTCTTTAACAATGGCACCTGCCTCAACCTCTTCAAATAAACCCAGTGGCTGTGGCTCGCGTTTTTGTTGCAGTGCTATTCCTGGACACGATTAATCTCTGGAGAATCTCTTTTATTATTTAGGTCGACACAGCTCTAGATAAGATAAGTGAGTCGGAGACAAAGTCATGGCACATACACCAGGTCATGTAGCATACCTAAGGAGATCGCTGCGAGGATAATTCAGAAAGGTAAAAAAAATGGATAATGTGGGGTGAAAGGTAAGAGGCAGAAAGCCAGGATGGGAACTTCAAAACACAGCTACCATTTGTCAAACCTGAGACAGGATGGATGGAACGTTGCACCAGTATTTACGAGCTGGAGAAAAATACAATGCTTCCAATTAAATGGAGATCCCACATTTTCCTGTGACTTGGAATGTTCACTTTGAAGTTAGAAAAACTGCTTTTAAAGAGTTGGGCAGTCTAATGAAACCCCTGTGCATGTGTAAAAATGAAAATATAAGCTCAACAATTCAAGATTTTCTTAAATCTTCTTGACCTTCAGAATCACTTTTCAACTGAAGGCGGACAATAGCCATCCTTTCCACAAACAGTTGCCCCTGTGGGCTGCCAAGACACCTAGGAATGGCACAGTTAGCAAACAGCCCTGCCATATCCCTAAGGTTTTTCCAAACTTGAATTTGCTATGTGAGTGCTCACTGTCTCAACCTTAACATGGAACACCCGCGGAAGATCTGGGGAAAGAAACAGGACGCACATCCCTTCCTCAAATGGTCTTCAAGTGTTCCAGGGACTGTAATTGTAGTAACTGCCATCACACAGTGTGCCACTGAAACACATCTGGAAAATCAGGATCAGGTCTCATTCCCCTGGTGTTGAAGATTGAATGCCCGAGAAACAACACGGAGGCAAGCACAAAACATTTTATTTAAAGGATAGAACAGAAAGACAGGACGCTCCTCCAGAGAGCAGGGGGTCCAGAGCCGGTGCCCAAAGGAGTGGGGGTGTCTGGACCCTTTGTAGATTTTAGATTTCCTTTCTTCTCATGTCCCCTCCTCCCAGGAAGACAGCTGTCCATGGGGTGATTGGTTGTGTTGGAAAATATGGTCCTTCCCCGATCCCAGAGGTTGTTAGCAACCAGGTGATGGGGAGTGCGATCTACCTGTTTCATTTTCTTTGATAATTATCTACCTGTCTTTTTCCCTGGTCTCATCACCAGGAATCACAACCAACTTGAGCATGCATAGGCAGTGAACGCCACTCACAGCCATTGTAAAGAGCACCAGTTGTCAAGGGCACCCCATTTTCACATACATGAGAATCTGAAAATGTTAGTCTTATGATTTAATACGATTACCGATGTTTCCAAATAAGAGGATATAAAGAGATGAAATTTGAGGAGACAAGAACCTTTCCAGTATTGATAAAAGATACAAGTCTCCGGGTTGAAATAATACCCCAATTTCTGAACAGAATAAAAAAAAATAAATTCACATTTAGACACATAGAGGTGAAATTGTAGAACATCACAGAGAAAAAAAAATCCCACAAGGAAAAATATTATCAGACTAAAGCAGATTGTCCATCACAAAAAAATTCAGAATCTAGAACAATTAAAATATTAAAGAAAAATAATTGTCAATCTAAAATTTCATACCCAGCTAAACTATCATTTAAAAGTGAGGATGAAATAAAGATATCTCCAGCTACAAAAAGAATAAAAGAATTTAGTTACTCCAGATCCTACTGAATGAAGGAACTACCAAAGGTCTCTTCAGAAGTATGAAAGATCAATCCAAAACACAGTGGAATGTGAGACAATAAACATTGAGCTAGACAATGATTTGGATGAAGCTGGGCTTTCTAGGAATCAGATTTGATTCCTATTCCAGGGCCTTCTAGCTTGGACTTGGACTATTGAACCCTGTCAGTTGTTTCACTCATCAACTTGATGGGGATTTGCCCATGGAGGAAGCGTAATAAAAATCTACTTCATGAGGAAAACTGAGAGAGAAAGAGAGAGAGACAGGAACAGAAAGTGAGAAAGAGATGAATTAACAGACAGATCACAGAGGGCCTTAAGGGCCTCTAGGTCACATTTTCAGAGTGACAGTGAAACAGTCTTATTTTAATTTAAAAAAAATATCAGATCTGCTGGGTGGAAATGTATGGAGAAAGGAGCAAGAGCAGACACAGGTTTGCTGGGGTCTACCAAGAGGACATAACTCTCATGGAAGTAGAAATCAAGCGCCTCTCCATAGATGGTGGTGGAAGGAGAGCTGTGGCTCTGCTCTCTGCTCGAGGCCCCCAGCATCCTGCGTCCTCAACAAAAGGTGGCCTTTGGATGCCTGCGTTCTGAGGGGACCCACAACTCAGCACTGACTCAGTACCTGACAGAGCAGTGAGCACCCAAGTGAGACTGGATTTTGCACCCCACTCAGATTTCCAGGTTTTCATGCAGCTCATCCTGGGCAGAGATCAATTGCCCAGGAAATGGAAGGAAAACTCCTATCTGGGGCAGAAATCCCTCTTCCATTGCTCCAAGCTATTACCCACTAATGGAGAAAATAATGAAAATTCCAATTATAGACATATGATCCCTTCCCAACACTTGCTGCTCCATTACAAGGAAGCTTGAGGCAAATCTCAGGCCCGCTCCTCCATCGGGCTCCAGCTGGCCGCAGATCTGCTCCCTCCTGACTGCCCCCACCTTCTGCACCACCCACGCTTGGGCTAAATGGCATTGGCAGCAAGGATCTCAGCAGAGCCACACTCTGTGCAGCCTTCAGAGGCCGGGCAGACCTAGCTGGGGGTATGATGGAAAACCCAAACCCTGCCCTCTGCAGGTTCCGACATTCACCCAGTGGGATCCGGAACCAGATGGGGCTGGGAGTTTGATGCAAGCCTTCAGGGAACACTTCCTAATGGAAAAGTGTCCAGAAAAAATTGTCCCCTGGAGGCCCTGGGGATGAGTCTGCTTCAAGATGGCTTGGATTGCTGGCTGGTTTAGGACTGAACCACAGCTGCAGAGAATTAGGAGAGGCCCACACCCACTCCCCGAAAACCCTGAGGCCCCCACGTTCCCCACCGGCCCCGTTCCCCTCCCTGTCGTGGGAGCACAGGGACCCCGAACTCCAGCTCAGCTCCCGGGCTGAAGACAAGCAGGGAACCCTCCTCCCACTTTCTGGGCCAATTGCTCTTGAACAGGAGGGAACCGGACCCTCCAGAGACTGGGTGGCACTGCCATGGCTCACAGCCACAGGAAGGGGGCACACCTCGAGTGAACTCCAACCCCTCTCCTACCTGGGTGACCGGCCATGTTGTTCAATGGCTGCCTGAAGGGCAAGGTCCCACTCTCAGCTACCATGGGCGCGAGAGGTGGTGAGTGAGTCCGTGGCAGGGACAGTGAACCGTCCACCCTCAAGGACTCGATGTTGGCACAGGCCCAATCAGGGCTGACACCGGCAGCTTGGAGGACACCATGAGAAAGGAAACTGAGATGGGAAGACACAGCAGAGATGCTCACAGAACAGTCCAGGGGCCGCAGGGGCTGGGCGGGGGCAGGGGTGATTTTAAGTGGTCAAGGGGACGAACTTGGCCTTCTGGTTTTTTTATTTTTAGTTGTGAATGGATCTTTGTTTTATTTATTTATTTGTTTATGTGCAGCACTGAGGATCAAACCCAGGGCTTCACACGTGCCAGGCAAGCGCTCTACCACTGAGCCACAGCCCACAAACGTGGCTTCGAGTTACAAGATCAGGGAAGTGGGGGGCAGCCTGGTGGCTGCAGAACTGCCACCTGTTAGCGGGGACTCTGGAAGGAGGGGCTGGCTGGCTGGTGCACTCTGCTGGGCCACTGCCCTGTACAACTGCTCTGTGGAATGTGGGCTCCCTTCACGCTGGGTGACTCACGGTCCAGGTCCCTTCTGCGGCCAATGCCCTCAGGACTTCCCACTTCTCAGTCTGAGAGACTCCACGGTGTCTGGACGCCACGTGGGCAGGTTAATGGAGATTCGCAGGCTGCTGAGGCCAGAAGGGGCGGCCCCAACCCAGAAACCAAGGCCCTTGGCAAAGGGAACTGAGAAGGGCTGTGGGCGTGCCCTCCAGCCTCCCTGGCCTCTGCCTGTCCCCTTGGGGCCTGGAGTCCAGGGCATCACACCGGCCCCTGAAGCTGCTCTGTGGACACTTCCTTGGGAGCCGGGTGGCCACCCCTGCGGTGGGTCCTCTGTTTTCGGGAGGAAGCTCAGACGTCCTCACTAGCTACTGCCACCAGGCAGTCCAATCACCCCTGCGTGGCTAATGTCAAGCGGAAGAAGGAACCTTTCCCCAGAAGGCACAGCCCTCCCGCCATAACCAGCATAAACCCTTCAGTTGACTTAGGTCTTGGTGCCCTCCCCAAGGGAATCCTGTGCCCTGGGGGCCCTCACCCCAGTTCCTTGTGAGGAGGAAGGATAAGGGAAGGTGCCTGGGAATTCCCAGAGGCAGAGGCAAGCCGAGCCCTGGGTTCCAGGAGCTCTGGGGCAGGCTGCCTGGCCCCCTGGTTGCTGGGCTTCCTTCCTGGTCTGCTCCTCTGTGCAGTGGGGACCTCCCTCACGGTCTGTCTGGGGATTCCGCTGGGAAAGCCTGGATGAGCACCAAGCCAAGCAGCTCTTAGGATCGTCACCTTCTACCCAGGGCATGCCAAACTGGGCCGGTGCAGTGGCTCTGGGGGAACGTGGTCGACACACCTGCAGCTGGTTTAAGGAGTACTGATTTGGAAAAGGCCCTATTAGGGAAAATGGTTTTCTTGGTCACCCCCCCTGGAGTCTCGGCGCTGGGGCTGTTTGGACCAGTGGGAACAGCACGCCACGGGTGCTCTGCTGAGGCTTTGGAGAGAGGCTGAAACCTGTCTGGGAGGCGGTGGACTAGGTGGGCAGCTGGGCTGCAGACCCGGGTCCCTGCAGGAGTGGGGCCTCTGGGCTGCTGGGCTCACCCACGTCAGTGCCCCGACTTGGCACTGGGGGTCCTCCCTCCCCACCACCCCACCAGGATCCCCGCTCCGCGCCCCGGAGTGCCACCTGGCGGCCGGCCCCTCCCAACAGGGTCTTGGAGCCCTGTGTGACCCGCGGGACACGCCAATCCGCGGACCCTCTGGTCAGTGACTCAGGCCCAAGGCACAGTGGGGTCAACCGGAGCGACCTTCTGCGCAGCACCTGGGATGCTCAGCTCCCCGGGAGGTTCTAATAGGCACATCAGAGCAGCTGATACCCTTTCAATTTGGGGGAAACAGGCCCCCAGAGGGAAGGAGGTTTGTACCTGGGTCACAGGGTGAGGCAGCTTGTCTGGGGCAGGGTTTCCCGTCTGTACCCTGACACCTGGAGTGTGATGCATTGGGCACATCTACGTATATGGCCTTGGGAGGACCCTAAGACTGCAGGGAACTGGGCTCAGGGGCCGCAGGGAGGGGAATCCGAGTGTGGGGAGCAGGCACGTCGAGGTCCGGGATCCAGGGGTGATGCAAGGCTGACCTGACCTTCTCCACTGCCTTGATCAGGTTCTTGTCCGGGGCTCTTTCCCCTCTGTCTCCACCACAGCATTGGCCAGGTGAATTCCCCATTGGAGAGAGAGGGTGGGTGTGCTACCCAGTGTCGGATGGGAGACTGCCCCCTGCTTCCCCCATCGGCTGCAACGGGACCCAGGTGGCGGTTCTCACTGACCGCGAAGACATGTGCTCTGGACCCATGTGTGGCCCTTTGGCCATGCACGAGTGCTCTGTGGAGGTGTGGGGTGTTGGCCATGCCAAGCCGTGTATTATTTAGTGAGCTCTCTCCTCATTAGTAAAGAGAGGAAGTGCTTCCGCAGAGTGAGATAAATGGCCCTGCGGCGCATGCTCAGTATCATAAACGAGCACCCTGGGCAATCCAGCCGTCCACCCTAGAGAGCGGACCTGGGGGAGGTGTGATCTCGGAGGGCCCGGGGTGCAGTCCCGGCTCCCATGACTCTGGGCTCTCAGAAGGGAGGTGGCCTTTTCATGGTGGCTGGAAGCTGCGGGCTCTGATGATACTATCCTAATGAAGGGGGAGAGCTGACTGAATGAGATCCCCGCTACCATCCATCTCTGTGAAGAGTTCAGAGAGCAGGAGCCACGGCTGCTCTCCCAGCCCCTTCAATCAGGCAGCCGAGTGCCAGGCGTGTGAGGGGAAGGGGGGCCAGTCAGCAGGGCCCTGACAACACAGGCCCAGCAAGGACTCTGTCAGTGAGTCCCTCGCCTGCCACCTCCCCTGCATCACGCAGTGCCGTCTGGGAGTGGAGCTTGGCATCCTCAGTGGTGGCACAGGACAAGCGGGTCCTCTTAGTAAGGAGGGTGGGGAAGGCAGCTCCCCTCTGCACTGGGGCCGGACTCCCGGGATGGCGTCCTCTCCTTACAGGGTTTCCACCTTCTGGAGGGGAAATGGGTCCCTTGCGCGCACTTGCCTGCCACTCCAGCCACCTGCAAGGGCCCTGGAGTCAGATGCCCCTGAGTGCTCCCTCCCTCCCCTGCCGGAGGTCCCTGGAGTGTGGGCAGTGCTGCTCCTGGCTCTGCTCTCCCTGGCTGGGCTGCTGGTTCCCAGCCTGGACGTCCTCTGTAGGTGAGACCTGGCCCTGAGCCTCCTTGATCAGTGGGTGTCCCAGGCACAGAGCTGCAGGCTTGGGGAAGTTTCCTGAATGAATAGGCATGGGGCAGAGACCAGCCTGAGCCAGCAGGCTGCCCTTTGCGGGCCCAGAGGTCACGAGAGGCATGGCCAGCAGCGTCTCCTCTGGGCGTCTCTGCCACACACTGGGCCACCAGAAAGTTCTCTCCACAGGCCATGGGATGCGGTGGGGTCTGAGCAGACCAGCCTCCTTGGTCTTCCTCACAAGCGGTCATGACCAGGTCCTTGACAAAGAGGACACAGGCCTAGAGTGGGAGTCCAGTGGTGCAGGACTTGGAAGCCAAGGGCGGGTCAGGTCCTGGAAAGAAGCTGGCCCTCACCTGTGGCCCCAGCTGGCCCTGTGTCCAGTCCCTGGAGAGGGTGCTGCTGGACTCTGAGGCCCTCCTTGGTGACAGCAGCGGTGCCTGCTAGAGAGCCAAGCTGTTATTAGAATTCAGCAACAATCCCGGGGACGCGATTTGGTGAATTCAATCCTAGTCACTACCCCATTCCAAAGTGTACACGACAGAACGCAGATGATAATTGGGTTAACATCGTAACATCTTAAGCAATAATAAATTAGTCCTCATTTAATAACCCACTTTAAGAGTGGAAATGGCTATGTTAATATATGATAAAATATCTGGGTCTGTATATACACAACACCCTGGAAAATACATTAAAAATTAATTATAGTAAAATCGGTATGATTAGGAGCACCAAGTCCTTTATGCGGAGGCAGTAAATGTGCTTAAGATGTTACGGGAAAGAAAAAAAAGAGGCTCCGTGTGATTAAAGAGCTGGGGAATGGTTACGGAGAACTTTTGATAAACGTTCTCTCCTCGGGCAATTTAGATGACAGATATTTAGAATCCCATTCTCTCTCTCAGATGCCAGCACATCAAATGATCGCTGTCACTTTCCTCTTCTTTGGGGGTCTTTTTGCTTGACCTGAAGATGCCAAGCACCAGACAGGCTTCTGTCCTCTTGAGGACCAGCCAGGATCCCTGGGTGTGCACTTGAACCACCGTCTGCGCCTATTAGTCAGGATGTGCTGGGTTTGGGTGCAGCAACAATCAGTCCCCTTCTTAGTGCCACCGACAGCGGTGTTTCATTGCTCCCTTCTGTGGAGGTCCCTGCAGGACTGATAACTCTTCAGCGTGACCGTGCTGCTTTCTCAAAGACCAAGACCAGCGTGACTGTAGGTTTGAAGTCTGGTGAGGGCTGGCTTTCTGGTTCACAGATGGTCTCCCACCCTGTCCTCACATGGTGGAGGACTGGGCCCTCTTTTATACGGGCACTGATCTCATTCCTGATGCTCCAACATCATGACCTAGTCACCTCCCAAAGGCCCACGTGTCAGTCAGTTTTCTGTTGCTATAATAAAATCCTGAGATAATCAATTTATAAAGAGAAAAGTATTTTCTGGCTCACAGTTGTGGAGGTTTCTGCGGTGCTCTGTTGACCTTGTTGCTTTTGGGCTGTGGAGAGGCAGCACATCACGGTGGTAGCGTGTGGGGAAATGTCTAGCGCATGGCCAGGGTGCCAAAGAGAAAGAGGAAGAGAGGAGGGTCCCATAATTACCTGTGAGGTGACACCTGCATCATCCAGAGCGTGCCTCTCCCTAGGCTCCTCCTCTTAAAGGGCTGGCTACCTTCCAATAGCACCAGGCTGGGGACCCAGCAGAGGCCTGTGGGGACATTCTGGGTCTGAGCCATAACAGAAATTGCCTCAAATGGTTCATCAACCTCCCCTTGGCCTGGCGATGGGGTCGGGAAGGCCCTGCCCATTTACAGAGTATAAACCAGAAGTCCGGGAGGCAGCTGGCCCCAGGTCCCCAGCTCCAGCTCAGAGCACCTTGTGGGGACCTGGGACGCTCCTGTCCCGGGGTGTCCTGCAGCACTTCGCCCAGGCCCAGGATGACGTGGTGGGCAGAGCCCTCACTCCAGGCAGACATCTGGCCTGGGGTGGACTCCAGCCCTGACCCCCAGTCCTGTCTTGGCCGAGGGTCTGAGCCCTGCTCTGTGTGTCACCCGATGTCCCCTCTGTTGGGTGTCTTTTCCTTCATCCTGTACCATGCGTGGTGCCAGCTGTGGCCTGCTGCTTCTATAAGCTGTCCTCTGCCTGGCCAGGCCTGCTTGGCCACCTCATGGTCCTAGGCAGGCTCCGCCCTTAGGGCAGGTGGAGGTGGCTGCTGAGGGTGGGGCTCTGCAGGTGCTCCTGGGCGAGCACCCCAGCGTCACAGACAGGCGGTGACAAATCTGAAATTGTGCCAGCGTTAGGATCATTCTGTTCTCGCCTCCTCTATGTAGGCCCCCTTTGGACGCCACTCAAGCTTTCCACCTCTGAGTCACGGTGGGCGGCCATCTGTGCCGACGAGAAACCCGCGTCTCTGGGTGAAGGAGCTTTTAGGAATAAAGCCAAACAAAACTTTAAAAAAAGTCGCACTTCATCATACTTTCTCTGTGTATCTGGGACCCAGCCCAAGGGCTGATTTGCAGCCCTTTAGTACAACTTGGAATTTGCCGATTACCCTTGGTATTTATGTAGCTCGTAAGTCTCCCTGGATGGGTGGGAAGTCTCCATAAATACTGGGGCAGGCCGGCCGGGAGTGCGGCTGCTGGCGAGGCAGCTTTCATATTTCAACCACCGCTGAATCCGAGGAGATGGATTTGGGTCTGAGACGCCTTGGCGTGCTCCTCTGCCATCGCGCCCAGGCTCCGTGGGCTTTTCTCCTCCTCTGCGATGCCACCCGATCCTTCCTGATCTCCCAGGGGCTGTGTGGTTGCTCTGTCTCCAACAGGATGCCTGGAGGACTCTGCTCACCTCTGCAGGACGCTTGGCCATGGTGTGAGCACGTGCATTTCAAAGGTGGGGACGGCGAGGTTTGGAGATGGTCGATGTCCAAGGTCACTCAGCTTGAGAGAGCTGGGGCGTGGACCTCTGACTCTGTGACCCTGGAGTGCATGTGCTAAACCTCCCAGCCACATGTTTAATGTTGGAAACACAAAGAAGCCAGGATGAGGCCAGGCCCAACGGTGGACGCTACCTGGTGCTCTCTAGGGTCAACACTGAGGTCCAGGGGCTGGATTCTGATCCAGGGTGTCAGATATGCAGTCACGACAGGCTATGAGACCCCGGCACATTGCTGCCTGTGTCGAAGCCGTGGCTCCACAGCCAACTCAAGAAGTCAGGGACGGCGTCCAGGATGGGGACAGGCTTATTTGGCTGGGCAAATAGGTCCTGGCTTGTTTTAGAAACGAAGAAGGCCCACCTGTCAGGTGACGTGAGGGGTCGGGATGCCGTGTGGCAGGAATGAATACTGAAGAACTTGGACATTAATGGGGGAAGGAGCTGAGGTGGTGGGAGTGTCACTGTAGATAGGTTGAGGTGGATAAATGCTTTATGAAAGACGATACTGAAGAGAAATTAAGGTGCAAAGCAGTTTCTTCCCAGCTTGCCAAGCGGGTCTTCTATAGTCAGTTCAGGTAACTCCACCTGAACAAGGGAAGGCTGGTTTCTGCTCTCCAAGCAGGGCCAGGGCTGCCGGGGGCAAGCCAGAGGCCACGCCCATCCTGGGGCCAAGAGACCCAGCCAAGGGGTGCTGTGGTCCACAGTGCCCCGAGGGGGGCAGTTGAAGCCTCGTTCCAGGGCCAGTCCCCGTTGCAGAGTTTGGAATTGTATGTCATGTCTTCTCCATGGGCGACTTCTTTTTTGTCTGGAATATTCAGTTAATCAGAAAACCCTGGCTCAGTCATTTCAGGGGAAGTTCACGCCTATCCTGGAGGAAGGTTCTGTGAGACATGTTTGGTACACAATTCCAGCAGAACTGAATCAGGCCAAGTGTTTTCTGCTGCGGAGAAATGTCTACATGTATCCAAATGTGACAAAGAACCTAGTCACAGCTTCTTTTCCACATTTGATGTCAATATTGATGTGTGTCATACACGTTTTTGCAAACACGATATGCGTATGAGTGTCTATTACGTGTGGACAGATAGATACATGGACATGTGGGTGGACAAACAGACAGAAAGATGCTCAGAGAGACAGAAGCATGGATAGATGCGTCGATACAGAGAGAATAGGTAGGTAGATGACAGGCACACAGATGCATCGCTGGCTGGCTGGACAGAGGGACAGTGGACAGATGGGTGGATGCATGGAGAGAGACAGGGAGAAAGGGGAGGGGGGGCATCTTCTGTCTAAAATGGAGCTTTCTTTCTACCACCGGGGCTGGGCCAGTTCCTCCCGCCCAGCCCAGCCAGCGGCTCTTCTGTGGTTGGTGGCCTGCACCGCCGCTCTCCTCTGCCCTCACAGGTGGCTGGCTGTCCAGCTGCTCCTGAGAGGCTGTCGAGGCCCTGCAGAGCTGGTGTCCTTCACCTGTGTGTTGCACAGTGGACTCTTCACCTTTCCGAGGTTTGAGCTTCCTGTGGTCAAAACACAAATGGAAAATAGAAGTACAAAATCCCAGGAATAAGGATTGGTAAGTTTTGACTCCTGTGAGGAAACCCTGCGTCTCCTGCTCCCTCCCGCCCCCGTGGGAGCTGTCTCTTGTCCGGTGTGGACAGTGATCCTCCCTGTGGACTGCCAGGCTCTGCTCTTGGCGGGTGGGGAGGACCCGCTTTCCTTTGTGCTGCACCCCAGCCCCTCACAGGGCCTGCTCAGGGTGGGTGCTCCCCAAACGCCTGCTATGGGAACAAACAGGGACGCATCCACCTGCGAGGACAGTCCTCAGCCTGGCTTCAGTGCCTCGTCAGAGTGAAACCCTGCTCCCCAGGCACACAGGCCTGGGAAGGTGCCTGCTGCCTGTCTGTCTGTCTGTCTATCTATCTATCTATCATATATTATCTATCTACCATCTATCAATCATATATTATCTATCTACCATCTATCTATCTACCTACCTATCATATAGTATCTATCTACCATATATTATCTATTATCTGCTTGCTCTCTATCTAAGCCATCATGTATTATCTGTCAATCACCTATCATCTATCTATCCATCATCTTTCTCGTATCTACCTATCATCATCATCACCACCCACCCCACATCCTCTCCCCCTTTGCCTGAGCGTTTCTATCACCTCACTGAAAGCACGTCCTTTTCCCACCAAATCTTTGGTCAGAGAATCTGGGGCTTTTTGACAAAAGGAACCCCCACCCCCATACAAGGAACTCTGCTGGCACCCAGACACTGGGTAGGGAAGCACGTGTCCTTGGATGGCTCAGCCGACAGCTCCCTAGAGCCTCTGCTCGACTCTGCTGGGGCACATGGCCTCCTGCTGCAGCAACCTTGTGGCCCCTGGGAGGTGGAGGACCTGTCCTGCTCTGGGTGCCCCACCCCTGCCAGACAGAAGTCTGGGGCTCCCTTGGCTTGAGGGCTGTAGGTCAGTCTTGTGCAGGCGGGGGACAGGCCCAGGCCCTTGGACGTCTGACTGCAGCTTAGTCAAGCCGGGGAGCCCCCTGTGAGTCCTGGGGTTGACTGCCCCCCCAATGCCTCACAACCCGCGCCCTCCAATGCTCTCCCCACTCGGGTGGAAATCTTGTTTCTGGACACTCATGGGGCTGAGCGCAGGCCCTGCCTGACCACTGGGGACCTGGCTGTGTGACTTCAGGGAGGGCCTGTGCCAGGCTCGGCCTTGTGTCCTCATGCTCAGAGGAGGAAGGAGAGTGTCCCAGGATGCTGTGGCATGAGGTGTGCCGGCCACCTCGTCTGGCACCTGACAGACACCCAGACATGGCACATCCCCTCATTGTCCCCTCCCCAAGGGCCTGAGACCCCAGAGACCCCAGCAGAGGCTGGGTAGAGGTCCCTTGCTACTTGCAATTGAGGAGCCAGCCCTCTTCTTAAAGGGGCCTGTGCACCCTGAGGCAGATTTGTGTTCATACAGGCCCCATTAGAAGCAAATATTTTATGTCCTTTATGCTAACCAGCTCCATTTATAGCTCATAATTTTTAGTGCTACTATTCTGACAGGACAGGAAATCACAGACCTAGAGCATACAAGTCTCTTGGTGATGCTTGCTAACTACACCTACTTAAATATGCAAGTGCACGCGCACGAGAAAGACACGGGCGTGCGTGTGTTTGCACACACCTGTATCCCCCTTCTCACCTGCATACATGTAGGGAATGCACACCAGCACACACACACACACACACACCTGCACATTCATGCACCTGCCTGCATACCTGTGCACCCCAGGATAGGTGTGCACACACGGCAGGCACGCACGGCACACTGCGCTCTCGTGCGCACACCCCACCATGCCTATTGAGCAGCTGCCTTCCCGGGGTGGAGTCTGGCTGGCGGCCTGGTGCTCCCCATCAGGACCAGGCCAGCTGGTGCAGAGCCAGGAGCCCAGGTCAACGGAAGGGGCCCTGGCACAGTCGGTAGGCGGCTGGGCCTTGCTGCTGGAATGGCTGAGGTGCCACAGTGTCAGCTGCAAACCTTCTGACTGGTGACCAGACAGGTGCCACACGGGAACTGTGAAGAGACACTCTCCTGCCCTCGTTGGGCTCCCTGGTGGCAGGTGAGAGGGCTGGGCGAGTCTCCAGGCTGGTTTCCAGGGCACGTGAGAGGCCCAGCAGCAGACATTCCCCTGTTCCCAGTCGAGCCTCAGTGTCACCTGGGGCCATCGTAATCCTGAAAGTTAGAAATGACTCGAGCCCCGGGGTGGGCAGCCCCTGGGGAAGTGGAGACCCTCAGGGACAGAGGGGCTGGCCTGTGCCGGGGGAGCAGCCGCCTGTCCCTCACCACTGGTCCATTCACCCTCGAATCCTGCAGGTGTTGACAGGCACCTGGAGAAGAAGACACAGTGGGCTGGACCACGGCCACTCCCCACAGAGGCCCACAGCCCAGTCCCTGGGAAGGTGAGTTATTTGGAAAGGGGTTTTGAAGATGTCATTTAGGATCTTGAGAGGAGGAGGTCATCTTGTATAATCTGGCTGAGCCCCAAGACTAATGACAGGTGTCTTCATAAGAAAAAGGCAGAGAGACCCGACACAGAGAGGAGAAGCCGTGTGGGGACCGCCAGAGACGGGCATGACGAGGCCACAGGCCAAGGATGCCCACAGTCACCAGGGGCTGCAGGGGCCGGAGGGTCTGCCCTAGAGCCCTCGGAGGGAGCAAGCCCTGCCCACACCTTGAATGTGAGCCTGTGGCCTCTGGAACTGCGAGAGAATGAAGTGCTGTTGTTTTGTGCCACCATTAGGGTCCTTTGCAGGTAACCAAGGAGAGCAAAGCAGCCATGAGACCAGGGAGGGGACAGGGTAGGGCAGGAGCCTGGGAGCCCCGCCAGAGGCCCCTCGTCTAGCAGGGAGGTCAGGCTGGAGGAGGTTCAGGCCTGGGCTTCTCTGGGTGGACACAGCACATGGAAACAGGGAGGCCCGGCTGAAGGTGGGTCCCTCTCCCATCTCGGAGTTCTCTGCTCCCCTCTGTGCGTCCCTGGGCTGCATCCCCGAGACAAGAGCAGGACGAGTGGGGACTTACTTACGAGGGCACTGGGTTTGCCACAGGAAACCCCAGGCTGCAGCACCGGGGCACTGGTTGTCGGATCCCAGCCGAGGGGTCCTAGGGACACAGTGGAGCCGGGCTGCCCCGGCTCCCTGACCCCCGTGCACTGCCGTCCCCACAGGGGGAAGAGCTGTCTAAGCAGGGTGCAGCTGCTGTGGGGAGCCCCCTTCTCTTCCTCCAGCACTGATTCAGGACCCACCACCAGCTGGGCCCCCTGCCAGGCCCTGGGCTGTCCCCTGAGTCTGACACTGGCTGGGAATCATGTGTTTTATCTGCTGACCAGGGACGGCAGGCTGCCTGGGGTTTCCCCTGGGCTTCTACGAATGGGGCCACCACTCATACTGGAAATCTATGGCGTGGGCTCCCATGAGACCTGGGGGCAGGGGACCTTGCCAAGTGGAGTCTGCCCCATGAGAGGGGCTCTTCTGCAGAACCGTGGGCATGCCGGGGTCCCACACACCTGGCCTTCCTGCAGCCTGGTGGGGATCTGGCCTCCCCAGGAAGAAAGCGTCCCCTGAGGATGGGCTGGCAGCTGGCTCTGGGGTGGAGGCCTCCCCGGCTGGTCCAGTTGCACCCCTGCTAGCCTGAGAGCTCCTGCCCTTGGTCCCCCAGGGGTGCCAGTTTTTATCATCAGGGCAAACTTTGGAAGTGACGGTGGCTACTGGCCCCCTTGGTAGATGAGAAAAGGCCCCCTGCTGCTCTCTGGGGCAGAGTGAGGTCCAGCTTCTGTTCTCTGGTCGTTGGCTCTCCCGAGGGGGCATGCTGGGTGGCGGTGACAGGTTGGGAGGGGACTTACTTCCAGGGGTCCTGGGGTGGGCTGTCTGGAACCTCAAGCCTGTCAACGCAGCAACAGGGTCCAGCACCATCTGGATTCTCAATCACCAGCCCCTGACAGTGACTTCATGTCAACCTCCATGTGGGGGGGACTTTACAAGAATTCATTTGTTTCGTTTGGGGCTATTTTGGAATCTTGCTTTAATTTAATTTGTTGAGATTTGACTCGATTAAAGGGTATTGATCTGGGGTGCCTAAAATTGCTGCCATTTGTCAATAGTGGCTCACTTGTGAAATCCCACTGTTAATAAATCACGTCTCCAGCTGCCCAATATGTACTTATTACAGTTAGGATACAGATGAGGTTCCCCCCCTGGCTCCCCGTGACAGATTAATACCATTAAAAGTTGCAGACATGGCTTTCAGGGAGTCTGCTTGTACGTGGACTTTCTGGTGCCCAGCCTGCCACACGCACACACACTTTGGTCCTTCAAGGAGGAGTTCAAAGAACCGAGAAGAACCTCACGTGTCAGGGAACACGTGGCTTCTGTGGCAGGGAGCAGCCCGGGTTGGGAGTCCTGGAACTGTGGGGTCACTTGGTTGGGCCAGTGCTCTCACAGGGCTGCCGTCTGGGGACCCTGGCCTCCTTCCCGAAGCTCTTTAGAGAGCCCGTCTTACGGAACGGGGTGGCTGCTGCTGGGGCCGGGCAGCCAGGACCAAGGGTGGCTGACGGTCTCTCAAAACAGCTGAATAGCAGAAAGACGGGATCCAGGCCTAGACTGTCCAGTACTCCAGTCTTCATGGACCATCTTCTGATGTGACCTGCGTCCCCCAGGGTGATAAATGTCTGTTAGTGGGTACCCTTGTACAGAAGACGGGTCAACCTCCAGGGCTGGAGCTAAGAGAACCCCGAAACACTGGAGTCAGTGCCCTTGTTTCCAGAGGAAGCTTGAGGGTCATCCTCCATAGACTAGTGCATGCCCAGGAGAGGCCATGACGCAGGAGACCTGGGGTGGTGGAGGGGAGGTGAGGAGGGGCGCCGGCCATTGCTCCTGCCTCCCAGCCTGGGTGTGGGAAGGCCCCACGGTGGTTGGAGGACTTTCACTGTGGTCCTTCATGCGTTTCCACTGCAGGGCTTGCAGGGTGTCTCTCCCCAGATTCCGCCTGTCCGGCAGCTCGGAGTGGTCGGTCCTGCTGGCCCAGGACCCTGTCTGTTCCGACCTCTGCCCCGGCGCTGGCAGTGGATGGCAGCCTTTGGAAGCCTCTCTCCCTCGGCGTCTTCTCACTCTGAATCCCCAGAGTCGGCTTCTCCTCCTTTCTCCCTTTCTTCTTTCTTTAATGTGCTGCAGAAATGCCTTTGGGAGACCTGCTGGAGGCCAGACCCAGAGCAGGGTCCTGTGCAGACATAGGAATGGAGGGGTCGCTGCTGCAGATCCCTTGTCTCCGCCCCCCACCCCGTCCCCGAGGAAGGACACGGGTCTGCAGACGGCTGATTTAGTGGGACAGTAGAGGCGGAAGATGGGCAGCGATGGCGTGGTGTGGCTGGGGGTTGGGCAGAGGCGCTGCTGTGTTCCTGTCCCTGTTTGCCCCAGCGTGGCGGGAGGGGGCTGCAGTGCTTGGGAGGTCAAGCCTCCTGCCTCCTGGCACCTGGGAGCCTTTCCAGCGCCTCGCACACTGGAGGAGCTGTGTCTGTGTGAGCAGAGAGCCCTTGGCCGGCTGAAGGGCGGAGCCAGGGGTGCGTGAAGGATCTGCTGGGAGCTGTTTGCAATGCATAGAAATCGGCGGGGCTTGTTTTCCAACACCGTTCTTTTATTCATAAGCCTGCGTCGGAGAGGCTCGTAAATGACATTACCAATTTTGCATTAAGCAGGTCTGGCAAGGCTGGTCACAGTTCTGCATTTGGGACTTTGCTCGGGGCCAGATGGGCTTGTGGGCCAATTGCTTTATTAAGCATCTTAAGAACATGCCAACCTCCTGGCTTGCTGCTCTGAAAGTCATCCAGGGGCCGTGTGCTGGGTGGGGCTGGGGGCTCGCCCTGGTGCTGGTGTCCTTGGCAGCTGCTGTGACTTTGAGGCTGCGGTCCTCCCCCGCCACCCGGCCTCAGCTCAGAACTTCCTGTGGCTCTTTCCAGCCATTGCACCCCCATCTGAAGGGTGAGAACAATCCCTTTCCCAGCACTCTTGGGAGGGTGCAGCCCGGCCTGAGCTGGCTCCCTCTAGGAGCCCAGCTCGGCCTGGCCCTGCACATTCCGTCCACCACTGTGGAAGGGACATGGTCCACAACAATGCATCATGTGGCTTCCTGTGGACGTGCAGCCTGGGATGCTGCCTCCTTGCTCTGCCTACGCCTGAATGCGAAGGCAGAGGCGCGAGGACACCCTCCTGCCTGGGTGTTTGTGAGGTTCGGGGGCCGGGCCCTGCTGAAAGAGATTTCTTCTGCAGATCACAGAGGCGAAGGGGTTCCAGGGCCTGAAAGGGGTTTAAAAATAGCTGGAAAGGCTGACAACAGACACAACGGGCAGCGCCACTCAATTTGCCGCCTTTGGCCTAACAGGACGCTGGAGGCACTTGGCCCTGTCCGAACACGCTTGCCTGGCTCCAGGTCGCGTCTGGAGGTGTCAGAAAAGGAAATGCGGGCTCCGCAGGACTCCTCTCCCGTTGGCCCGGCTGTTCTGTGTTTGCCACCCTGTTGTACCCAGACCTGGTGAGGCGGCCAGAGCCCTCGGTCAGCCTGATGCTGCGTGGACGTAGTGTGAATACGCGTGAGTGTGAGTGTGTGTGTGAGTCTCCCTGCTCAGCGTGGCGGCCCCTGCCTGGGGAGGACCCACACTCCCTTCAACGCCTTGCCGTGGCCGTCTGGAATGCTTAGTGACTGTACCTTTGTAGTCTGTGATGGAGGGCAGGTGGGTGGATGTGGAAGGATGGAAGGGCAGATGATGGATGGGCAGATGGAGCAGGTGTGTGTGGCGGAGGGGTAGCCGGATGGTGGTGGACGGATGGAGTGGGGTGATGGTGCGTGGTGATGGATAGAGAGGTGGATGGTGGGGAATGGAGAGCTGGAGGGGAAAGGAGGCCCTGAGCCTCTGGGGCTGGTGGGCAAGGAGGAGGACGGGGCAGGGGGGCTGCTTCCACCTGCCTCCTGGAGAGGCCACCTGCTGATGTCCTGCTGCAGGTTCTCAGTCCAGATTGCTCTTCCCTCCTCACCCAGTCCTGGGTCGAGTCAGCCACTAATTCCCAGTGATCCTGGGTGGGACTCCAGAGCTTCTGGTTGGTTGCTTGGTAACCAAACATGATGGTCAAAAAGTGTCTAAGAATGGGCTGAGTGTCCAGAGGGCCGTCCTCCAGACCTACACCACGGGTGGCTTCTCTGGGCGGGGCCTGGTCCTCCGTGGGCTGCAGCACGGGCCGCTCGGCCTGCTCTGCACTTCTGCCACTGGATTTGGACAACTGAGCTCATTTTCCCTAGAAACCTGATGTTGGACACCAGCCGGGGTTGATGTAATAGTCTTCAAATGTGCCTAATGCGGGGTAATCAAGGCCCTTGCAGGCTTTGCAGGGATACAGTGACCCTGGTGTTTTATTCCCTGCTAACCTTCAATTTCTGTTCCTGACCTTTCTCTGTGAAATATTTCAATATAAATAATGCCGTTTTGCAAACACATTGCCCTGATTACTTTGTAGGGCCCTGATTCTCCATGTGTGAAAGTCTCTGAAGGAAGTAGTAATTTGTTCCCCTTTCTGGTAATTGCTGTTTTAGAAATAGCTTCTTCAGACGTCTGCCACAAATTGGCATCGCCCGGCGCTCCGCGAGCCTGCCAGGAGGCAGCTGGAGGCATCGCTCCTGCTGTCCTGCTGCAGGGTCCCCTTGGCAGCCGGTCCCAGGCTGCGGGGAGAAGAGGGCCTGCAGGCGGTGCTTTCACCTGGCCCCTGGCCTGAAGGTCACCCTAGGCCCGTCCTGGAGAAAGGCTAAATATGCCCTGTCCTCTGCCTGCTGCCCTCAGTTCTGAGGCTTGTGGCATCAACAGCTGCAGCTGGAGCTTGGTGCAAGCCCTGCCTGGTGCCCGGCCAGCTGGACAAGTGTCGGACCACAGCCTGTGCCTGTGCTAGAAGACACATGGCACAGAGGTGAACCTGAGCTTGTCATGTGGGTCCCAGTGCCACCCTTGAGTCTCCAAAGTCAAACCCTCATGCCCCCGATGAGCTGATGGCAAGTCCTCGTGTGGCCACCGATCCACGTCCTCTGCGGGCCTGGCATTGGGATGCACTTTACAGCCACAGGACGCCAATTCAGGAACCAAGAGTGGACTCACAGGGGGGCCAAGTCTCCATGTGAAAGGTCAGTGGTGAAGAGTCGGCCCTGGGGAGAGCTGGGGAGAGCCTCAGGCCAAGGTCAACCATCAACCCCAACGACTCTGACCAGAAGAAGAAGGAGGCTGCCTTGTCCTTGGTTCACTCCCCTTCCCCTCTGCACCCCCGCTGCTCACCCAGCATCTACAGGTGCCCATGGATGCTCAGGCTCCTTACAGAAGAGTGCACATGGTCACAAATGCTCCGGCAATTGAAGTCATCTCTAGGTTCCGTATAATGCCTAGGGAATGCACATGCTGTGTAAATAGTTGTTATTCTGTGTTGTTTAGAGAATAATAAGGAAAACTCTCCCCAGGTTCAGAGTGACTCAATGTTTTCTCAGAACATTGTCCCTCCGCGGCGGGCTGCATCTGTGGATGCAGAACCCGTGGACACCAAGGGCAGAATGGATGCTCTTCAGCCCAGCCTCCGGCCTCTGGCCTTGCCCCTCGGGGAACCTGCAGCAGTAACAGAAGCCGCAGCAGCAATAGCTGCTCCTGTGCGTAACTGCTGCAAAGGAAGAGTTCTGGGTCTGGGCGGCAGGTGCTGGGGAGTGGCTTGCCCTGTCCTTGAACCAGGGTCCTGCTGGCCCAGGGACCGTCCTGCCTTTGAACTGGCCTGGGCCTTTCCTCCGAGCATTCTTCCATGGCAAACACCAGCTCATGCCTCAGACAAAGCCAAGGGGCCCTTCTCCAGGGGCCCTCCTGCTCTCCCCAGGAGCAGGTGCACCTCCTGGGACCAGGGGTTACTGCGTGTCCACTGGACTGGGCCTCATCTAAGGGCAGTGACTGGACCTTGCTGGCTTCCATGTCCTGAGCACCAGTGCAACTCTGAGCAGATCGTAGGTGCTCAATAAGTGTTCTGGATGTGAATGTACAAAAGAATGGCTGTGGGAAGGTCTTTGCCCTGGCAGCTGACCATGGGGGCAGAACCTGCCCTCCTCCCCCTCTCCCTGGGGCAGAGCCCTTCTCTAGCACTGTGTGGCTGGCCTGTCCCTCCAGCGGTAGGGGCTGGCATCTGGTAAATGGCAGAGCTTCCTGCCTGCTCCCGGGTAGTGGCTGTGAAGGAAGAGGCAGGTGGGCGGGGGGCTTCAGGGAGGGGCGAGGGGAGTGCAGATGGGGAGGCCCTTCCCCCAACAGGGGCTGGCCGGACTCTCTCCCCACACTGCGAGCAGAACATGCTCATCCTTGGTGGCTGTTTTGAGCCATTTGGTGATTAATTTCCGTGGAAGGTTAAGATCCAACAGGAGGGAGAAGTCGATGGCTAATCTATTAAGCTCCTGGGGTAACTTAATTTACATGTTTTGAATGATCACTTCCTACCTGGGCATTCGGGCATCCCAGCATCCTGGAGTAAATGAGGACTTGGCTCCCAGGGTGGACAAGGAGCCTCGGGTTCTTCCGAGTTCTTGGACGTTTCCCTTGGCCGTCGTTTGCAGGGGTGGAGAGTCTCCTCTCCGTCCTTTCAGAGCCGCAGACCCTCTCCTCACAGGTCCACTGTGGTGGCTGAGAGTGCCTGCAGCCATTTGTCATTCAAAATACAAATGAAGGCCACACTGACAGGGACTGCTTTGCCCAGACCTGGGGAAGTGCCAGACAGCTTGCTGGGGGCATCAGACTGGACACAGTGGACAAGAGGACCAGCAGGCACCTGTGGCCATCTTTGGCAGGCGGTTTGGCTGGGCCCGAGGACCTGACCGCAGCATTGTCTTGCAGAGAGCCGGGGCCTCCACTGCTGCCCCTGCTCCTCGTACCAGGTGGAGCGAGTCCTCCGCGAGGTCCACGTCAGACTGGGCCCTCGGGCAGGAATAGGGGACTGGAGAGGTGTTAGTCAGGGCGAGGCCTCTGTGCATCAGGGCAGGCCCCTCATCCCATATGACGGGCACCTCATACAAAGAGGGGACAGACCCTGAAATGAGCACACAGCAGGAGAGGGCCACGTGCAGGTGGGGACAGAGGGAGAGAAGTGCCAGTCACGGTGCTCCAGGGATGGCGGCTACGCAGGGCCACCCTCCCCTGGGCCTTTGGATCCAGCCGCACCTGATCTCCAGCTCCCGGCCTCTCTGGGCTGCGCTTCAGTGGTAAGTCCCCACCCCCACGCATCCTCATGTAGGCGCGGGCACCTGCCGCCACTCTGTCCCCTTTGTTCCTAGAGCAGAGCAGGCAGAGAGCCTCCTACCTGTCCAGGAAACCTGAGCTCCGAGCTGTCTGGGGGAGCGTGTCTGTGGAGCCTGCCTGGGAGACGGTGGTGTCAGGACTCTGCTGGCTCCAAGGGACCCGTCCTGTGAGGATGGAGGTCCTGTGGGCCGTGCTTCTCTGAGGTTGTCTCCTCAAGCACCCTGGAAACTCTGGGACAAGAGACGTGGTGACCCTCCCGGGTTCCGACTCAGGGGAGCCCCCCGGGGGTGTACACACCCCTTCCCACCTGCCCCCACCTCCAGCAGAGCCCCCCGCCCCCCGCACTTGCTCAACAGGAAGAGAGAGGGGACAAGAGGAAGTGTCCAGAACAGGTGCCCAAGGGCCACCAGAGGAGGCAGCCTGTGGAGGGAAGAGGGCAGGTTTAGTTTCCTCTCTTCACTGGTAAGAGCGGCAGCACCCAGAGCCGCGGCTGCAGACGTGACCCGACGCCAACCCAATAATGAGGACATGATTTCGAGAAAAATTTTGTTTTGCAAGCAAAGGAGGAACCAGGGGACTCCTGTCCCGGAGGCTGTGATTCTGCCCATCAGCAGGGGCTTTTGAAGAGGAGACTCAAAGGCTGCATTCCCCGGGTTCTCTGTCTGGAGTTGTAATCCACGTGTTAATTTGGGAGATAGCCTTTTCTGAGATCTTCTGGTACCACCCCCAAGGTCTGGATTACTTTGTTCCCAGGGCGGGTGTGTACTCAGGACAGATAACTGCGCCTAGGATGGGGAAGAAAGGCGATCCTGTTCCCCCTGAGATGAGGGAGGGGGAAGGGAAGAGGAGGGACAGAAACATGGCCATTTCAAAAATAAGCCGCAGTGGCAGAGCAGTGAGGGTTGTATTCAAAGCATAAAGTGGGCCACTGTCACACGGGGACAATGGTCACCAGCATTAGGACTGGGATGGTGAGTGGTTGGGGCTGGGACACTGTGTGGGATTTGGGGTGGGTGCTTCTTCCTCCTCCCCTCCCACTCAGTTCCCTGGGCGCATAATAGTGTTGGGCCATTGACTGTGCTAATGGTTGACCGCTAAACCTCTGATTGTGTGCTTTAAATGCACACAGGTTTTGGTGGTCACAGCCCGGGGCATCTACTTGTAGAGGTCAGAATGCTGCTGACATGATGCTTGCACAGAATGGCCCCAGGAATAAGTATGACCTGTCCCCAGGGTCTGCGGAGCTGTGGTAGAGAGACCTAGCAAAGAGTCGTGAGGTTAAGGGCAGCTGGACCAGTTTCAAGTGCTGGCTCAAGTCCTCATGGGTGCCGCAGGCCTGGAAAGTGACGTACTTCCCCGAGCCTCAGTTCCCCATCTGTCAGCCCCTGGATGAGGACAGCACCCACCTCCTGTGCAGAGTGGGCCAGGGAAGGCCAACTTTGCCAGCCTCTGTCCCCGTGGCAAGAGCTGCCCTGCCTAGTGAGTACCACCGTGGCCCCGGCTGGACTCCTGCCCGCTCTACCTGAACACCTAGATGGTCCTTCCAGCCTAGAAGGAGCAGAAGTTGGGTTCGCACCAAAATTTTTTGTCTTGTTTTTTTCCCTGGGGATTGAACCCAGGGGTGCCTTACCACTGAGCTACACCTCGGGTCATGGTTTTATTTTCTGTTTCGGTTTGAAACAGGGTCTTGCTAAGGTGCCCAGGCTGGTGTTGGCCTCCAAGCTCCTGGAATGACAGGAGTGCGCCACCACACCTGGCTTGCATCCAAAACCTAAGCCAGAAACCCAAGTGGTTCTTTTGAGGGCACCTTGCCACTGGGTGGCCTGGGCACGTAGAACACTATGATGAGCAACCTTCAAGGATGGTGTCTTGCCCTAGTCTCAGGCATTTCGGCAGCCTCCCCTTTGACCCTGGAGAGGGAGTGGGTGCTAACACCACAGAGGGGGAGAAACTGAGGCCCAGTGACTTTCCTGAGGTGACAAGACCTGGTGACTGCTTCCGAGGGAGACCCCCAGGGGCCCTCTTCTCCCACTGCTGCTGCCCATCCTCGCCACCTGCACATCAGAGGGTGTGGCTCGAGGGGGGTCCTGGAGCGCACCACCCACCGATTGGTCTGTTATTAGCTCCTTCCTCCCGTGTCCCCTGAGGTGGCACGCAAGGCTGGGCGTGGGACAAACGAGGCCTGTCACCTGGTCAGGAAGACCTTCAACAGGTGGGTCTGACAGCCAGAGCATGGGGTGGGGCGCTGCCCTGTAGCCGGGATCCCGGTGGCCGGGAGCCCTGTGGCAGGGCAGAGCCTGAAGCGTGTGTGGGCTCTGCCAGGCAGAGGAGGGTTGGGGACATTGAGGGTGGCAGGAACACAAGCCAAGGCAGGGCCCTGGGGGTGGGCAGGCTGGGGGAGCAGAGGGAGCTCACGGGAAGCAGTGTTGCTCCTGTGGCCGTGGCCTCTGGGAGACTCCCACACAGTAGGGAGGGACGACAGGCCCAGGGTTGACAAGGGCCCTCAGGCAGCAGAGGGTTGGAGGGGCCTGAGGTCCTGGGCACACCTTTGTGGCCCCCAGCACGGGTTCCCTGTTGAGAGGGTGGACATGGGCTGGAGGAAGAAACAGTAAAATGCCCGTGTTCGCACCTCCTGGCCAGCAAAGGAGTGGAACCGGGGAGGGTCTCTGTCTCCGCTGGCGGGTTGGCCTGTTTGCGGTCTTCTCTCCCCTCCCGTCCAAGACAGGAGCCACGACAGTCTTACGACCTCTGCATAGAGTCCAACACGTGCCAGGCTGCAGGGCTGTGTGCCGCTTTGAAGGAACGCCCGCTGCCTCAGGTCCTGGGGGCCAGGAGGGTCCTCCTGCTCCCAAGGGTTTGCCGGGTGAGACCACCCGAGGTCAGCGGCTCTCCGCAGCCCCGGGGAGGGGGCTTGAGCACCACCCTCCCGTCCCCCACCAGCGCAGGCCCTGGACAGCAGCCCTCTCTCCCGCGTCAGTGCCCTCCTTAGGTGATGTGGCCGTGGGGCCAACCGGGAGCCACAGACTGAGCCATTCTCAGGGCCTTGGCATCCCTCATCTGAGGAATTTAATTAGTGCCTTTTAATCATTTATTCTAAATGGATGGATGTTTGCTGCTAAAACCCAAACACTTGCACACTTTATAAATGACTCAGCCCTAATTTGGAAGACAGACCGGCTTTGATAAAATCAGCCTGGGGACAAATGGCTTATTTACTTGGAACTTGGACACACACAGCCGGGGGAGGGCTGGCTGCCACCTGCTGGGTCACTGCCTGGGTCAAGGGTTCTGCAGTTAGTGGGGACAATAGGTCAAAGCTGCTCATGCCCGGGGCGTGTGTGCGGGGCAAGAGTCGCGCTGACCAGAAGCCCGCCTGGCCTGGCTGGTGGCCATGAGACCAAGGACAGAGCAGCTGACTAGGGGTGGCAGGGAGGACCTGACCCACAGGCAGGAGGGCACTACAGCGAGGTGCCCGGGTTCTAGCCCCGACTCTGGCCAGACTTTCAGTCTGGGATGGTTAGAACGCATTCCTCCGGTTGAACGAGAATCAGAGACAGGACCTGTGGGATCTTCTGGAACTCCACGGATTCCCGGACCCTTCTGAAGAGTGCCTAGGATCCAGCCAAACAGCAGACCAACGGCCGGTCGGAGGACGTGGGACTGGAGGGCGGGTGAGGGGGGTGGACGATGGCCGAACACAGACCCGAAGCTCTGAGGTGCTCCCTGCTCTTCTGTTCGCTCAAAGCGCGGCCAGCCTTCGGGGAAGAGGGAGGAGCCGCGGACCCCTGCCAGGCCTCACCAGCTAAGTGGACGCTGGGAACATGGGAACCACGAAGTGGCTGTAGATGTTGGCTGCTTTCCGCCACTGGGTCCACGAGACCCGAGAAAACAACTTAGAGGAGGAGAGGTCTGAAACCTGGGGTTTCAGAGGCTCCGTCGATGGCAGGGCCCCCCGTGGCCTGGGCCCAAGATGAAGCTGGTGGAGGGCAGGGTGCGGGAAAGCAGCTCAGAACCTGGCACCAGGCAGCAGGGACAAAATGTAAACCCCAATGTCACCCCCCAGTGACCCACCCCCAGTCCCACCCTGCCTGTCAACAGTCACCACCTGGACCTCCACCCAGGGGATCACCCACTGATGGGGTCAGTTCTTGTGATCTGGTCATTTAATCTCTGACCGCGTTCGCACGTCTCACACATGAGCTGTCGGGGGCCCCTCGTATCCATACCATGACGTGACCCAGGTCCATAAATGTTTTCATTTTAAGATGAAACACGTAGTGTCATGTTACTTTGTCACTGTAGAGTGAGGGACAAACCCTTCTGTCAGACCCCAGGCCCTGCTCTTACATGCTGACTCCCCTCGTAAACCACACCTTTATCACTTAGTCTTGGATTTCTGGTCTGGTTTCTTGGAGGTGGATTGGAAAGTTGAAGTCATACATAAACCATCTGAGTTAGAGTCCTTCCGGGTTCATGTGATTTATTTCCCGTCTTTCACGGCTGACTTGCCCAACCTGGTTCAGGTGCCGCGTGTTAAGACTTGCCTCATCCCTGAGCGTCTCTGCAGATGGGCTCGGGAGGTGTTTAGTCAGGCACCTGAGCACAGCAGGCCTGGGATCAGACCCGGTGGCCTCCCGGTGAGGGGGTTCCTGACAAAGCACCCCCAACTGGTGCATGAAACGATGGAAATATTTCCCTCCTGGTTCTGGGTCAGAAGTCCAACTCCAGGTGTGGGCAGGTGGAGCCTCCGGAGCTCCGAGGACCCCTGCTCCAGTCTCGGGGCCTGCAGGCGGCTTGGAGCAGTCCTCGCGCTGTGTGGCTGGTGGAGGCTGGCCTCCACTCTGTCCACACCTGCACGTAGCCTCTCCCTGTGCGCCTGCCCCGTGTCTCGTGTCCTCCTCTCCCGAGGACCGCGGTCATGCTGGAGGGAGGCCCGTCCTCTCTGGTGGGCGTCTCAGCCTAACAGGACTTCACCTGCAAAGACCTGATTTCCAGGTGAGGACACCTTTGCAGGGTCTGGAGGCTGGGACGTCACCACAATATTTGGGGACCCAGTTCAACCCACAACAGCACGCTGTGCTTCCTGGGGGGACTGGGAGGGTACTGGCTTCCACTAGGGTGCTGAAGAGGGCTCTCTGCAGGAGGCTGGCCCTGTGCTTGGTTAAGGGTGGATCCCTCAAGAGCGTTTCAACCGCCTTGGCGTAGGCCACTGGGACTCGTGGCCTGCAGCAGGCTAATGGGGTATTGTTCCTACCAGAAGGACCGTGGCCTCAGGCTGGGGTGAGGGAGGTGGTTTCAGCGGCTTGGGCTGGAGCAGGAGCCCTGTCCTGACAGGAAACAGCTGGGGGGTGGGGTGCAGAGCCAAGGAAGCCCACGGCCCAGGGGGTCCTGGTGCCAAAAGGGCAGATACATGTCAGAATCCCATCAATTTTCACTGGAGGCAGTGGCTGCAGGACATGGACCGGGCCAGGTTTCCTCCCACCTCTCCTGCCCCATTTTACTCCATCACACGTGTGCACACTCACAGGCTCCGCTGCACAGGGGAACAACTCGGGGTGCACACATGTGTGCCAAGACTAAGAACAAGAAAGGAGCCTCAAGTGCCCGAAACTGAGAGGAGAGCGGTCGCTGAGGGCAGTAAAAGCTGGTTCCCGGGGTCCCCAGGGTGGACGGGCAGGTCCTGAGGGGGGCCGGGCAGGGCGTCCCTGCTGCAGCGGGAGCTGAGCTCAGGAGAGAGCAGGGTGATGAGGGGATAGATCACACCCCGGGAAGCCCAGAAAACAGGCCCACTTCAAAGGACCGTTAAAGCAAGTGTGTTTAAAGTATTTCAGGAGGTAAAGGGAAGAAGAGCACCGTAAACCAGGAACATGACATCAGGAAGAAAAGACAGCGGGGGACCCGGGGGGGTGAGGCAGGAACACAGAAAGGCAACAGCCGAGCAGGAGCAGTGGGACAGGTGACAGCACCCAGAACGCGGCTGAGGCAGCCATCCTGAAGTCAGCCACCCAACTGGAGGGCCGGAGGAGAGGCCGAGCCTCGGAAGAGGCGGCCCTCGAAGCCCAGGGCTTGGAATCTTCTAGATGGCGAAAGACTCGAGACAGATGGGACAGCCAGTCTTTGAGAAGCAGGATAAATAAAAACAACCCCACGCCCCGAGGACACATCCCACCTCAAGTTTGGTGACGGCAATTCAAAGAGAGAAATCTCAGCTGCCACCAGAGAGGAAACAGTGCGGATGCCGCTGGGAGGGAGCCGGCAGATCCTTTGGAAGATAATTTGGTCCAACAGATACGAACCCACTTTAAAAATCCACAAACTCTCTTACTTGTCGTTTCCACTTGTGGAAACTGCTCTAAGGAAGCGGCAATTGACGCGCTCAAGACTGACGTCCACTCCTGGTTGCAGTGGCCAGCGGAAGGGGGAATCCAAATCATTTCTAAATATCAAACATACACAAACCGTGGTGCTGACCAGAGCCAAGGCGACCCAGTCGTGCCAACCAGGCTGGAAGGAGTGTGAATCAGGGACGAGGAGAGAGGGACTGGAATATCACCAACTCGTCTCTGCCTCGTCCTGGGTGTTCCCGTGTGAGTGTGTGTGAGTGTGTGTGAGTGTGTGAGTGTGCATGTGTGAGTGTGAGTGTGTGTGGGTGTGTGAGTGTGTGAGTGTGTGAGTGTGTGGGTGTGTGTGAGTGTGTGTGTGAGTGTGAGTGTGTGTGAGTGTGTGTGAGTGTGTGAGTGTGTGTGAGTGTGAGTGTGTGTGGGTGTGTGAGTGTGAGTGTGTGGGTGTGAGTGTGTGAGTATGTGTGTGAGAGTGTGTGTGAGTGTGTGAGTGTGTGTGAGTGTGAGTATGTGAGTGTGAGTGTGTGTGAGTGTGAGTGTGTGTGGGTGTGTGAGTGTGTGTGAGTGTGCAGGTGCGAGTTGAGTGTGTGTGAGTGTGTGAGTGTGCATGTGCGAGTGTGTGTGTGTGAGTGTGTGTGTGTGGGTGTGAGTGTGTGGGTGTGTGGGTGAGTGTGTGAGTATGTGTGTGAGAGTGTGTGTGAGTGTGAGTGTGTGAGTGTGTGTGAGTGTGAGTGTGTGTGAGAGTGAGTGTGTGTGAGTGTGTGTGAGAGTGAGTGTGTGTGAGTGTGTGTGGGTGAGTGTGTGTGAGTATGAGTGTGTGGGTGTGGGTGTGAGTGTGTGAGTATGTGTGTGTGTGAGTAAGTGTGCATGTGTGTGTATGTGTGAGTGTGTGTGAGTATGTGTGTGTGAGAGTGTGTGAGTGTGTGGGCTTGTCCATGCATGTGTGGGGCTGGGATTTGATGGACACTCCAGAGTCCTTCTCTGGGTAGCAGTCACTTGAGTCTGTTATGCATGCGGGTTGGCATCACGTGCCGCTGCCATGGTCCACCCTATTACATTGTTCCGACATGTCACTCCCCAGCCCCCCCCCCCCAGGCTCCACATCAGCCCAACCACTACAGCAGTGGACGCTCCTGACCCCAACCGCGGGCTCAGGTCTTCACTGGGCCACGTGCCTGCTGTACCTGGAGCAGGTCCCTTAACCAGTGTCAGCCTGATTCCTGTGACAGCAGCCTGGTGGCTCCAGCACTCCTGGGGCTGCTGGGGAGCTCTGGCGGGACAGCCCAAGCCAGGCACGCTGTTGGTGCCCGGGAGAGTGACGAGGCAGGCCAGCGTACCCCGGCCACGAGCCTCACCAGCCACCCCCCCGGGTCCTGTGAAGCCAACCCGGCAGAGCCTCTGCCTCAGAAAGGACCAGGAAGGGCCACTCACAGATGAGGGAGGAGGAGAGCGGCCTGGAGAGATGGCCAAGGAGGGCCCAGTGTGCAGAGGCCAGATGGGGACGCGGGTCCCGTGTGCGTCGGGCGCTCATCCGAGACCCGGGTGAGCGCCCGATGCACACGGGACCCGCTTGGTGAGAGGCCTTGGAACAGATCATTTTCTGAAGACGTAACTCTGAGTGGTCACAGGGACAGTGTGGTGGACAGTGTGTCACGTCATGTGTGGTCCCAGGCCATGCGGGGCTCAGAGCCTGTCCAAAGCAGCAGTGGCACGTGCCCACGCCTGAGTCCCCTGTCAGCCAGCGGCCGAGGTGGGGGACCGGGAGGCTTCAGGCCCAGGCCCTGCAGACGCCTTGGCAGGGCCCAGCGTGTCCCCCTTCAGGAGGGCCCCTCCTCTCGGGGCGCCTGGCAGGCCCGCATGCCGTCGTCCTTCCTGAAGGACGGCCCTGAGTCCAGAGAGAGTGGTGATCAGGTGGGCAGTCTGCTGAGGACAGCAAGGGGGAGGGCTAGTCCTGCCCTCATCCCCTGTGGCTCTCCAGGCACCTGGTCACCTGGCCATGGCCCCTGCTAAGGGCCTGCACCAGGTGGAACAGGAAACCCCACCGCGCTGTGGGTTGAACAAAGCCAGCGTTTGTCTCTCTCCTATAGCAGGGAGCCCAGAGGCAGGCCCCTGGGAACTGTCCAACCCTGGCTGGAGGGAGCCCGGAGGACACAGCCTCCTCGGGATCTCAGCCCCAGATGTCCACTCTCACCCCCAGCCCGGGGCCTCCACACGGTGTCTGTGGTCACGCCAGAGCAGGGAGAGGTCAGGGGCAGAAGGCACAGTGGACTGATCCTGTCCCCGTCAGGAGCTGGAGTGGGCTGAACGATGGAGCCCAGAGGCACCACGTCCCAACCCTGGAGCCTTAGGTGTGGCCTCGCGGAACTCGGCTGCTGCATACGGGGCCAGTGCAGGATCTCGAGACCAGGACATTACAGGTGAGCCCCAAACACCATCTCAAGTGTCCTCAGGAGAGGGAGGAGGGGCAGGTGGAGACGTGTGGCCACAGGAACTGTACAAACCACCAGCCACTGGGGGCACGGGACAGCCCTGGAGCCTTTGAGGGGTGTGGCCCTGCCAACACCTTGATTTCCGCCCAGTGGGGCTGATTTTGGGCTTCTGGCCTCCAGAACCTGAGGATGAACTGTGGCTGGCTGCCGCCCAAGTGGCAGTCCTTCCTTACATCAGCCCGGCAGCCCCTACGTCTCCCCTGAAGCCCTGTCGCGGCTGCTGCTCAGTCCGGCTCACAGCGTGTCAGGGGATCACTCCAGCTGCCAGGGAGGCTGCCATGGGCTGGCACTTTCAGCCAACTCTATGATGCCTTAGTAAAGTTTGGGTTGTGTTAAGACCAGAGCAGGGCGCAGCGGGTCCGGCAGGCAACCAGCAGCCTCTGCTGCGTGACCAGAGCTCTGGGGCTTCTGAGAAGAAGAGAGGGCTGCGGGGCTGATGCAGAGAGGACCGGGAGGGGGCCACTCTTCTGGCCTCAGTGCAGCATAGGTGCTCGACCAGGGAAGGGGGTGGACTGTCCTTCCAGCCGCCGACCCTGCCTCTGCGGAAGGTGCCTTTTCTGGTTGCTTGACAACTTAAGTGAGCTTTGGGCCTTGTGGTTGTTTGGTAGCGTCTCTCTGGGCACAGATCCCTCGGTGGGGGGTGGGGCTGGCGTGACAGTGGCCCGTGACCGGCAGCCAGGGTGATGGGAGGGAGAAGGGCAGGGCTCTCACAGGGAAGGAATGGGAGGAGAGCCCTTTAGCTCCGCCAGAATCGGAATACAGGAGCCAGCAGCCCTGCGCTGCTGACCCCAAGGCTGGACCTCCGCGGCGGTGGGAGCCCGAATCGCAGGCAGGTTGCGCCCCAGCAAAGGGTGAGTCAGGGTGGGGCGAAGCTCCCTGGGCCCCCACCGGGCCTCGGGGGGTCCTAGAGGCAGGGATGTGCGGGCTGCCTCTCCGCTCTGCAGTGGCCCCTGGTTCTAGAGTGTGCCACCCTGGCACCAGGGCAGGGCACAGGCACGGCACCTCAGGAAGCAGGGGACACATGCTGGGGAGGCGGGAAGGAGTCAAGGTGCGCGCCAGACAGCTGGGAGGACGCGTTGGGTCTGCTGAGTCCAGAGAGAGGCACTGGGGAGGCTGGTGGGCCCCGTTAGGCCACGCAAGGTGCTAACGACCGGCTCTCTTGAGGATACATTCCCGGGGTGTAGACTGACTTCTCAAGGGACCCAGAAAGAAGTCCCAGACACAGGTTTCCTAGAGTCAAAGCTAAGGCAGAGGGAGGCGGGGCCCAGAGGCAGGAAGGCCCCCAGGTCAGCCCAGCTCCAGGGAGCCCCCTGGTCTGTCCTGGGCGAAGACAGGGGAGTAGAGAGCCAGCCCCTCTCGGCCCGGGGGGGACAGAGGGAGGCAGAGGGAGAAAGGCAGCCAGGGTGTGTGGGTGAGGCCTAGAGGCCACGGGCAAGGAGAGGTGGGGCAGGGGACCCTGTGCCTGTGCCCAGTGGTGGTCAGGTCCCTGCTGCTGCCCTCACACCTCTGCTGTGACACTGGGTGGGCCCCATCACGGCCAGAGGTCATGGTGAGGCCCATCAGGGAGGGGGGACGCCTCGGTCTCCCACAGAGACTCCTGCCCGTGGAGGTGCCCTGAGGGTGGCCACAGAAGGGCAGGCGGCAGGGACAGGAGACACCTGCACCTCCCGGTGGTCCCAGGTGCACCCTGGGAAGTCACGTGGCTGTAGTGAGAGCCAGCCTGGGACTGAGTGCATCAGAAGGACCCGGGGGTCCCAGAACCATCTGGAAGCATTCCTCCCATCTGCTGGCAGCCTCTGCCTGGGGGGCTCCAGGGACAGCGGCCTGGTCAGCTGAGGACGCTGTTGCCGTGGAGGCCAGCCTCTTGGCAGGACACGGCTCTGCTCAGCCCGAGTCGTTCTCCCCAAACCCAGGAGCCCAGGGGCTGGAGATGCCGCCTCTGAAACAGGAAGAGGGGCCTTCGCGCCTGTCCTCCTAGTCCTTAAGCCACTGGTCAGTCGGGGCGTGGCTTCAAGGTTGGACTTTGACCTTCATGAGGCAACTTGGCCAGGATGACCTGTCCTGCTGTGGAGCCTCCTAGGACTGCTGGTGATCGGGGGAGCGTCAAGGTGAGGGGGAGAGTAGAGCCGGCGCCCACGGGAGGGCTCAACGTGGGATGCTTCAACTTCACGGTGGCACCAGAGCTGCCTCTTCCAAGGTGACCCGCCCGAGACAGCCAACACTTTATGACAAAATAGGGTTGGGGCTGGGCGGTGCTGGCAGCTGTGGGTGGCTGTGGTGGCTGTGTCGAAGGCAGGCGAGGTGGGGCCGTGATCATCACCGGTGAGCTGCATCACACACGTGTCCCACTAATGTGGGCTTGTCAGGACGCCCCCACCGTGAGTCGAGCCGAATGACCTGGACTGAGTTAACCGAGTCCACTCCATTTCCTCGGCTGAGGACCTCGCTGCTGTCCTGGACCACATCTCCAACTGCGGCCGGCTGCGTCCCCCAGTCAGCTCCTGCGAGGTCTGAGAAGGTCACTAGGCACCACTTAGTGCTCCAGCCGTGCCTGTGGCCAGCCTGGGAGGCGCAGGGGCCACAGGCAGCATCAGCAGGCGGGTCAGCAGGAGGGTCAGCAGGAGGGGCGTTATGTTTAGATGTGAGTGTACCCCGAAAGATCACATGTGAGACAGTGCAGGAGAGTTTGGAGGAGACATGTCCAGGTTACAGCCTTAGCCTGATCAGAGTTCACCCCGAGGGGATTAACCGAGTGGTGGGGTGTGGCTGCGGAGGTGGGGACTGGGGCGTGGCTTTGGGTACATGTTTGTGGCTCTCTCTGCTTCTTGATCACCCTGATGTCAGCTGCTTCCCTGGGCCACACACTCTGCCGTGACGTTCAGCCTCACCTCGAGCCCCGAGGAATGGAGCCAGCCTTCCATGGACTAAGGCCTCCGAGCCCGTGAGCCCTCAAATAAACTCTTCCTCCTCTACAGTTGTTCTGGTCAGATCCTTGAGTCCCAGCAGTGAAAAAGCTGACCGAAACAAGGGGTCATCAGGTGGGGTCAGCAGGAGCGGTCAGCAGGAAGGGGTCAGCAGGAGGGGTCATCAGGTGGGGTCAGCAGGAAGGGGTCAGCAGGAGGGGTCATCAGGTGGGGTCTGCAGGAAGGGTCTGCAGGAAGGGGTCAGCAGGAGGGGTCAGCAGGAAGGGGTCAGCAGGAGGGGTCATCAGGTGGGGTCTGCAGGAAGGGTCAGCAGGAAGGGGTCAGCAGGAGGGGTCATCAGGTGGGGTCTGCAGGAAGGGTCAGCAGGAAGGGGTCAGCAGGAGGGGTCATCAGGTGGGGACTGCAGGAAGGGTCTGCAGGAAGGGGTCAGCAGGAGGGGTCAGCAGGTGGGGTCTGCAGGAGGGGTCTTCAGGAGGGGTCAGCAGGAGGGGTCAGCAGGAAGGGGTCAGCAGGAGGGGTCATCAGGTGGGGTCTGCAGGAAGGGTCTGCAGGAAGGGTCAGCAGGAGGGGTCATCAGGTGGGGACTGCAGGAAGGGTCTGCAGGAAGGGGTCAGCAGGAGGGGTCAGCAGGAAGGGGTCAGCAGGTGGGGACTGCAGGAAGGGTCTGCAGGAAGGGGTCAGCAGGAGGGGTCATCAGGTGGGGTCTGCAGGAAGGGTCTGCAGGAAGGGGTCAGCAGGAGGGGTCATCAGGTGGGGTCTGCAGGAAGGGTCTGCAGGAAGGGGTCATCAGGTGGGGACTGCAGGTGGGGTCTGCAGGAGGGGTCTTCAGGAGGGGTCAGCAGGGGCTGCCTCATCAGGAGGCTTGGCCAACCAACCGTGCTGGAGCGCTGCTTCTGCCCCGAAGTGGTCATCCAAGGTGAAGTCCTGTCCAGGGTTCAGCGCCTGTCGGGGCTGGGCAAGGACCGAGGGCGTCTCCCGGGCTTTGGCTTTGCCCTGTGCCAAGCCCAGGACCGAGAACGTGCTCTCGCTTGGGTAAAACCTCCCACTTAGACCCATTTTCCTGGTCACCCCACTGACTTAGGAAGGCGGGTGTCTAACCCCGACCTCGCTGTGCCCAGGCCTGGTCTCGGTGTCCTGTCGGCCTGACCCGCCCTTGCAGGGGCTCCCTGCTCACACACGTGTGGCCTGGGCTCTGCACAGGTGGTCTCCCGTGTGCTTTGCACGTACTACTGGTGGGGTCCTTAATCAGCCTTGTCCTGTGGACGCAGGTGGCAAAACCGAGGACAAGAGAGGGTAAGTGACTTGGCTGAGGTCCCGCGGCAATGGGTGACAGAGCCAGGATCCAGACCCTGCCACACTGCCTCCCTCCGCTGTCCGCCCCTGGAGCCCTGGGGCTGAATTTCCCTGCCGGGACCCTGGCTGCCCCAGGACTCTCAGGAGGCTGCCCTCTTGGCACTTCCCTCCTGCCGGTCACTCTGCTGGCCCTCGAGCCTCAGTCACTGCCTCCTGCGGCCGTCTCTGACCCCTCTGCAGTCTGGAGCACGTCCTGGCTCTTGCTTCCCAGGGGTCGGCCACGCGCCCTCTGCAGGCCTGTTCCTCGCGGGGCCCAGCGGCGCAGCCCGGTGCTTTCCCTTTAAGCTGGTCTAACCTGGGCTCAGCCTGGGCCTCTCTCAGTCTCGAGGAGCAGCTTGCCCTTCCCGTCTCCTTCCCCTGGTGTCTGTCTGGTGCTTTTCCTCCGCGGCCGCCCGTCTGGCTTCTGGAACCTTCTGTTCTGCGTCCCACTGCACCAGCCTCCTGTCACCTTCCTCCTCCCACAGCCGCCGTTCCCAGGGGAATTCCAAGGCACAGTCTCAGGCTACGCCATTCCCTCTGCGCCCAGAGACGGAAGGTCCCTGCGCAGTGGGCAGCGCAGCCCCTGGTGAGCAGTGGGCCCCTGTCCCCTCGTCACAGGAAGGGGCTCGTGACCTCTCAGCCAGCCTCAAGCAAGACCCCGCCTTCTGCCCGTGTCGCCACATCCAGGGCCTTGGGAATCGAAAGCCAGGATCAGAATTTATGTGACTAATGACCCAGGGTCCCTGGAGACCCTCGGCTGGGGTGACTGGTAAGTACCCCCCAGTTCAGGGTTCAAGGTCAGCGTTTCACAGCTGCTTCTCTTGGCCTTGAAGGCAACTGGAAATGAGGGGAGAGAGAGGGAGAAAGGGGAGGAGAGTGGGGACGGCCGGGGAGGGAGGGGTGCTCTGGCCAGCTGACCAGTCCCTGCCCACGGTGCTGGACCCTGACCCCTTGAAGCGGAGCCTTGTCCCGGCTTTTGGCACCGGCAGAACCCAGTGACTTCAGCAGTTTTGAGTTCCGCCTCCTTTGCCAGCTGGCCTCCGGAGAAACGGTGAAAAGCAGCCAGAACGGGGTTCTGTTCCCTTAAAGCCCACGCACCCAGGACTCCGTTCCCCGAGCCGGGCCTGCAGAAATGGCCCATCAGCTGTCAGTCGGCCCAGGCTGGGCTTGCTAAACAGCACAGGCCCCAGGGTGTGCCTCCAGGGCCGCAGCCATGGGCCAAGGCACCATCCCGCAGAGCCCAGCGCACTCACCCCAGGCCCTGGGGCCCCCCGGGCTGCAGGACGCCACGGTTTCCCCAGAGGAGGAAACCAGGAGTGCGGTGGGTCCCAAGGCCTCCGGTCACCTGCTCGGGCCTGCACCCCGGGATCTCCATGGTACCTGTGCCCCCAGCTTCCCGTCTTAGTCTCACGTATTCCTGAATTTGACTTCACTTCTGTGGGCTGTTGGAGGAGGTGACCACGGCCCTCTCTGGGGGACATGTTGGTCTCCCTGGCCCCCGGCCTAGAGCTGTGCCCCTAAGTGCACCGCCCCTGGAGGGGGTCAGGACCTCCCTCTGCAGGCCGGGTGGGGGCGGGACACCTCGTCCGCATGCTCTTCTGTGCTGGGCTGAATCGTGACCCCACTGGACGCCCACATCCCTGGCACCTGTGAGCTGGTCACCTCACAGGCAGAGACTCTGCAGGTGGGGTTAAGTCCAGGAGCCTGAGATGGGGAGGTCATCCTGGGTCACCCTGTGGGCCCAAGTATCCCCAGGGTCCTTCTAAGAGGGGCACAGGAGGGTCACAGCCCGGGAAGATGTGCGGATGGGGCTGAGGCCCAGGGGCTGGGGACGGGCTGGTGCGGGCAGCCTCTAGAAGCTGCGAAAGGCCAAGGAGTTCCAGCCCTCCCCGGGAGCCTCGGGTCTGCCGGCTCGCCTCGGATTTCTGCTCTCCAGAACTGTAAGATAATAAGTCTGTGTGGACTCCAGCCTTGTCATTTACAGTAATTTGTTCCGGCAGGGCTGAGACTCTAAAGCACAACTCCGCCGTCAGCCGGGGAAAGAGGCCAGGAAGGTCACGGGGCCTCCCCACGGAGAGGACCGAGAGACGGAAGGGAGGGTGCTCAGAGGGACACCGAAGCCCTGCAGTGTGGCTCCCGGCCTCTGCTCTGCTGGCCCGCTGCAGCTGGCCTTGGGGGGAAGCGGAGCCCAGAGCAGCACGGGGCTTGGGGAGGAGGCGGGCTCTCCTTGTCACAAGGTCACGAAGACCGGACAGCGCCCTGTGCTGCATTCAGCTATCGCCTCCTCATTATTCATCCTGACCTCTTTCTGCCTCTCGATAGCGCGAGTGAGTTCACACCATAACTCGCCCTGCCCACTGAGCAGGGCATGGCTCCCAGGGACAGCAGGACATATACAGGATCCAGGTTCAAGCTCGGCCCCACCGACCCTGCTGGCCACCCTGCTCTGTCCACACACCTGGCCACTGGGGAGCAGAGAGGGTACAGCGTGGGCTCAAGGCGCTGACCAGCACTGAGGAGCCTTCTGCTGGCTGGAAGTAGCCCTTCAACTCGCCCCAGGAGAGGGTCCTCAATCCTGGCACTGCAGACCCTCAGTGGGCTAGGTCCTCGAGCCCTCTGCCCACTCTGCCCATCCTCACGCCTGACCGGCTGTCCTCATCTGCACTTTCCCTTTCTTGGGTCTGTGTCTGCTTTGCAAGTGGGTGCCTGGGTGGCCCAGGTCTGGCCCAGCAGCCGCTAAACAGAGAAGTGTCAAGAGCCGTCCCCAGAGCAGGAAGCACAGAGACCCGTGTGCCGCCCCTCTGCTGCCCTGCCAGGGCCACTCTTGGTCTTCGCGGCACACGCGGCTCACCCCGGAATCTTGTTAAAATGCAGAGTCTCGTTTAGGAGGGCTGGGCTCGGGGCTGTGTGTTTTATTTCCAGTGCTGCATTCTCCCCTATTTATCTTTTACCTGGAAACGAAGTCACGTAGACCATGCCTGTGTGTGTACAGGCACAGAGATCTAGCTTCACGGCCTGCTGCAATGTTTCCATACACACTCGGTTTGCAGAATGGCTAATCAAGCTGATTAACAACGTCTGGGCTGGTGCCTGCATAGGTCCCGGACCCCTGTGCGAGTGATAGCATCCCAGAGAGATTGGAGGTGGGTCTCTGTCACCCTGGGACCTGGAGCACAGGTAGTGCTGCAAAGGAGTCAGTAGAACCTGGCTGGGTGTGGGGTGCGTGGCTGTGTGACGCTGGGGCTGGTGCCACAGGTACTCACCCTAAGACAGGAGGCCCTTCCTCTGTGTGAGGCCGAGGAGCCCGCTTGGCTGAGATGGGTGCTTATCCCCTGGCCCAGATCACAGAGGCTCACCAGTGTTGGTCCCCGTCCCTTGTCCCCAACATGCCCACGGCTCCACTGGACACGTGGAGGCCCACCTGGTCCTGTGAACTTCCTGACCTTCCTGTGCTGGGCAGTTCTGAGAATGTTGCTGGACTCTTCTAAGCCAGTTTCTTTATCCCTGAACCGTTGCTGCTGTTCCCTGTCAGTTGCCGTGGGGACCAGGGAAGTGGGGGATGCGGGGTGCTGGGCGGGGCGTCGCCTGCCTGTTGTGCATCAGCAGTTCCTGTGGAACGTCTCGCCCCCTGGACCCTGACCTAGCATTCCAGACCTCGGTCACCTCCAGGGAGGGCCCAGGGTGGGTGGGTATCTTTCCCACACACTTGCCCAGCAGGGGCCTGCAGGGGGCTCCTGAGGCTGCACCCCGCACCCAGCACCTCACCAGGCACCGAGTGACCTTGGCTACAGGGTAGAGACGGGAAGAGGCGATGGCTGGGCTGGGGCCCTCGTGACTTAAGGGGTTCACCAAGCAGCCCCCAGAGGAGGGGAAGCAGGAGCCCAGGCCCTCGGCTCAGTTTCAAAGCTAAATTGAAGGGACACGGGTTAAAGGGACTCCCGGGCTCCCTTCTGGTCGGACCCACTGACTCCCCAAGGCAGGGAAGTGGATCGAGACCTTGGGGACTGCCTAGAAAGGCAAGTGGATGCTGGCCCTCAGGTCTGTGCCAGGCCGGGGGTCCAATGTGTCAGGCACCATAGAACCGGGGATCTGGTTCTTCCTTCTGATACCAGGAGGAAGGAAAAGTTCCCCGGCAACCCCCTGTCCATCCCTCAAGATCCAGTTCTGGTTGCCCTTCCTCACCCTCATACACGGGGCCCTCTGCATTTCCCAGACCAACTCAGGTCAAATTAGCTGCCCACATGTCTGTGTCCCCTACCACCCCAAGGGCCCCCAAAGCCCCTAGAGGACTAGGGAAGAGACTCTGGGTTGTTTACCTTGAAGGGCCTGGAGATTAGAAGGTAGTAGTTGCTTAATTAACATCCGAGTGAGCAGATGCTGCTTGGTGCCCATCATCTTCTCCCTGAAGGTACCAGGAGGCTCCTTCTTTTGTGTGCCTTCCACTGAGCAGCTTCACAAAAGCCCCAAGCCCTGTCCCCTCTGGCCCCTGGATGACCGGCCCACTCTCCTGGCCCTGGACGTGTGGGGCTGGGCCCTCAGGAGTCTGCCCTGGCCTCGCTGGAAGGCACCTGTGGCTGTGGCGGCCGCGGAGCGTGTCTGGGATTGATTTCTGTCCTCATGATCTAGGCTGCAATTGATCTCTCAGGTAGAGGCTGTGCACTTAATGAAGTGAGGGCTGCTCAGCTCCATCCGAGACAGGATTCCGCGCAAGGACAATCGCCCTTCTGGTGACAGCTTCTCTCTTTTAAAAATAAATAAAATGCAATGAAAATAACTCAGCTGACGAGGTGGCGCAGCAAGGTGGGTGGGGAGCCGGAGGTCGCCAGCAAATTCCCACCCCGGGGGGCGGGGGAGGGAGACCAGGTAAAGGGTTGTGTTGTGACTGTTATTATCATTTCTCCAAACTTGGGAGAAATGTACCGTGTTGACTCAGAAAAAAGACAGAGAGGATCTTTACTCAGCAGGAGGACGTTCAGGATTTGATTTCCCCTACCTGAGCCCTAAGATCTCCACACAGGGAGACGCTTCCCCGGGACACTCAGGCTTCCTTGAGACGAGGCGCATGCAGCTCTGCTCTCCTGCAGGGACCCTTGGGCTTGCAGGTGGCCCACCTTCCTGGAAGGCCACCCGGCTGCCCTCGGGCGCTCTGTCCGGGGCCGTGGGACCTCCAGGCTGGCCGCAGTTGAAATGAACGTGTTGGGATGTCAGTGGTCAGACCCGCCCAGCTCCAGGTGGAGGAGCACCCGTGTCCCCTGGATGTGCTTCCATGAACACCTACTTGAAGTCGGTCCCTGAACCCAGTGACCAGCCACCGTTCCTGTGACCCACTGCCCCTTTTTCTGGGGATTTTCCAGGCTTCCATGTTGAAAGTCCCACATGGCAGGAGGATCCTTGTTTCCAGGCAAACTGGGAGAGCGGGTCACCCCAGCTGAGACGGCACAAGACTTTGCAGCTGTGGGAGGGGGTGGGGGAGAGCTGCGGGTGGCCCTCGAAGAGCAGGACAGAGGAGGGCAGCGCCCCCTCCTACCTCTGCTGTGGCTGTGCATTTAAAGACTCGGGTTGTGTAAGGCCACGCGGCTCACGGGGGAGAGCGAGGCAGGCGTGACAGCACCGGTCACCTGGGGAGGGACATCCAGGGACAGGACTCCCGTGAAGGGTCCCCCAGCTCTGGCTTTGGGCTCCACCACTGTGCACAGGTGTCACGTTGCCTAGGGGACAGAGCTGCCAGGCCTGTCCTGCTCCCACGGCTGTCCCTGGGGTCTTCCGAGCCTGGAGGTCTCCTCTGCACAGCGTCCTGCCCCAGGACTGCATCTGACCGGGGGCAGCAAGGAGGAGGTGCTGTGTCCTCCCTGTCCCCATGTCCCAGCAGCTCGGCCTGCTGCCAGTGTCCTTCATCATGGGAGGAGCACAGCCTGTGTGGTGAGCGCTCCAGAAACACCCCAGGTCCCACAGACGTGGCCAGACCACCCTGGAGATGGACCCCTGGGCATTGCTCGAATTCTTTCCTACAAACAAGCAACTCTGATGAACAACGGAAGGGGAGGCTCCACGGTCCCATCTGGGCTGTCATTTCGCAGGCCTGGGACCTGTTGGGAGAACTGGCTGTGGACATGTGCAAGGAAGTCCTGGGCAAAATGGGCCAAGCTGGTCACCTCATGCAGTTCCTACAGATGAAGAAACAGATGGTCAGAGAAGCCTCCAGCCGCCTGATTCCTAAGTCTGTGCTGCTCATGGTGTCTCTTGGCTGAGGTGACTACATCATCCTGTGGCCACTGGACCATGTGTATGTCTTTTGGAGCTGGGCAGAGTGGCAGGGCTCTGGTGTGGTGGACTTAGAGGGTGTGTTGCCTAGGGGCAGGTATGGTCACTTGGCTGAGTGCCCCACACTGTGGTCATGGTGGCTGGTTCTTGGCCATCAGTGGGCTGGCTTTGTGTCCTGGGCTGTCGCCCTTCAGCTCTTGGTGTCCTTTTCTCCACCAAAGGCACCGGGCAGCGTCGGCCTTTGCTTGGGAGACCTGGGCTGGCTGCGGTCGACTTTCTTCAAACGGGGGTCCGGGTCGGGACGGCCTGTGGCGCGGCTGAGAGTCTGCAGGACCCGGCACCAACTGGAGCCCTAATTAATGTTTGCTTTATGATGTTCCAGGGAACGGTCGCTCGATGAGATAATGCAGATAGGATTTTTAAAAAGCGTAAGTTCAATTTAAACAGCAGCACAGCAGACGCGCAGCGGCCCGGCCTGCTACGGGAGGTTGCTAGAAGCCACTGTCCCCTTCCTGAGTCTGGGTCCGTAATACTCCATTAGCTGAGCCTCCAGGAGAACACAGGTCAGGGAGCCCATCAGGTGGCGCTCACCCGAGATACGGTCCTCAGGAGGCCCGAGGCCGCTCAGCAGCCTCCGCTTCACAAGGCAGCAGGGCCCGCTGGGTGGGACGGAGGGATCCCTGGATTCAGGTCTGGATGCCCGAATGGGGACTAGAGAGTCACCTGCGGAAGGAGCCCGTAGCCCAGCCCAGGGCGGAGAGGAGGCTACGTTCCCTGAGGATTTCTGTGTGAATGTCCTGCTGCGGAGATTGCAAACCCCAGACTTAGTCACAGCTGCGTGACTCGGGGGTCAGAGGTCCAGAGTGGTCTGCGGGCTGGAGTGTCTGGAGCGTTGACCGGGGGCTCCTTCTGCAGCTCCAGGGCTGCCCGTCACCTGCCTTTCCAGTGGCCCCCGTGGTCCTGGCTCATGGCTGCTGCCTCCCCTGGAGGCCTGTGGTGGCCTGTCCTGCTGCCATCTCCTGTTCTGACTCGCCTGCCCCTTCCATCTCCAGGGAGCCTTGTGACCACTGGGCCCACCCGGTCATCCACAGTCCCCCAGTTCAAGGTCAGCTGCTTCAAGGTCAGCCGGTTCCTGACCTTAATTCCGTTTGCACCCTGAAGCCCCCTGTGGTGGAGCCCGACACCCTCCCGGGTTCTGAGGCTTAGGATGTGGATATCTGGGGCTCATTGTTCTGCTGACCACGATGCCGACGTTCTGCCTCAGAACAGCGATGCTCTTTAGGTCACTTGCTTTTCTATTTATCTATCTTTTAATTTCGAAGAGAAGACGCACAGAAGGAGCGGGACCTGCCAACCTGGGGTTGGGTCCCACAGGACCCTGGTCACTGCTCAGGCCTGGTCTGTGCTGCTTAGCCTCTGGGCTGCAGGTGGCTGCTCCTTCATCAAGAACCAAGTCCTTGGTCCTGTCTGCCCCGCAGTGTCACCTGGGGGTGGGGGACAGATCAAAGACGGAGAGAAGGAAACGCTTCCGAATTGCAGACGCCCTGAGGTGCGCTGTGGTTGTGCCCAGTTTCGTGGGTCGATCCCAAGCCTGAGTCCAAGCTGCACCCCTCAGGAGCACGTCCGGGTCCCTGGAATGCGCTTGCCACCTGCCCCTCCAAATCCCAGGACCAGCACGGAGTTGTCGGAACAATGACCTTGGGAGGAGAACTGGCTTCACCCGAAGCCCGTGCCTTGGTGTGGCTGGGGACACCGGCCTGCTCATTGCCAGGCGCTCAGCCACTCGGCCTCTGTCCCTTTGCCTCCGACTTGGTCTGAAACTCGAGTCCAGGGGACGCCCGTGGTGAGCAGGGGCACCCGGGAGCCCCATCGCGATACAGAATGTGCCGGCACCTGACGCCCCTCCTGCCCCCCACCCCACACACAGCAGACTGACTTCTTAAACCGAGTTCTGTTCCTCGGCTCCAGGAGGTCACGGAACCAGGAGTTCCGCCCTCTGGCCCCCGGCTGCTGTCCCCCCGCCATGTCGAGCTCCATCTGTGCTGTGAGCTCTGTCTTCATGCCACCGAGGTCCTCCCTGGTGTGACTGTGCCCTCTCTGCCCTCCTCCTGATGGGCTCTGGGGAGGTTTCCCATGTGGGGGAGTGAGAAATAAAGACACAATGGATATTTTTGTTTTTAAAAAGAACAGAGAGCGAGGAGAGTTTGGGTTCCCTGTGTGACACCCACGTTCCTTGGCTCCTAAAAGGGCCACCAGCGGTCCCTAAAGGGGGACAACCAGCACGGGTGCTGTGCCCGCCCGGCAGCCGCTGTGCCCAAGGCGAGCCCCCACACTCTGGCCTGCAGCTTGGTCCAGGCCGGCCTGTGCCCAACACCCTGTCCTTCTGCCGCCCACAGCTTCCTGCGCCCTGCTGGGATGAGCGGGCAGCCGCCAGGGACCCATCTGCACGGCAGACGGCCGAGTGTCACAGAGCCCAGCGCTGCGGCTGCGACCACCTGCACCCCATCCTGTCTCCTTCCCGTAGCTGCGGGGCCTCGCTCCGGTGTTTGTTTATATATTTATGAGCCCCAGAATTGCTGCTCCTGGCACGCTCTTTACTGAACACTACAGCAGTAATCGTGGGATAATTGTGCCGTGATGAGGGAACAGTCAGGGTCTATGCAGTAACTGGATAATAAAAACCAGGGTTTATGGCTGCTGCTACTGGGGAGATTTATGGCCTTAATATTACATTATGTAACTAATCATTTCCTGTTCAGAGCGGCCTGCGATGGGCACTGAGACCCTCAGCCAGCGGATGGTTCTCAGGGAGTAGGAAGGAAGAGAAATGCGGGAGGCGTCTCGATTTTCCTGCCCTTGGCCAAGATCCCTGGGCTCAGGCCTTCTCCTTCCTCTTGGAGATGAAGAGGGAGCCAAGGACGCTCCTCCTGGCCCCCGCCGTCCACTAGTCACTGGACAAGAGGGCCTCCAGAGCCCCGAATCAGCAGGAGCAGCTGTGCAAAGCGGGTGCTGCCTCCCCGAGCCCCGTGGAGCTCTGGGCCTCCAATCCCGACCGGGGCTTCTGACCCGAGGGGTCGTCTCCAAGTGCTTTCGGATGTCAGGCTGGAAGGGCCTGGAAGCCCTCCGAAACCCGCCCCTGACCATCCTGAAGCAGGCAAGGCTCTGCAGTGGGACCGGCAAGGCCCGTCGGCACCTCTGTCCTCTCAAGGGTCAGCTCGACACGGTCAGCAGGGAGAGAGAGGAATCTAAGGGCTGCTTCGAGGGGACAGGGAAACCAACCAGGCACACGGTCCTGGGCCAGCTCCCCGGGCGTGTGGGTGGGCAGAGCCGAAGGAACCTCTGAGGGACGCCGTTGGGCCACGCGACCAGGGAGTGTGTGCACGGAGGACCCCGTCTTCCTGGATCTCAGTGTCAAGTCCCCTGATTTGTGTCCTTGGCTCCAGCTGTCTGTCCTCAGGGAGGTGGAGGGTGAGGGGAGACACGGCCCACAGCAGCAGAGGTGAGCCACGGAGGCCCCGGGGCCAAGGGTCTACCCCAAGCCCCCGGGTGGCCCTGCTGGCCCTCTGCAGGGCTGGAATCAGAGCTGAAGGGCAGGCTCCGACAGAGGAAGCGGCAGAGCAAGCTTCTCTACATGGAAGACACCAGCGCAAGATGGACGTGTCCTGGGACCCACTGGTCTCAGAAGAATCAAAGCAGGTTGGGCGGACCTGGGCCACACACAACAGCATCTGGCCGTGGGGAGCCAAGCAAACCCTCTGGACCGGCCAGAGCTGGCCCTGGGCTGGCAGCTTCTGAGGGGTGCGGGCTCCGCAGGGGCTGGGTAGGTGGTCTTACAAACTGCAACAGGACGCCCCAGAGCTTCCAGTGGACCTGAGGAGGCTGGCAGCCTCCTGAGGGTGCGATCTGTGGGTGTTGGGTGCCCAGCTGTCCTCCTGCACCGACGTTTTCCTCCCAGTGGAAGGAAGTGGGAGAAGCACCTCCTCTGGCCCTGTGGACGGATGGACAGGCTGGCAGGAGGGCCGCACGCTATTCTCTCCTCTGTGGAACCCAGAGGAGGAGTCCAGAGATGGAGGAGTCTGATTTTAAAGCTAGAGAGGAGAGTCCCTCTCTGCCTGGCCTGGCTCTGACTACCTCCCTGCACCATGGCTCCCGGGGATGCCCGGTGGGGAGCTGGGCACTCAGCTCAGGAGTCTGGGCCTGTGGACCCCTGGAAGCCCACGTTTCCCTTTCTTCTTGTCCAAGGATTGTGGCAGCCTTCATGCTGGGCGGTGACTGGGCAGTGTGCTGTGTCCTGCTGGGCAGCCTGCCTTGGGATTCTCCATGGGACAGGCGTTGCAATCTGGGGTGGTGGGTGGAGCCCAGAACGTGGGCATGATTGTGATCCAGCTCCAACATCTCTCAGCGCCATCGACTGAGCACGACTAGGTAGGTGTCGGGCATGGGGTAGGCACTCTGCGTTGGTCAGGGTCTCCAGAAAACGGTTCCTACAGGACGTGCACAGTCAGAGAGACACTGAGTAGAGGGAATGGGCTCACCCGACCTGGAGAAGGAAGATTCCCAAGGTCTGCGTGGACAAGCAGGAGGTGGAGAGCTGAGGTGGGGCTGCAGCTGAAAGTGGCACCTGCAGACCCGGAAGACCTGCTGTTCAACTTCAGGTTCAAAAGCAGGAAAGGCTGACCGAGGTGAGCAGGAGGGTTCTGACTTCCTCAGAGGAAGTCGTTCTACTCAGGCCTTCAACTGATTGGACGAGGCCCACCCACTGTGGAAGGTCCGGTGCTGATCTCATCCCAAACACCCTATGGAAATACCCGGAACCATGTTAAGAAGTGCTGGGTGCCATCCTCTGCAGCCCAGTCAAGTTGGCCCCCAGCATTAACTATCGTAGGCACCATCTAGACTCTCCCCGGCACCTCTGCCTGTGGGCCAGTGGGTTCTCAGCTGCAGAAGCAGAGCCATAGGAAGCTGAAGAAAGCTGCTCAGGGTCCCTCCACCGGGAGGTGGCCACACCCAGGAGTGTCCCCTGCACCTGGCTTCCCCCTTGTCCTGCAATCTTCCACCTCCCAGTTTGCAGGGAATCGAGGTTGGTGTCTTATTTTGAGGGTGCACCACGTCAGCCGTCTGTCCACCTTGGGAATGTCCGTGACCACTCTGTGTGCGACTGCCATGTGTGATGTCAAAGGGGGGCCACTGCGGTCATCATGTGGGGGTCCCTGAGCCCCATGGAGGAAGCCCCCTTGTGGAGGCCTCCGGGCCTCCATTGTGTGTCCAAGGCTGTGGACATGGTGTCCTGAGAAGGCTCTGCAGCCTCCATGGTGGGAGTGGGAGCCACGGTGGGAGCCACGGTGGGCACTGGGCTTCTTTCTGCTGGGCAGAGCCGTGTCTGAGCCCAGTGGTAGGTTCTGGGTTGGAACCTGCTGCGGGTCTTTGTGTCCTGCTACCTCGGGGCTGGAGCTCCGGAGATGTCACCAAGCCAGTGGGACTGTCTGAGTTGCAGAGAAGCCGGGGACTCCTGAGCCAAGCAAGTCGAGGCCAGTCTCCCAGGGGGCCCAGGGGGAGGTTGGGGAGCTCGTCCCTCAGAGACAGAGGCAGCTGCGGGAGCTCCCTCTAGACCGTTCCCCGCTCTCTGTCTGAGAGTGTTCTCCACGCCAGCCCAGGGCGCCGTCACCAGTCAGCCCACGCACCCAGCCAGGGGCTCTGACTTGGGAAGCATCATACTGTGTGAACACGGTGCATTCATTCACTCCTCCATTAACCCAAACACCCGGCCCGCAAACGTTTACTAAGGACCTACTGTGGGGAGACCTCAGGGCAGGCCTGGGGAACAGAGGTGCTTTGGGGAGGAGCTTCTCACACACAGGGGCACAGGGAGGCGCTGGAGGCCGTCTGTTTAGCACTTTGGTTGTGGGAGGTGCCATGGGGTCCTTAGGGTCAAAGTGCTGCCCCTGTGTCAACCCTAACAAAGATAAAATGCAATGAGCTGGGGCCCAGCCAGAGGCTGTTGCAAAAATCTGAAGTCGTTCTCCTCATTTCACCTTTAAAAACTGCCCCCCCTCGACTGGGGAGCTGTCACCCTGAAGATGGAGGTCAAGTCCCTCGCAGGAGTCCTTTGGAGACCTCCCTGGGTGGCAGATGGACAGCACACAAGGGCATGCAAGTGTTCAGCCCTCAGGGTGTGGATTGTGTGCGATCCATCTCAATAAAGTAAAAGGAGGGAGGGGGGAACAATTCAGTGTCTTCCCTGATGCGCCATTTCCCTGATGCGCCATGCCCACAAGGTACGGGGCACAGTGTGAGCCGGGCTGGCTCGTCCACCGAGTGCTCAGTGCATTGGCCTCACGCCAGCTACAGGGCCGCCTTAGGCAAGTGGTGGGGTCTCCACTCTCGAGGATCGTCAATGCCGTTCCCACTGGTCTCACAGTTGGGTCAGCATGGGGGCCTTAGGGTCACAGGGTGGCTTCCCTATCACTAATCCCTCTGCCCTGATGCCCAGAGAGTTCCATTCCTCTTGTGAATGCTGCCAGCCCATGAGGTCAGGTGGCAGATTTCGTGAGCTGCCCAAGAAGGCATGTTTGATGTGATGAATAGCCAGTGAGCATGTATGAGCTTCGTGTGGCTGCTGTAACAAATGACTGCAGAGTGGGGCTTAAGACAATAGAAAGTCACTACCTCCAAGCTCTGGAGGCCTGATGTCCCTAATCAAACTATGGGTAGCGTGTGCCCTCTCTGAAGGCTCCAGGGGTCCTTCCTGCCTCTTCAGCTCCTGCTGTGGGCAGTCCTCAGCTTGTGGGCCTCTCTTGGTCTCGCCCATCTTCACCTGCCTTCTCCTCTGTGTCCCAAATTCCCCTCTGCCTCATGTGTAGGACGGTCATCTTTGGATTTAGGGCCCAGCTAGATAACCCAGAAGGAACACTGGGACCCTTAACTCCAGAGACAAGGTCACATTCGCAATTCTGGGCCCCAGGACATGTCTGTGGTTCGGGGGTTGCTATTGAAAGGATCAGGAGGTAGACGGGGTATTTCCAGGGCAAAGCTGGTGCCCCTGAAAGCCTCCTGAGCAGCCACAGAGCTTCTGGGCACCAGGGCGCACCCTAGAGAGGCTGCAGACGGCCCTTCCTGCCGGTCACGACCCTTATGCTCAGATCACTGAGGCGGGGCACCCAGAGAGCAGGGAGGAGCACCCAACAGGGAGGGAGCACTCAGAGAACAGAGAGGAGCACCCAGAGAGCAGGGAGGAGCACCCAACAGGGAGGGAGTGTGCAGAGAACAGGGAGGAGCACCCAGAGAGCAGGGAGGAGCACCCAACAGGGAGGGAGCACTCAGAGAGCAGGGAGGAGCACCCAACAGGGAGGGAGCACTCAGAGAACAGAGAGGAGCACCCAGAGAGCAGGGAGGAGCACCCAACAGGGAGGGAGTGTGCAGAGAGCAGGGAGGGAGCACCCAGAGAACAGGGAGGAGCACCCAACAGGGAGGGAGCACCCAGAGAGCAGGGAGGAGCACCCAGAGAGCAGGGAGGAGCACCCAACAGGGAGGGAGTGTGCAGAGAGCAGGGAGGAGCACCCAGAGAGCAGGGAGGAGCACCCAACAGGGAGGGAGTGTGCAGAGAACATAGAGGAGCACCCAGAGAGCAGGGAGGAGCACCCAACAGGGAGGGAGCATGCAGAGAGCAGGGAGGGAGCACTCAGCTTAGAGGGAGCATTCAGAGAACAGGGAGGAGCACTCAGTAGAGAGGGAGCACTCACAGAGCAGGCTGTGTGCCTGGGCGTGGCATTAGCCAGAGAGCTGGGGAACCTGAGCAGCCCAGAGGTGGGGAGGCTGTGGCCTGGCGTGGCGAGCTGCCTGTGGCCAGACCCAGACGGGATCGCTGCATCGTGCCTATGGGGTGTGCAGGTAGGGACTTCGGGATCTTGCTGGGGAAGGACATGGGCTGAAGGGGGGCCTCCTCTGCCTACCAGGGACACAACTGGGGTGCAGGGCCTGGGGCCCGGACATCACAGTCCACAGGATGAGAGGCAGGAGGGTGGTGGAAGGTGCACCCTGAGATATCTGCACCGCACGGGGACATCGTTTGGGTGGCACACATGCGTGGGCCGTTTCTTCTGAAAGGGAGGTGGGCCGTGCCTCTGGCTCTCTGCCAGGCCGAGGCCTCAGTGAGGCAGACTGACTCGGCGGGATCAGGCACAGACTTGAAGCCTGTCCCTGGACACACAGTGGGGACAGCTGGCCGGCCTCCAGCTGGAGATGTCTGTCTCTCCTCGGTCCCTCCTGGGTCTCATTTTCAGGATTTGATGTGATCTGAGCAGGACGCGGCAGAAGGGAGAGGATAATTTTCTTTGCAGCAGGAGGCTGAAGCTTCCAGCGACTTCTGTTTGGCGCCTCCTCTGCTTCCAGAGAGCGGGGTGACCTGGGCCAAGCTCTGACTAGAGGATTTGTGTCCTCGGCTGGACAGACATGTGTTTCCAGCTCCTCCACGGAGGATGCTGATGGGTGACTTCCCAAAGCAAGGAGCGTGAAATGGATTCCGGGCGCCCGTGAGGAGCTGCGTCCTGTGCACACGCTCTCGCCGCCTCCCTCCTCCTCCTCCGTGGCCTGCGCCCTCACCACAGGGCCGTCTCTGGGAGCCTTGTCTGCAGTTAATCCCTCGGGGTGACAGCCTCCAGAGCACTCCATCAGCGCAGCACCTGATGCAGCTCCCTTGGGGCCACGTGAGGTTCACACTTGGTGGGAAGGGAGAGGAACTTAGGGCCCTGGTTGGATTGAGTCTGGCTCTGGACGGGCCACTGACCCACACGGTGGGCTGGGGCCAGTCGGCAGCACCCTGGCCCTGGGTTGAGTTAGCTACCTCCTCGTCCTTCCAGCCAGAGGCTCCTGCAAGGCTCTGCTCGATGCCACCCTGCTGAGCAGCTTGGCTTGTTATGCAATAGGGTGGCTTTGGGTTTGCCACGGGGGTCCCTCTTCTTGAGTGTCATTATGCCTTTTGGGGATCAGGCTGGCTCTACCTGCGATGCCTGTGACCTGCCCTGTACTCAAAAGTAGCGGCACTATGTGAAGCCCTTAGCCAAGCCCATCCTGCCTGGTCTCCGGCTCTCGCCAGCTAGCGCCTGGCGGCAGTGGGTGCTCTGTGAGCACAGGCTGAATCCTGGAAGGCGGCGTGCACCCGGAAGTGAGTTCAGGGGTGTTGCTGATGGACGTCCACTCACCTGGAAGACCTGTGTCTGGGAAGACGGGCGATCAGAGCATCAGAGACGATTCTCAGTCAGAGTCCCTGTCGGAGCTTATACCCCAGAGCAGAGGACATCAAAGAAACAGCCCACCAAGTCCAGGTGTGGGATAGGCAGGGGGTGGACCCTTTAGAGTCTAGAGAAAAACAAAGCCTGTCCTAGGAGACCAGAGGAGAGGCTCCTTCCCTGTCCCTAGCAGCGATGTCTGAGCGCCTGTAGACCCACAGCCTGAGGTTCCTAAAGAGGTGGTGGTGGTCTGAGGGTCGTGGGAGGTAGAGGTGGCTGGACCCTCTGGGAAGGGCTTTGGACGGGGCGTGGAGAGTAAGTTAGCCTTCCAGTCAGCCTGCGAGTCCCTGGGTAACTACCTGGGGGTCCGCACTCTGTGGGGTGGATGGACTGGGACCCTGTGCCCACCTTTCTTCTCCCCAACATGGAGCCAACCTGTAGCAAAGAGTGCAAGACCGCACAAGCCTCCGTGAGCTGGGTTGAAGGAACACCGGAATGTTCCAGAAGTTGTTCTCTTTCTGGCAACTGCCCCAAACTCCTGGCTGAAGCCTCTTAACCTTGCTTCAGGGTCGGAGTGTTCTCCAAGGCTGGTCAATTTTTTAAGCCTTTGTTTCTAAATTGCCCTGGTCACAGGCAATCAGGACTCTGGAATGTTCCGATGACTCTTGGAGTCCTGTGATGAAGTGGACGTTTTGACCTGCCTCTCAGCTGACCTGCAGCGTGGAGGCTGCGGCTTTAACAGGGGAGGGAAATGTAATCGGGCTAATCTCGTTCCCCGAGAGCCGGGCAAGTGGAAGTCATTTCTTATCGCTGCAGACGTGTGGCAAGCCCCTGGGAAAGTCAGCCAGGGACCAAGCAGGCAGAGGTCACGGAGGGGCTGCTGGGGTGGGGTCTGGCCACCTTACTGCCCAGGGTGGATGGGAACGTGCTTACCCCTGACACCGGTGGAGCCCAGAGGACAGCCAGTGCGCTGTCCTCGGGGAGCACTGTCACCCGGGAGATGGCTCTGCTGGGAAGAGTTTGGAGACAGGCACCTCTCTCTCTCTCTCTCTCTCTCTCTCTCTCTCTCTCACACACACACACACACACACACACACACACCCTAACGGTTTCCCACCACAAAGCTAAGCATGCAGCCAAAATCCCAAAGGTGACAAATCCGATTCCAGAGCCGTCTCCTCCAAGTTCATCTCCCCTCCTTCAAGGTGAGTCTAATTATAGCCACGAGCACCAGGAACTGCACGTCCCACCCCTCGCCCTGTCCTCCCCTCCACCTCGACCCTCTACCTTGGTCGGGGCAGCAGAGGGGACGCAGCCAGAGCCCAGGTCACGGGGTCTCTCCTCCTGGGGAACCTCCACGTCCTTCTCTGGAGCCCCCGGAACGAAAGCCCAAGGGCAAGGCAGGTGTCCCCGCAGCCCCGGAGGACCTCAGCCTGGACGCAGACCCACTAGAGGTGGAATCACAAGATAATACAGAGGATGCCCCATTAAATTAGGATTTCGGGTGAACATCAATCGTGTTTCAGGGTGAGTGTGTATGCCGAGCCAGGCTTTCGACAGGCACAGAGAGATCAGGCACCATTTGTTAGAAATCCAAGCCTAAGTGCCAACCCTACGTCCGTGGGACCTGGGGCGGGAGGGAGTTGTGAAGGCTTCCATGCCTCAGTCTCCTCCTCTTTTCAAAGGAGGCTCATGCTGGCAGAGCTGGCCTCCCAGGGCTAGCGAGAGGCGTCACCTGCGTCATCTGGAAGCACTCAGCACTGCAGAGCCTGAAGACTCCATGGTTCTGTCACCAAGACCTGTCACCTGTCCACCTGCTCTGTGTGCCCTGAGGGGGCTGGGGTGGGCAGGGCCATGCGGACGGCTGCCCTCAGCTTCACGAAGCTGCAGGAGCCCCTCCTTAGACGGAAGCTGTCTTTGAGCTTTGAATTTGGTCTTTCCTGGGATGATGATGTGAGGGCAGCTTCTCCTGGAGGCGCTCGGCAGCTGCAGCACAACCGCAGTAGCCCCTGGTCAGCCCCATGCCCACGGGGTGGAGGACACACGCCAGAGGAGCTGTGTGGCCAGGCCAGGAGCAGGGGGGTCAGCGGCTTCAACACACTGTGGCCTTGTGATATTCTCAGCGTCGGTGCGGTACTGGGACGCAGCCTGCCACACGCCGCAGCCCCGGCTCTGGGTGGCTACGGTGCATCCAGAGACGTCCTCTGAGGTCGCAGGCCGTGCCATCTGACCCTCAGTGGTGGCTTCTGTTCTTTGGGGGCCTGAAGCCCACGGAGAGGGCCTTGCCTTGGCTGCACCCACACGGCAGTTCTGCTGACCAAGTGCTTGGCAGCCAGGCTCCTCCTCGCCGGTGGGCACTGGGTGCCATCTGAGTGTCACAGCCTGAGCCCGCCGGCCGTGCTGAGGTGTTGGTGACACCATCCCTGTGAGCAGAGGGGCCTCCCTGCTGGCCTGGAGGAGCCCCGCTGGTGGGGAGGGAGACGGGCTCCTCCAAGGAGCAGGGCTGCTCGCTTCCCGGCAGTGCCCCCTTGGCCTGCCCCAGTGCCCCCGTGGCACCTGCCCCTTCTCCTCCCATGAGCGGAAGCTGCCGGGATCTGGTCAGTCCTGGAGACCAGGCAGCTGAGGGGCAGGTCCTGCTCAGAACCAGCTGCAGGCAGGGCCAGCTGGCCAGCGGCTTCAGGGACGGGGGAGTGTGCTGTCTGATCACCTCCTGAGTGATCCCCAGGGACCAGAATGACGTGGGCTGACCTCCAGGGCCAGGGTCTCTTTGGGAGCCTGTGGTCACTGAAGAAAGACCCCCCCAGCCAGAATCTCATCCCTTATCAGGTGTTTCCTGGATCTTCAGACCCTTCGGGGACCTACCCCTTGACCCTGGTTGAACTTGAGGAGCCAAAGTCTAGCTAGGGCCTGAGTGGGGAGTGGCCTCAGGGCCACCGAGGGAGAGGACAGGCAGGGCGGGCTTGTGGGTCGTGGGAAAGCCCGTGTCCCCTGGGAGCCGCCTTCCGTGCTGCTTTCAAAATGCTCTTGTCCTGGTTCCGCTTTAATGAACTCCAGGACGGGGACATGTCGCTGTCATTGTGTCAACCCCAAGCAGAGGGGCCTCGCTCCGCAGCCTCCTGGGGCTCGAGGGGCAGGAGGACAGACAGGGAAACACGCTTGTTGAGGCCACGGCGCGTCTGACATGTCGCCATATCCATGTCAAAGAAGTCTTGGCCCCCGTGTTGGACTTCCGGAAGTCCCTCCCGGGTGGCTTCAGGAATTGCAGATCTGACGGAGAGATGGGAGAGGCAGGATTTGCCACTGAGAAAATAATCTTGGGGTTTTGTTTTGAATTGTAAAAACCTGAATGAAAAATCGCTGCTGACTGTGTGGTGGGAGATGCATGGTCTCATAACGGCCTCTCATTGATTCCTTTCAGGGTTTTGTTAAGACTGAAAAGCTCTCAGCAGCAGGCAGCCCGGGCAGGAGTGCGTGAGCATGGGACGAGGGGCGCAGGGCCAGTCCCCAACCCAGGACAAGGCCCGCAGCTGCAGAGCGGCACAAGCCACAGGACTGCGATGGTGTCCCTGGCTTGTCCCTGCTTTCTGTGTGGGGCAGGCGGTGGCCAAAGCCCTGCGGAGCTGGTCTTGGGGCTTCAGCCTGGGAGAGGTGGGGAGGGGGAGGAGCAAGGAGCGGGATGAGTCCCCGGCACATCAGCAGGTGTTGGGGACCCTGGGAAGCTGCGGCAGCACGCTGACCCTCAGGAGGCTGAGCTCCGGTGGAGCCCCCAGCCCCACACCCCAATGCTGCGGTCTGGATGAGGCCAGCTTAGAGCCTTAGGGAGGTGGGAGGGCCCATGGGAGGAATCCCGGTCACTGGGGGGTGCTCTTGAAGGGCACCGAGGTGTCTCCCTCTTTCACCTCCTTCCATGGAGTGCCCGGTTGGCTCTGCACGGCAGACCCACAGCCACAGGGCCACCTGTCATGGGCTGCACACTCCGGGACTCAGTCTAGCAGGCCTTGCCTTTAAGCTCCTCAGCTCAGGGATCTGCTGACGTGACGGGAGCCGACCAGCACATCAGCTTGCGCTCGCTGCCACCATCTGAGCTCCGACCTCATGGTGGGCCCCTTGGAAGGTCCCACAGGAGGAGCCCGGCTTCTTCTTCAGAGCTGGGTTCCAGCAGGGCACCAGGCCAAGTTCAGGAACTGTGCTGGCTGGCCCCCAGGAAGGCCCCAAGGATCTCCACCAGTACCCGCCCTTGTGCCCTGCCACTCCACACGAGCAGCACCCAGCAGAACCTTCTGGATTGCGTTATAAAAACACTCACTCTGTCTTACACACCCCCTTGCTTTTTGCCTCTTTCTCGGAGTCTAGCTGCCTTGTAAGGAAGTCTAGACCCCTCTGTTGGAGAGGACTCGTGAAGCAGGGAGACCCTGGAGGATAAGCAGCTGCCTGGAGCACAGAGCGAGCCTCCTCGGGAGCAGTTACCATTTGGGGATGTTTGTTACACAGCACTAGATACTGCAGTCAGTGACGAGAGCCGAGTGGAGGTCAATGCTCTGGGAGGGGGGACATGGGACAAGCTTCATGGGGGCAGGGGCTCTGAGTGGGCTGGAGGAGGGGAGGGTGAGAAGGAGAAGGGACATGGAGTTGTGTGGACAGAGGAACAGAGCTGGTGCTGTGAATGGACTCCAAGGGACACATGGGTTTGGGAGGAGACAAATCTAAAACTCTAGAGAATCTTGGGGTGTAGCTCAGTGGTAGAGCGCTCCCCAGCATGGATGAGGCCCTGGGTTCCATCCCCAGTACAGTGAGAGTGGGGGGGGGGAGAGAGAGAGAGAGAGAGAGAGAGAGAGAGAGAGAGAGAGAGAGAGATTAGCATTTACAGGCTCTGAAGCAGGCAGGGTTTGGCCACAGTGTTGGGGTGGGCCGTCCGCCTGCCTTGACTCTGTCTGAGGCTCCACTGCGGCCCCTCCGTGGAGTCTCCGTGAGAAGACCCTGGGCAGGGCAGGGCCCGGCCTGCACTTGCTGGGCGGCTCCACTGACCGCTGACGCCTGCTCTTGGTTGAACCGGCCTTTGGCTTTCTGCCTCTCCCCAGCTGCTCCCCTGCCCTTGTCCCCACGTGGCCAAAGCCACCGCCTTCCTGGCTGTGCCCTCTGTTGGCTCTCCTCCTGTCCTGGACTGGTCCTTGTGCTGTGTCCTCACTCGGATGACCTCAGAAGCTGGCAGGGGACGGTGAACCAGGTTGGGTGCTTATTTTGTGGGACTATTTTGGAGAAAATCGAAATAACAGCCGACTGGTGGGATTCCAGCAGTTTTGACCATCTCCTGATCAGGAAGTGACAGCCGCCAGCTGTGGTCCCCAGTTTCTCCCAGGACACGCATGAGGACTCCGTTCGGCAAGTCCCTCATGGGCCCACCCCGTGGCGGGGGCTGCAGTCCTGACGGTCAGTCCTCCACTCGCCCAGCTGTTGTGGGTGGAGGTGACCCTGTGGTATGTGCCGCCCAGTCTGCTTTAACCTGTGTCCAGTGGGGCTGGCCGCCCAATGCCCGGGGCTCTGCTGTCCTTCTCCCCAGCGCTCCCCTCTGCCCCCTCTGGTTGGAGATCCGCTTTTCCTTCCTCAGACGGAGCTGATTGCAGCACAGGGCCTGTCTGGGCTATCAGAAGGAAGGCCGCCAATTTCCCGCGGGTGGGGAGGCCAGGGTCCCTGCCTCCTGCCCTGCGAGGGTCCTACTTTATTCCAGGCCTCGCTGTCCTGAGACGTCTCCCGCAGGCTGTGACTGTTACCAGGCCGCTCTGCTGCAGGGCTCTCCTCCCGCCCCTCTTCCTGGGCCCTCCCTCCCTCCCTCCCTCCATTCCTCCTTCTCTTCCCCACCCCCTCAGCTGTGTAGACAGATGGAATCGCATCTCTGCCCTGAGAGACACCAGGAGTGTGAGGGGCAGCCTCTGCCCCGGGGCCCAGCAGACCAGAGGGCTCCACCCACCCAGCCCCCTACCCTGGACAACTGCAGAACAAGTTGCTGGGGACCCTGGGCAGCGTTCCTGGTGACACTGAAAACTGGTTCCTCCTACAGGGCTGGCTGGGATTGGAATGGTAATTATCTTGCAAATGACGGCAACTGTCTTTCCTGAGTGTGGCTGTGTTTGAGATGTGACTAACTGCGTTCTGCAGGATAATGGGCTTAATAAACTGTCGGGGAACAGAGCCTATTAGTTGGGGACGGGACAATAGTGTAATTTCAGGGAGATGGATTCCATTCTTCTCCCCGGCCGTGCCCCTCCCCACACCACAGCGTGTGCACATCACTTTTTTCTTAATAGGACATTTTTCCTCAGGATAATTTGCAAAATGTTAATCTGTTTTTATTATCTCTCATTTGTTTCTCCTTAGAAGTTTTGTTGTTCTCGCCACTGGGAAGCGCCTGGGCGGTCTGTGCGTGGGGGAAGGCCCTTCCTGGCTGAGCGGAGGAGCAGGGCTGTGGGAGCCAGGCCTGGGCAGCTGAGGGCAGGCCCCGCAGAAGGCATTGGCTGGAGAGACTGAAGGCCACCGTCCTTCCACCGTGGACAGGAACCTGGGGAGGTGACAGCCACCTGTCTTGCTTCACACCAGACCCGGCCTGTGATTCCTCCAAACATGGAGGCTGAGAGCGTCTCCTGCTCAGTGTCAGGGGTGTCCTCAGCCTAGAGAAGGACAGGGAACACCCAGGACCCTGCAGCAGGCCACAGGGGTCACAGGGCTGCGGCCTTCCGAGGAACTGAGGCAGCTCGAAGACCCCCTCTTCAAACCCCGATTCCTGTGACGGAGTGGGAAAGATCTCAGACGTGTCACGGAGAGTAATGAGGATGAGTTTATTAAAGGGATGGGAAAGGGGAAAGGGGACGCTCCCAAGGGAGAGAGGGGTCCTCTCAGAGGAGGGAGGGACAGTGTGCTCTCCTCCTGCTCCAGTTTTATTGGGGATCCCAGAGAAATTTCCAGAGTCTCCTGCCCGGGCCCACCTCCTCACTTTTGACTGACAGCAAGATGACAGCAGACTTTCAGGTCCCCACTGCCATGACAACTCTAGGTCACCTTGGCCCACGCTGAGTGGTTCTAATAGGACTCTTAACCACACACTGTTACAGACTTTGTGGTGAAGAGGAGCGGTCCTTATCTCCCAGAGTTTCAGGATCTGGTCACAAAAGTCTCCTGGGTCCCTCCCGTCAACACTCCCTCAGGCCTGCATCTGGAATGGGACCCACCCTGTCCACTCAGGCCGGGCACAGCTGAGGGCAAACTGCTTCTTGGAGTCAGCACCGTGGGCCGATTTCACAGAATTATTTTCTTGTGCCACCATCCTTATCTCTGTCCCCTAACACAGGGATCATGGCACAGGGCAGGGCTGAGGAACAAGTGCTCGAGGTGTTGGGAGCCAGGACCCAGGGTGCCCAGGGCTCAGAGCCCTTCTGCCACAGTCTTGGGGAGGGCTCCGCGCCTCCAGCAGCTGCTGGGACGCAGAAGGGCCTGGACTGTGACCACTGTTCTCAGCCACCTCACTGTACAATGGCAGGTGTGTGGTTTCCACTCGGCTGTGCCGCCCTCAGTCCTTACCTGCTGAAAGGGTAGTGAAGGACTCTTGGGCCCAGCAGGTGAGGGCGGACCTGGCTGGGCCCCGGGGGGGGGGGATCAGCTCCTCCAAACAGGGACCCCTCTGCCTCCTGCTTCTGCTTTCTTCGGGCCACACACTGATGCTCCTCCAACCCGGGATCCCAGGAGAGAACCAGGCAGACATGTGGCGGGTGGGACACCCTGTGACCGGGCGTGCCCACGGAGGTGCTCCCCGAATTCAGCATGCAGCTGTGGCCATGCCTGAGGAACATTCAGAAGTTAGAACCCAGAAGGACAAGGACACACAGACACATGGCCAGCACACCCGGGGGGGGGGGGGACAGGGACCCAAAGCCTGTCCAGGCCCCTCAAAAAATTAGAATTACCATATTCCAACCAGCAGCTCCCTCTGAGTGTGAAGCTAGAAGGGGAAGCGGAGGCTCAGATCCTTGTCAGGCGCGTCCACGGAGCGTGTTCGGACGCGAAAGGCAGAAGCAGCCAAGTGTCCATACATGGAAGAGTGGATGACCAAAACGCGTTCCGGGCATCCCACGGAATATTATTCAGCCGCAAAGAGAATGAGAACCTGAGCACCGAGTATTCGCTGCCGTGTGGATAAACCTCAAACACATCACGCTGCTGGAGGAAGTCAGCCAGAAAAGACCCCATATTGCCCGAATCCATTTATATGAGTCATCCGGAATAGACGGAGCCATAGAGACGGAGCGGATGGGCGGTCGCGGGGGAGGAGGGCGCTGGGAGCAGTGGCTTGCCGCGTGCAGGGTTTCCCTCCGGGATGACGGAAACATGGAATGCGTCGTAGCTGACGTCCACACGGTGCTGTGAGCGCGCTGAAGGCCACCGGACTGGACAGGAACAATGCTCCCAGGCTCATCTGGTGGTGCTGTGCCTCAAGTTCAAGACAGAAGCCAAGAGCAGCGCCCATCCGTTCACCGGGAGGGAGCGGGGCCTCTACCTGGCCCAGCTGGCTGTGGTGATGGCCCCAGGCAAATACAAAACCGCTGGCCAGCTTCTGATTCTGGAGTCTCATGCTGCAGAGGACGGGTCATTCTCCTCGCTCTGCTGTTTGTGCTGACGGGCAGGAAGGACGGAGCCAGGGGGAAGGTGGGAGGCAGCTGCACGGGGAGGGGAAGACCCTGTCCAGGCCACAAGAGTTTAGTCCCCAAACAAACGTCCAGTCAGATTGCCGAACGCTGGGTCTCCGTCCGATGTGGCACCAGGAGCAGCTCCTTCAGCCAGAACATGCGTCTCTGTTCATTCCATAAAGGGAGGGCTGTTTGGGTCCAGGTGCGCAGAGCCCCACCCAGGGGAAGCCTGGGCAGGACAGGTGCGGGGAGCTCTGGCAGCCCGCCACCCCTCCCCAGACAACCTTCCTGGCTGAGGATTTGTTTCATGTGCTAAATTCCAGAACTGGGAAGGTCTTCCTTTGGTGAGAGCTATTCAGTCCGTCAATGCTTTGATGTCTTTTGAATCCTTTGTGGCCCCAAATCAAATAGAAGCTTTTTACATCCCGGCTTGAAACACCCCTGTTCCCATTTCTTTTCACTTAAAGGATTTCTCCCCCGTGTGATTATCACAAATCACTTCTGAATGGTGCTTTGCCACTCAGCTCCTGGGCATTCATTAAAAGGCAGACACATACAGTCCCATTTACATGTGGCCGTTTTTTAAACACTAGACGCATGTCCGCGGGTATTTATATGTACATCCACGGTCTTCGCTGGCACAAGCTTCGTCTCCCACTTCCATTAATGAAATTATCCTTACAGAATCATCGTCACTAAACAGTTGCCTTCCCGGGACCCCGTGACTCATTGCAATTTCTGCCATTTTCCGTCACAATGACTACGGGCAATTACTCAGGCTCCGTGATTCAATACCCCGCTTCCTGCCCATGGAGAGTGCTAGAATCAGATGCATTTTTTTTTATAGCTGGGAGAATGTTAATGGATGTCAATAGGTTGCAGGAGACAGAGCCGTGCTCAGAGGAAGCAGCCGTGTGGATCTCTATCGGTCCCTGCAGCATTTGCAGGGAAAAGCTTTCTCGACTTCTCTGTTGCTTGAACAGCAATTACCAAAGCCTTCTACTTGTGAAGGATGCATTAATTAGGTACTTTCTAGAGATTTTTCAGGCTTATCAACCCAAATGTCTGTATAAGCTCCTTGGAGGGAGCCTGTAAAATGCTTATGGAGCATGAATCTCGGCTGAGCCCAGGTGCCACTCTCCACTCTGCAGCCCGGCTTCAGCCTAGGCCCGATCCTTGCCTGGGGAGCCCTTTGCTGAGCAGGATAGTGCCAGCCCTGGGGGCTCCCGGGAACCAGGTGAAGGCTGCTGCTCGGCCACTTCCCTCGGAAGGCTCTGTGGCTCCAGTTCGGGTGTGGAATGTCCCCCCCCCCCAGGCCCCTGTGTTGAAGGCTTGGTCCCCAATCTGTGGCACTCTCTGGAGGAGGTGGGACCTCGAGGTGGTGGGGCCTTTGGAAGGTCATCGTGGGCGTGTCCTTGGGGGGATATGGAACCCCAGCCCCTTCCCCTGACTCTCCTTTTGCTTCCCAGCTGCCAGGGGGTGAACAGGCCCCCTCCACCCTGTGCTCCTGCCAGGACATACTGGGCCAGCGCAGTCCCAGACCACAGGGCCGAGTGACCAGGAACGAGGCCTCTGAGACAGGGAGACCAGTCAACCTTTCCTCCACGTGCGGTGATCAGCCCTGCTGTTTCTTATAGGATGGAAACCAGACTAACACACCGTGGAGACCCCCGAGGGCAGAGTTGGCCAGCTGGAGGGACGGAAAGGAAGCGTCGGGGAACTGGGCCTGTCCTCCCCTGGGGGTCTCTGCTGTGTGAACCGGGCCAGTTTCCTGACCTCTGTGTAGGAAGGGGTGTTGGCAATGGTACACCTACCTGAAGCACCTCGAAACACCAGGCTCGCCTCCCAGAGAGGGGTCCTGCTCTTCGGTCGCATCAGTGAGCAGAACATCAGCTCTGGGGGACAGGAAGCAGGTGGCCCCGCCCACTGCCACATCTCAGGCTTAGAGTGGAGCCTGGGGCTGGTGAGTCCCTTCGTATTTGCTGATGGGCTGAACGCTGTCATTGTCGTGATTGTCATCGTCATCATCCCATCACTCATGGTTCAAAGGTGGAATTAGAGAAGGGTGATAGGTCAGACCCAGGTGACAGCGAGACGCTTGGGGGAGGTGAGTGTGCTCCTGGTGGGACGCGGGACAGGGACTGGGTGGGCGGCTTGATGAGGCCTGGAGTGTGAGACGTGGCGCTGTGCGGGGCCGTGCGGATGGGGCTCGTCCCACCAGCTCTGCTCTGCTGCTCCCCGGGTTAAACAGGTTCATATCTCCTGACGTCCCCACTCAGGGAGGAAGATGGTTCCCCCAAATTGGAAGGCATAACACCCAAGGCTCCAAGCTTGCCGGTGCACCGTCATCCTGCCCTGACCCTGCCTCTGCACGGGACTTTGCATCCCTTCCCAGAGTGGAGACCCAGCCGCCAGCCGTGGTGGCTCTCAGCCTGTGCCTCGGCTGAGAAAACCGTGTCCAAGTCACGTCTCAGCCTCGTGGCGCTGGACGTCCCTCTTTCTTCTCATCTCACCGTTTGGAATCCCCAGGCCCCTGTTCAGGGATACGACTACCATGTTTACGGAGTGGGTTCTGGCCTGAAGGGAAGCCACTCAAGCCAGACAGTGTCTTGCAGCAAGGACAGAGCTGGTCCAGGAGGTGGCCAGCCTCCACATTCGTGTCAGGGAGAATTGTTGGCAAAGTGCTGCTTGGGCACTTTCTGTAGAAGTGGGCGCGGTGCCCGCCAGCAGCTCCTACCTGAGGTGGGGGCATCCTGGTCTCCCGGGCCAGAGGTAATGTAGACGGATGGAACTGGCCGAGGTCCCAGCACTAATTCTCAGCTGACCCTCTGAGGGTCAGCTGGACTTCTCTGGGGCCCTTCGTCCCCCTTCTCGGCGGGCTGGAGTGGCAGGGAGGCAGCCCTGGGGAGAGGCAGGGTAGGTGCAGGGGCTGCATTGTCTGCTGCCCGACAGTGACCCTGTCCTCTCTTTAGGCTGAAACATGGATCCTAGAATCCGCTGTAGGAAGGACACAGTTGTGACCTTGGACCTGGTAGAGATGCCCCAGTTAACTGCCCTTGAGCCACACCCACCCCAGGAGGAGATGCCTGCTGAGCTCGGGCAGTGAATATCTCCCAGATTAACAAGTGAATCCCACATCAGGCACCCTGGGACCCCTACCAGAGCACCCCTGGGATGTAACCCTTGAAGTTCCTTTAACCCCTGCCCCTCCTGAACAGGAGAGTCACAGCCTCTGGGACAGGAGTCCCCTGTGTTCCTCCTTTGCTACTGAAGCAATAAACCTTCTTTTTTATTTTTCTCAAAACCATGTCCTTATTATCAAATCAGCGTTGATTGGCACTGGGGACAGGGACGGAGCTTTCAGTTACACAAGGGGCCAACAGGACAGCAGAGAGGGCTGCCTGCCGGGTGTGTGAAGAGGCACACGGGGCCTGGCAGGCTCACCTGGAACTCTGGCTTGGACAGGTGACCCGGGCTGGGCCAGGCCCCTCCATGGGGCAAAGAGGCCATGGACTGAGGCATGGGAGCAGGACTCAGGGCCAACCCTTGGGCAGGCTCCTGGGAGGGGCGGTTGAGGCAGGCGGCCCCCCTGGGTGGCACCACATCTGGCCTCATGAAGACGCTCCATGACCAAGTTCCCCCCACCCAGGTATTGAAGCCAGAATCTGAAGCATTTGCTGGTGCTTGTCTCAGTCCCCGGCTCTGTCTCCAGTGTCCTGGGATCCAGGGCTCGTCCTCTGTCTCCCTGGCTGGCCCCATTCACCTCTGGGCCCTTTTCTGCCTGAATCCACAGCTCTGGGTGCTGGGTGACAGGTAGCTGGGCACAGCCCAGCGAGCACCTGTCCTTGTGCCAGCAGTTTGAAGGTCTGCGTTGGCTCCTGGCTCACCCCACAGCCAGGGAAGGTGGCGGTCACCTCAGAACACAAAGGCCAATCAGGGAAAAGTATTGACCAGTAAAGGCGTCAGGACCAGGGGCAGGACGCTGGGCCCAGGTCATTTCATTTCAAATCCAGGTTTGGTTCTTACTCTGAGATTCCCTGGACTTACTGCCCCTCTCAGGCTGCGGTCTGCTCAGGTGGAAGCCTGGGAGTGGGACCCGTGGGGCAGGATGGAGCAGGGAGGGGCCGGCTAGCAATCTGTCACCTGAGTCAGTACCCTGTGAGTGTGCCAGGGTGCACCCTGGGCTTTGGGGTTGTGCCACAGTCTGGCTGGGCACAATCAGGAGCCACTTGTCAAAAGAAACTAACTTTATTTTTAGAACCACACACGACAAACAAAATAGCCTCTCAGGAAAAACCCTCAGAGCCTCAACTGCCACCACCGGCTTTCCCCAAGCCTCTCTCTCCCACCCAAGCTTCTCTCCACCTCCCACAATCCTCCTGCTCTTGAGGCCGATTGGCTGGGTCACGTGGGCGGAGCCAAAAAAGTCCCCCAATGAGCAGCTCCGTGGTCTGAAAGGGCAGGGAAACAGTCCAATGAGCATCACCGCAGAGGAGCCAATCAGCTAGATGTTGCTGGGGCCGAGGAGCCAATCAGCTAGATGTTGCTGGGGCCGCTGTGAGCCAATCATCAGCCGGCAGCTGGAAGTTTGCTGGCAGCTGGAAGTTTGCTGGGGCCCCTTTGGCTGTGGCTCTCAACATCTCCCCCTCTCTGTTTAAACAACAAGCATGTGGCTTAGGGACCGTGCCTGTTAGGCAGTCCAATTCAACATATGGTCCTTACCCGTCATCGGATGAACTGACCTCTAGGCGTCAGCCTCCTGTCTTAGGTTGGTACCACTGCAATTGGATCATACCCGTCACTGACTACCGGTCCAGCATACAGCCATACTTGTGGATAGGCCTTTGCACCTGTGGGGGGGGTGAGGTTCTTTGCCTCACCTCTGTTGGCCCCCAAATTTTAGACCATCACTAGTAGAGGAGGATGCAAAATGCCATGACATTAAGCCAATTGAGGGCTCCTAAATTGTACCACCGGTGACACCATCAGCAAAAATACTCCAGCACTACCACAATTCGCTGTACCAACAGATAGTTCACAATGCATACAGGTGAGCTCACAATGTGTCCAGGCAAGTTCTGCAAGCAGTTCAGTGATGGCTATTGTAGAAGCTGTAGATTGGTTTTATCTTTCACTTCACCAGCACTGGGATGAAGATAGGAATTCTGGCAATAATGGCTAAAGAAAAAATTATGTAACATTCCAGAAGGCACTAAAAGAAAACAATTTTCTTAACAATTTACATTGTCTTCACCGGCACTGGGATGAAGATAGGAATTCTGGCAATAATGGCTAAAGAAAAAATTATGTAACACTACAGAAGGCACTAAAAGAAAACAATTTTCTTAACAATTTACATTATCTTTAAGAGAATTATTAAATATAATGAAAAGGAAAGGTAAAAGTAAACAAACAGATCTGTTAACCTTCTTTTTTGTTTACATATTAAAACAATCCTCAACAGTTGTTTACCCAATTTAAATTAAACCATATAAATCACGTGAAAAAAAAATATTTGGATCCATTTTATCATGAGCGCTCATCAATATGATATATGGACATACGTACATTCAAACATATAACACAAAACACAAGTGTGCACACATAATATAATACATACAACACATAACATTATAGTAAAGGCCTTATAACTTTTTACAGGTGAAATCTCCATTGCAATGTTTAAAAACTCTATAGTCAAAAAATAGAACTGATCAGCAAAACATTAACCTAGGTCTGTATGAGCTCAAAAAACAAAATAGAACTTCATGATATGGCAAAGGGCAATAATAAAATAGATATTGAAAAAAGCATCCTGGTTCTGTTGCAGATGTAAGAATAGCCAAACTGGAGTTTTGGATATCAGTTGTTATGGATTTGAGCCAAATCATCTTCTTTTTGGTCTGTAGAAATCGCTTTAGTTAATCTTTCTGGAATCCAAATCGGCTGCTGTTCTCCCTGTGGAAACACATAAACAGACCCCCGACTCCAGACAATCACTGGGTCAGGACCTTGGTTAATCTCTCTGGAATCCAAATCGGCTGCTGTTCTCCCTGTGGAAACACACAAACAGACCCCCGACTCCAGACAATTACTGGGTCAGGACCTTTCCATTGTCCTGTTAGAATATCCTTCCAAAGTACCTTGGGCTTATGTACATTTTTTGGACACATATGCCTTTCCGCAGCACTAAGTCCTGATGAATCCAAATTTAAAAAGTTTAGAGTAAAAAGGGTTATTTTAAGTTTATCTTTGGGGAATATATACCCCTTCCCAATTCCTTCTTTTTGCTTTAATAAGTACATTTTAATAGTTTGATGAGCTCTTTCAACTATGCCTTGTCCCTGTGGATTGTATGGGATTCCTGTTATATGAGTAATGCCAAATGTTGAGCAAAATTGTTTAAAAGAGGTAGAAGTATAACCAGGGGCATTATCTGTTTTTAACTGTTTTGGAACACCCACAGTGGCAAAATTTTGTAAGCAATGAGCTATAACATCTTTAGTTTTTTCTCCGGCATGAAGGGAGCCCATCAAAAATCCAGAAGAAGTATCAACTGTAACATGCAAATATTTTAATTTTCCAAATTCTGGCAAGTGTGTGACGTCCATCTGCCAAATATGGTTAGGTATCAATCCTCTAGGATTGACTCCAAGATTAACTTGTGGTAAAAAGGTCACACAATTTTGACATTGTTTTATTATTTGTCTAGCTTGTTCCTTAGTTATTTTAAAACGCTTTTGTAAAGTATTAGCATTGACATGGAACTTTTTATGAAAATTTATAGCTTCTTCTAGTGTAGAAAAATATGTATGTCATGTGTAGTTTTATCTGCTAAATCATTGCCCAAACTAAGGGCTCCAGGCAATCCTGTATGTGCCCTGATATGTCCTATAAAGAATGGATCTTTTCTGTCCCAGATTAGACTTTGTATAGTGGAAAGCAAAGAGAAAACAGTAGAAGAAGGGGAAATCCTACCAGCATCTTCAAGAGATACTATAGCATTAACTACATACTGACTATCAGAAAATAAATTAAATACAGAATCTTTAAACATCACAAAAGCTTGTAAAACTGCATTAAGCTCTACCTTTTGAGCTGATTGTTTGGGTACTAAAAATGTAAAAGTTTGATCAGGGGTAACTACTGCTGCTGTACCATTATTTGACCCATCAGTGAATATATTTGGAGCATTCATGATAGGTGTTTTTCTTGTCATTTTTGGAAAAATTACAGGATGCAATGACCAAAAAGACAATAAAGGATTAGATGGTAAGTGGTTATCAAATGAAACATTAGATTTACACATGATTATTGCCCAAGTATTTAACTCATTAGCTAACTCATCAATTTGATTCATAGTATATGGAGTAATAATTTTATTGGGAGAAATTCCAAACACTCCCTTTGCTGCTTTTATTCCTTTGAGTATTAATTGTCCTACAGCCTCAGGATACCTAGTAAGAATAGTGTTAGGAGAATAAGATAAATGTATCCATAATAATGGACCTTCTTGCCAAAATACTCCTGTAGGAATATTTTTTGTTGGTATTACAATAAATAATAAAGGCAAACTTATATCAATTCTATCCAAATGCATATTTTCCATATATGTTTCAATGATTTTTAATGCCTTTCTTGCTTCAGGCGTTAACATTCGGGGTGAATTTGGATCTGATGGACCTTTTAGGATATCAAATAAAGGTCCCAACTCTCCTGTTGGTATACCTAAATAAGGCCTTATCCAATTTATGTCTCCTAATAACTTTTGAAAGTCATTAAGTGATTTGAGTTGATCTACTCGTATTTGAATTTTTGGTGGACGGACCATGGTTGAGGATAATAGAACTCCTAAATAATTAATTGGAAAATTTAATTGTACTTTATCTATTGCTATCTCTAGATTATAATTTTTTAATAAGTTTGTAAGTGTGGCATAACATTCTAGCAATGTGTTTTTATCTTTGTGTGCTAATAATACATCATCCATATAGTGAAATATTTGTAGTTCAGGATTTTGATTTCTAAGTGGCTGGATTACTTTGTTAACATAAATTTGACACATAGTTGGGCTGTTAGCCATCCCTTGAGGGAGTACTTTCCATTCATATCTCTGATCAGGACCTTCATGATTCAGTGCAGGGATAGTAAATGCAAAACGTGGACTATCCTCAGGATGAATTGGAATTGAAAAAAAACAATCTTTAATATCTATAACTAAAACATACCAGGTTTTTGGCAAAGCAGACAACTGAGGAATCCCTGATTGAGCAGGTCCCATAATAACCATCTCATTATTAATGGCTCTTAAATCTTGCAATAATCTCCATTTACCAGATTTCTTTTTGATGACAAAAATGGGAGTATTATGGGGAGATACAGAAGGTTGTATATGTCCTTCTGCTAATTGTTGTTTGACCAGGTCATGGGCTGCTTGTATCTTTTCTTTAGTCAGGGGCCACTGAGGAACCCATACTGGTCTTTCTGATTTCCAAGTAATTTTTATTGTCTCAGTGGCCCTTTCTGAAAATCCAACCCATGTCTGTCTGTTCCTTGATCTATTTGTATTGGTGCTGCTATACCTTGTTCTTGTTTTTCTAATCTTTTTCCTTTCCTAAAACCTTGTCTAGTCATAATAGTGGGTGCATTTTGGTTGATGTTATTTGTTAATGTCAAACCTAATTGATCTAGGACATCTCGTCCCCATAAATTTACGGGAAGATGATCCAATACATATGGCTGTATAGTTCCTTCACATCCTTCAGGATCCTTCCAATCTAATACCATTGCACTTCTATGGGGATTAGTCGCCACTCCTAGGCCTCGAAGCGTTTGAGTGGCTTGTTGTAATGGCCAATGTTTTGGCCATTCTTGACGAGAGATGATGCTAAGGTCTGCACCTGTATCCAGTAGCCCATTAAATTCATGTCCTTGAATATTTAGTTTTAGCATGGGGCGAGAATCTAAATTTAAAGAAAGCATAGCCCAATCTACACCTGTGGAGCCTAATCCCTTGGAACCTCTTTCTACAGTACGACTGGAAAATTTATCATGTAGGCTGGGTATTATTAGTAACTGTGCTATTCTATCTCCTGGTGAAATTACTGATATACCCTTTGGAGAACTGGCTATAATTTTTATTTCACCTTCATAATCGGGATCAATTACCCCAGGACTTATCATAAGTCCTTTTAGAGTAGAAGAGCTGCGTCCCAATAATAAGCCTACTGTTCCTTTGGGAAGAGGTCCTTTCACCCCTGTGGGAATGATTTGAACTCCCATCTCTGGAGTTAGTACTGCTCTGGCGGAGGCGCAGATGTCCAACCCTGCGCTCCCTCTGGTTTGTCTGATGAGGGATCTGATGGACAATGTGTCCTGGGCACTACCCTGATGGGGTTGCTGGGTTCCTCCAGTGCTCCGTATATTTGTGGTTTTGGGCCCCGGAGCATTGGGCCCCCCTGTCCATTTTTTGGCAATGGAGCCCAATGCCTTTCTCCACGATATCGTGGATAAACACCTGGTCCTTGTTCGTTTTTTGATAATGGAGTACCCTCTATGGTGGTTTGAGAACGGCATTCATTAGCCCAATGTCTCCCTCTACGGCATCGTGGGCAAATACCTGGTATTCTACTCCTTTGATACCTAGTTTTGTTAAACCCTCCTCCAATGGGGCAAATCCTTTTAAAATGTCCTGTTTGTTCACAATTGTAGCATGTTCTTGGCCTGGCATCTAAAGCCTGTTTTACTGCAGCTGCCACAATTTGCCCTTGTTCATTAATGTCTCTGGCATCTAAAGCCTGTTTTACTGCAGCTGCCACGACTTGCTCTTGTTCATTAATGTCTCTACATAATTTAATATATGTGTTTAAATCTTCATGTTTCCATGGTCTAATGATATCTCTGCACCAACGATTCGCTTGCTCATAAGCCAGGTGTTTTAGTAATGGCATTGCTTGTTCTGTATTCCCAAAAACTCTGGTAGCTGTTTGAATAAGCCTATCTACAAATTCAGCATAAGGTTCATTAGCTCCTTGTATTACCTTAGATAATTGACCTTGTAAACCTCCATGTCCTTGTAAAGTCTTCCATGCCTTAATTGCATCTGCAGCAATTTGTGCGTATACGCCAGGATCATATGCAATTTGTTGCTGCTGATCCTCATAAGGTCCCTTTCCTAACAACATATCTAGATTTCTCTGAGGATAACCAGCTGCTGCATTTCGCCTAGCCGTCTCCTTGCAAAATTCCTCATTGGCAACCTTCCATAACAGGTATTGTCCTCCATTTAGCACAGCTTTACACATATTAGCCCAATCTGCTGGCGTCATGTTCAAGTTGTTAATGGATTCGACCAAGCTTACAGTGAAGGGTGCCTGAGGACCATAGGTTGTTACAGCCTCTTTTAGCTGCTTCACTGTTTTGAAATTTAAAACTTGGTAAAATTGCTGCCCTCCTGCCTCAAATACAGGGCATGTTAATATTTGAGACCTTGTCTCAGGATCCCAACTATCAACTGCGGGGGTTGGGGGCCTCCCAGCATATGGAGGTGGCGCTGTTGGTTGGACACTTACGCCCTCTGGTGATAGAAAGGTGTTAGTAGCAGTCTCCTGTAGAGGTGGTGCTGTTGGTTGGACACTTACACCCTCTGGTGATAGAAAGGTGTTAGTAGCAGTCTCCTGTTGTAACTTTCCCCCTGATGGCTTTTTCTGTTTTACACTTTCTTTCTCTGTCTGACTAGCTTGAGAGGCCTTCTCTTTTACTTGAATCTTTTCCTCTGTCTGACTAACTTGAGAGACCTTCTCTTTTACTTGAATCATTATGTCTTCTCCTTCCTCTACCATTGTCTGAACTGAAGGCTTTGGACTAAGCAAACAAGATACGAATGTCCACAATGGCAATGTGCCAACTGGCAGAGTCCCTGGGCTTTTCTTTTCTATTCTTTTTAAATCTTCACCATGATGGTTCCATTGTGATATATTCAACAACTCCTCCTTAAAAAGCCATGGGCTACATTTTTGTATTGTATCAACGTATGCCCTGACTGCTCTTGATTTTACTGGGATGCCTCCTTCCTCTAACAATTTACTTAACACTCTTTCAGTTTGTTTTTTACTAATTTCTGATCCCATATTTCTACTATAATACAACCCAACAAGATGACGCCAAACAAAACCGAGACAGAATGAAATAAAAAGGGAACAACAAAAAGTCATTATAGCCTTTCTATCCTCCTGACATGTGCATCCGTCCTTTCTCCCTATCTGTTCCTCAGACGTAAATAGTTTTTCCTCAGATGTGAGCGGTTTTTCTTCCGTCTCACTCATCTCCAGGGACAGGCAACTTAAAACAAAAGTGAAGCAAAATAAAAGAGGAATCTTAAAATGGCTACCCATCCTCTCGCCCTGCCCTCAGGGGTGAGCAGTTTCACTTACCCTCAGTCGCTCCCCGTACGGGCCACCAAATGCCGCAGTCTGGCTGGGCACAATCAGGAGCCACTTGTCAAAAGAAACTAACTTTATTTTTAGAACCACACACGACAAACAAAATAGCCTCTCAGGAAAAACCCTCAGAGCCTCAACTGCCACCACCGGCTTTCCCCAAGCCTCTCTCTCCCACCCAAGCTTCTCTCCACCTCCCACAATCCTCCTGCTCTTGAGGCCGATTGGCTGGGTCACGTGGGCGGAGCCAAAAAAGTCCCCCAATGAGCAGCTCCGTGGTCTGAAAGGGCAGGGAAACAGTCCAATGAGCATCACCGCAGAGGAGCCAATCAGCTAGATGTTGCTGGGGCCGAGGAGCCAATCAGCTAGATGTTGCTGGGGCCGCTGTGAGCCAATCATCAGCCGGCAGCTGGAAGTTTGCTGGCAGCTGGAAGTTTGCTGGGGCCCCTTTGGCTGTGGCTCTCAACAGGGTTGGGGATGCCAATCCCTGATGGGCCACTCGCTAGTCATGGCCCCTTGACATAGGCCCAGCGCCAAGCCAAGGCACAAGCTGAGTGACCCCTCCAAGCCTCAGTTTCCCTGTGATGAAATGAGGAGGAGGCGCAGCACCTACCCATGGAGACAGATGGGGGTGGTGATGCTTGAGCCGGAGAGACGAGGGCTCAACGTGGCCGATGGCTGCTGTCACCACCAGACAGCTGTCACCTAACGCTCACCCCGGTGGCCTGCCTTGCTTCCGAGGGAGCTTCAGCCTGAACACCAGGGGAGCCATGGGAGCCAGCGAGCTGTGTGGGAGCAGGGTTCGGGGAGAGGAGGTTCCCGTCCTGGCTCCCGGGGCTTCCCCAAGGCAGAAATGGAAGGATTTCGGGCTGCTGCTCTGAAGCAGCAACACCTGTCGGACCTTAGCAACGGCCCTTGCTGGGGCATGCTGGGAGATGCATGTCCGCTCTTCTCTCACCAGCCATTAGCTTAGGAGAGAGGCTGTCCCCAAACGCCCTGGCTTCTCTTCATGACCCCCTGGCAATCTGTCACCAGAGTTAGTCCCCTGTGGGTGTGCCAGGGTGCACTCAGTGAGGGCTCCGGGGTGCACGGCCTGGCAGGGGTCAGGGCAGACCCGGGCTGGTGCACGCCTTTGCCAATGCCCAGGTTTCAGAAATGCACTGTTGAGCTGCAAGCTGCCTAGTGCTCTCGTCAAGCCTCAGCCTGCAGAGCGTTCTCCACCCCTCCTCCCCGTCCAGTTGTGCCTCGATGGAGCCGAGAACATCTGTGGCATCTCTGCTGGTGACTTGCAAGGACGCTGGGGAGAGGGCGAGGCCGGGAGCCAGGCTGCCTGTGGGGAGGGAGTCGCCAGTGCGCTGTGTGGGCCCCTCATGCTGAAGAACCTGGTGTCCCGCGAACCCGGGCGGGAAGGGAGCACGGGAAGCCTGCATGCTTCTCCCAGACAGCCGGTCACCATGGACGGCAGCCGGGTGACACCAGGAGAGGGACAGAGAATGCAGGGTGGTGGCAGACGGAGTGTGGGGCGGAGGTCACCCTGCCTCTGACAACACGGGCCACAGAGTTGAGCTCGCGGGAGTCGGTGCCTTTCTGCAGGGGTCTGTGACTCTGGCTGGTGAGACAGAGACGGCGTCCTGACGTTGCGGGGTCCCCGTGTCTGCTGCAGCTCATCCTTTCACACCTGCCAAGCACACGCAGTGTGCCTCCACACAGCAGATGTGCTCCTGCAGCAGCGCTGCACCTTGTTTGATGATGGGCTAAGGAAGCAAGACCTACTGGGGTCAGATGCAGCCCAAAGCCCTGGGCTGTGGCTCTGTCTACCTTGTTCCAGTTAATGCCCACTCAGGGCCGTTGGGCCGGCTGGGCCACGACCTCAGGGCAGAGCTGGCTTCACACTGTCTGCCGCCCACAGTGGTCTTGCTGTAGCTAGGGCTGCCCTGGGGCCCTAGGACACACTCAATGTTGTCCCCAACATCCCAAGGGCTAGTCAGGAACCTGTCCAAACCATATCCCTGGGTAGTGTCCTAAATCTACCAGTTTGGGGGTCTGTACCCACAATCTGGTTCTGCAGCTGTGAGACAGCATCTGGGAGAAACACCTCCCAAGCTCTCTGGCTGAGCCAGGTAAGGAGTCGGACAGGGACCTTCTCCCATCTCCCAAGCTGCCCGGCTGTAATGAAAAGAGCTAGACCTTGCATTGAGTCTGCACACATGCAGCCCACTCTCATCTGACCAGCACCACTGACCTCTGTGCTTCCTCTCACCTGCCACACCTCCACAGCACACCCACCATGGGGCAGGAGTGGTGCAGGGCATGGGGAACACAGAGGGAGTGCACATGGGTTCTCCAGTCAGCGATCTTGTGGCTCAGTGACACAAATCTGGGACCATAGAGCACTGTCACAAATGCCACCCAGCATCATAGAGATCTTAAGATCAGGGGTACCACTCATAATTTCAGGTTCCTGAGATGTTGGAGTATCACCAGCATAGAGATTCCTGAGATGCTGGGGACCACCCAGCATTATAGCCATCTGAGATTTGGGGGTATCACAATTACGAATTCCTGAGATGTTGAGGTACCACGAATAACTACAGATTGCTGAGGTGCTGGGGTCCCACCAGCATCGTAGAACACTGAGGTGCTGGGTACCACCAGTATCGGAAACATTGGCAATGCTGCCTGCACCACTCAGCACCATCCTAGATGCCTGGGAAGCAGGGACTTTGGGATGGAGCACAGGAGGAGCCCCGCCATCCTGGACCATGATCCCCTGCTTCAAGCCTGTCCTCAATAGCTTGAGCCGGAACCACCCCTGTCTACGATCTGGCTGGGCAGAGACAGAGGTCATGGGGCTCTGGCCTGACCACCTGGCAGCTGGCTGCTTGGCTACATGGGCCATGACCCTGACAGGCTGCCTTGCCCATGGCTCAGCCCCAGCCTGCCAATCAGAGCAGGGCAGAGCCGGTGATCTCGAACGTCCAGTGTTAGCAGAATGACAGGGTTTGGTGCAGGAATAAAGGGTGAGCGGCTTGCAGACAGCTCATGCTGAAGTGCCTGCTCAGGGCACTGAGCAGTGGGGATGGCTGGGGATTCACATCCAAGATGTCCGACTGGCAGCAGGTCAGCTCTTCCCTGGCCTAGCAGGGCTGAGGACAGAACTGTGCATACAGGACAGAAAATCCAGGGGGAGGCAGCTGTTTGACCTTGGACTGATTAGGAAGGCATCGACTTCCTTTCTTATAAAGAAGGTAATTGGTATATTAGGGTGTTTCTAGGGTCAAGCCTGGCTTTGAGATCAGTGCTGGAGATGGGCACCTTGGCATTTCAGGTGACACCTGCCTTGCCCTAGTGACCTTCTCTAGGAGGGACCACCCCAATTGTTTGGACCGAGTAGAACAGGTCTTATTGGGTCAAATGGCTCAGGAAAAGAGAGATGACTTAAACTTATCAACCAGTAATGGGGACACGGGGCCCTTGAGGATTGGAGACGCTCACCTGCCCTTCCACCTCCATCATGACCTGACTCTCTGGTCTTGATTTTTGTAGCGTTGTCACAGCCCATCAGGGCTGGGCTTCTGCTGCCCTGGGCAGCCTATGGTATCCTGGTCACAGAAGGCAGTCAGGGTCCTATGCTGGGGTGGATGGCATTGACAGCCTCCATGTCATGGCGTCCCGGTCACCAGGCACTTGGCTAGGTGACTGCATTTCCTGCCATCAGTAGGTGGGCCCTCTGAATACGGGAGCTCTTGTGACTTGCTTTGGCCAAGAGACAGCAGCAGGAGGGACAGCACGCTGCTTTCAAGCCTTGACCCTGGGCCCTTGCTGGTTTCTGTTCTCCTCCCTCAGTATGGGAACAAGCCTGGGTAGCCTGCAGGAGCACGAGAGGAGCCAGCCCATGCCCGGGGCCAACGGTCAGCTGACACCTGCAGCAGAGCCACCCTGCTGAGTCCTGCCTACCTGCTGCCTGCAGGGCTGTGTGTTAAGAAAGGATTGTTCTAAGAAACCGCATCTGGGGTTGCTTTGTTCTGCAGCAGCAGGTAGCTGGTGCACTGTGTAGGTGCATGCCAGCTCCGGGGTACAACCACCGGTGCCGTGGCAGTGGACAGCGGTGCTAACCCTCTGGGGCCTTCTTCTTCCTGGGTACAGGGAAGACCACCTTCCTTCCTCCTTGCGGTCAGGTGTGGCCCTGTGAACAGTCCTAACCAGGGCCCTGGGACCCGCGTTCCTTCTGAGAGGAGAAATCCCTCTCACTCTCCGACCCCTTCTTTCTGTGTCACCAGGAAGCCACATGTTCCAAGGGTTAGACGGCTGAGCTCCTCCAGGAAGAGAGCTCTACTCGAAAAGCAGAGTGTTCCGCGGAGGGAGGGCGATCCTGCGGGGTGAAGAGCCAGGTTAGCACTGTGCTGTTCATCCTGGGGCGCCTCACTCACTCCCAGCCCCCGACGCTGCAGCGAGGCATTTGAAAGTCCAGCCTTCAATTCACCAACAGGAGGTGCCAGGCGCACAAATAGTAAAGGGCGAGTCCACATGGGGGCACACCTGGAAGGACAGCGTGTCCTGCTGCTTTGGGTCCTGGGGTGGATTCTGATCTAGGGTCCCTCTGGGAGGTCCCTGGAAATGCATAACCAGGTGGCTGCTTCTCCAGCTGGGTGTGGCCCTCGTGTGTGTGTGTGTGTGTGTGTGTGTGACATTGTGTTGGCTGTGTTCAGACCAAGACCCTGAGCTCCGACGAACACGACTACTTTCTGCTCTCTCAGATATTCGCGCAGTGAGTGGAGGCGGGCCAGACCCACAGGTGCGAGAACACCCAGCGATCGTGTTGGTCTGCCCTTTCCTGAAGCCGGCACAGGTGTGCCTCCACTTATGGCCAGGTCACCTCCCAATGAGCCCGTCTAAGTGGAAAATGCCTCAAGTGGTAAGGTCATTCAGGGCCGCGCTCCACCAGTGTCCTGGCTTGGCCGCGTGGGTGTCCCTCGTGGGAACCGTGGCTCCTGCGGACGCCAGCACCATCCGAGGGCTGTGCCTCAGATCCCTCGTCTAGCACAGGGGCTGAATTCAAAACTCTAAGAGCAGCTTTCTGACGCCTGTCACTTTCCCACGGGCACAGAGTCGAAAGTGACAGGTCGGCTGTTGTAAGCCGGGGGCCTCTGCGTTGGTGTCCAAGTCAGCCCCTAGAGGACTTGGTGGTTTGAGTGTGACCAGGCTGAGGAGACGTAGGGGCCTTGCTGAGCTGGGAGCTGGAGTCTGGAGGTGTGTGAGTCCCTACTGACGTTTCGGGCAGGAGTCTGTCTGTCTGAGTGATAGTTGTCCTTGGGAGCTCAGTGGGGAAAAGCGAGGGCTTTTTTGGGCGAGGGCTCCTCCAGCCGGGCGCTCTTTCAGGGACTAACAGTGATTGAGCGCCGCAGGCTTGGTGATAGGGTAGGGGTCACAACAGGGTCCCTGGCCTTGTGGAACTGGGAGTCTGGGAGTCTGACAGATAGTCAGGCTCTTGGGCATGAGGATGCTTGAGCCTGGGGACACCCCTGGGCAGTCGTGGGTTCAGGGAGGTGCCTGTCTTTGTAGGTTTGGACCCAGCAAGGCCTGGGACGTGGAGGGTGGCGGGCTTGGCGCAGAAGCAGGCTTGAGCAAAGGACCCTCAGCGGGCGCTCCTGGGCCAGCACAGCGGAGCTGGGTCAGGCATCCCCAGAAGGCCCGGCCCCTGTGACCTGCAGCCCCGTGAGGTGCTCCCAGCATGCCTTGCTCCTCTCTGCCCAGTGGCTGCATGTCACAGCCTGGAAGGACCCTTTGTGGGGACAGTGATGTAGGAAGCCTTGCTGAGCTCTGGGACCCTCGGGTCTGCGGTGGAATCCACTAGCAGGAGGCCCCGCGGGTCAGATGTGGGCCGGCTGCACCCACGGACGCGAGCTGGGCAACCCGAGTAGGGGCTTTCCTTTTCCCTTTAGCCTCAGCAAAGACAGAGGGGCTGAGATGGCGGCAGGAACGGGAGCAGCGGGGAGAGCAGGTGAAGTACCCTCCGCACACCCACGCACACCTGTCACGGACTCCCCGGCACAAGGCAGCTTCCACGCACACCTGCACGGACTCCCCGGCACAAGGCAGCTTCCGGGTCCATGTCTCCCTCCCTGGGCCTCGGAGTCCCCGAGAGCAGAGGCCAGGGCCCCCTCTGCCTCCCTGCCTCCCGCACAGAGCAGAGAGCTACCTGCCGAGAAGCCGGGCACCCGGGCGGTTTCTGGAGCGGAGCCTGGAAGCAAGGCGCGCGCTCGCCGTGAACACCTGTTTCCTCATCTGGGGACAGCTGCAGGGTGCCCAGCTCCCTATGGGGCATGTGGGCCAGGGCACCTCCCCCTCTGCTTCAGGTTTGCTTTGCACTCAGTGCCCTCCCTGCAGCTCCTGCTGGAAGCTTCCATCCCAGAGGAGCGGGCAGAGGGAGGCGGCCTGCGCTCCGCCCAGGGCGGTAGGACCAGGGCTCCAGCCCTCTGCGGAGGTCCACAGGCCTGGCCATCCCTCCAGGTCTTGGTGAGTGGCCTTGCTGCTGGTCTGTCTGTGGGGCAGGAAGCTGAGAAAGCCCCCTTTGCCCTTTCCGAGCCGTCTCCATTGAATCATTCTGGATTCGCCTCTTTCCCTACGCCTCCTTTTCCATTGTGTCAAGTTCAGAGAAGGCAAGCCGTGAAAACCCAGGATGCTTCTCTGAGCACATTTCTTCATGTCCCAGGATAGTTCTGTCCTCATGAAAACGGAAACAGAAGGTGATTGTCAAGTGAGGTGAGGGGCAGAGCCGGGGTTCTAAGTGGGGAGCCCCAGGAGACGTTGAGTCAGGTCCGGGGACACTTGTGGTGTCACAGCAGTTAGGATGTGTGGTAGTCAGCTTTCTGTCACTGTGACACAAGACCAGAGATTGCACTTGTAGAGAGGAAAGGTTTGCTTGGGCTCATGGTGTCAGTTGGTGATTGCTTGGCCTGCTGTCTGCCTGTGGACACACCTTATGGTGACCAGGAAGAAAAGAGAGGGACAGGGAGGAGCTGGGCACAGCCCCAATGACCTACTTCCTAGGCCCTCCCCGAAGGGTCACAACCCCTGCCAATAGCACCACGGGCTGGAGACAAGCCTCCGAGCTTCAGCAAGTGGGCCCTCGGGGCGTCCTGGGGTCCAGACCCTAACCACTGCCGGGTTAAAGGGCGAGTCACCCCGAAGAGGCCAGGGATGGTGCCACGCATCCCGCAGCGTGTGAGATGGCCCTAGGAGTGCCAGCGGTGTCAGCGGTGCCCCACAAGAGCACAGAACCTGGGGGTGTGGCCATCGCTGTCTCTGGAGGGACCCCCGCTGAGTCACAGGACCCCTCCTCCTCTCATTGGGCCGCCTCTGCCGGGTCTCTTTCTATTTACGGGTGGGGGTGGGGGTGCTTTCTTTGGCCGCGGAGGCTGGGGGTCTGCCCTCTAGGGAATAAGTGAATGGATCAGAGAACCTGGAGGGGCACAGGTGGCTGCCCACACGGAGAGCACTGTGCCCAGTTCAGAGCCCCGAGCCCCCGTGTGACTGTACCCAAGGACAGGGCCCAGGAGGAGGTGAGCTCAAGTCACAGGCGTGGAGCCCTGAGCCCAGGGCACCAGCCAGGAGAGGGCACGCGGGTCTCTGTGTCTGCCAGGTGGGCACACAGGGAGGAAGCCGCTGTCTGCGGGCCTAGGGGTCAGGCCTCAGTGGACACTGACCCGAGGTCACCTGGGGGTGGACCTCCACATTCCAGCCGAGTGTGGTGTGGGCTCTGGGGGCCCGAGCCGACTGGCCTCACCGTGGGAGGACGTCTCAAGTCCACGGGGCTTTCTTTGCCTCCTTTCCTGCAGCCTCCAGTTAGGGGCTTGGTCACGTGTCAACTTCGGTGACTCTGGGCCACTCTGACGGAGTCCAGAGCTCCTGGCCTGGGACCCCTTGTCCTGGAAGCCATCCAAAGGTGGCCCCGACAGGGATGGACCGCGGACGTGCGGAGCAGGGGGGAGTGGAGCTGCCCCTCCCGACCAGCCTCGCCCTCCCGGGCAGCTTGGGGAGCAGCCTGGGGATGGCCGCAGCCTGGGGCCAGGTGCAGGGGAGGGGACTGTAGTGCCCCCAGCTTGTGTCTCCCTCAGTAACTGACTTTGACTTTGGCATCTCCATCGACTCAGGCAGCTCCAAGCCCAGACGCCCGTGGGCCTGCTGAGCAGCTGAGCTCCTCCACGTCTGACCTGCAGGAGGACCCTGGTTTTCACTGCATCTGCCGTCTCGTCTGTCTGACCGCTCAGAGAACAGCGCCTTGGCAATGCAAGCTCCGCGAACCCTTAGTGTCCCCTGAGCGCTGGGCGTTCTCTGGAGAGATGGCCACTTGCTCCTTCTCATGCATCCTCCTCACAAACCCTTGTGAGTGACTGTTGGGTACCCAGGTCCTTTCCAGATCCTGGAGAGAGGTGGGCAGACGGCCAGGAGCATCTGTGCTTTGTGCAGCTTCTTGTCTTGTTGTGGGTGGTACAGAGAACAATCTTTAGAAAGAAGACAGATATTTTGAAAAAAAAAAATCTGGAATCATGATAGTGACAGAATAGAAAGAACTCCTGGAGGAGGGGAGAACTGAGCAGAGACTGAGTCAAGAAGGAATCGGCCGGGTGAGGATGGACGAGGACATTCCAGGCAGAGAGGATGATGGTGCAAAGGCCCTGGGGCAGGGCTGAGCCTATGGTGTGTTGGAGGAACCCAAGGGAGGCTGGACTCCAGTGTGGTGAGGGCAGAAAGGAGGAAAAGGGCCCAGCAGAGTCAAGAGCCCCCTGTTGGCCTTGTAGGTGGCTGAGGAGCCTGAAAGTTCAGGGCAAGGGGAGGCCACAGACAGGTGGGTCCCGGAGCAGAGAGGAGCTGGTTTCAAAGGCTCGTGGGGCTGCTGGGGATGGGGTGGCCCTGAGGGCTGTGGACTTCTCTTGCCCTCTGGGCACCTCTTGCCTCCTGCCTGGCCCCTGCTTGGCTCTGCCCCTTGGACAGGTGGGAGGCCTCGCTCCCTCACAGTCTTCCTGCTGTCCGCAGGTCGGTCAACCCCATCCCCTGCTGCCCACCCCCCACCTCTTTCCACTTATTTTTCTTCCTGGATCTTACAAATGTCAAAGAAAACAGTGATTCCACGGAGACCAGACAGTTCTTCACCATCTCACGGTCAAGCCGGCGGGGTGGACGGCATCCAGGGCCATCTCACGGGGGGCGGGGAGTGTGGCGCTGGGGAGGCTGGGCTCGACTGGAGTCTGGGCTGGGGCTGCAGCCGAGGAGCGGGCGGTGGTGTGGAGTGTGGCCGAGCCACCAGCGGATTCCTGGGACGGCCAGCCCTCACGCCAGCGCGGGGGACTTGGACATGGAGGCGGGGGTCTGGCTAGGCGGACTCCGGGGCCCCACGAGGAGAAGGTCCAGGAGCCCCTTGGTTTGGTCAGGCAGAGACTTCGTCACAGTTGGTCTCCTCCTGCCTGGGACAGGAGCAGGTGCCAGGGTCCCAGTAGGGGCGGGGCCCGAGGTGCCCATGGGGAGAAGGGGAGGGATGCAGATGGCCGTGGAGGCCTCATCAGACACGGGACGGGGCGGGTTCCTCTTGGTGGGCCCAGGGGTCTGTGACCTGCTGGGTGAAGGGGGGGCTGGGACAGGTGCTCTGGCCTGGGAAGATTTGAAACCTCACGGAGGCAGGTTTGGGAGGGGTTAGCAGCCTAGGCGGACTTTTGAGCAGAGATGTGGGTGGGTCACATGGAAAGGCTGCGTGGCCTGTGCGTGTGGGGACGAGAGGACTGAGCCCAGGGCCACCATCTAGGCACAGGAGCCACAAAAGCAAAGGCAGCTCCCCTCTGGGGTCTGTCCCGGGGCCACCTGCTGCCTGGGTTCTGGGAATGCCTGGAACCAGGTGGGCATGCAAAGTGGGGTTGCCGTGTCCTGCTGGGGACAGCACAGGTTGCGTCCACCCATCGGGGGGCCAAGGATCTGAGCCACCCGGGGTGGGCTCACCAACCTTCCTCACGCACAGCCAGGAGCAAGTAGGGCTGGATTAACAGGGTGTGCCCTGCGGCCTCCCGGCCTTTCTTTGGCTGCTCCTCTCCAGGGAGAGCCTCCTGCTTTGAGCCAAAGGCTTCCTTTCAGCACAGACCTGTGCGGTGCCAGCCACTGTGACCTCCTAGGGCCAGGTCGGTGGTGGTGGTGGGGGCCCAGGGCGGTTTCCTAGGGGTGTGACAGGACTCCTGCCTCCCCTGCCTTCCTGGGTCCTCCCCTGGGCTCGAATTCTGCTGGGACTCTGCCTGGCCCTTCTGACCTAATTCCAACTCACTTGCTGGGTTTTCTTGTTTTCTCCGACTCCGACTCTGCTCCGCGAGGCTGTTTTATCACTGGGCGATTTTAATCTTCGTGCAGAGACTTTCTGTGGTTTCCCATTTTCTGTTTCCTTTGAATTTCAGCCAACGCCCAGGTGAGGTGCTGGATCCGCTGGCTGTTTGTTGAATTATTCAAGGGGCTCCTGTATTATTCCCTTTGTGTCTGCCCATATGGTTTCTTGCCAGAGGTGTGACTTACACGGTAAGCTGATGGCCTACTGTGTGTCGGGTACAGACGAAGCAAAGGCTACGCAGGCAGCTTTGCCCCAAGAGAAGCTTGCTCTCGGTGGGGCCACGGCACGCTCACAGGATCTGAGACAATGGGTGTAAACACCACGGCCAACAGGCGAGGGGGGTGCTGCCAAGGAGAAGTCTGGGCCAAAGCGGGGAGCTGGGGGATTCTCGATGCCGTTGGAGAGTCCAACAACTTCAGTTCATTTGTTCAGTCAGCAGATACTTGCTAGATGCTATTCTCTGTATTGGGAATACAGCAAAGGAGGCCCTCACCCATTCATCTACGCATCTCCCATCCATTTACTATCCATTCGTCCATCCCTCCATCCGTCCACCCACACGCCCACGCATATATGCATGCATCTCTCCATCCGCCATTCATTCACCTGCCCATCCGTGCTCCATCCACTCATGTGTCCATGCAAACATCCACCCACCATTTCTTCATGCATCCATCTATCCAGCCCATACACCATTCATCCATCCCTCCATCCACCCATCTACCATTCTCCATCCATCCATATCCATCCATCTGACCATCTAATGTTCATTCATCCACCTGTCCACTCATCCATCCATCCATCCTTCCTTCCTTCCATCTGTCCAACCAGTCATCCATGCATCCATCCATCCACCATTCGTCCATCCACCTGTCCATTTATCCACCCATACGCTCTCCCATCTACCATGCCTCCGCCAGTCCATCCCTCCATGCATAGACAGATCCACTCTAATACCTTCACACAGACATTCCTTCAGATGCCGTGGATAAAGCAGTAAACAGAACAGACCCTACTGTCATGGAGCTTGGTGAGCAAGACGAGTGAGATTGGCCTATAGTAAAGCAGAGGATGGTGTCCAAAGGACACGAGTCCTCCCCAAAATAAACAAGATAATTTTAGCTGATGACAACTTCTATGGAAAATAAAACAGAGAGAAAGGACAAAGTGTGGCTGAGGGAAGAGAGGACCGTTTGTCCATTACAGGGCCACCAACAGCCTGGGCAAGACAGGGCTCCACCTGCCCCACCCAGAAGGGAGCAGTGCTTCAGGTGGTGTGGGGGCAGGACCGGTCCTCACGTCTCTGAGTGACGACCTGGGGCCGGGTGTTTGAGGCCAAACAGTGCCGCCTGTCCCTCACAGGTGGGGGACTGACCAGCTGGTGTTTGCGGTCCTGCAGGACAAGGACTGAATGAATAACGAGTCTGGCCAGCAGTCAGCAGCCTGCAGGACAGGGCCGAGCGCGGCTCCATTTCCCTTTCTTGGCTGCACAAATCAATAAAGGATTAGACCCGGCTCTTGTCATTGACATTGATTGATTTTAGAATTTCAAAGGATGTTAATTTTAAGATGGCAGCATTTGGGGACATTTCATTATCTCCCATTAGGACATGGAGAGCATCAAGTATTTTAATCTGGGGGACTGAATTATTTAGGGTCGGACATTGACGTGCCTAATGAAATATGCTCCCTCTTTCTTTGGGGGGTTCCATATCTGGCTGTGGAAATTATTCATTAACAGAGCGAGAGAGTGCCCTTATATTAGGGCCATTAAAGTGTTCTATTACTGATGATCTATAAAGGGAAAAAAACACTGATCAGACTCCACCAGGCACACTGGAACACTCAGGATGTCATTAATTTTAATGATCTGGTCCAAAATCTCAGAGCCATTAAAATAAAACTTCAAGTTTGGGGGAGGGGAGAAAAGAAATGCATCCTAAATTATTGCTAATGAGTAGGAAACATTTAAATCATGCTAAATCGACCTGAGAGTCTTGCCTAACACCATCATCAGAAGCAGATTAGCTCAGTTCATTTCTGCTGGCCCCCAGCTGGGCCGAGCCTCTTCGCCCCCGGAAGGTCCCAAGCCTCCACCTACTGACCACGTGCCTTTGCTCCTGTCCACCCTGGGGCCCGGAAGGGGGTGTTCAAAGACCAGCTAACGGGAGGGGAGGACTCTGACTAGAGCAGGGGGTCCCTGGGTTCCTCATAAGCCACCACCTGTGCTCGTGGGCCGGGGGACGCTGTGGGCTGGATGGCACGGAGCACGGGCTCCCCTCTGTCCCAGAGACTCTTGGCTCTCTCTGTGAGGCTCCTTTAGGGGCAGGGTGTGCGTGGTGTGGGCGGGGTTGAGATGACTCCCAGGGCGCAGGGTGTGGGCTGCCGAAATCACCAGAGTGCACAGAGTGTGTGAAGTGTCACTGCAGGGTGGGGGCACTGGAGCTGGAAGGGCCCGATGGTCCAGGTCCCAGGGAGCCTGGCCGCATCTCCTGGTCTGCAGAGGGGCCTGTGGGCAGGGAGTGGAAACGGGGGCCTCAGGATGTGCCGGGTTTCCCTTCCAGCCTGCAGCGTGGCCAGGGCAGGGGGCTCATGTTGGTGCCTCAGGAGACCCGACTCAGTGTCACCTCGTCACCTCCTTAGGGAGGGCTCCCAGACCTGCCTTCCTGCACAGGGCAGAGCCACCCCCACCCTGTGGAGCTACCCTCTGTAGGTCCGAGGAGCCTCCGAGGTCACTCTGCCCACTCGTCACCTTCCCCACCGCGGGTGAGTTCCTTGCCCACAAGGACAAGGACTTTGTGTTGTTCTGAGGCTCAGGTCCTGGTGTGTGTGACAGCGCTGGGCTCAGGGCTGGGGCTGAGCAAACACAGTTTGAAAGGGTGAAGGGGAGCCGACAGCTGTGCGAGCGCCCCTCGCATGCAGGGAGAGGGGAGCCCACCTCTGCAAGGTGGGCAGCGGCATCTGCGCCTCCCTGGCACTAGGACCAGGAGCATTTGCAGTTGGTGACGGTCCTCGTGGTGCAGCCGATATTTACCCAACACGGTGTTCTCCTCCCGTGTTTGTGTTTCTCTCTTCTCTGGTCACCATGGCAACACTGCTGGAGGAGCCGAGAATTCCCACTTAAACAAAAATCGTAACTAAACGCAGGGAAGTTAAGGGACTTAACTAAAGCCACCGTGCTCACCGACGGGGCCATAAGCCCTAAATTTCAGTGTGTTAACATCTAATCCAGTCCCCCGCAGCCCCGTCTCCGGGTGGCCTGGCTTTCACTTTCCTGTAGGTGTAGATGGCGGCCGACGCACTTTAAACCCGTGGTCTGGGGCTCAGCACTCGGTGGCTGCACATGGGGGATTTCAGGGGCCCCTGTGCCCCCCACGGAGCGTCTGTTCTGCTCCGTGTCCTGTGCGTGAACTCTCCGCGCAGCACCCGAGGTCTGTGGTGGGGAGTTAAACCCACGGAGCGCGGAGCTCACGAGGTGGTGCTGTGGCCTCTGCAGGTCAGACAGAGTCCGTCCCCACCATCACCCTGGCTCGTGCCCTCTGACCCCCAGGGCTCTCTCCACAGAGACGGGCATAGGCAGCACCCTGGCACTGGGCTATCTGGCACCTGATGACCGGTCAGTGCAAGACACTGCAGGTGGGCCAGGACACGCAGGCTGCCCCCGCCAGCCCAAGAAGGGGCTTACTGCTGGGACGGGAGGCCACTGGAGGAGGAGCATCCAGGTGGCTACCGGCTCAGGGAAGCCCTGCTGGCCACCAGTGTCTTCGTCCAAAGAACCCGCCAGCTGACCTGTAGACTGGGGGCCGAGTCAACGGCTGTTGGGGCCCGTACTCCAGGTGGCCTGCTGGGCAGCTCAGCTGACTGATACAAGCCTGGGGCACCCAGCTTCTGCCCTCATATGGTTGGGATATGAGTGGCCTGTCCCTGAATGCTCATGGCTGGAGGCCCGGTCCCCAGGGTGAGGCGTTGAGGTGGTGGGACCTACAAGAACATGGCCTTGTGGGAGGTCACTCTGGGTACATCGCCCTGGGAGAGATCAAGGTAGTTCTCCTACCTGGGATGCAGGCTAGCTCTCATGAGAGGGTCATTATGGAAGAGCCCCTCCCTAATTTGTGGCCTCTCATTGGTCCCACCATGTCCTGCCTGAGTTCTCACCACCGTCCCCTCTGCTGTTACGTGATACAGCTAGTGGGCCTCTGGTCAGAGCTGGTGCCCTGCTGTTTGGACTCTTCCAATCTCCAGAATTGTGAACTAAATAAATCTCCTTTCTTTATAAAGTACCCAGCCTCTGGTATTTTGTTACAGCAATAAAAAACTGACTCATGCATAGGCTCAGGAGTAGTATAATCTAGTTTGGGACTTAATTGAGTACCCAGTCAAACCTAGGACATGACTGGACCAGCACTCAGTCTTTGAAGTAGCTTTGAAGTCTCCATCTGGGAGTTCTAAAGTGAGAAAGAATCTCAGTGTGAGAACTGGGAACACCTCTGGGAGCCTGGCTGCTGGAGCACAGGGCAGAGGCCAGGGTTCAGCCACCAGTGCATGGGTGGGCCCTGGGCAAGTAGAGAACAAGGGCCCTCACTTGCCATCTCTCTCTGCTCATTCCTGCCATGGAGCCCAACTCGGGTGGGCCAGGGATGGACAGACAAACCCTGCGCAAGTCCCCTTCCACAATTCATGGAATTAAAAAAAACGAAAAATTCTTTTGATAGATCTTGGTCATTATTTACTATAATTGTGACAAGACAGACCAGTCAACTAGATTTAAAACTAGATTTAAACGGAAGCAGTGGAGAGTGGTTAATTAAAAAATGGTGCACATCACATTTGGTAATTGACATGAAGAGCTATTTGTGCGAGGAAAATCAGTAATTTTCAATTAGCATGAAATAAGAAATGGCTCATGTCAATTAATATCATATAATTATGATTGCAGAGATGTGCCCTGCAGAGGCAGGGGCGCGGGGCCTCCTCCTGCCCACCTCCTGGTGCCACCCGGAGGGCCAGGCCATGCAGACACCAGGGTCCTCAGGCCTCCCCCAGATGCTCTGCAAATGGGCTCCAGGGCTTGAGCGGCCGGCTCTTTGTGAAGTGGATTTCCTGTCTGTGTGTAAGGAGCTTCCTCTCCACCCAGGATCACGGCGCGGCAGGTGCAGGAAGATCGCAGGGCAGGGCAGGGACGGGGGTGGCCTAGGTGGGCTCCAGGGAGCATTGCCTGGGACGAAGAGCTGTCAGGGGGAGCCAGGGCCAAGGCTGCTGCCCTCCCTCCCCCCTCCCTCCCCCTCCCCTCTCCCTCCCTCCTCCCCTCCCCTTCCCTCCTCCCCTTCCCTCCTCCCCTTCCCTCCTCCCCTCCCTCCTCCCCTTCCCTCCTCCCCTCCCTCCTCCCCTTCCCTCCTCCCCTCCCTCCCTCCTTCCTCCCCTCCCTCCTCCCCTCCCTCCTCCCCTCCCTCCCTCCCTCCTCCCCTCCCTCCTCCCCTCCCTCCCTCCTCCCCTCCTCCTCCCCCTCCCCCTTACCTTCTCTCTCCTCCCTTTCTTTCCCAGCCTCAGTCAAACCCAAGAGACTAAAACCTCACGTCCATTCAAACCCTACAATTGACCCCCCACGTTGGGGAGGCCACCCTGCCCTGTGGGCCTTGGGAAGCTCAGCAGCTCTCCTGGCCAAAGACCAGGAGGCCAGGCCAGAGTCAGTCTGCAGAGCGCACCCCGGGGCCCTGCGCCTGGAGCAGGATCCACACGGCTGCTCTGCAGGGGCGCCAGGGCAGCCAGAGGAAGGGGTGCCCTGGAGGACCTGGGGGCACAGTCCTGAGCGTCTGGGCTGCTTTCTCCTGGAGGCCCGTCCACCAGGTCCTCTCCTGTGGCCTCCCCTGCCCTGTCCTGCTCACATCCTTCTGCTCTATTTCTACATACTCCCCCCGACCCCACGCTAACATAGGGGGGAGGGGACCTGGAAGACTTTCTGCAAAAGAAACAAACAATGGCGGAGGTGAATGTTCTTTCCCAAGGGGGCCTTTCCGTTATCCTCGGGTGGAGGAGCGGCCTTGGGGAGCACTCACAGGAGCAGTGACGGGTGCTTTACCCCGGACTCTCCCACAGACCAGGAGCCCGTGCTGGGGACCTGGAGCTGGCCATGTGGACAGTCACCCTGCTCCGTGGTTCTGGAGAACAGGCAAGGCTAAGAAGTCCCGGCCTTTGTGTCTCCAGAACAGGCCCCTGCGAGACCCCCCTCCCCCCACGGAGCCCCATCTCGCCTGGGTCAGGGCCGGACCCCCGTTGCCTCGTCTGTGCTGGTGACGGAGGCCACCCCCCTGGGGTGCTTGCCGTTCACCACGCCTGGCCCAGTTCTCTCCTCCCCGAGGCCTGCCTTCAGCCCGAGCCTCAGACACGCCCGGAGGGCCCTCTGGCCTGATCCACTGTTCCGGGGACCAGCCGTCCTCGCGGCTCAAGCTGGTCTTTCTGGCCTTGCTGACTTCTCCAGGAAGGAAAGCCCCGTCTACCTCCAGAGCGCCTCAGGCCTAGCGGCCAGCTTCCTCCTGCCGTCGGAGCGCCCTTGCCCGCAGTGACCCCTTGGAATCTGGGCTGTCCTTCCTGAGTGGAGTCTGTGCCTCTCTGACCCTTCAACTCCAGGGCACGGCCAGCCTGGCCTCTGACCGGCTCTCCCTCCTCCCCTGCTCCTAGAGATCAGCTCCCCAGAGCACCTCCATTCTAGTCCTGTCACCACAGTGGGGAGCCCTCCGGGGTCCTGGTAGGTGCTGAGTTTCTGATTGGCTCATGTGAAGTACAAATAGCACCCTGGCAGCCTCCGACACCCGGGGTCTGAGGCCCAGCCCTCTCCTGTGAGCTCTGTGCTCCTGGCCCCCCACGAGGGCAGGAGTCCAGAAGGAGCCCCGGAAGCTTTTAGAGTTTGGCAGGGATTTCATTTCCTTTGAACCCAATCGTGTCAGCCAGTTTTCTGTCACTGTGACAAAGTGCCAGAGATAATCAACTTACAAGGAAAGATTTATTTCAGCTGTGGTTTCTGAGGTTTCAGTCCCTTGTTGTTTGACCCCATTGCTTTGGGCCCGTGGCCAGGCAGATCATCACGGCGGGGAGCACGTACTGGAGTCAGGCTGCTCACCTCACTGGGCTGGGGAGCAAAGGGAGCCAGACGAAGGAGCCAGGGTCCCCAGACCGCCTTCAAGGGCATGACCCCCAGTGACCTGCCTTCCTTCCCTGAAGCGTCACCTGCTAAAGTTCGACACCTCCCCATAGCAGCATGCTCCCGGGACCAGTCCTACAGCACAGGCGCTTCTGTGGGGCCTTTCAGAACCAAGAGAGTACCTCAGGCCACGTCCCAGAGTCCCTGTCATCTTAACAGCTCCCAGCGTTGCTCAAAAATCCAAGGGCAAGTTTTCCTCTGGAACCGTTGGGACTTAGGGGACTCTTTGAGATGAAACGCCTGCATTTTTATGTTTGTATCAGCGCATCAGGAAATGCCTGATATTGGGGTTCATGTTGGCGTATTCACACACAGGAATGTAGTTTGTCCCACCTGAGACCCTCCACCCCTTTCCCTGCCCGCTTCCCTCCCGTCCCCTTCCTACTGAACTTCCTGCTGTTCACTTGGTTTTAAAACTAGCCCTTTGGAGTGCATTCTGCATTATGAGATGGGCAGGGGTTTGGGGGGCCGGGGTGGCATGTTATGTGGTTTGGAGCTGGAATGTACCCAAGAGCTTCTGTCCCAGGGCAGCAGGGTTCAGAGATGGGGCTTTGGGAGCCATCAACCATGAAGGTTCCGGCCTCTCCAGTGGATGGATTCCTAGTTTAATGGCTGTGGAGGTGGCGGAGACTCAGAAGGGGGCTTGTGTGGAGAAGCAGGTCTCTGGGGGCTTCCCTCAAAGGCTGGGTTCTGTTTCTGGGTACCTCCCTCTCCCTCTGTTCTGGCCGACGCTTCGCCACGCGCTTCCCGCATGACGCTGCGCCTCACCATAGGCCAAGGAATTGGATCCGAGTGATCAGGGACTGGGACTTCAGGAACGGAGCCCAAATTAACTTTTGCTCCTTTCAAGTTGCTTCTCTCAGGTACTTTGTCACAGTGACGGGCAGCTGAACCACACGCGAACAGTACTTTCAGGGTGGGAATTGCCTTTCCTATCTGTGCTTCGCTTATTCCACGATTCATGTCAGATGTGTTGTGTGGGTGTCAGCCCCTGGTGGACTGTGAGGGACGGCTCTTCCCCTTGGAGACCTGGAGAGGCCTCTGACATGGGGTTTCCTGCACTCCCAGTCCTGGGGAGGAGACTGCCCCCCTCTCTAAGGTTACAGTCACTCTCAGGCTGGTGTCCTTGGAGCTGATGGCAAGAACTGGAGGGAGGTGGTGGTGGGGACAGGCTTCTTTGGGAAGGCCGGCACTGTGTGCACTCAGGCAGGCAAGGCCATCTGAGATGCTGCCCACCTGGGAACCTGCTGCACTTTCCAGGGCCTCCTTGCTGGCTGCTGTTGGAGGGCTCCCCAGGACTGAGCAGTCCCATCCTCGTGACAACCCTTGAGGTACAGGGAGGAGCCAGAGGCCTAGAAGCTAAGGAGCTGGTCAGAGGTGCACAGAGCAGACCCAGGGGCAGACTCAGGGACCGGGCGCTGGGGCCCAAGCCTTGAACTCCATGAATTGCATGTGCATGAGCTGTGGGCATTCAGGAGCATGTGCACATGTGTCTGTGTGTGCAGAAGTGTGTGCACAAGTGTCTGTGTGCAACACACGGTGAGTGCTGCGGCTATGCTTCTGTGCATGTGTGTGTGAGTGGGCATGTGCGCATGTCTGTGTGTGCACACGTGGGTATGCGTGTAGAGGCTGTGTGCATGTGTGTGGGACTTTGTACACAGGGGCTATGGGTGCTTGTCTCTGCACGTGTGTGGGTGTGGGTGTGTACATGTTTGCACATGTGTGTGCAGACTGTGGGTACATGGGTGTGTATGTGGGAAGAATGAACTGCCGAGCAACTCACTGTAACCGCATCCCCTGGGGCTCCCATCTCTGGGTTCTGGGGCTTTGACCAAAGCCCTGAAGCGTGGAGAGGAGCCTGTCCCCATCTCTGAGGTTACAGGTCATGGAGCTCGGGTGGGTTCACAGCAGGGGTGGGTCCCCCTGGTCCTACCCCAACCCCAGTGGCCCCTGCCTGGCTTTGTAAGGTCTCGTGAGGGCCCGAGATGTCCCCCTCTGATGCCCCTAGGTGACGAAACAGGACAGCCGGCTGCCAGGCGTGTGACCTCTTTGGAGAGGTCCCTGCTGAGGGACAGGGAACTGCTGTCAGAAGAGCTATCAGCTGATCGGGGGCTTGTTCCCTGTGGCCAGCCAAGGAGAAACGATTGAACTGATGCGTTGGGCTTGTTCTTTATCTCAGAACAATGGTCCCTTGCTAAATAAAGCTCAGAGCACTGTGTTTCCTACCAGAGAAGCAGTGACATTGTCATCGCGGTCAGATTCAATAAAGGCAGCTCCCCAAGTCCTCTGCAGGGCACCAGCGGGCAGGCGCCGCCCACCTGCTCCCGAGGGAGCCTGACCTGCTCCAGCTATGCCCTCCCCCGCCTCAGCAGGACCTCTCCTGCCCAGAGGGTGTGTTGCAGCCATCTCTCTGTCTGCCTTGGTGGGCAGAGTACCCCAGGCCTGACCAGACCCTTCCCACTCCCAGCTCTGGCCAGAGCTGACCATGGCTGGCCACAGTCCCCTGCAGGGAAGCTTCTGGATTTCTTCCTGCCCAGGATAGGCAAAGATGTTTTCTTCCAGCGGCTACAGATGCCTGAGCCCAGCCCGATCCCCACGGCCAGCAGAGGCACGTAAGCTCTCCTGCGCTGATCCCGGAACCGCCGCTCCAGGGGGCTGAGCAGCCGGGGTGGCTTTGGTCTGGGGTAGGCCTGATTCCTGAAGATTCGGGGTACAGACAGGAGAACCCACTCTAAAGGCTTCTCCAAGGGGCATGTCTGCACAGGTCGGGAAAGAACCGCAGCTCTGTGGCTCTGGACCCCACAGTTTCTGGGCAAAGGCCAGTTTCAAAGACTGTCCCATCGTGGCGCTCCCAAGCATCAGCCTGCCCTCGGTGACCCACAGCTACGTACCCACGATGCACCGTTTCCCAGAGTCACGGGGACGCTGGGGGAGCATCCGTGTGCATCGCCTGCTGCTGCAAAAGCTTTGTGCAGGTTTTGACCTTTGAGAGTCCCTGGCTCCTGACTCTGGGCGACTACCTTTCCCTGGGTGTGTGTGAAAGTCCAGCCAATCCCACTGCCCCAGGGGGGACTCGGCTCCTGGCAATGCCCCTGTGGCAGCCGTGGGCATTCAGCAGGGACCCCTGGGGACAGGCAGCTGCTGGGTCAGGGGAGCAGGAGTGCTGTGGAAGGCAGAGCCCAGACCCTGGGGTTGTCTGCTCGGGACACATCGTCTTGCTGCAGCCAGGGCATGGGAGGGGCGGCCGGTGGGTGTGTCCAGGCTGGGCTGGCCCCAGGTGGCAGGGATCAGGGGACAGTCACCCTGGAAAGCGAGTCCCCAGAGTGTGTGGCCATGTTCTCCTCCTTTTCATCACCAGGACAGGAGCCGGATGGCGGTGGAGGGAACCCAGGGCAATGCTCTGTTTAGACCCTCTGAACCCCGAGCGCCTTCAGCCCGAGCATCTGCAGAGGGCAGGAGCTCGGGACAGCGGGTGCACCTGACCCGGCCTCTACTGAGACAAGGGTCTGTGTCCCGCAGCAGCTCCATGGCGCTGGCCTGCCAGGGAGAGCACCTGAAATCCGAGCTGCTCACAATAAGGGGCTTTTATTTATTTTTGGAGAAATACTGACATTTCCTAAAATAGTGGTCTTTTATTCAATTGGCAGTAAATTCAGGAGCTGTTGAACATGATTTGTGCCCGGTGGGTGGCAGCTAGGGACAGAGCTCTTCTGCACATGTCTGCTGCGTGCTGGGGGCAGAGTCCTTTTCCACAGGCATTTTGGTCACTGGCCCCCCTGCTGGTCAGGGGACGGCGAGGGCTTCATGCTCGTCCTGGTTGGAAATGGCCCTGCGTCCTCGTCCTGCTGGGTGGGACTTGGGGCTGCACAGCCTCTTCCAGTCCGTAGCCCATTTTAATTTCCTTTTCTTTCTTTGAAAAGAAATACCCTTGGTTCATTTATCCACCTTTTGGCAAGATCTGAGTCACAGATGAAAGCCGCATTGTGGAGAAGGGGTGAGAAGAAAAGGAAAACAACCCCCAAAACAGCATTCTCTGTCTTTGAGGCTGGGAGAAAGCGGAAACCTCCCAAACAGCAGGGGGCGAGGACAGAGCTTCTGCGGGGAGGCCATCGGCGGAGCCGAAGGCGGAGGCCCTGATGAGAGCTAGAATGTTCTTGGGAGCGAGTTGAGGAGGAGAATACCGGGGCGAGGGCTGGGTCTGCTGGGGTCTTCGCCCGGCTGTGTTGTGCTGGTGGCCGTAAAATGGCTTTAGAAGGCTCGTGGCGTGACTTGAGGGGACAGTAGCCTTATGTTTCTGATTGTCACCGGCCTTCCTTACATGTCCTGCCTCCCCGAGGCCACAGTAGGATGAGCAGGAGTGGGCCAATGCCTCCCCTGTCCCCAGGGGCCTGTAGAACCCCGCCAGATGCTGGCCACCCTGCCCTGGGGTGGAGCCCTCTGGGGAAGGCACATTCTCCAGGCTCCCTCTTGAGGAAGCATCTTATTAGCTAAATGGGCAGCTCTTGGGCTGGATGCTCCTCTCTCAAGGTCCCATTAAACCTTCCACGGAGCCAGTGCCTCACGGACGTGCGGGTCCATCTCCATGATTTATGATCTACGTCTGCAGTCGTGGGCTCCGGGGAGCCTTCCCAGGTGAGGTCACAGCAAAGCAGTGACAGAAGGCGCAGCTTGCCAACGAGATCCACCAGAAGCGCTTCTCTCCAGGGAAGCCTTGTAGGCTGGTGTCTGGTCATCACAGCCTCTGTGTGGGGAGGACCGTGCAGCCAGCCCAGGGCAGCTGGCTGGGACAAGCCGATCCCTTAGTGGTTCGCAGTTTGTCTAGAAGAGTTGGGCAAAAAACGAGCTCAAGGTCGAGGGTGCTGGGCTCCAGGACACGGGGACACTGTGTCCTTCTGCATGTTTATGCCCCAACGTCATATCCCTTTGTCTGCAGCCTCCTCCTCGTCTCCCAGGGCCTCGGCAGCTCCGACTGAGTCATCCAAAGCCATGAGTGAAGCACTGCAGGGGACGCTGGGGGCTCCCAAGGGGTGTCCCCGGGGAAGGACTGGGCGCTCAGGCAGGGTTGACGTTTCTGGAGCAAATTAAACTGAGCAGGACTGCAGACTTCTTTGAGCCCAGGGGTCCACCAGCTCTGAGAGCAGAACGTGGGACACCGTGGTGGCCGAGCTCACGGCCCTGGGTGTCTGCAGGTGCAATCAAGTTCAGAGGAGGGCACGAGGGGGGCCTGGATCCTGTGGCCCCCTCTTCTTGCCACAGGTGGAAATTCTGCAATGAGCAGCCCAAGGGCGGAGGCCCACAGGGGGCGGGCCCTGGAGGCTGGAGAGCTGTCTCCGAGGGGCCAAGATGGACAGGGATGGACAACAGTCACGGGTTGGCACTGGAGGCGGCAGGAAGGGTCCTCACCTGTGGCCTCCCGGGGATGGGGCCCCACCCACGCCTGTTTCCATGTTCTGGCCTCTAGAGCTCTGAGGATTCTGCTGTTTCAATGCCCCAGTTTGTGGGCTTTTGCCACAATAGCTTCCAAGTCTTACCCAAGGTCCCAAACGGCCTTCTCCTTTCTCCTTCCTCCCGTTTCTCTGCCCTGAGCAGTGGAGGGCACCTGCTTCACCAGCTCCGTGACCTCAGCTTCCCCTCCAGCACCGGCTCCCTGCAGGGCCCGGGGCTCTCTCTAAAGCTCACGGAAGCAGCATGGCCATCCCGCTGCCCTGGAGCCCCACCACATCTCCGGCCTGAAGGACAAACTCCCAGCCACCTCCGGCCTCCCGTCCACCCCCTGAACCTCGCTGGCTGTGCAGCCGGATGAGCACCTAGGAACACAGGCCTGGGGGCTCCCTCGGCCTCCCACGGCCCTCTCCTGACGGGTAATGGAGCTGCGGCGGCTCAGCTGTCTTCCTCTCACGTTCCATCTTGAAGGCACCTTTAGGGTGCCCATAGCCCTGTGGGTCAGAACAAGCCCAGCTCCGTCCTAGGGCGAGGCCCGTGGCCAGCGCTCAGTGTGGCTGCTCCTCCTCCCACCTCCTGTTTCCACACAGGAGTCTCCTTTCCTCTGATTTCAGCTGCTTCTCCACGGATTCTCCGCCGGGAGAACGAGGATCAAACTCCCCGTGCTTTGCCCCCTCGCTCTGCCAGACAGCAACCGCACTCCCGCGCTCCCCGCCCCCGCCCCGTCCCCCCTCCCAGTAGCATAATTTGTGGTTAGATCAATATTCAGCATTTGCATAATTATGTAATTATTATTCACAGCTGAGCCACAAAGTAGCTCCATGATTACATTTCCTTTCCTGATCAACTTTGTGTTTCCCTAGAATGAATAACCACCCGTGCTCTCATTTGCTCTGCGAGCACGCACCTATCCCTAATGTGTCCCCAGGCTGTCAACCGGCCTCACAGTCCCTGCACCTCCATCCAGGCCACCCCCCTCCCATCTCCAACTGTCTGGGGCTGTGGCTGCCCATGAGCTTCCTCCCCGTGTGGGGCGCTCTGGACGGGCTACAGGACCGTGCCACCCTGGCCGAGCCTTCCCCTGCCCACGTCCCTGTCTCCTCTCTCGCCTGTCCCTGGCTTTCGGGTGGGGGACACAAACGTCTTGGCTCCTAGGGTTTGGGCCACACTCTCCCCTCCCGGGAGCTTTCCTGGGGCCCCCCCCGGCCCCCTGTGCTCTGCTGTTCTACCCCCATGCTCCTGGGCGGGTCTTCTCATCCGTCTGTCTTGGTTCCTAATAGGCTCTTCCTCTTGGACACCCAAGTCCTCTCCTTCTGGAAGATCCCATTCCCCTGGATGGTGCTGTGATCCCTTTCAGGAGCTTGGTTCGATCCCTGAGGTCTCCAGCTTCTTCCTATCATCCTCTTCCCTCTGTATTTCCTAACTTTGTACTTCTGCCCTACTCTCTAAGAAACTCCCTCGACTTTATTTTAACTCTACTAAATTTTAAACGCCACTTGCATACTTCTAATTTCTAAAAGCATTTCCTTGTTCTGAGAGAGAGAGAGCGTGTTCCTTCCGGGGCATGCGCTGTTCCCTTCCATCACAGCTGTCATCAATTTTACATCCGAGGAGCTCCTCCCGACGTCCGACACCATCTCTCCCTTCCCCAAGTTCCTCACTGGAGCTGTCCCCTGCCTTTTATGTTTCAGGCCTTTCTGAAATATTTGTGAGGTTATGGTTACGGGCGAGTGAGAAACAAAGATCAAAATGGGAGCCCGACACGGCTCCCTGGTGGTCCTCGTGTGTGCCGGGCTGGCTCCAGGTGGGTCCCCTGGCTGGAAAGACAGGTGGCAGCTGTCCCTGGCCTTGGCCTCGGACCCTCAGGGAGCAGCCCAGGGAGCAGACTTCGCTGTTCCTGGCTCAGCGTTTGGTCCCTGTCCTCAGACCTACCAAGCTCTCCAGAGCTGGGCCTCCATCTCAGTGGGGACGGGAAAAGGACAGTCCCTGGTTTGCATGTGGTTAGGGGCAGTCTTGGGGCTGACCCACCCCTGCACAAAACTCCCCCTCCCCCGTTCTAGTCTCCATCTCCTCCCCCAGACACACCTGCTACGGGGGGCTTGGAACTTTCTTGGGAATCACTGAGACAGATTGGTCGAGCCCCTTCTGGACCCCTCTGTCCCTGCAGGCCTCGTCCAGCTGAGTCTGCTTCCGCCGCTCTGCCCTTCTGATTGCAAAGCATCCCAGCTCTTGTCCTCAGGACGCCCCTTTGTCTGTGTGTGTGCACTTTGTTTCTTCCTTGGCTGTAGCATTGGTGCAGGAGCAGAGAGACAAGCCGCTGCACTGGCGTTCTGTTCTTTGTGCAACTTTTGTCCCACTTTAGGGCATCATCGTGGTGGTTCCCACGGCCTGCAGTGCACATGTCCTCACTCTTTGCATGTCTATCCTTTTTCCATCTGTCTTAGTCCATTTTCTACTACTGTAACACGAGGCCCGAGCCCAGGTATTTATAAAGCATAAAGGTTTATTCACCACCACGGGCCCCACTGGCATGACCTCACGCAATCCTGTGACCTCCCAAGGTACCACCTGCAAATGCCATCTACGTGTGACTTAGGGGATCAAATTTCCAACACATGAGCTTCTGGGGACATGGTCTAACCATAGCACCATCCTGACACTTATCTGGGATGTCATTAAAGAAGACTGTTGGTGGCAGCTTCCTGAAGGGTGGTAATGAAGACCCCTACACCCAGGAGAGGGGCCGACCGTGAGGCACAGCCAGGAAAACCAGAGATGGCGAGCAGCCATCGGGGTCTCTGGGGCCCCAGCAAATGGGGGACACTCGTTCAAGAAGATTGCCCCCCAGACTCACGATGCCCGTTGATGGCACTGCGGGGCTTGGGGACAAGGCTATAGACCAAGGCTCCTCGCCTGGGCCAGGCTTGAGGAGCAGGCTCCTGGAGCCCATCTGACCGGCACGCTGGCCCGGGGCTCCTTCCTGGGGGCCGGCTGGGGCAGTGCGGGAGCAGGGCCCGGGCCTCCCTGGGCTCCTGGAGGCTCACCCTGGTCGTGGGGAACAGGCTGGGGAAGCCCTGCTCAGCCTTCCCCCTGGCCGTCCCCCAGGTGGAACAAGATCACGGCTGGGCCTGGCGTCCGGTCCAGGGCGGCCAGAGGGCGGGAGCCTCAGCCAGGCCTGGCTCCTCCAGTGCCCTCCGCCCACCAGCGGCAGGCAGGGAGCGGGTTCCAGTGATGGACGCTGTACTCGAGTGATGGACGCTTCGTTTCTGGAACGGGGAGGACTAATTAACCTGCCGTAATTAGAGAGACGCTCAGATTCCCTCCCCGTGTGCTCAGACTTCCAGTGGCCGCTCCGCCAGCTGATCTGGTCCTCTGCAGGCTCTGACCTGTCAGGCTGGTTCCAGTGCCTCCCTTAAGCCCAGGATGCTTCAAGTCACGTGTTGGTGTCACCATCCACCGAGGCGAGTTCCATGTTGTTGGCCATCAGGACCCATCTGCAGGGCAGGCGTCAGGCGTATGTTGCGAGGCCAGGTCACCCACCCCTGAGGCTAAATTGTGTCTCCCTCACACTCATGTGTTGGGGTCCCGACCCTCGGCCTCTCAGAGTGTGCCTGTGTGTGGAGATGGGGGTCTTTAAAGAGGTGATCAGGTCTGTACTAGGTCCTCAGGGGGCTAATGCCGTCTGACTGCTGTCCTCGTAAGGAGACCAGACGCCGACCCGTGGAGGGAAGATGAGAAGACACAGGGAGAAGATGGACAGAGGTCTCGGGAGAGACCCGTCCACCAACACCTCAATCTCGATTTCTAGTCTGCAGAAAAAAAAATGGGAAAATAAATTTTGGTCATTTAAGCCAGTCTGCGGGGGTCGATCCGACAGCAGGAGCAGACGGACACGCCTGGCCCTCTGGCCGCTGGGACAGCGGATGGAGAAGAGCCACTCCTTGACTGGACAGTGGGGTCCGTGGTTCCCTGCAGCAGAGTGGGGCGTTGCCCACCCTGGTGCTGACCTGATTCTGGAGCATCCGGGGCACTCACAGCCCGTGGCCTCTGGAGGTCATGGACGACCGTGCCCAGGCACTGGAGCGGGCGCGTCTGTCAGGGCCTTGCCCCTTCAGGGCGACCTGGGGCTGAGGGGCCCTGGGGTCCCTGGTGAGCCTTTGTTTAACACGCGGCTCCTGCTCACAGAGCCGGATCTGCACCGCAGCCCTCAAGCACAGGGAGGAGAGGAAAGCCCGGCCAGGCTGAGGCCAGCGTGCCCCTGCTCTCAGGAGGTGCCTGGGGCCAACGCAGGTCCCACTCGGACCACATGGCCCAGCCAAGCAGGGGCCAGAGCTCCATGGGGAATTTAAAGTTGAGCCTTATTTACAGATTTCTTTCCTCAGTCATAAATTTTGTGTTCCCTGTTTAAATGGATAGGTCCATAAAGATAACGAATGGATGGTTCAAAGTGAGTCCATTGTTAAACAGGAAAATAAAGACAATGCTAACGATGAATTAATTGGTGGTCCATCATCCTCAAAAGCAAAAGACCCCCCTTGAGCTATCAAAGCTGGAGCTTGCTAACACATCTTTCTCACCCGAAGGGGCTATTTGGTCTCAGCCAGCCACACCATCACTCACCTTTGTGATGTTAATTTGAATTTTATCGGTTTTATAGTTTTGCTTGTATTTGAATTGTAAATTTATTTTGTTTCTATAGTTGCATAAGAGCTTAAAGCATAAGCAGTTTATACCTAGCTTCATATTTATGTTCATTTAAGTGACATCATTATAAAAATAATTTCAGTTAAATTGCACAAGCTGTCTAAACAATATAATGTCATTCTGGCGTCTAAACTGAATCCCGAGAGAAATGAATAAGTGTGGGTAAACAAATGAAAAACTAGGTATGGAGACGTTTATTTTATGACATATGTGCATGTAGTCTGTATCTGCACGCTCGTGCAGCGTGCTCAGAGCCCTTGTGCACAGACACACGTGTTCACGTGATACGTGTGCATCACATACTTGCACAAGACGATGTCTGCCTTTAAGGAATCTGCACTTACACATTTTGGGATAAGACAGACCTGGATTCTACTGCTCCCTCTGCCGCTTGTCACTTTGTTTGACATTCCTGGGCCTCTGTTTCCTCAAACACAAGATCAAAATTAAATACGAAAATAAGATCCACGCGCCTACCTCGCGGAGCAGGTCGCGAGGAGAGTGTGAACCAGGCCCCAGGCCGGGCCCGGGCTCGGCCCGCCCTCGGGAGCCCTGGCTTTGTCCTGAGCTTCAGGGGCCAGCAGAGCAGGGACTCTGAAAGCTACAGTGGCTGGATGGCCCAGGGCAGCTCCGGAGCTGACAGGTGGGCCCCGCTGTTGGGTGGGCACCGTGTGGGGTGGGCACCGCTGTGGGGTGGGCACCGTGTGGGGTGGGCTCTGCTGCGGTGGCAGGCGGGTACAGTGAGGAGCTGAGGCGGGAGGCTCCCCCTCGGGCAGGCTGCGCTGTCCTGGAGCCTGCAGTCGGGAGCCTGGGGTTGGTGGTCTCTGGGGGCCCTGGAGAGGCTGCCTGAAGGGGTACAGGTGGTGCTGAGGGTGGGTGGGGACATGGTGTCCTCCTGGGGTTCCAAGGCCATCGCTTGTGGCTCTGGGGAATGTCAAGGGAGACAGCACGCTCACGCCTCGGGCTCTGCAGCCCCCTACGCAGGGATCCGCGGGCTGCTGGACGCGCCTCCCCGGAGCCAGCGGGGCTGGGAGAGGGCTCAGGCTCCAGTCTTGGTTCTTCATCGTCCCTGATGGCTGCCTGAGCGCTGGCCTCCGAGTCCCCATTCCAGGGGACGTCCCTGTTGGGGCAGCTCCCTACAGAAGGAGGAGCGATCCCCCCAGGAGCCTTCTGCAGTCCCTGGGAAATGCCCAGGGCTCTCCTTGGTCCTCTCCTGGCCGTGGTCCTGTCTGCTGTCCCCGAGGACCCCAGGTCTGATTCAGCCCCCTCATGGCCTCTGCCCTGAGCCAGGGAGAAACTGCAGGCGAGTGGCCATAAGCCATTCCAGGGCCAGCCCTGAGGGTGGGGCTCCGGGTGCTGCAGGCTGACCTGGGCAGCAGGGCCTGGACCTGGCCTGGGCACATGCCTCCAGATTCCTAGGCTGACGCGCCCTGAAAGCTAGCTGCTCTGAGGTGTGCGGAGCCCTGGCTGCTCGCCTGGCCTCCCCCAGCTCAGGACAACTGCCCAGCCTGCCTGGCCTCCCGTCCGTCCTGTTCTTCATGACTTCATCCACCCTCCCTCTGCTCTGCAGACACCAGGAGGAGTGGGAGTCGAGGCCACGGGTATCGACCCTCTCCAGACCATGCCTGCCCCTGACCGGCTATTCTTGGCAAATTCCGTCCTGGGGAGTGACCTGCCAGGCGTCTGCTTTGACGTATCAGCGGGTGTGTGCTCAGGGAGCAGAACTCACCGTGGCCTGAGCTGGAGCAAAGAGCAGTTAGGAGGTCAAGTGCGCACAAGGACAACTGCACAAGCTGGGGGCCGAGCGCACACCGGCTCCCCTCCACCAGCATTTCCCTGCTTTCTTGAACAGCAGCGTTTGAGTTCTGAGTCCCCGAAGCACAGACGGGAAGCCGCATCCCCATGTGGCCCATTACCAGGACCATCTTTTGTTAAAGTCCCTGTTCTTCCCGCATCCGTGGTCGCGGCCAGCCAGATCCGGCAGCAGCGCCCTCCCCCATAGCTTGTGGTCGGACCTCACTCGCCCACGACAAAGAGGTTCACCCTGCATTTCCTCCTCGAAAATGATTTGTGCAGCAATTTTCATCTTCTGGGAAAATGTGAGGGGAAGAAAGAAGAGCCCCGGACTGGGAGTTCTTGGTAATTAATTGAGAATGGAGACGCGGAGCTCCATTCAGCCGGTAATTGGATTTAAACCCCACGGGAGTTGCTTTAAATGCAGATACTAATGTGTGAGCCATCTTCCCTGCAATGGATCTCCCTGTCAGATCTAAGGATGGTTGGGATCCAGAAAGAAAACGCCCTGAAGTGAGGTGAGTTCCCCAGAACAAGTCGGAGCCGTGAGGGATGCCTGCGCAGTACTCCTATCAGATGTCCCCCAGGTCCTGGCGAGGAGTGGCGAGTCCGGGTCACTAAGAGCTGCCCAACGGGGCCCTGGGGTCAGGGATGGACATCTTCTCAGGTCTGCAGGTCATTGGGGGTGTGCCTTGGCGGGACCGCAGGGCCCTGGTCTCGTCTCTTTGTCGCTTCCTGGCCGTGAAGTGACCGGGTTTGCCCACCACACACTCCTGATGCCTGACCATAGACCCAGAGCCGCAAGGCCAACCAGTTATGGACCCGATACCCAGAGCTGTGAGCCCAAATAAGCTTTTTGTGTCTGCAAGTTGCTTATCTCAGTATCTGTTAGAGTAACAGAAACATGACCAGCAGCCCCTAATATAATAGTGCAGTTGTCCCCCGTATCCATGGGAGATTGGTTCCAGAACCCCTGGGGACACCAAAATTCAAGGAAGTTCAAGTCCGTCACAGGAAATGGCACAACATTTTCATGTCACCTGTGCACATCTCCCATCGGCTCCGAGTCATGCCTAGATGGCGTGGGACACCGGATTCCATGCTAGCGCTCTAGGAACAGCCGTTACACCTTGTGGTCTAGGTAACGGTCACAAGAGAAATGCCCATGCATGTTCAGTACAGATGTCATTTTAAAAGACGCTTTCCACCTGAGGTTGGTTGAATACTTGGACACAGGACCCACACATGGGCCACCTGGATTTTATTACCTTATTATGTTTTTAGTTGCCTAGGGACGGGGACAGCCTACTGCCCTTTCCCAGGATACCTGACTGTTGGGAAGGGGATGGGGACGACATGCAAGTCCCACCCTCTTGGTCTGAGGATGGAGGCCCTTCTGCAGCCCCAGCCTCCAGGTGGTGAGCACACTGGGTCCACTCCTGGTCCTCCCTTTAGGGACAGGTCAGGTGACGGTCATTGAGGAGCGCCTTTTTGCCTGATCAGGGCGGCGGCTCTGGTGGCAGACGGGCCACCGTGCCCTGGCGGGGGCTGGGCTGCGTCTGCTCACAGTCACTCTGCTCTGGACTCAAGGGAGACTCAGGAATAGAAGCCCCGGGGTCCTACAGGGCACAGCGTCCAGGGCGGTACCAGGGGCAAGTGCCCTTAGCTGTTTTGTGGAGGTGGGAATCACGTAGATAGCACAGCCTCCGAGAGGAGAACTTGCCACCAACCATCACCCACCTGAAGTCTTCCAGGTACACTGCTGGGTGTCTGTGAGGGATGTTGGCAGGGCAAGGTCACAGTCCCTGTTTTACTTCCTGTTGATTGACAGCAGGACCTGCCTTCCAGGAGCACTCCTCCAGGAGAATGTTCTAGAAGGTTCCTGACAGGATGCTGGCTGTCCTCCTGGACTCTGCTCCCTTACAGCCACCAGGACACTGTGCTAATCCAATGGATCTCTGACCTGAGTTTGTGGCTAAGTTTCGTGTTCCCAAGTCACATGCCAGCGGTTTACCTCGGAGCTCCGATCCCTGCCGTCTACAGACTCTGCTCCCCACACTCCCCACCCTGTGGCTGCCAGATGTCCCGGGGCACGGGGGGGGGCAGGGTGGGAGGTGGTGGGGGTGGGAGTGGGATTCAGGTGTCTGCCTGCTCCGTGCCCCAGCCAGAGCCCCTCTGTGGTGAGACCACCAGTCCCGGTGGGGAGGCCGCTTCCTGCCGTGGCCTGCTGCAGGGTGGCTAGCGCTGTCACCGCCGTCTTCCCATGCTGAGTCTCTCCTCGGCTGACCTGGGCAGAGCACCGCTGCCCCGGCCTGCCCTGGCCATTGCAGACGTTCATGGTCCACAGAGATGAGGACCTGCTCGGCTTGGCCGGGTCACTGACCCCCTGGACAAGAGTCAGATCTGTATTTGATTGATCCTCTTGTTCCCATTTAGCCCTTAAAGATAAATATTTCCCTCTTAGGAGGAAATAAGATCGTGTGGCTGAGGATGTGTTCTGTCTATGGGCCTCTGGAGGGAGGCAGAGGAGGGGCCGACCTGAGCCAATAATTTAAATCTGCTAGAGACATTGTCCCCGTGCCCAGAGCTCAGGCTCCCCCGTATGGGCTTGGAGAATCCCTGGTGGACTGCAGCCGTCCCCTCCCCCTTGGGACCTTCATGGACACCTCTCCTGCTCCACGGGTGCTGCAGTGCGGGTGGGAGGGAGACTGTCAGTCCCTCCCACTTTGGAAAAGGCGTGGAGATGCGTGGGTGCTTCTCAGAGGGCTTGATGTGCCTACACGATCCTAGGACATGGCTTCGTCACAGGGCAGGACTGCCACGGTGTCACTCAGTAACAAGAGTCATGACGAGACGTGAGCTACGCGGAAGGGCATGAACATCTTCAGGAGGCCTGGGATCCTCTCGTGGAGGTGGCAGACCAGTGACACCAGCCCTGTAGCACCAGCCTGGCACATGTCCTCTCCCCTTCCACACAGAGCCTCCTCTTGAGCTGGCACAGTGGCTCACACCTGTGATCCCAGCCACTTGGGAGGCTGAGGCAGGAGGATCACAAATTTGAGGCTGGTCTCAGCAACCCAGGACCTCAACAACTTAGTGGGACTCTTAAAATTAAAAATAATCACATTCTGCAATCTGCATACGGGGTAAAAATGGGAGTTCATAACTCACTTGAATCAAGTGTATGAAATATGATATGTCAAGAGCTTTGTTATAGTTAAAGCTTTGTCCCAGGGTTTCATAAACTGACTTCCAGACCACTCACGTATAATCGAATCAAGCCTTTATTGAAGCACACCGGTGGCGGCTGACCAGAACATAAAGCTGTTCCCCCGATCAGCCCCGAACAATTGCAAGGGCACTCCTTATAAGCCTGAAAACCGCAAAAGGGATGTTCAGGGGGTCTAGCCAGTGCAAGCCAGCCAGGTTACAGAAGCAGGACAGTGCAGTCAAGCGGAGGGAAGCCTAACCAATCACAGTTAGCCCAGTCACCCCAGTTACAGAAACAGAGCCCCGTTACCCTAGTTACAGAAACAATGCCCCATTAGGTAGTTCCAGTTCTTAAAGGTTTCTATAGCAAAAGGAAAAGAACATCTTGCCCCAGTCATGACTCTTCTACTTGTCCTGGTTGTTTTACAGGATGAAGTCATAAAACAAAATGGAGTCACATTTGCTCCTACTATCACAGCTTTGTAATGTTTTGAACAACCAATAATAAAAAAAAATTAAAAATAATAACAATTAAAGTGTAGCTCAGTGGTGGAGCAAACCTGGGTTCAATCCTCAGTGCCAAAAAAACCCCACAAAAAAACCCCAAAGGTCAAACAACACCCCCACCCTCAACGAAGCCTCTGCCTGTCCCCAGAGCCAGCAGAGCACAGGCCCATTTTAGTTACCAGCTTTTGACCTGGCCTTCGGCGGGGTCTTATGGCGCAGACCAAGGGGCTGTCCACCTTGCCCTCGTCTTCCCGGGGGGCAGCAGTGGCCGCCAGGCTCCACCTCACACTAGTTCACTGCTGAAGGGGCTCGGGACCCACTTGCACCATCCTAGTGAATTCAGGAAACGGGAACAGGTGTGGGAAAGCTCCCTCCTCGCCCCAGCCCAGACACGGCGAGTGGGACCTCTTGTGTCCACTGACTCCAGGGGTGTGGTCTCTTCCTAAAGCCTGTTGACGTAACACCGAGGGTGCTCGGTACTTAGTCCAATGTCTAACTTTGAAAACTGAACACTCCACGGACAGCTGATGGGCTGAAGATCCGTATTTATTACGGGGGCAGGGGCATCCTTCCTCTTGAGATTCCTAGGGTTCCATCACCAGCGGGCGTTGAATTTCATCGTGTATTTTTAGCAGCTGTGAAAGTGAACAGATGGTCTTTCCAGCGGCCTGACCTATCGACGGGGGGTTGTTACTGGAAGCTTCTCTCCGGCTCCTCTTAGGGAGGAGCCGCAGAGGTGTGTGTTGTGTGGTGGATAGGGATGAAGGAAGGTTTCTGGATGACTTAAGGGTAGTGACCCTTGTTCTCTGCTCTTCCCCAAGTTCAAGTCTTCGGGAGCCCAGGCTGGAGACCAAGGTGAAGCTGAGGAACTCGCCTGAGTCGGGACCTGGGACCTGGGGACCTCATCCTGCCACCCTGGCCTGACGCCTCTGGACAACTGAGCCAGGACGCTGCTGGACAACCCCCCCCCAGGAGGCCCAGGGAGCAGGGTGACTTGGCTGCTCTGCTGTCAAGGGCAGGACATGAGCAGGCACTGCCTCTGGCCTCTGGCCTCTGGCCTCTGGGGCTTTCTTGGGTCCCTGCTAATCACACAGTAAGCAGCGTCCTGGGGAGAAGGTGGTGGATAGAAGCCCCGAATGTCCGCAGACCTGGAGGGACGTCAGGTCCCAAGGGGAAGGCTGGGGGGCTTGAATAGGGGTCTTCCCCCCAAGGTCCCCGTGTTAGAGGCTTGGTGCCCTGAGGGATGCTATTGGGAGTGCTGGGGACCTGGGGGGGGGGCTAAAGGGAGGTCCTAAGGTCATTTGGGTGCACCCTGAGGGGGCCTGTAGGACGCAGAACTTTCCTCTTTCTTGCCCCCTGGCCCCGGGCTGAGCAGTTGCTGTGCCAGGTGGGTCCTCCATTGCCGTCTGGCACTGTCAGAGGCTTGAAGCGATGGGCCACCCACCTTGGACTGGAGCCTCCAGAACTGCAACCAAATAAACCTTTTCTCCTCTAAGCTAATGATCTCAGGTATTTTGTTACAGTAGCACAGAAACTGAATCTCCAAAGTTTGGCATTTAGGGGTGGACCTTGGGAAGCTCTGCTGTCTTGTGAATGGATCAGTACCCCCCTGGACGCAGGGCAAGAGCGACTGTTCTAAAGTGAGCTCTCTCCAGCCCTCCTACTCCTACTTGCTACTCATGCCTCCCGTCATCTTACGGTGCATAAAGAAGCCCCTCCCGGAAGCCAAGCCACACTCTGTCACCCACAGAGACTGCGGCAAAATGAGTATGGACTGTTTTAAGGCTCTAAACTTGGGGTCGACTCTACAGTCATAGCAAATGGGCACTGTCCCCAAGGCCCTGAGGACAAGCCCAGGCTAAGGTGTTCAGCTGTTCTACACAGCGTGCGTTTATTTAGCACCTCCAGAGGTCAGGTGCTCCTGGCCCTCCCTCCCACGTGCCTGCATCTTGGAACACTGGTGTGCAGTTCCAGGGAGGCACGTGTGATTCTGTGGGATCCTGTGCTTCCAAAATTGCAGGCACATGGAAGCCAGGGGACGGTGGCACCAACACATGAGCGTACCTTGCTCCTCTTCTGTGCAGGTTCTTGAATGGGCTGCATTCTCACCTCAAGGACAGACCGAGGAGAATCTGCTTCCAAGCTCAGTCGGCTCCTGGCAGGATTCATCTCCTGTGGCTGCAGGGCGAGGGCCTGGCTTCTTGCTGGCTGGAAGCTGGAAGCCCCTCACCATTCCCCGCCATGCAGCCCCTTCATGAGTACTCTCTCAAGAAGGAAACTTGATTCTTTAGGGCTGGATGGAGAGTCGAATGTCAGAGTGGACCCCAGACCCTTTTGTAAGGACTTTCCCTTGATTAGGTCAGGCCCACCCTGGAGAATCATCCTTGTTTGAGTCAAAGTTAGAGTTTAATAATTGGCAGAATCTCTGCCCCTCCAAGTCACAGGGACCTCTGCACTCAGAGGGGAAATAACTGACTGGAGACACAGGACAGGCATGAAGGGCGCTTGAACATCAGGCAAGACCCCCCGACACCCAAGAGAGTCAGAAGCACTGGCTCAGGACAACAGAAGCACTGGCTCAGTGGTGGCCCAGCCTCAGGATGAGCAGGATCCTGCAAAGATGTCCAAGCCGTTCCCGAGCCCCCACTGTGAGGCCACATCTGGTGGGCTGGGACCCCTGGGCACAGCCAGGCCATGGGAGGTTCCACCTGCAGCAAGACAGAGCCAGGGAAGGTCACCTGCAGGGGGAGGGGAACTGCTCTGAGGTTCCAGGGAGGCACGTGTGATCCTGTGGGACCCTGTGCTTCCACCAACCTGCCCCCAAGCCGCTCGGCTTCCGAGGCTCACGTCCTGTTCTCGGTGTCACAGAGGTGGCTCGGTGGCCTGTGTTGGCTCCCTCATGACCCCGTGAACTTCCCGAGTGACGGCCTCCTCCTCCTCTCCCTGGGCTTGCCCAAGTGTGCTGAATCCTGTCTTTGATCTCACCCCCACGGTGTGTAAATCGAGGACGGTGGATGGACGGACGCATGGACGCGCACTCAGAACCTCCAGCCTAGCCCGCGGCCTCCGAGGCAGACATGTCATTTGTAGCCTAATAAATGGAAAGCAGCTCCCCGCCCAGCAAGCGCTGCCTCGGCGGTCACGGTTCAGCCGACGGCGCATCCGTCTCCCCGGGGACGGTGCCAAGGATAATATTTTGGCAGGTTATCTCCGCGCAGTAACGCAGTCCGACACTGTCAGTCAAAGGTCAGTTTATGAAGCAGGGATTTATAAAGTGAGCCTGGAGCTGGAGCCGGGGCGGGCCTTCCCTCGGCTCCGACAAATGGTGACGGTGGTTGACTCGGGGCCCAACACGACGTCTGGACCCGTGGTCTGCCCCGCCCGGTCAGTAGCAGCTGGCTGTCAGCGCATGTCCACCTAGCGTGGATGCTCTGACCACAGAAGCAGGGCCGCGAGAGAGGCCGCAGGAGCTCCTTCCAGAGAGGGGCTTGGGGAAGATGGCTGGGGAAACGGAGGTGGGGGAAGGACACGGCCCGTGTATGCTGTGACCCAGGTACAATGGCAAAGTGTGTGTGCGCACAAGTACACGTCCGTTTGTGTGTGTAGATGCCTGTGCGTGGAGGTGTGGTCCTGTGTGTGCACGAGGCTGTGTACATGCTTACGCACGTATGAGTGCGGCAGTCTTTGAGTCATGAGCACGTGTGCATATGCTCACGTGCCCGAGTGTATGTGTACTGCATGTTACATGCTCACACGTGTGCGCATATGGCCACATGTATACATGCGCACACACGTGTGCATGCATGTGGGTGTACATGAACTTGCCTGTGTGTGTGTGTGTACGCACTGGTGTGCACACTGTCTGCATTGTGTATGTGTGCCTGTTTGTACCTGTGCATGTGCGTGTGTGCACACAGGTGCTCGACACGTCTGTATGTCTGTGTGTGGGACTTGGTCCCCTGTAGGTGACTAGGTCTTTAGGGAAGGAGTTGTGCCTCTGAATGGTCATTCGCTCTGCTGGGAGCCTCCAGGACCCTCCCTGGGAGCTGACCGTGAAGGTCAAGGGCGGCACAAGCCTCTTCTGGAAACCTGAGCCTGGAGCCCGGGCACCACCTCGCTCTTGCGCTGCTGCCTGTGAAGCTGCCCGTGTCCCTCCACACAGCCGCTGCTTGAGGCAGAGGAAGGTGGAGGGGCGTTGGCTTAGAAAGACAAAGCAGAAGAGCTCCCGGCGATCTTCTGTGGGGGCCCATGACATTGGTGGCCTTGGGAAGGAGCCGGAGCTGGGCCAGGACCCCCGCTGCCCCGTGAGGTGGCAGAGGGGACATGGCTGGTTTGAGGCCCTCTGCTGCTGACCCTTGGAGCTGCTCTGTGGTGAAATCCAGTTAGGGCTGTCAGTGAACCCGAGAGCCGGGGTCGGCGGAAGCCACCGCGTCCTCTCCTGCGCGTGGTTGAGTGTGTGCAAGTCTTGGGCTGCCCAGGATGGACACCGAAGCCAGATAAAGGTGTGGAAATGCGGAGACCCCCAAAGTAGGGCGAGCAGAGGCCCTTCCCTCAGCGCTGGCTGTGGCCCTGGAGCTGCCACCATCAATTCCAATTGGCAGAAGCTCCGAGGCTGGCAGAGGGGCGGGAGCGCCATGGCCGGGAAGGGACGCTCCAGGGCACCTGCTGGAGGCAACTGTCCTGGGGACGCTGGGGGGGCGGAGTGAGAGCAGGATGGAGGCACTGAGCAGCTGCACGTGTTGGGCCCCCTCTGACGGGTCCCAGTTGGAAGCAGGGACAAAAATAAGGGGAGCGGCCAGAGACTAACCCAGTCCTGGCCTTTAGGGGGATTAGTACAGGGTTAGGTGGCTTCCCGGATTGTTCTTAGGGGTGACAACCAACAAGCCAACTCACAGCAGGTGGCCCCTGGCCTGATTACCGTTTGGGGGGGTGGCTCCTGGGCTGATCACCGTGGGTGGGGTGGCCCCAGGGCTGGCTGCTGCAGGGACGTGAGTTCATGCCCTGCTGCCGTTGTCCGTTTTCCTGTTCAGCCTCACAGCTGACCAAGCCCCCTCTGGGAGACGCCACCTCTGAGCAGAGATGAAACAGCGGCACCTGGAAGTGGGTCCAGGAAATGGACCGGCTGGCGCTCAGGGGGCGTCAGACAGGGACAGAGCCGGCGGTGCTGGGGGGAATGGGGCTGAGCGGACCCTCCCCAGCACAGCCACAGCCAGGAGAGGCAGGGCCTGGTCAGCCGGGGGGCTGATAAGACACCGGGCAGCAGCGGATCCTGCTCCGTCCTCCTCCAGGCTGGAGGGGACATCAAGGCCCAGACAGGGCAGGGGCAGCTCACGAAGAAGGCAGCGGGGCCAAGGGCTGGATTCTCTGATTCACACCCGGGGCAGCAGCGAGAAACAGCTCGGCTCTGTTCTTTTCTGCTGAAACGACACATTTAAATCAAGGTCATGAATGACCATTTCCCTTTCATCTGGTGTTGGGAGCAGAGATCTTGATGGATCTCAGCAGCCGCAGGTGTGATATGGAGCTGTGCCCAAGAGCTCGTCAGTGTCAAGTTTGTGCCAGAGCCTCAGGGGCACTGACGGGCTCCCTGGCAGCACTGTGGAGACGCTGCCCCAGAGGAGGAGCAGGACCCGAGGCTGTGGGTGCCTGACTGACCCTTCTGGTCCGGAGCCAGCCTGGCGAGCCTTTGTGGAGCTGTGTGGGGTCTGGTGTGAGGTGCACCCGGGAAGTCGAGCCGTCCTCCCCACCCCGGGAGCCTTTCGTGTTTGTGTTTGAGGCTTTGAGCTGAGGAGGAGCCCTTGGGTGTGACAGAGCGCCCCGCCCCTGTGTGCGCAGGCGACTGCAGGGTTGGGGCTGGGCGAGTCCCAGGGACCCGTGACAGCCCCTGCCTTCTGGCCTGAAGTCCTCATGTTGGATGTCAGCTCTGCACGCTCCTGACATCTGACTCTTTCCTGAGACCCGGGCTGTTCCCAGACCAAGGAGCTGAGAGGCAATGGCAGGGCTGTGGGGCCATGGGAGGCCACACTCTCCTCTGTTGTTCTGAGTCGGAGTGGGTTTTGCCCGTAGCAGCCAGTCCTCCAGCTCCGGGACCCCAGGTGCGAGTCCTACGTGCAGTCTACCCTAACTACCCGGAGTTACTGTGGACCCCACAGGTGGAAGACCGGGCCCTTGGAGGCTGCCCCCACTTCAGATGCCACAGTGAGCCCAGGCCTCCTGGCTTCCTGACCGGCCAGCTACAGATCAGGGTGAACAAGCCCTCGGGACAGGGGACAGCCCTCGGACAGATCCCGGGCTGGGACGGCTCAGAGAACTCCAGCGACACTTACTACTGTAGAGTTAGGGAGCACTTTACGAAAGGGGAGATGAGGAGCCAGACGGAGAGGCACGTGGGCAGGGTCTGGGCAGGGGGGTGCAGCTTCAATGCCCTCTCTGGGCGCACGGCCCTCCAGGCACCTCACATGGCCACCAGCCCAGAAGACGCCTCGTACTCCAAGGACTTCAAGGACCAGGCACACAGGTGTGACGGTGTTGCCTCGTCTCCAGCCCCTCTCCTGCCCCAAGGATGGAGGTGGAGCAGGAAGCCTCCAATCCCACTGACATTCCTGGTGGCCAGGCCCCATCCGGGAGCCCTCCAAGAGCTGCCTCAGGAGAACAGATGTGCCCGTCACCCAGGAAACTAAGCAGGTGGGAGCTCTGCACCTGGCCCGGGACAGAGACCCACGTACACAGTTCTCACGATGTGTTATGGGGGGACACTGCCTGCAATCTCTAGTCCTCCCCCAGGGTCTTAAAGTCCTGACCTGACCACCGTCAGCCCTGGCCTCTGACCTGTCTCCTGTTTCATCCCTTCTCTCCAGGACGCTGCCATTTGTAAACAGCGGACAGTGACCGTGACCGAGAGGTGGCCAGCCCTGGGCAGGCTCTCTCTTCCCTGTCTGCAGCTTCTCCAGTTTTGTCCATGAACATGGGAAAAGAACCTCTTCTTCCTACACACCTGGCCTCAGGCAGAACAAAACCCGTCCACTCCACTGTCTGCCCTGGAGACTGGGTGGCCAGTTGCAGTGGGCACATGTGGCTGCTTCCCGGGGGTAGTGTGGGGTCCTGAGGCTCCTGGGGGCACCGGCCTGGCCCAAGAGCTGTTGTCCCAGAGGTGAGAGGTGGAAGGTAGCTGAAGCCGCTTGCTCACTCAGGGCCCGGCTTCTCGGAGCCCAGCTCCACTTCCCGCAAACCACTCCACTGGCTTGAGTGGCCTGCTCCTGTGGGGGAGGAAACAGGTTGTCTCTCAGCCCTTCTGAGGCTGGTGGGCCTGTGGCTCAGGATGGGGCCTAGGTACCCTCTCCCCATTATAAGGAGGGGTTGTGGGGCCAGCCCTGTGAGGAGGGAGGGGTGCCCTGCAGATTTCAGTAGGGCCTCTTGTCCCCTGATGGAGGGAGCCGTGCTAGGGAAGGAGATGGACTCATCGCTGCCCACTCTCTAGGAAAGAGAGACTTCTGCTTTCAGAGTTTCACCCACATCTGCCACTCTCCAACATGGTCATCTCCAAGTAAGCCTCAAGCCAGGGAGGCCTGAGTGGGGTGGCGCAGCTGGCCTGGCCCCCACATGGGTTGCTCCAGGGCACCTGCTCACCTGCCGTGTCCTTGACCTGTGCTCCTGAAGCAGGGCCCGGCACTCCCTCTGCAGGTGCTCCCTCCTGGCCCCAGGGTGCTCCCGCCTGGCCCCAGGGTGCTCCCACTTGGCCCAGGGTGCTCCCGCCTGGTCCCAGGGTGCTCCCGCCTGGTCCCAGGGTGCTCCCGCCTGGTCCCAGGTTGCTCCCTCCTGGCCCAGGGTGCTCCTGCCTTCTGGATCTTTGGTCCTCGGTCGGGCCCTCTACCCGTGCTCCATGCTCTATCCACCACTTGCTGGAAACCAGGGACCTGTATCATCTCTTCCAAGGAGTGACCTCAGATGTGAGCTTAGACTTTCATGAGTGCACTGAGAAGCTTCTGGAAAGTCACATCCCTGTCGTTGGAAAACTCCATGGGTTTGGGCAGAGGCAGTTGCTGCTCCCTGTCTGGAAGGTGTCCAGGTGAGGGTGCGGGGACAGGAAATGCCCTTGGGACGGGAAGCTCAGGCAGCCTGCTCCTGGCCAACCCCTTTGTCCTGTGGACTCACGTCTTTTTAGTTTCATGAGCTCTAGCCTCACAGCACTGACCCACGGGCCTGAGGACCAGGTGGCTTTCTGCGGGTCTCTGCAGCCAGGGCCTTAAGCAGAGGTGCCTTGCCCGACTTTGTACCCACGGACGTCGTGAGGCACACAGAAAGGTTCATCAAAAATACCCACATCCATGGGGATGGCCTTCTACCAGGCTGTGAGCAGGACGGGCCTGAGGAGTCCCCGGTGTGTGGCCGTTTGTCCAGTGGGGGATCTGAGCGTCGGCCGCGTGCCACAGCTGATTGGATGCTGGGTGGTCTGAACAGACCCAATTCCCAGAGAAGCCCATAGCCCATCGTCTGCAGAAAGAGAAGGGCCAACATCGAGAGCCATCAGCAACCCACACTGGACGTTAGAGGAGTCAGGGGCCCAGAGGGGGTGAGGAGCTGGCTGCGGTGTGCCTCGGTGAGCAGGCACCTTGGGCCCAGAGCTGAAGGCCCTGGGGACGTGCAGGGGGCACCTGAGGGAAGATGGTCCACACGGGGAGCAGGCAGGACAAACCTGGGGGGCTCAGGGGGCCTGGCGAGAGGTCCTGGAGCAGCTCCGCCTGGCAATGGCAGCCCGGAGGCCCTGGGCTGTGAGCACCTCGGCATTTCCTATGGACCAAATGGAAAAGCATCCCTTTGACGTCAGCAGATTTACAAAGACCCCTCCGGCTGCCATCTTAGGGAGACTCCATGGAACACAAGGGCTCCTGCAGGAACCAGGGGAGAGATGGGCAATGGTGGACCGACCAGTGTGCAGGGGACAGAGACGGTGACCGGTGAGATTCTGGGGACGTTGGAAGGCAGAGGCGGCGGGTTCTCAGCAGGATGGGAGGAGGGCGTGAGGTGAAGGCCCGGCCGCAGGGACCTGTCTTGGGGCCAGGATGGAGCTGGACTACCCGAGGGGAGAAGGCCAGGCAGGGACGGCAGGGGTCCTCGTTGTCAGGCTCCGCTGAAGTCCGTCACAGCCTGGGTGGGTGCTGGGTTGGCAGACGGAGGTGCAGTCCGGGCACCGGGAGGTGTGAACCCTGATGTCACTGGCGCGGACCTGGTGTTTAAAACTGGAGCCCAGACAGGCTCCGCGAGGGGTGAGTGGCGTGAGCGTGGATGCTGGAGCATCTGCACCAGGCGGGGGCTCCAGGGCGAGGGGGACGGAGGATGTCAACCAGCCGAGGAGTGGGGGCAGCGAGCACTGGGCAGGGGCCAGCCCCAGGTGGGAAGGGGGAGGGATGCGTTTGCAGGCAGAGGGAGGGGTCTCTGTCAAGATGTGGCACAGTGAGGACTGAGCGTCGCCACCAGGTTCAGAAAAGTGCTGGTGTGGGGAAGCTGGGTGCAGGCACGGGCCGCAGGGTCCAGCCCTCGCTGGGCAGCTCCTCCCCGAGTTCTGGGAGGCAAGTCCGCAGCAAGCCAGCCGCCCGCCTGCCTTCTTGTTTCCAGTGTTCTCTGGGGAAGCTCCGGGCTGCTCAGCCCCTCTGGTGCTGTGTACCACTCTGTGCCTCTGGGATGCCAGCCCCTCGTGACACCTGGGGACAGAGCTGGGGGATAACAAGCCGGGCAGCCGAGGGAGGGGAACAGCCAGAAGCTAGCTCGGGCTCTGGTCCTTCCACTCCTGCAGCTGGAGCCCACCACGGCCTGTGGGGTCCTGGTTCTGGGGTCAGCAGAGCTCTGTGTTTAAGCTCAAGCCCACTGGACGGTGTGTGGTCACGGGCAGCAAGATTTTTGCAAAAAAGCTGAATGTTAACCGCTGTGAAGGGGAAGGAGGGCTGGGCGGCTCTCTCCAGGGCTCTGCAGACTCTGGGGCCCGCTGGGGTCCTCTGTCCCATTGGGGTGGCTTCGGTTCTTTTGCCTGGTTCATAGTTCAAACAGTCCAATGGCTGACGCTGGGGGACAGTGTTCCCAGAGGCTGTCCAGGGGTGGAAATCTGTCCTGATGGGTGTCTGGAGAGAGAACTGGTTTTGTTGGGATTGTGTTGGTGTCGCCTTCAGTATTTTAACTAAGCAGAGGAGATCTTCGAAGCCTGGAATTGCTTAACTCCCAGTGGGCAGGTGGTGGTGGGCCACCCAGCTCCCCAATCTCACACCCTACCACCTTGCCTCGGGACGGCCCTAAGGCCAGGAGCATGTCTCCTCTGGGGCAAGGAGCAGAGAGGGCTCGCGAGGGTCTTTCGCATTTGTAAGGACAAGGACAGTGAGAACAGAAAGGTCCTTAGCATGCCGGGGGGCTTTGCCCAGCATCCTTTGCAGCCTGTGACACAGAAAGAGAATCTCCAGGGGCCTGTGTGGGGAAGGCCTGGCCTGAGAAGCCTGCCTCATGGGGATGGGACACTGGTCTTCTCCTAGCAGTCGTTGCTGGGTGGACACCCATGCAGCTCCTGAGTGGGCAGCTGTCCAAGCTCCCGTCGGTGCCTGTACAAGCCAGGCCCGCCCAGAGAGCACGGCCTCATCTGTGGGCCTCCTCCTGGCCGGGGACACAAGGTCCTGCTCAGCCTCACAGAGAAGCCAGCTGGACAGGGGCTGCTCTGCCCATGCTGGCCCTGCCTTCTCGTGCTCAGCTGCCCTTTCTACAGTGGTCACCCACAATTTCATGCAGGCCAGCTGATGCCTGTCAGTTGGCCCCTGTAGGTCCTCCTGCTAGGGGGAAACGGGACTCTGATCCCTGAGATTCGGTGCTACTCCCTTGTCTGCCGCCATCTGTAGCAGATGCTGTTTGTGCAGCCTAATGGCACCCGGAGAAGACGCTCAGCTCTCCAAATAGGCCATAAACAAAGACCACGCGGTTGGCTCCTTTAGAGCATCCAAACAGCCGACCACGGGGGAGGAATGAGACGGGACAACAGCTGGCCCCTGGTCCGCCCCTGCCTGTGGCGCTGGCCCGGTGACAGCCGCAGGAGGAGCGGCCTTGCTAGGCCCCAGGGGGAGCGCTGCCGGGAGCCCACCGCCCCACCCCACCCCCGGCTGCTTTCTTCCTCTACGACTTCTTGAATTTCGTGGATGTGACATTTCGTTTCCAGAGGAAATCGATGTTCTGATCGGCAAATAGACACGGATGCTGCATTCAGTCTCTGAAATGTTACACCAACTGCTACAACGACGTTACAGGCACTTTTTGTCCCTAGCAGGGCAACAGGGACATTTGAACACATTTTGCTCAAATAGAAATACAAGGGGAAGGGGAGCAGAAAGGGTGGGAGGAAAAGGAACACGGACACCTGGTTACGGAGTTGGAGGAGCTGCGGGCCCTGCTTCCTCCACTGAAGGTAGAGGGTCTGGGCCACGGGGGAGGGGGAGTTTGCTCGTCACCTGGGGCAGCCTCATTCGGGGTGGGCTCTGGTGGGACCTTGGGGGCAACAGATTTCCTCTGGCATTGGCTCCACGCTGGGCTTTCCTCTGGATGTGGAGATGGGAGAAAGCGGCAAGACATTGCAGCTGGCTCTAAGATCTGCCTTCCTATCCGTCCATTGTATGTTACTGTAATAAAACACCCCAGGCTGGGGACTGGTAAAGAAAAGAGGTTTACTTAGCTCACACTTTTGGCAGCTGAAAGACCAAGGTTGGGCAGCTGCATCTGTTCAGCCTCTGGTGAGGGCTGCCTGGCTGTGTCCCTACCTCGTGGCGGAGGAGAAACAGAATGATGTCGGCAGCACACGTGGCCCCTTTCCCACGGCATGCTCTGGGTGAGAAGTAATGGGGGACCAACATTAACGTCTCTCCAGGGGGTTCCCCATGGCCCAATTCCCGTGCCCTAGACCCTGCCTCTTCAAGGGCCAGCTTAGAGCCCCACCCTCCATACCCAATCACCTTGATCTCGGAGGGCTCCTCAGCCTCCACTCACCCCAGGTGATGTCCGACCCCCCTGGGCTGCCTCGTAGCAGGAGTCCTGTTAGGTTTCAGCAGAATCCCTCTCCCCTGAGGTTTCCCCTTTTAAATTTTTCCATCCCCTGCCTCCTGCCCTGGCCTTGAGCTACGAATCCCTGCTCCCCGAGTTGAGCTTGAGGCCCTGCCCTGTGAAACCCCATTGTCCTGACCTACCATGATGTTCTCCTAACGTGGCCTCACCAGGTTTTAGCAACGTCCCTGACGCTTTCTTTAATAGGGGAGGGGGACCTAGCCAGAGGGGAAGGTGAATCAGCTGGGAAATCCAGGGCCTCCCCTGGGGAGAGCAATGAAGTGTCATGAAGTGTCAATAGAGACTGTGTTTGGCCCTGTCACCGTAGGGAAGGGGCAGCCACAGGCCATTTAGACCCGGCGTGAGTCCTGGATCTGCGGTTTTCTGCTTGGGAAGTCTACCGCCTTCTCCAAGCTGGTTCCCACGTCTGTGAAATGTGCATCCCAACGGCGCAGGCCTCAAACACCCCTTACGAAAATGAACTGAGACAGGCGGGTCAGTCTTTGGGTGCCCCTCTCCCCAACTGGTGCCTGCCTGGACGCGCTTCTTGGAGTTTTTGCTGTCATGGTCGTGTTGGCTGCCCTGGGGGGTCATGTTGGCTGCACTGGGGGGTCGTGTTGGCTGCCCTGGGGGACAGGTGCAAGAGGGCATTGTCAGTATACGGGCCCCTCTCCTCCATTCCCAGTGGGGGCTCTGCTGAATCCCCCCACCCATTACCAGGAGATCTGGGCTGAAGCTGCAGTTCTCCGACATTCGTAAAGGGGTAGGGCTTATTCTTTAAGCTGTATACAGACCCACGGACACTGCTGCTTGGAATACAGACAGTGTGGAGATCCTGGCCTTCGCAAGCTCGACACCATCATGATTTTCTCTCTGAATCCAGCTGGGATTTCACGGAGAGCAGGGACCAGAAAGCAGACGGTGCGGAGAGCTCCCTGGGAGAGGACTCCTGCTGCCCTTCCCCGGCAGATGGCCAGAGGAGGAGGCCTCCCACAGGAGGGGGTGAAGGGGAAAGCAGCTGGGTGTCCACTCGGGTGTCCCGGGTGGAGTCGCAGCTTCCCAGCCCCGGGAGGGAGGGTGCGCCCTTCCATTGTTTTACACATTGTCTCCATTGATGCCACCTGGAGATGCCCCTGAGGTGTGTGGGGACCTTCCCAACCTTAGGACACTCCTGGGGTCAAGGAGGGGGACTTGGAATGATCCATCTGAGGCTGCCTGGGCATCTTTGGCCGGGAAATTGTGCTGAGGGACATGCCCCAAGGCATTCTGGGCAGAGAGGTGTCCCCAGGTGCTTAAGACCTGGGCAGGACTGGGGAGATAACTCCCCTGCGACCCAAGAGCTGGCCCAGGTGGGAAGCAGAGGCATCCCCAGGGTGGGACCGCTGGTGACCTGCCATGGATCATAGACTCCCGGAGTCCTTCGTGCAGTCAGGCTGGAGCTTGGGCAAAAACAAAGACCTGAACTTGCTTCAGACTGTTTCCATCTGACGGCAAATGGAGGGAACCAGAGCCCAGCCCAGCCCAGATCCCTCTGAACTGCAGACTGGATCAGCACCTGGGCAGTGGCCTGAGGGAAGGGGACACACTGTCGTGCGGTGAATGTTGCTGACTTGCGTCCACAGTGTTGTTTACACAGAGAGCTCGACACACAGAAAATAGTTTGGGATGCATAAAGAAGCAATAAAATGTGACCCTGAGTGTTTTGGTCAGCATTCTCACTGCTCTGATTAAAAGACGACCAGAACAATTTCAGAGGAGGAAGAGTCTATTAGAGGGCTCACAGTCTCAGAGGTCTTAGTCCATAGGAGGCCGGCTCCATTCCCCAGGGCTCGAGGTGAGGCAGAACCTCATGGCAAAGACTGTAGTGGAGGGAGGCAGCTCACATGATGATCAGGAAGCAGCGAGGCATAGTCTCCACTCTCCAGATACAAAATATATACCCCATAGCCATGGCCCCAGTGAGCCACTTCCTCCCGCCACACCCCACCTGCCTCCAGCTCCCCTCAGTTAATCCCATCAGGGATTAATTAACGGACTGTGTTAAGGCTATAACCCAATCATTTCCTCCTCCAAACCTTCTTGTATTGTCTCACATGTGAGCTTCTGGGGGACACCTCACATCCCAATCATAACATTCCGCCCCTGGCCTGCAAAAGCTCACACTCATCTGGCAATGAAACATACATTTAGTCCATTCCCAAGAGCCCCATTGTCTCAACAGTTCCGAGATCGCTCAAAGTTCAAGCCCAAAACCTTCCCTGAGGCTCAAGGCAATCTCACATTGTGAGCTCCTGTAAAATTAAAAGCAATTTACAGGGATCCAATATACAAAGGTACTGAGTAAACATTTCCATTCACAAAATTAGGGGCAGAGAAAGAAGGGATGGGACCAAAGCAAGTCAGAAATCCAGCCGGGCAAACAAGTCCTGTAGCTCTGTGTTCGGCATGAGGCTCCTCACATGGCGTGATGTCCTCTCCAAAGGGCTTGTGTGGCTCCACCCCTGTGGCCTTGTTGGCGGCAGCCCCAGGGACCTCTCTGTTGGCTGGTCTCTGCTCAATTCCTGCAGCTTTCCTAGGATGATCCCCACGTTATTGGCATTTCTTAATCTTGGGGGTGGGTCTCCACGGCAGCTTTGGCTTCCTCCTCACATCTCCACACTCTGACTGCTCAGGGGGTACCTGCAGGGACTCTGACCCTGCTGCACTCGGCCTGGTCTCCCAGGCCTTCTTTGGGATCTTGGTGGAATTCTCCAAGACCCCGTAGCTACAGCATCCTGTATTCCTGCAGAACCAGCACCACTTAGTTGATGCCAAAGTCTGCCACCATCTTGAGCAGCAGCCAAGCTTTCAGGACTCTGGCTGCAGTGGCCTCTGAGTCCCTGGGTAGTTGAGCATGAAAACTTCCTAGGCCCCTTGTGCAAGAAGGGTGCCCTACTGGTCTCTTCCCAAGATTGTTTTCACTCTTACTTCCTGGAGCTTGAGTGGGTGTGGTCTTGCCAGCTCCTGAGAGGCCCTCAAGCTGTCTCTCCCATTGTCTCTGGGCAAAGTCTTTAGCTTCTCTTTAGTGGTCATAATGTCTCTAACAACTACACCTTCCTTAGCCCCAGTTTTACTCCTGCCTTTCAAGTTCAAGTTTTTCAAATTTCTGCTCTGCTTTCTTCTCCTGAATATTAAAATAAACATGGCTACAAGCTACCAGCAAAGCTACCATGCCACTTCCTGAGTGCTATGCTGCCTAGGCATTTCTTCTACCATATTAAGAAGTCCATCACTTTTAAAATCAGCTGCACAGAAAGTCTTAGGACATGGACAAAATGCAGAGAACTTCTCAGCCAGAACATAACACAAATGGGCTCTACTACAAATGCAATAGAGTCCTCCTTTTCTGAGTGCTCTTGAGCCCTGTCTTCTCTGTCCACGGTCCTATTGGCCATTTTGGACTTCTGAGCTCCCACTGGAATCTGCTGTTAATCTCCACTTATAACATGCAACCATCTAAAACATTTCTAGCTTGCACTGCTACACATCTCAAAATTCCTCCCACCAGTTCCAAAAAGCTCCTAAAAAATTCTCAACCACATCAGGTTAGTCAAAGCAACGACCCCACTTCTTGGTACCGATTTACGTTTTAGCCAACTTTTTGGTTGCTGTGACTAAAAGACCCTACCAGAACAATTTTAGAGGAGGAAAAGTTTATTTGAGGGCTCACAAAGGGCAAAACTTTGATGAGAAGCAGGATATCACATGGCCTCAAAGGATCTCCCACCAAAGTTTTGTTGAGTTTTGGTGGTGTTACACACGTCCACGGGTTCTATTTTTATTTCTCCCTCCAGGAGGCAAGGTTCAATTCCACTCCCTTTGAGTATGAGCTTGATTCAGCAAACATCTTCTAGAGGACAGAGAAAGGGACAATATATTAGCTTTACAAGGGAAACTGGCAACCCTAGGCAGTGGCGAGACCTCACTTTACCAGCGGGAAGTAATGCTACTGTCGTATGCCCCTGATACGATGGGAAGAGGAGCCCTTCATCTCTGCAGCCCTCACACTTCTCCAAAACCCACAGCCCCAGCCTCATGTAGAAACAGCAACACATCCAAATTGAGGGACTGGTGTGGTTTGCATATTGAATGTCCCCAAGGTCCATGTGTTGGAGGACTGGTCCCCAACCTTGGTGATACTATTGGGAGATGATGGAGACCTTCAGGCTTAGTGGGGAGTCTTAGGTCTTTGGAGGCATCCCTTGGGGGGATTGTGGGACCTCACCCCCTCCCCCCTTTCGCTTCCCTTCCCTGAGCTGAGTGGCTTTGCTCTACCACATGTTCCCACCATGATGGTCTGCCTCACCACAGCCCAGAGCTGCAGAGCAACCAGCCATGGACTGAAACCTCTGGAACTGTGAGCCCCCAAACCTGATCTCTTTATAATTGATCATCTCTGGTGTTTGTTATAGTAGCTGGAAGCCATTGAACACAGGGAAGGTCTATGAAATATACTGACCAATGTTTGTCGAAAATATAAAGGTCATGAAAGACAGGGGAGGTCAGGACAGTGTTGGGGAGTGTGAGGGTGACTAAGGAGACACATGTTTAGAAATAATGCTGAGATCAGAAATAGGACATTTAGGGGAAAAACTGTTAAAACCCAAGAACAACTGTATCTTACTAAGTAGTTTAATGTTTAGTTAAGAGTGTTCTGTCAATATGAGCTCATTACTTTTGGTGAATGTACAAACAGATGGGATATAAGTTTTTAGCTTAGAAAATGGGTTAGAATTTATTTTTTTGTAGAAGTTTAGCTGGCATCTTTGTCTGCTCACACTACTACAACAAAACACCAGAGCAAGAGTGACTTATAAACAAAAAAAAAAACCTCATTGCTTAAAGTCTTGGAGACTGGTAAGTCCCAGATCAATGTGCTGACAGCTTTGGGGTCTAGAAGGCCCATTTCCTGGTCCATGGGTGACCATATTCTTTCTGGGCCTCAGATGGAAGAAGGGGTGATGGAGATCTCTGGGGTCCCTTCAGTAAGGGCAGAAATTCCATTAATGAGGGTCCTGCTTTCATGACATAGCCACTTACCAAAGTCTCCACCTCCTCATATCATCACCTTGGTGCTTAGGGTTTCAAGGTGTGAATTTCAGGGGAACAAAAGCGGAGTCTACAGCCGACGGGAAGAATTCCAGGTTTTATAAGCGGCGTGGTCTGGCCCACGGGGGTCAGCTCCATCACCTACAGGTGATGAACAAGTGAATGGATGAGGTTTTGTAAATAAAACATGATCTACAACATCAGCCAGGGAGCCAGAGAGGCCCCACAGGGTGCAGACGGGACCTTCTGCAAATCTGAACTCACCTGGAATAAAACATTTATAAGATAAACAGCAAAACAGCTCAGAGAGGGGGGTTTTCCTCAGCATCACAGGAGCTACAGAAAACCAAGGGGAAAGGCTGCATGTTTACGGCATCAGAAAAGCCGAGCTCCCGAGATGGGCTCAGAGGAGGCTGGCCCGACACAGCGCTGCTTCCGCGGACTTGGAGACGGGCCCGCGGGAAATCCCAGATTCCAACTCAGAGAGACGAGAGACGGGGAAAGGCAACCCACCATCTGTGGATAGAATCATGCATGAGTTCAGAGCCCAGGAGGAGAGGAGGGGCGACCGGCAGAGGAAAGAGTCCGAGATGAAGGCGGAGAACTTCCCGGTGCCGATGAAAGTCACTAGCCACAGATGCAAGAAGCTCGGGAGGTACAAAGAAAACCACAGTCACACATGTCACATTCAAACTGACGAAAGACAAAGACAAAAGGCAAATCTTAAATACAGGGAGAGCCGAGAAGACCCGTTTCACACCGAGGAGCAAGAGGATGGCTGATTTCTCACTGTGGGAGCTGGGAGGACAGTGTAACGTCACCTTTAGGGTGGCCCAGAAGCACGGAGACCTGCCAATCTAGAATTGCCCATGGAGACAGCCTCTTCAAACATGCAGACTGATTCCGAACTCAAGATGCCTTTTCACGGAGGTGAGCTGCAGTCACTCAGTATCGACAGACGGATCACTAGACGGCTCAAAAGCAAAGCTCTTCAGGCTGTGGAGGATGTGGAGAGAGAGCAGGTAGAACTTCAGGCGTGGAGGAGGAGGACCAGGGATGAAGAATGTCCAGGAAGCACCAGATGCCATTCTCTTAGTAAATATATACAAAATAAGAAATTTAAAAGCCCCTTGACTGCTTAAAACAAAAATAGAATTATTTATTGTGGGGTTTGGAGTGTACGTACAAGTAAGTGTGGAAACAAGAACTGCCCACAGCAATGGATCTGGGCTCGTGCTGTGGTGAGATTCTTGTCCTGTTCTTGAAAGTGTTACTTGAAGGCAGAATGTGCTGTCCTAAAGATGGATGCTGCACCTCTGATCCACCACAGAGACACGACCCCAAAGGGGTATAACCTGTACAGTAAATAAAATGAAATATTTTAAATGTGACTCACTCAAAAAGGTAAGAAAGCCAGGCGTGGTGGTGTGTGTCTGTAAACCCAGTGGCTCTGGAGGCTGAGGCCGAAGAACAGTGAGTTCAAAGCCAGCCCAGCAGCTTAGTAAGGTCCTAAACAACTCAGTGAGACCCTGTCTCAAAATAAAGAATAAAAAATGGGCTGGGGACAGGGCTCAGTGGGTAAGCACCCCTGGGTTCTATCTCCAGTACTGAATTTTAAAAAAGTAAGAAAAAAGACAAAAACTAATAACAAATTGGATAAATAAAAGCAAAATTCCAAGATACTAGAGTTGAACTCAACCTTCATAAAATATTACTAAATGTAAATGGACTAAACACATCACTAAAACACTCTGATACCAAAACGCAATAGCTAAGAAGGACATCAACCTAGGTACCCACCAGTGGATGAACGGATAAAGGATGTGGGATAATGGAATATTTTTCGGTCATAAAGAATGGAATCTTTGGTCATAAAGAATGGCAATAACATGGAGAGAAACTAAGGACATTGTGCCAAGTGAAATCAACCAGACAGACTCCGCAAGACAAGTGCCACACATTCTCTCCAATGTGTGAAAGGCTCTTGAAAGTCCACCTGCATGTAGAATAGGGGATACTATGAAGTCAGCTTTGAGTGGGACGATTGCCCACTGAGGGCTGAGGAGCGTGTTCCGAGTGTGTGGAAGGTTCAGCAAGGCGCGGCACTTGGTAGGTCAGGTATATTAAGTGTATTTTGGGTTGCAGTATTTTCAACTTAAGTTGGGTTAATGGGAACATAACCATTGCACACCACAGAGCCCCTGTACCTACATCTCTCTTTTCTAAGTGGGTCCCCGGAGGAACTAAGGCACAGGTGACCTGGACAGTGGAGCCCCCAGAGGCTGGCTTCTCTGGCCCGGCGACCTGCAGGCTGACTCCTGCCCTCTGCCTTCCTCTGTGGGAGGACTGGGCTCAAACTTCACCAGGCAGCCCTTTCTGAACACGTCTGCAGGCTCACTCATCTGCTTCCTTGATGGGGACGGAGGTGTGGCTTCTGCTCTCCAAGGCCAGCTCTCCGCTGGTCCTCCATGTCAGCCCTGGTCTCCTGCTGGATACCCGTGGCTCCTGCATTATTGTCTCCCTCTTACCACGGCCAGGCCAACTTCTCTGCCCAGCAACAGCCTCCACCCACTTGCTGGAGATGCACCCTCTTGCTCCTGAGCCTGCAGCTCCCCTCTGGCTTGTCCCCCCCGGTCTGTGCTTCTCCACTCTCCACTGCCCACCCCATCTGCTCCTGGCCCTCTTCTCTCGTAGGATGGATCACAGACCCGGTGCTTTGCTCCAGCACCATCTTTCCCGTGCCTGAAGAGGTCAAGCTCCTGGCCTTTCTGCCCACTGTGCCGTCCCTTCTCCCTTGGCTTCTGAGACTGGACCCTCTGGGTCTCCGAGGTTCCTGCTGCCCTTCAGGGTCGCCCTTCTGGCAGACAAGACAGCTAACCAACCACAGGCTCCCTGCCCCTCGCTCCTGGTTTATGTCTGAACGGAGATTAGATCATCTCACTTCGACGCTTCCCCAAATGCCCCAGAGAGCGGTCAGGAGACACGGTGCTGACGGCGGAGCTGATCCACACATCAGTCTTCTTGGATGCTCCTGATTTCTGCCTCGAGGCAGATCTGATGCCTGGAGATACAGCACTTTCCTGGGGACCGTGAGAGATGGAGGCCTCCCAGAGACGGCACTGGTCAATTTTTACATTGATTTTCCATTACTTAGGGCCTAAGGCATTCCCAACAGAAGGTTCCCTGCAGGTTTAAGCAAGAATGAATATAGGGGCTTGCTCCGAGTCCCAGGTCTCCCCCCTCTCTCCGTGGCCGCCCCCTTTGCCAGACAGGGGAGGCTTCCCAAGCTGCTCCTGTCTTCTGCACAGCCCTCGACGCACAGGCCTGCTCTCCCTGCAAACCTCCCTGCCCTCACTGCCTCCTCCCTCCGAACAGCGCCCCAGGGTCCCAACTCACGGCATTCACACCTGCCTCCATGTTTGTCCCCTCTATCCTCTGAGCTAACTGATTAGCTTCGGCTCTGCGGATTCTGACACCATTTCCCTCTCTGATCTCTCTGTCGTTCATGTCCCTTGTCACATGGTGCTCTCATTCTCCTGGTCTCCTTGATCCCTAGTGACCCTGGCACCTGCAGCCTGTCTCAGGGTGAAGCCCAGACCCACCCTGTTCAGGCTCAGCTCTCCCCATCACACCCACGTGGTCAGGCTGCAGAGGCCAAGCCAGGATGTCCCAGCAGGAGCAGGTCTCAGATCTCAGACCGTCAGCTGCCCCTCCGTAAAGCTTCCTTCGTTAAACGACCGGAGTTGACATTTAGAAGCACTTGCTATATAGCAGGTCCCCCACGGGTGAGAAACTGAGTGGCAGAAATTCTAGGCAACGTGGACAAGCATCAGGTGGCTGGGCTGGGCTGAGGGTCCAGCTGTCAGGAGCCAAGTCCCCGCCCAACGTGGTGTGGCTCCTGATCCTGCCCGAACCTCAGCCACTCTTCCCTCTCCAGGACCTTCCTTAGTGTCCCCTGGAAGGACCAGCCCTTCCTCTGACCTTGAGAGTGGGGATTGAGGAGTCACTTGCCCCAGGGTGCAGGCTCCCCGAGGCACGTGGCCAGTGCCTTGGGGCCCCGCAGGGTGCTGCATCTGGGAGGTCCCAACGCCCAGCTGTTAGGATGGCAGAGAAGCAGACAGGGCCTCACCCACGATGGGGGGAGGCAGGTTAGGAGAGAAGGGCTGCCAGGTGTGCTTCCCCTGGGGCTGGGAGTGCTTGTGGGCGGGTCATGTCTTCCTAGCCCCAGGGACTCTAGGTGGAGATCAGACCAGAGCAGAACACCATGAAAACTGACCAGCCAGCAAGAGCCAGGACAGGTTGACAGTAGGCACGCTGCCTCCCGCGGGAGCCTCCACAGGGGAAGAGGCCACAGGGAGAAGCCCAGCAGTCAGCAAGCTGCTGTCCCCGCAGGGCCCTCGCTGGGCACTGTTGACCTGCTGACCAGCCACTTCCTGCCCCGCCCCCGCCCCTCGGGCCTGACAGATGCTTGGGAGGCATATTGCCCTCCCATCCCCAGAGCTCGTCTCGCCACCTGTCACTAGAGCCACAGGGTCCATGAGCTCCCTGAGTGGAGCCCAGGAATGTCCCAGAGGCTTCAGGAGGGGGGGGGGACCCCTCCTGGGGACGTAATGAAGGGGAAGGTCCTGTCAGTGCACCGTTCAGGGAAAAATGTGTGTGAAGTTGCTGCCGGTGGCTTTGAAGGCAGGAAGGTCCTGGGGGCAGGGGGGGCTTGAGGTCCTCAGCTACCTTGGGAGCAGGGCCACCATGACACACAACAGCAACCGGGTGGCTTCCGACAACTGCTATTCATTCTTCCACAGCTCAGGAGTCAGAGGTCTGAGGTGGAGCAGTCCCAGGCCTCCCTCCCCCTCCCCCTTCAGCCTCCGCTGGCTGCGGGCCTCAGTCCTGGGCTCAGGTCTGCGTTGCTCCTGCCTCTGTCTCCACCTCCTGCCGCCCGCTCCCCTGTGCGTGTCAATTCTCCCTCCGCTGTTCCTCACAGGGATCCCTGGATCCCAGCGGGGTCCACTCTAATCCAGGATGAGACCCTTTTCCCAAATGAGGTCACGGTCACAGGTTCTGGGTTCTGAGACTTGGACATCTTTTGGGTGCCGCCATTTAACCCACTTCAGTGAGCGGAGCTGGTGCTTTGGTGGGTTCCTGGGGCGCCTGTCTCCCCCTCCAGCTTCGAAGTCCAGTAAAGTCACCCTGGGGAAGACCGGAGGGAAGGACGGCCCAGGCCGGGGGAACAGGAGCCACGGCTGAGGCGGGGAGCCTCCGCGCGCCAGGCTAAGTGGGACAGACGAGAGCCAGTTCAGGGTCCCGGGGGCGCGTTGTAAAAGCTCAGGATTGGGCCACTTGGTTAGGGCCCTGGGGAGCCATGGGAGGCTTGAGCCAGAGAGACAAGTTCAACTTTGCGAACACAGAGAAGGAAAGGGGGTCTGACCACTGTGGGTTCCCCTATGGGAGGGACCGGGAGGGACGCTGCTTGACTTCCCACCTCGGTCCCTGCCTGCCACCTGCTCTTCACAGCTCCCCAGGCTGGGTGGCAGCCAACACCCACTCTGCCCCTGGCTCCTGAGTCCAGCCTAGGTGCCGCTGATTGAGATTCCAGGCACGGCGGGGCTGGGCGGCTCTGGCCGCCGTGGGAGGAGCTCAGGTCTCTCTTTAGCATGCCTGCTGCTTCCTGTGCCGCCCGCTATTGAACTATTCATCTAGAACACTGGTGAGCCTATTAAGAGGGAAATACAATTTCATAGCTTCAGATAAGAGATTAGACAGATGAATTTGAAGTCTGTGAAATAGACTGGGGCGGGGGAGAACAATTTCCAAATTATGATCTTGCTGACTTTGGCTGCTGGTTTATTGGGTTGCCGCTGTCTCCTGACCGCAGCGGGTATTATTTTTGAGCGATGGGGCCTGCAGTCTGCTGTCAAGTGCTTAGATCCACTTAGGGGTGCGGGGACGGCAGCTCGTGGACTGGGGTAGAGAAGCCTGTGGAAAGCCGTGGGAACATCACTTCTCTGGTCTCCTAGCTCTGGATGTGCGGAATGTTCCAGCCAGAATATAAAGTTGTCAGCTTCCTGAGTTGCTCGGAGCCCAGTGAGTAGGGAGCTGACGGCACAAAATGAATTTCCTGCTCACACATGACTTCCAGGGACCCCTCCGCAAGGACTCTGTCCTGCTGAGCAGCACATGCTACCAGCCAGGTGCTACCTAAGAGGCTGCACTGCGTTTGACAAAGGCCTGTCCTCCCCGGAGGCTGGTGGCCCCTCCTACCTGTCCCTGGCTACTCTCGTGTCTCGGGCTCTGTGCTGGCTCCCGGAGGCCGGGCCTCGCCTGCCCTCTTCTCCTTCTGGCTGGGGCCTCTCATGGAACTTCCTGCCGTCACTTCCCAACACATCTCAGGGCAGGTGTTATCTAAGCCCCAGTAACCCCTAAAGGGCACTCAGGGGTTTCTTACTTCATTCATAAAGGCAAAGCAGTTCAGAGTTTGACAGGTTGAAAATCCCCTTACCATGATGACAAATGGAGCTAGGCACAGCGCCTGCTGTGGGTGGGTGCACAGAAAGGGTCCAGAGCCACGCGACACACTGTGGTCTTGCACTGCCATCGCCACCACCACCACCACCATCATTACTGTCGCCTCCACAGCCATCACCATCGCCATCACCACCATCATCACTGCCATTACCAATATTGCTGCCATCATCATCACCGTTACCATCACCACCATTATCATTAACAACTATCTAGTCTCACCTCCCCAAGTCTAGGTTAGAGGATCTAGGTGTTCTTAGAAACCTTTCTCCTCCACCCTCAAATTTTAGGAACAGGGACACACACACACACACCCACACACACACATACACACCCACACCCACACCCCCCCCACACACACACAGGGCAGAGGCCTACAGTGAGGGAGAGTCACTAAAGCAGGAGGACAGCACAGGGGATATCCCAAGCGTCAGTGGCACACACGGGACATCTGAAGAATGAGTCAGAAACAGAGCTGAGTGCCTCTGAGACTCAGAAGCCCCGAGAGGAAGGGAGCCGACCCTGGCTTTGATTCAAGTAGCAGCCTCCGTCTGGCACCTCTTCAACAAGTGACAGCTCGGGGCTTTGAAGATATTGTCCTGTTCGAGTTGCAGACATCATGATTATCAGGTAAGTGGAGGTGACATCCCCTCTTGTCTCTCAAGCTGGATTAAATTAAAAGTCGTGGTTTCTCCCAGAAAACGTGGTATCAGTAGTTTCAGTCGTAAACGAAGACCAGAGGCACCGAGGCCATGTGTGAGAGGACACTGAAGTGGGCTGGGCTTCCCGTCATCTTGGGGTCTCAGGGGAGGCCCCAGAACTGAGAGGGGCAACTGGCTCAGCTCCCTAGGTTGAAAGGAGAAGTCCGTGTGGACTCACACGTGGCTTCTGGGACAGTGACGGGGGGTCTTCTGTGACCGTCACCCACCTCTGCACACAGAAGAGCTGAAGAGAAGCTGAAGCGTCTGATCACAGAGGAGGTCACCTCTCCCTGGGTGGCCCCGCGAGCTCCTCACCTGACCCAAGTGCAGCCTCATAAGTTCTGCTCGGTGACCACGGAACACAGGGGTCTTATACGACCAGCGTCTTGGAGCTGCATCGTGATCCCAGGCTGCCGGCACTGCAGGGCCTGGGGACATGGCCTGAGCACAGGAGCCTGCCTCTCGGGGGCAACACATGAACATGAGTGCTGTCTGGGGGCAGAGTCCTGTGTAAGAGGGCCCTGTGGTTCCAGACTTGGGGCTGCGCTAATGTCACCCAGTTTTCCCATGAGCCTACTGGTTGTCATGGACATAGCCTGTCCTGCGGTGTCTTGAGACGGCCCCGTCCATAGGAGCTTTTGCCGGGTGGGCCTAGCCCAGTGTCGGACGGTGACTGTGAGGTCAACCCTGAGATGGAACGTGTCTGGCCCAACCAGCCCCAGCTGACCCCGTGCTTCTGGGGAACAGCCCAGTGCAGGGTTGTGCTTTGTAGGCTCTAGAAGCCCTCAGGAGGCTGGGGGGTGCAGCTGAGGGCAGGCGTGGTGGCTCCTGTCCTGCCAGGGAGTGGACCCATGCTAACTCATGCTCCAGGAGCAGCCCTGGCCACCCCCACCTTGCAGACAGGAAACGGCTGGGCAAGGTGACGTCGCTGCCCCAAGTCACGGCTACTCAACGTAGAGTGGGGAATGGACCTCGTCTGCTGGGGATTCGAGCTCTTAGCTCCCTGCGGACCCCCAACACCCTGAAGGGGCAGCTTCCTGAAGTGCGGGCTGGTGCCCGGCTGGTGCCCGGCTGGTGCCCAGCTGGTGCAGGTTGTTCCACCCTCAGAGCCATCCCGAGGCCTAGACGCGTTGCCCCCTCTATGTGGTTGACAACAGGAGGCTCAGAGAGACCCAGGATTTGCCCGAGTCCCACAGCTGGTGTGTGGGAAGCCGGGACTGGCCCAGGACGCCGGGACTCAAACTGAGGTTTTCCCCTGCCTTTGACCCTCCTCAATACCCTTCCTGGGGGCTGAATTAGGCCCAGGCTGGCACGTCCTGGACACAGGGCCTTCAGCCAGCAGCAGTCTGCGGTGACTGCAGCCGTCGGGAATGGGGGTTCCATGGCGTGCAGCAAGCTGGTCCCCAAGGGGACAGGAGCCACTCACAGCCTCAGGACCTGGGCTTCTGAACTCCCCCGTCCCATCCCCTTGTCCCCTGCTGCGTGTTCTGAGGGATCCATGCTTCAGAGACACTCACCAAAGCCACAGGTGAGGGGGAGATGTCCCAGCGGAGGCCGGAGCTGGCCCCTCAGGCCGTAGCCTCCGTGCTGCCTGCAGAGTCACAGGGATGTGGTTGTTGCTGCACGTAGGTCCTTCCAGTGGCCTCTCTCAGGCCCCTTCTCCTGAAGGATGAGTGGCTTTCAGGCACACAGTCTTGCCCCTGGTGGAAGGATGCTGTCCCTGGTGGCTGTGACTGGTTCCGGGGCCCATATTCTGCCACTTACCTCTGATGGGGCAGGGCAGTCAGCGGCCCCTTGACCCAGCTCTCCCTGTAAAGGCTCCGTGCTGCCGGCTCTCCCCTGGCTCTGCCCACAGCCCTCAGTGGGGTCGAGACACGAGATTTCCCGCAGCGCTGGAGGCCCGAGTTCAACTCCAGACGTCAGCAGGGCCCTGCCTCCTCTGGGCTCAAGTGGCGGTTGGCATCCGGGCTGTTCCTTGGGGGTGGCTGCATGGCCCATCTCTGCATTGTCCCCACATGGCCTCCTCCCCGGGGTGTCTGTGTCTCTCCTGTAAGGACGCCAGGCGTGCTGATCACACGCCCTGACCCACGCCTGTCTCTGTCTCCGTCCCTTATCTGTGGCTGCAGCAGAGCCACACGCTGGGTGGTCCATAGGCAACGCAGGGCACTCAGCTCCTGGCTCTGGGGGCGGAAGTCCAGCGCTGAGGTGCTGGGCATGGCAAGGGCCCTCTCGCAGGCCATCACAGGGGGATGCACCACAGGGGGAGGACCAAGCATCCGGCTCAGGCCTCTCTTCCTCATCTATGGAGCCACCAATGTCATCAGGGGGGCCTCGCCCTCAGGTCCCATCTAACCCTGGTGGCCTCCCAAAGCCCCCTCCATGCACCATCAGCCTAGGAATCTGGAGCCAGAGTTTCCAACCTGTGGACATCGGGGACAAGTTCCAGCCACAGCGTTGTCTTGGCTAATGACATATTCAATGGCCTCTTCCAGGCAGAGCTACAGTCCGAGGTTCCAGGGACACTGTGGAGGGTGAGTGGACGCTGCTCAGCCCAGAGCACACACTCCTCTCTGTGGTCCACAGGCCCTGAGAGCCCTGAGGGTCCGCCATGTCTGCCACAGTCTGGCTGGGCACAATTCAGGAGCCACTTGTCAAGCAGAAAAGAACTTCATTTTTAGAACACACACACACACACACACACACACACACACGCCGCACCACACAGCTCTTCAGGAATTCCCTCAGAGCCCAACTGCCACCACCGGCTTCCCACAAGCCTCTCAACCCCCACTCCTCCTGCTCTTGAGGCCGATTGGCTGGGACGCGTGGGCGGAGCCAAAAGAGTCCCCCAATGAGCAGCTCGGTGGTCTGAAAGGGCGGAGAAACAGCCCAATGAGCATCACCGCAGAGGAGCCAATCAGCTGGCAGCTGGAAGTTTGCTGGGGCCGCAGTGAGCCAATCAGCTGGAAGTTTGCTGGGGCCGCTTCGGCTGTGGCTCTCAACACATGTCCCTCACTGTCACCCAGCTGCACAGCCGGTGAGTGTTAATGGAAAGGGTTTATCTGGGCTCGTGGCTCTGGATGTTCATGCCGAGGGGCTGCGGCTGGGGGACCTTCATGCTGGCAGCATCCTGAGGCTGCTTAGGGCATCACGTGGGCAGGGACGTGGAGTATGTGTGTGACACGCACACAATGTTCCCCACCAGCTTGTCGCACCAACAATGAGTGTGTCTGTGCCTGGTCTCTCCTCCTTCTAAAGCCACCAGCATTCAGCCAGGGCTGCTCCCCGTGACCCACCTCTGAACACATAGTGTGACTGTTCCCACCCTCTGTAGCTCACAGTGGGGTGGCATTTTGGCGCAGGGACCCTTGGGGACACACTTGGGAACACTTGCAGACCATTGCACACCTAACTTCCAAGTCCACCTGCTGGCACACCAGGACACCCCAGGGCCTGGTCCAGCCTGTCTTTGGTGGGGCACGAGGACCCCAGGAAGCGGGGTCTGTGGGGAGCTCTTCAGAGCCCCAGCCAGCCAGCTCGCAGGGAGGGGCAGTCGCATTCGACTCATCCTGTGGGTTCTGTTTTTCTTATTTTAGTTACGTACACACACGCACAGAGTGTCCCCCACCAGCTCGTGGCACCAACAAATGAGCTTCTTCGTTTTTCTGTGCCTCGGCCCCAAGGGTGGACGTTTCTGCCGTCGTCCGGACGCAGCTCAATGAGGCTTGTTTCTGCCCCCACTTTGTTGTCTCATCTGCATCACTATCGTCCCCTGTAATAGTCACTTTGAGAGTCGCACAATATCACATCAGGCCGTGGTCCTGTGATTTATTTAACCCCGGGGCCGGCCGTGCGCAGCGGCGGTTTCACTATTTAAATAGCATGATTATGAACATCTATGGAATCTGGCTGTTGGATTCTTATTTAATTCTTTGAAGGATTACATTTGAAATTAAATATTGTGTTTCCACTTTCTTTAAACAAACGGCCTCTCCAGTAGCCTGACATTTTCCTAAGAATTTAGAGCTGAAGATCGGCCCTGAGGTAGGACCTCTGTGTTTGCCTGACCAGCTTTCCCCGGCCTTTTCCTGTGACAATAAAATCCCTGTCCTGGGGCTGACCTCCCTGCAGGACACATGGAGCTCTTGGGTTGAGCCGATCTCAGTTCAGTCCTGGGGCTGACATGTGACCGACCCTAACCAAGCTGTTGCCCTATTCCCTTGGGCACATGATGAGTGGCCCCATCTGTGTCCCTCGAGGCTGGGCACAGGTTCCTGCAGGAATGACTTGCAGAAAGTAACTTCTCTTTCTGGAGAATGGAAACCCGGGGTTGCTGGCAGCCATTCTGGCACTATGAGTCAAGTGTTCCTGAAGCCAGGACAGGGCTGGGAGAAGGGAGAGGAGAGAGAGGGGAGGCCCTGGGTGTGGGTTGTGAGCAGTCCTCCATGCAAGCCATCCACACTCCCTGCTGAAGCCGGTTTGAGTTGGTGACTTTCCCTGTGGCCCCTGCAGGGCTGTCAGGTAGACCACATGGGCACCTGCATGTCCGCTTAGCTCAGAAGGAGGCAGGTGTGTTGGTGAAGCCCTAGGAGGGGTCCAAGGCGTCCCGGGACTGCTAGGCTCTGGTGGGTGGGCTCCAGAAGATCCAGTGCTCTGCCTGCTGCTCCCTCGCCCGCAGTGGGAGGGCTGGAAGGCGGCACCAGGCGCCACAGGCGCCCACCACTGCAAGGCGCTGGGCTTTTGTCTCTTAGTTCCCAGCAAGATTTAACCCGGGGGTGAAGGAGCACCGAGTGGGCTGAGAAACCAGTGGGCAGTGGCTGAGCCGGCTGGTCTCCCCGGCTCCTGGGCTCCGAATCCCATGACCCGGGGCTGTCGGCCCCCTCCCAGCCCCGCCTGGGTACCTCACTGCGTGGTGGGTGTCGTCCTCCAGGGTGGGCAGGAGCGTCAGGTGACGTGGAGGCAGCCGGTGGAGGGGCTTCCCCATGGTGCAGTGGCCTCTTGAGCTGGGCACGGTGCGCCAGCTTCCCAGACGGTGCCAGGCTGGAGCCCGGGAGTGCCCCAGCTGTGCACCCGCTCCCCTCCCACTCCGGCGCCTTGACAGTCCCTGCTTGTGGCTCTTCCATCTGGGGAGCTGTGGTGTAGGGGACAACGTTCGATCATGCTGGCCTGGAGGGCTTTCCTTTTAAAACCTAGTCACTGTGCCGAGGTCACCCAGCAGGGGCCTGCGCTTTCCAACGCGGGGCACGGCCCTGGAGAGTGCCCTGGAGAGTTTTCTGGTCCTTGACACTGAGGAACACTTTGAAGGTCATGTTGAAGACACAAATAACTGTGTTTGGCGGTCCTCAGAGTCGGCCCAAGCGACTGTGGCCTGGTTTGGTGCGGGTGCCCTTGATGTGCAGCTAATGAGTCCCAGGGAGACCCTGGGCTGGCTGCAATCCCGCTCGGGGAGAGCGCCTTATCTTGCTCCGAGTGGCTTTACATTAATTTCCTCACCGCCTTCTCCCAACAACTCTGCGAATTAAGTAGAGGGCAGGTGGCGCGATCCCTATTTCACGGAGGAGGGAGTGAAATAGGAGACAGGTGACAAGACTCCCCCAAGGTCACCTGGCCCCTGAAGGGCACAGTGATCATGGCCAGGAAGGGCTCTTGGCTTCTGACCCTTGCTCCTTTTATCCAAGCTGCTCAGTTTGGGCTGAGCAGCTTAGAGAAATCCGAAGCACAAGGCTTTACCCAGAGGTCCTTTCGTTCAACATTAAGAACCAGAGAATTTGCTGCTTGATTTACCGACTAAAAGCAGAATAGTTAATTAAGCACAAAGACAGCAAGCTTTGGTAGGAAGGAACAGAATCCTGGGCCTATTGTTCTTTTGCTGAATGACGGAAAACGCTGAGCCATCTGTCCGCCAGAGTAACCTCAAGTGAAAATTTATTGTGCTTTGGTTATTGTTTCCAAAGCACAAAACCTGGCGGGTTCTGGCTACAGGTGTAGCAGGAATACATAATGAGAGACAAACGGATGGAGATGTGTATACGAGTTAATTTCCTTGGTCCTTGGGAAAAACAAAACCACACAGAACTCCGAGGATGTTCCCCATGAATACCAAAATGAGATTAAATCCAACATCTAAAGACTTTCAATGAGGGAGCAGCCAGCGGACAGAGGCACCGGGGAACAGCCGACCAAGAGCATTAGGAAACTGTAAACCAGAACGAGATCCAGGAGCCAGGGACGGCCACCCAGGGGAGCGGGGCTGGGAGAGCTTTGATGGCAGCAGGTTCTTCCTGTTTTCAAAGGAAGAAGACCGAGTAATTACCTCCCCGCCGACATCACATGGCCAGTCATGAACGGCCAGTACTGGCCCAGTCCCGACCTCACTCCACACAGGAGAACCTGAGGCCCAGAGAGGGCGTGCGAGTCTCCTGGGCCGCGCAGCGAGTCAGAGCTGGAATTAGGATCAAGACAGGCCTTGTGGGCCCTGCAGCCCGACTCCCTCTGCCACCTGCTGCCAGGGTGGAGCAGCTCTGTGTGGAAGGAGGTGCCCCTGGCCCTGCGAGGGAGGCCAGCAGAGTGCGTTGGACCTCGGGGCATCTCCTGCCTCCCCCTGTTTATGGTGTAAGTTGGGTTGGCGGTCTGCCTGGCTTTCTGCCAAACCCCTACCCCTCACCTGCCCCACCAGGGAGAGGAGGGATGGGCCCGGGAAGCTCAGCAGGGCCCTCGCTTCCCCACACACTGGGGACACCCCTGACCTGACCTGCTGACCCTGTGGAGGCCATTGGCCTCTCCCTCTCCCCGGGGCAGTGGACTCCCAGACATGTGCCTTCCTGTACTGAAGGAGCTGGCCTGGAGCAGTTACGTGCCAGAGGACATGACCGGGGCAGCTCCTGGGTGAGAGCAGTGGGAGGGGGCCTGGCCACCCACCTTGGCCTCCGCCGGCGGGGACCATCCACTTCCCCCTCCTGTGAGCTGCCCTGGGCTCCCCACACCCCCTGGCCCTGCTGTCTTCATGCTGGACACACCTCCAGCTGGGTGGGGTGGGCAGTTCCATGTTGCCCGGGAAGCTTCTGCTAGGAATGCAGCAAGGACAGGAAGTGACCAGGGCTGCCCTCGCCCACCGGCCATCACTGGGGCACAAGGGGTGTGCTCCTCCTCCTGAGCTCGGAAGCGTCCCGGGCAGCACCCACACCACCCCGGCTTGGGTGTCCGTCCCTCTGTCTGCTCCCTGCTTCCTCTTTGGGGTCTCCTCCCAAACGAAACACGTGCACCAAGGCCCAGTCTGAGGCTCAGCTTTTGGGGTGAACCCAAGCTGTAAGACCCCCTCAGCCAAAAGGTTCTCCTGGCCCCCTGGGATCTGGGTGCCAACCCTACAGCTTGACTCCTCAGGCCACTGGGTGGTGTGCCTGGCTCTGTGGAGCGGAATCTGCAGCTGTGGGCGGGAGGGGAGCTACAGGGTGGGCTCGGAGGCCTGCGCGTGAGGCTCGCCCCGGCACAGAGCGCTGGGGGCGTCGGTGCTCCTGACACAGCACCTGCACCCGCGGCTCTCACTTGTCAGTACTCGACTGATGAACAGACTTCATGAGTGGCTCCCAGAGGCCAGACTCAGAGGAGCAGGAGGCCGGCTTTGGATGCAGGTCTCAGGGCTTCAGAGAGGTGGATGCTGACCTCAGGGGACATCGGCTCTCGAAGAATCCTCCCTAAGGGGCGAGTCCCTAAGCAGTGGGTTGTAAGATGTCCCTGGACAGCGAGAGAGGGACCCACCAAAGTGTCTTGTGGGGAGGCAGGACGGTGTGGGTCGTGCCCCATGGCCTTCGAACACAGCTTGATTCTCGAATAGGTTTCACACGAGAAGCCTCTGAAGTAGGAGGGCTGTGGGTCCCTCCAGCCCCCAAGGGGAGGGGTTGGGAGAGGGGCTGCTGGAGCCTGATCTTGGCCTTCCAGCCTTCATAGCCTCGAGAGAGAAGAGCTTGTGGCTTGCACCACCCTGAACTGCCATTCACCGTGGCTCCAGGGACCGACAAAGATGCTGGGACCCAAGGAGATAACACACCACCTGGGGCCACAGCTGGTCTGTGGGGAGCGGAACCGCAGCAAAGGACACGTGAGCGTGGGTGGAGTGTCTGAGCAGAGCTGCTGACTCCATTCAAACGGGGAGTCCAGTCCAGCGTCCCGGCTGACCACGGGGAGTCCAGTCCAGCGTCCCGGCTGACCTGGGCAGAGCACTCGTAAACAGCAGAGGAGTTATCAGGAGGTGCAAACCGAAAGCAAACCTCAGCAGAGAGGATTGGCAAAAGCGTCCACAAGACAAACCCGATTAGTCATTAGCAGGAGAGAGCAGAGCCCATTAATACTGAACGGCGATTCCCCTTGACAGCCCAAACCGCCAGCGACCAAAGCCGATTTTCCATTTTGGAACAATCTGGAAAGTTCTCCTTTTCTCTTCCCTCCCTCCCTCCCTCCACCTCCTTTCTTTTCCTGATTCCTTGGCTTATGACTCACTCGCTGGGGGCGGGGGGCATCTCTCTGTCTCTGGCTCTTGGGTTTGGAGGGACGTTTCTGTTATTTGTTCGCATACATTTGTCTTCCTCTTTGTTAAAGAAGAGAACTTGCATCCAACTCCAAAAATCATAAGGAACGAGTGAGAGTTTTCTGTGGAGAAAAACTAGCCATAAGACAGCTCTTGCTCTCACCGTTCCTAAACCCGAGATCTTAACTCAAGTCCTGAAATGATAGCGTGGGCCAGGGCTTGGGAGAAGGTCAGCGTGCAGCAGATCCCAGGGGTTCTGGAGCTTTCTCAAAAGCGTTTTGGGCTCTGGATAAGGCTGGCAGAGGTCTCTGAGAGGGTCAGAGGGGGCTGTGGAGAGGTCCTTTCTTGGGGTCAGCTGTTGGTGTTCTGGGGATGGTGCACCTGACTCTCCCTGGGCCTTATTAACAGGCCCTTTTAATAACCCAGGGGCTCCTCTGCAACTCATCCCTCTGAGATAAAGTCTGTTTCTTACAGAGATTTTGTAAAACAGAACATGTGTTGGTTCTCCTTCCCCAAGAGCTTGCGGGGCACAAACGAGCCCCCTCATGCACCAGAGCCCAGTCGTAGAGACCATCTCATAACCGACCGGAGGAAATTACGGCGAAGCAGAGTTTCCTCAGGCTCCTGTCTCCTCGAGTACTGTCCACCAGGGAGCTCGCCTAGATTCTGACATAGGACGTGTCAGAGAAGGAGCACACAGTCTACCCTCGTCCACTCCGTGGTCGTGACCAGAGAGAAGTGGTGTGGCTCCCATATCCCCCACCCCGGGGGCGCGTATCTCACTGCCTGACCCTCTGCTAATAATCACCCCACCTTAACCCAATAGAAGAGGGTAAACGCATTATTTTGCATGAACTCATGTTTCTTAATGAATTAATAATAGGGTTACGATTCTCAACAAGCAGAGAAATACAGAGAATAAAGTAAGGACAAGAGACTGCATTCCAATTAGCTGGTCCTCGTGGCTCAGTCTGGAAGCCCGTTATCTCTGATTGCAGGAAGGAAGGGCAAACCAGCGGCCAGAGGCTCCCGCCTGTGAGAGGAGAGAGGCTCTGAGTCACGGTGCCAAACGACGACCTCCGACCCACACCTCTTTGTCTTCCTGCCACCACCCCTCAGTCGCCCTCAGGCCCTGGAATCTGCGTGGCCACCTTTGGAACCTGACACGATTTGTCTGAAGTGGAGAGACTTATCCCATGTGCTCATGACCCTGAGCCGAGGGCTTTCACACCACCCCACGCCGAGGTCCGCTTTCCCATCTCTGCACCCCGTGCCAGAAAGAGCCTGGCCTTCCCAGAGCGAGTCTTGTCTTAGCCTGTGATTCTGGGAGGTGACGTGCGTCATTCCCGAGAGGACGCTGGCCACGTGGGATCTCAGGGTGGAAGCCAACCACACAGAAAGACCAACCATGTGATTTAGGGGATGATGCTTCACGGCAGGAACTGATCTAGAGAGGTCGGTCAGCCCAGTGGTCACCCGATCATTCGCCCAAGTCGACATAAAGAAGCCCCAGTGGAAACCCTGGACAGGGACGCTCACGGGCACTTGGTGGATGATACGCCAGGCTTGTCACCACACCTCCACGCACAGGAGCAACGCGTCTGACTCCAGGGACCAGGACGGCAGGAGCTTCGCACTGGGAAGCCCCCAGACTGCCGGGCTCCTCTTCCTCTGGCTGATTTAAATCGCACCCTCTCCTGGAACGGGCTCTACTGCTTCCCAGGCGATGGGTGCCCTGGGTCATCTTGGGGAAGAGGAAGAGGAGGAGGGGCAGGGGACAGGAAAGCAGGCAGGAAGAGAATCATTGGCAAGAACGTCTCCTGTGCAGCCACAGCTGAGCATCTGAAGGGGTCGGCGCTGCGTCGATGCTGGATGGGATTTGGACAGATTCTGAGGTCGTAATGACCTCAGGGCACACAGACACCCCATGGGACCCTCCCGCCCCACCCTGGGCTCACGAAGCCCTGCGGGGGATTCTCCCAACCACACTTCCGGCATCCACACTACGGCCTGCCTGAGGCCCACTCAGAGTGCCTGAGTGAGGCCGAGGCCACACACACGTGATGAAGTCCCCGTCGGTAGGTGTGTGTTTCTGGGTCTTCATGTGGAATGCACCTGTCCAGGGACTCCCGGGCCCCCGCAGATTCGGTAGTCGTAGAGACGGTCGAGGCCAGAGGCACCTTCCAGCTCCGATGGACTGAGTCGAATCCTGTACTGGCCCCTTGGCTGCTCATCCTGGGCTCATGCCCTCGGCTCCCTGGGCCTCAGGTGGGTGCCTGCTTATCTGCACATGGGGGTGACTCACCTTGTGATGGCCTAGATGTGAGACGTCCCCCCAAAGCCCATGTGTCAGGCAGTGATGGGGTCAGGAGGGTCTTAATCCAATCAGTGCGCCCATCCCCTGATAGGGATTAGCTGGGTGGTCACAGGAGGGGTGTGACTGGGGGAGGGGGGGTCCCTGGGGGAGTGCCTTTGGGTTTTCATTCTGTCCCTGATGAGTGAAGGCTTCTCTGCCTCCTGTTGCCCTGTCCTGAGCTGCTTCCCCTCCCCACACTTCCGCCATGATGATCCACCTCCCCCTGGGCCAGAGCTGTGGAGTGGGCCGACCTTGGATTGAACCTCTGAACCCTTGAGCTGAAACAGACGGTTCCTCCGCCACAACCGCTCTCCTCAGGCCACAGTGATGAAAAGCTGCCCCAAACCCACCTGCCTCTCCCATGAAGCCACCTGCTACAGGAGAAGGCTGAGCCTGGCCCCGCTCAGGATGGTTTCTAGCTGGAAACCAAAGCAGAGACCCCACCCCTAGGGGCCAGGCACCCCCAGGACCCGGAAGGCTAACACCACCAGCCGTCACAACTGGTGCAGACGGGTAGAAGGCACCAGCCTGTGAACCGGCCTCCTCCGGGCGCGCACACGAGCTCTGCTTCCTTGGTGTGGACCGGTGGTCATCTTGCCTTTTATTTGCTATTAACCTAAGCAGAAGAATTCAAATAAAGTTGCTGTCAGGAGCATATTTCTTTCTAAATCCAGGGTGTAATAAAAACCAGTGAGTGATCTGGGTGTCAAAGGAGTAATCGAAAATCCTACTTGCAGCAAATACAAATAGCACTTGCTGTTAAAAGGACAATATATTCCAGAAAGAAAACCGCCTGCTGACCAGCCCATAACTTGCGGTTGACTTTCGGTTGGGTTTTGGGACTTGAGTGAGAGAGAAATTCAACCCTGATGCTTTCCTCCCAGAAATGTTTCCAAAAAGATCCTCTTTCAAGGAGATAAAAACAGTTTAGTAACTTGATGCAAAAACAGTTTTGGTTTTCAAAGATTGTATTATGCATTGCTCAGTGGTGGTCAGACTCGCTGCAAGAGATGAACGGCCAACTCGGGCTGACTTAGGCTGGGCCAGGGCGGCTTCAGATGCCACAGTGGACAAGCTTCAGGGGATTCAGGCTGCAGAGAAGCAGCCAGTGCGTGACTGCGCCCCTCACCCCTCAGCCCCGCCCGCCTTCGCCTGGTCAGATTCCCTGGTAGCTCTCTGCGCGCAGCGGGCAGGTCGTCAAGAGGAGGCCTGTGCAGCCTCCTGGCAGGTCCTCATTAAGATGCTCCACGGAGGGAGAGTCCAAGTAGCTCACGGCGGGTGAGGGGACAAGGACAAACGTCTTCAGATTGAGCTTCCAGAAATGGCAGATGTCCATGGAAACCCCAGCCCAGCTCTCGGCCCCTGGTGTCTTAGGATCCTTGCCCCCGCTCCTAACCCTGCGGAGGAGGAGGGTGTGCTTCCGCGTCTCAGCCCTGCTGAGGTCCTGTGGCTGCTCTTTTACCAACCTCTGTAGCCAAGGGAGGGAAGTATTGTCATTGGCCAGCTTAGATCACGGGCCCTTGCGTGGGGCAGAGGCAGGTGACCGACTCTGTGACTGACACAGGGAGCAGGGAGGAGTCTCACGGGGAACAAAAGCAGGTGGTGGGAAATTACTGGGAGGAAAGGACGCCATCGTCACCCACAGCTCCCTCCAGGACTGGGTTCCTGGCCCAGAGACTGGGGAGCGTGCGGCGGGAGCACCGTGTGGGAGGAGGTGGCCCTGTGACTAGGGCAGCGGACTGGGGAGTCTGTTCTGGCACCTTTGCTGGAATTTCTGAAACACACACAAAAAAACCAAAAATGAAAATAAAGGAGCCCTCTTTAGGCCGATCCCCCCCACCCCCAGGGACCTGAGGACTGAAGCCACGAGTGCCCTTGACCCTGGACTGCTTGGAGGATCCTGTCCTGAATCTAAGGCTTTGGCACGTCCTGGAAACCGTGGGCAGTTTGGAAGCCAGGGAGACCTGCGTACACTGGTGTGTCCCAGAGCCTCCTGTGACAGCTCCAATTCAATGCCACTGTTCAGAAAGATGAATGTGAAAATTAGTCATTGTCCACAAGCTGTCTCCCTATCTTCCAGGACTCAGTCTGATTTGGGGATTGATGAACCGACACGCCAAGCCACGGACACCCTCTCCAAGAGCAGCATCTGGTTCAAGGCAAAAGACACCCTTCCTCTTGGTGGATGAGCAGACAGTAGAAGGATCTTCACATTTAATATGCAGAGTCTGTTCCCCATCTTCCTTCTGATAAATTGGTGTAACATCTTGCACTGCTAAATCATGGAGGGGGACTGAGCTCCAGAGGCCAGTTATAAATGCACAAAAATAATATAGAACTAGGTGCATAAAATACAAGCCAATTTCTCCATCTCTGCTAATGGGTTTTAAACAGGAAAAATAACTGAGAATAAGCACCAGGCACATTAGAAATTAAAATTAGGTTGCAAAGCTCCTCAATCCATACAAGAAGTTTGGTGCACAATCAATGATTCAAGGGAACAGTTCTGAGGAATGAAATCTCACATGCTTTTGCATTAACCGACGGGCGCCCGTCTTCCGGGGACACCCCAGTGTTGTCTGCTGCCCCACCCCCACCTCCCTGCATGGACTTGAACTTCGATTTCATTTTCAAGCCCTAAGGCACTGCACATTCTCACTCTGGCACTACTGTTCCCAATGATTTCTGAAGGGTCTCTTTCATGGCCGTAGATGACTCATTTTATCAACTATCTGCCATGAATTGTTCCCCATCTGTACTTAAATAACATTTCTCCTCTGATTATAAAAAGCAATGATAGTCATCGTACAAAATAAAATACCACAGTCACAAAGAACAAAATGAAATTTCCTACAGTCAACCACTCAGGGTTAAGTCCACCTGTTATTTTTCATTCGTGCTACATGTTCTTATATCTGCATCACAAATCTGAATGATACTGAACTATAATCCAGCATCCCAGTGGCTTTTTCTTCCCCAACATTGTACTGTGAATACTTTTGCCCTTTCTTTAGCTATTCTTTTGAACGTCATTTTAAGAGCTGTGTAATATTCCACCGCATGGATTGCCATAGTCTAGGAAACCAGTTGTCAGGTTTCCCTCATTAACAAGACCACCATAAGCATCCTCATGGGCCAATCTTTGCTTGTGCCTTCAACACATGTTCACCGTACGCATTTATTCTGAACTTGGTTCTGTAAAAGCCATGGGAGGAAGAGCGGAGCCGGGGACAGCCAGGATTTCTCTGTCCAATGATAGTTCTTATTGCTTCCTTAGAACAGAGACTGAGATGAGGAACTGCGTTTGAAACCTCTTAACAGGCACCGCCAAATCGCTTTTCACAGAGGTGGTGCCAGTGAGCTGCCAGAACCCGCGGGCAGCTCTCCTTGCACATTCCCCCGTGTGGCCACTGCCCATGGCTGTCCCCACCTGGTGACATTGGCCCCATCGTGATTCTCATATCACAGGCAGGAGAGTGAAGGCTCAGCATCGACCAGGAGGAGGCCGACTCCAGCCTGAGCCGCCGCCCTTCCGCCAGACCCCCCCAGGGCCGTGCCTGTCCTCACAGAGCCGTGGCCGTCTGAAGAGCATCTTCCTGTTGGTTTGGGCTGCTCTTTGGCTGGTTTGTGACGTGTGCGTGGCCCCCGTGGTCTTCCCCCTGGTGGTTGGGGCTGACCCAGTCCACCCCACCACGGACGGCACCCACTTGCCTGCTGTGCACCAGGGAAACAGAACTCAATTTTAGTTTGGACGGAGCGGTGGTGGGGTGACGGCGTGTGGGGCTCCAAACGAAAGCCAGACAGAAGACACGTTTAGACACACAGAACCATCCAGGGCCTCAGCGGAGAGCTTTTCTGTGGGGCCCTTTCCTCTGAGAGCGTGGATTCACTAGGTTTTCCCAGGTTTCCTCCGTGCTCCTAGGGCCGGGGGGCAGAGGGCCAAGTCTGGAGCTCCCCGGCCAGCGAGCCCCCATCTCTATGTCCTTCCCGCCCACAGAGCCCCGCGAGGCTCTTCCTGGTGGGCCCGCCAGTCCCTGCACTCTGTGCCAGGGGATGTGCTTTCCTGGGTCCCTGCTCCTCTTCCCCTGACCTCTGCTGGGTGGTGGCTCCTGCCACTGTCCCTGTATGAACACCCAAGTGTCTCCCACCTTGAGAAGCTGTCCTTGCTCACATCCTTGAGATGACGCGTTGCTCACCCTTGTTCACTCAAACATCTGAAAAGAACGCGGCCTCCACTGCTTCCCCTTCCTGGCCCCACCTCCTGGTGCTCCACCATGCTCCTGGGAAGGTGGCAGGGGGCTTCCTGAGCCACTCATGGGGTCCTGGGAGCTCTTCCCTCTCCTCTTCCTGGAATCCTCTCCTGGTCACCAGATCACCTGCCCCTCTTTGGTTGGCAGGCCCTCGGGCCCTTCTGTTTTCCTTCAACCCATCATCTCTGAGTTTCCCGCCTGCTGCTCGAGCCTGGGGCTCAGTCCTTGACTGACCACACCCTTCTCAGTCTGTGTCTCCCTGGGGGATGCTCGCCCCCACCTGGACCATGGGCCTCCTAGTCCTGATGGCTCTGGGTGGGCAGCCTGCGGGGCTCTGGTCTGAGTATCAGATCTCAAGTTCTCATAACCGCCCAATGGCCCAGACATGGTCTGAAAGCCTCCTTCCCCTGTGTCCTTGTCCTCCGGCAGACACCAACCTCCCTGGGTAACAGAAGCCCAAGGTCATCCAATTGAGAACTCTCTTCTCACACAGGGGTTTGGTATCACGAATCTCCCCTTGACCACTATTTTAACAAACTCACTAAATCTGATGAGTTCCTTTGACTCAAAACCTTTTCCAACTCCCCTCTACTTCTTCTCCACGCAGGGTGTTATGTGGAACGTGCTCTTCAGTTAGCACACACTCCAAAATGAAGGGGGAAATTTTCCAGGGATATTTCTGTTGTGTGTTTAGAATTTAACTCTATCTTCATCCGAGAACATCACATCACTTTGGCCTTTTGAAGGTACCCTGTCTTATTTGATGGCTGGAACATTATTTATTTGGACACACGCCCCTTGTATACGCGCAGAGCTCAAGGTCAACTAAGTTGCTTGATTGCTGTTCAAATCCAGATCCCTACTGTTTCCCGGATTCTGTTTCTATCAATCATGGACAGAAGGGTATAGATAGTTCTGATTATAAATCTAGATTTGTGTTTTTCTCCTGGGGTTCTGTCAGTTTCTGCTTCTTGTGTTTAGAAGCTGTTATCAGGTGCATAAGAGTTTAGACCGTGTCCCTTGATGCGTTCTCCCCTCTATCACTAGAATGGCCGTCTTTATGTTGGGGAACATGTTTACTCTGAAGTCAGCTTTGCCTGATGTTGAGGGGCCACTCTGCCTTTAAACCCTAGTGAGAGCCTGGAGCTCACGCGTGCGTGGGTTTCTGTCTTCAGCCTCTGTGCGTCTCTGTGTGAAAGTCCACTGCTTAAACGCAGCGAGGTGGGAGGCCAGTTCCCTTACCCCCTCTGACAGCTCTACTTCTAACTGGCCCACGCGCCATGCACCTTTCCTGCGGTCGCCTGGTTAGGTTTAGGCTGTCCCTGTGCCTCTTTGCCCTCTGTTCCTATTACACCTTATCTGCCTTTTCACGAATAAAAAAAATCTTTCTTTCGGTTCCTTTCCATCTGCTTCTTTGACTTCCTGGCTCTAACTTTTCGTTTTGCTGTTGTAACGGTTGCTTTGGGCTTCACAGTGCGAACCCGCAGCCTGTCGCCACCTGCCTATGAGCCCCACAGTGGCTCTGGGTCTGTGACCCTGCACCTGCAGTCCCGTGTGGCATGATGGCCTTGGGACAGCTCTCTGTGTTCCTGCTGCACCGCGTCATCCGTCTCGTCCCCTCCTGACTTTGTGCTACTGTCATGATACAATAAAGCCTCACACGTGCCAGAAAGCACATGATAAACTGCCATTGCTGACTTAAAATTCGTTATATTACAAAATAAATCGTAAGAAACCTACACACTGACCTACATTGTTACCTTTTCAGCACCTCTAGATTTCCACCCACCCCCCTTTCTTTTCCCTGAAGGATGTCCTTGAGCATTTCTTACGGTGAAGGTCTGCCAGTGCTGGATCCTTTCAGCTTTTCTTTTATGTCTGTGAATAGTTTTATTTTGCTTTTGTTTACAAAAAAAAAAAAATGTTTTTCCATGCGAAGGATTCTAGTTTGACAGTATTTTTGTTTCCGTTCTTTAAAGAGGGCTGCTCCATTATCTATTCACCTGCATTGTTTCCAAAGAAAGTCTGTAGTCATCCGTGTCTTTTTTGCTGTGCATAAAATATTATTTTTTTTCCTTGCTGCTTTTAAGATTTTCTGTTTGTTGCTAATTTTGAGCAATTCAGTTATAATTTGCTTTGCTGTAGTTCGGTTTTGTGTACTTTGGGTCTGATGAGTTTCTTGCATTTCAGTGTTTCTAGTTTGCATTAAAACTAGAAAACTGGGAAGTTGCTAGTCATTATTTTTTTCAACTATTTTTTCTTTGTCCCCCCTTCCCAAATACAGTTATAGTAACTTAAAATGTCTGTGTCTACCACTTTGGACATCTGTGTCAGCTCTGGTATGGTTTTGATTGAGTCCCTCATTATGGTTGAATTTTCCTCATCTGCTTTGATTGGACACCAGACACTGTGAGCCTTAACCTTGTTGATGATTTGATATTTTTGTATTTCTGCACATAGTTATTGAGCTTTGTTCTGGGAAACAGTTGATTTCCTTGGAAACAGTTTGCTCATGTAAAGTAAGATCTTTCTGCTAAGATTTGTTTGATGGAAATAGAAGAGTGCCCAGAGCTAAGTTGTTCCCCACTGTGAGGACCAAGCATTCCTTCTCAGTGCCCCCTGACCTTTGCAGCAATCCTGGCTACCTGGAGCAGGCACTCACTATTCATGGCCCGTGTGAGCAGTGGGCACAACTAGATCTAACTCTTCAGGGCTGTTTTACACCTAGCCTCAGGCATGGTCCTCATAAGTGCAGGTAGCTCCCTCATTCCTGGGTGCTGGTTGATGCCCAGTTGGATTCAGGGGCCTCTTCAGACTGTGGGTCCTCTGCTGCCCTTGCCTCCCTGATGCCCTGGGTTTCTAATGGAGTCCTACTTGGTCTCCCTGGACTTGAGCCCCTTCTCTTAACTCGGGGAATCTGCTGAGCTCTGTGCTGCCCAGAGCTGGGTGAGTGGAGGGCTCGCCTGTTCGCCTCTCTTCTTTGGGGATCAGCACCTTTCATTGCTCAATGTCTCGTGTGGAAGACCCGTGATCTTTTGCCCACCCTGTGGTCCTTACAACAGGAAGCTCAGTCTTGTTTCTTTTTTACCTTCCAGGATGATTCTCATCCTAATGGTTTCACTATAACTGTCTCATCCCCCTATTTAGGACACGTTCAGCTTGAAGATGGGGTCCTTGTCTTGCTCATCAGAATATGGTCTGCAGTGACCCAAGTCCTCATTTTGAATCTGCCACTCACCAATTATGACTTGGGACAAGTTACTTAATTTTCATGAGCCTCAGTATCTTTACCAATAAAATAAGAATAGTAATAGCACCTCTGTTTGGAGTTATTTTGATGATTGAAAGATGCATGCAAAAAGATACATGATTGAAAGAACAGCTGGGGCCTAGTTTTGAGTAAAAGCAACTATTGGTCTAATAACAATACTCTTTGTTAGTTGAATTTTGTACTCTGTTCCTCACAGGTAGTCAGCAATAGATTTAACCAAGAAATATTAGGATAAGTGAATGAGGCTTGGTGCTTTTCAGCTGCTGGCGGTCAAGACGGCCACATGCACCGTTCCTAAGTGGGGTCCTTCATCTCTGTGCCAGGTGTTTCCTCACCATACCCAGAGTTGTGGTCCACCCTCCACCCAGGGAGTTGGAGAAGTGCAGATCCTGTCCACCTCACACACTGTTTGGGCAGCAGAAATTCAACTGTCGCTTGATTCCAAAGGCAGAAAGTTGTCTGTGGGCAGTGTGGAGCCAGCAATGGCCTGGAGGGGGCTCTAAGTGGACAACGTAATGTGTGTGTGTGTGGGGGGCAGACCTTCCACATGCCCTTGACTGAGCTGGTGGCTTAAGATTGGCCTCAGACCACTGAATCTTGGGTGATTCTTTCACACTCCTCCCGGGGCTGCAGCAGCAGGCAGATCCCAATGAGTAGGAGATGCCGGGGCTCAGGAATGGTGTGTTCAGAGGGAGGTTTACTTAACAGGTTGTGTTGACAATGGCACAGCATCACAGACTCCAAAGCCACAGCCCAGTGAGTGCTCTGCTCTTTCAAATCCCCGTCAGCTCACATTCCTACCTGGTGCATATTGACACTGCCCCGAAAGGATCTCATGCAAACAGTCTTCTTTCTGGTACGTCTCATCACACAATTTTTGATCCTTAAGCACAAGTTTCTACATGACAGGTTTTCATTTAAGAATCCTTTTGGTTTCCGTACCGGTGGATGATCTCCTCTTCAGTCGGATTAGATTTTCTCTTGGGTGAGGTTGGAACTAAGAGCCTCATCTTCAAACGTGCCTCCAGGTCCTTAGGAGAGGAGCTCACGTAGCCTGAATTAATGCGAATGTGGAAAACACATCCAACAGGGCTTCTGGCTCCCAGATCCACAGGTCATTTGTTGGAGAAGAGGAAAAATGGCATCACCCATCAGAGTGGGTGTTGGATTTATAGCCTCATCAGGATGAGCATCAGAGATTTTTCTTTCAGACCATTGGGACATGACTTTTATGGGTTTTTAAAGTGAGGCAGAGACGGGAGAACATGAACGGCACCGACTCTGTATCGACACGTTTGCCAAGACCGACTCGGGGGCACCCACAGCCCACCACACACATAAAATGGGTCATTGAGCAAGAAAATGGGCACTTCTTGCATCTTAAGTACAAATTGTAAGTAATTAGCTTAATGCTCAAAAATGCTTCCATGTCGAGTTGATGCCTTTGCTCACATTATCTTACGTCTGGAAGTAAAGAAACCAAAGAAAAATCACTTGCCACAGTAGGCACAGTGGTGACCTTGGTCCCAGTTCCAGAGTCAAATGCATTCTCAGGTGGAGTATGGAAAGCTTTTTATTTATTTATTTTTTGTACTCCTAAACCTTGTGTAGTGCACAGAATTCATAGCTGATGACATTGTCATTACATTTTTGTTATTTACATATTTGATATTTTGCCTTCAAGTAGCTCTGGGATGGGTACAAGTGCTAATATGCCCTGAGTGTTGTTGCTCCACAGACAGCTTAGAAAGTGAGATTGTTAAACTGGGTGTAGTGGCGCACACCTGTGATCCTCGTGGCTTGGGAGGCTGAGGCAGGAGGATTACAGATTCAAAGCCAGCCTCAGCAACTTCGTGGGGTGCTAAGCAACTCAGCAAGACGCTGTCTCTAAATAAAATACAAAATAGGGCTGGGGGTGTGGCTCAGTGGTTGGTGCCCCTGAGTTTAATCTCCGATACCTTCCCCCCCACCCCCACCAAAAAAAAAAGAAAGTTAGATTGTCGTCACTCTGTCAACTTCTGTAGTTTTCTTTAGCTTATACCAAGTGACAGCTCTTTCCCAGGTTCTCGTAGAGGACAGTGGGTCAGTGAAAGGCTGGCTGATGCTCCAGGTGGCAGCACATCAGGAAGGGCCTACAGGGGACGGATGGTGACCCAGGCAATGCTCTCTCAGACGGTGCACTCCTTGGCCAGGGAGGTGGTCTCCCCTTCTCCACCCCAGTGCCCCGTGGGGACTCCAGAGCGAGAGCTTCTTTGTGAACCAATAGATAAATCTGTGTGGACGTTGTCCTTCTATTTGCTCACATGAAAATGGGTGTATCTCAGGGTCACCTCTGAGGAGCTCGTGTGGGGGAGAAAGCCCCTGCCTCTGACTGCCGTTGGTCCAGTTCCCTGGGGTGGCTTTCCCTCGACCCCTCTGAGCTCGGCGCAGTCTGCTCTTTGGCTCCCTGGCGTGTGGCTGCTGGTACTTGCTCCTTTCTTGGCAGCAGCTCTTCCTGGGCTGGTGCTGGGGTCGGCAAGGCCAGGGCTGTCTCTCCTAGACGGGAGCAAAGAGCATGGCACAGGCCAGTCCTCGGCCATCTCAGGTTCCCTTTCGATGTCTCCCGTCTCCTGGTCTTTGACTCTCTCTCGTCTCCCATGTCTTCTTATGTACTCTGGGAAGGTTCTGGAATTCCCACACTATATTCCATCTCCCATGAGGATTTGGACTGCATCCGAACCAGAAGGGAGTTTCTGGTCTGTGGTCAATGTTCGTTCAACAAGAATTCCCTGAGCACTCGCAGGCGGCAGGCCGTGTTCTAGGAACAGGAGACAGGGCCGAGAACAGGGAGAGGCTCCCTGTGACCTGGGTCCTACGTTCTGGCTGGGGAGACCCACAGTGCACAAGGCTCCCCCAGCTGAAAAAGGAAAGAACAGACGCCTGGTTAGCAGGAGGCCGCAGCGTTTGCATGGCTTGTGCAGATACGTTGGTGGAGGGATAGGTGGACTTTCAAGGGACCTGCACGCGGTCAGTCCAGCTCCAGCATTGGGGCAGTCAGTCTGCTTTGTTAGTGGGGTCTTCACAGAGTCATACAAGCCCTGGAGCTCGCACGTTCTCACATCCAAACCTCAGTGTGAAAACGCATTCTGTAGGTTAAATTCCTACTTACTTCTTTGAACTCTGGGCCCTGATGGGCCTTGACCCGCTGTCTTTGAGGGCTTGGCTGGAGCTTCCTGGTCAACAGGTGCTCACGCAGCCCTTCAAGAGCTCACCACGTTGAAGGCAGATGAGGCAGAGGCAGCCATATGTCGATGGGAACCGGGAACCGACACCCGCCCTGGGTCTGTTGAGATGGTGGCCCAGCGTGTCGAGCCTCCAGTGTCTGGGCTGGAGATGGCAGTCCTCTTACTTTCCATGCAGCACCTAGCAGAGCATCAGTGAGCCAGCGAGGGGAGGGACCCTGCAGCGTGGGACACAGAGGCCACGTCTCGTTCCCAGACCTGTGAGCAGACTCCTCATGTGGCCAAGGGGACTCCACAGCTAAGGAGCCCAAGACTGTCCTGGGTTACCCACACTGGCCCCATCGAGGCCCCCGTGATGGTGGTGGTGTGTTTGCTGGAGCGGTCCCCGAGTCCAGGGATGTGGCAGCTGGAGAAGCTGCAGAAGGAAGGGCGGTGGGTGGTGTCCCAGGGTGCAGGAGGGAGCAGAGCCCACCACACCTCGACTCCACAGCCGGCGACCACTCTGAAACGCTGACTTCAGGAACGGGAAGACAGCAGAGGCGTGTCACTGTGTCACTAGGAGTCACAGCAGCTGCAGGAGGCTCACACAAGAGCCCGCGGGCCGACCCAGCTTGGGCTGGTCCTGCACTATCCGCCCACTGGGAAGGCTCTTCTGGAAGAAGAGGAGCAAGGAAGGGCAGCTCCCTGGAGCCCGAGGAGGCGCAGCACTTCTCTGGACCGGCAACGCCCTGCTCACCCCGGGCACCTGCACTTTTAAAAAGGGCTCGATTCCCATGATGTCCCCATAAGAGGTGAGTGGCTCTTCTCTCTTATGTGCCTACATGTGTCACCTTCTCCAGGGGGCCCCTTGGCTTGCCACGCCCAGCTCTTTACCCCTGACTCTGTGTGAAGGTTCGCGTCCCAAGCGCAGTCCTGTGGCCTCCCGCCTGGGCCCAGCCCAGCACAGCCCCCAAGAGGGGACTGGGCCATTACCTGCAAGCAGTTTGGGAGTGGGCCTGGAATTGGCTTTCCGCTCCAGCTGTCCAGTGTGACTGACCCACAGAGGTACATCCTGTCATGGTCATTACCTGAGGGTCAGCTGGGGCACCCTGTGCTTCTGCCACTACATCAGATAGAACTGGAGATGATCCCTCCACGTGTGACTGTGGCCGGCCCCAGGGCAGCGGCCACCCCAGGCACCTGTGGAGGTCAGTCAGCATGCTGGTGGGGACCCCTGACCTCCGGGTCACTATCCCTGGGAGGAGAGAGGACGGCCAGCAGCCTGGGGCACACTAGCCCTCACCCTCCAAGCCACAGCTCCCTGCCCCCTGGAGCTCCCTGCTCCCTGGGGCTCCCGAGCCGCGCCCGGCCTGCCCAGGAGCTGCCGGGTGCTGCAGATGCTCCTTGGGTACGGAATGATTGGGAGGCATTTACTTTCCCATTTCAACATGGAAGTACTTAGAGAGCTGGACGAGGCTTTTGTCCAGGGCAAGGAAGGTGGTGGTGCTCACGGGTGGCCACCTGCCCCTGCAGCTGTGTGCCCATTTCTCCATCCACAGAGTGAGGCTGACGGTAGCCCTCTCTGTTCGCTACGAGGCTCCGTGGAGCCAGGGAGGGGAGGTGCGGGGCCGCGCAGGCGCACGGCGGTGCTGCCCGAGGGCTGGTCCTGGCGCGGCACTGACACAGGTGGACATCTTTGCCTGGACATCGTGTGTCCTGTTGGTTCCCTCACACCTGCCCTTGCACAGGGAAAGGAGGGGGGTGAGTCAAGAGCCCAGTGTCCTGGGTGTCCTTGGAGGACACTGCTCCAGGCCGAGGGGAGAGCTGGTTTCTATGGTGATTCTTTGTGGACAGGAATGAGGGAGGGTTGAGGCAGCAGGAGCTGCAGGTGCTGAGGCGTGGAGGGGACCAGAGGGCCTGGCCCTGGAGGATCTAAACTACCCTCCTGCACCCAGAGAGGGCCTGCAGGAGGGCGCGGGTGGACATGGGGGCCGAGCCGGAACAGGAATGCTGGCTTCCTCTTGATTCCTGAGAAAAGGAGGGTAGGGGTCGAGGAGGAGCTGCGGAGAAAGTTTCACAGAAGAAGGGAGGTCTGCAGGATGCCCATGTGGGGAGGCTCCCTGGGGTCCTGCAGATGGCCGTCCATGCCTAGTGAGGTCAGAAAGGCACACTGTTCCCAGTGGCAACAGCCACAAAGCCCCTAAGTGGCCGTCCTGCTGAGAGCAGCCCATCCTACCTGCTGGAGGGAAGCGACAGAGGAGACCCTGTCTGTGGTCGCCAGGGGGCGGGCCGCAGCGGGCACCCTCCTGTCTGTCCCTCTGGCCTTGGCCCCGTCTGTATGCCCACCCCAGACCCCTGCAGAGGCTCCTCCTTGCTGGCCTCTCCCCAGGTCCTCTGTGCTCTGGGCTCACGTGGGATGGTAATTCCGCTCCTCTCCCCGCCTGCTCTTCCCACCCCCTGGATGGTGCAGAGATCAGCTGGTCCTGGCCAGTTAACCAGAGCAGCAGCGAGCAGCGGCCAGGCTGGGAGGCCGCTCAGCGGGTGGCTGCCGCGGGAATCTCACTGGCATCAGCACCTTCCTCCCCAGCGGCTGCGCGCACCTGGATTCCTCTGTGAAGGGCTTTGAGGTGCTGTGTTTAATGAGCAGGTGCCTGAGTCCTGGCCAGTCTGCTGTCCAGCTCATCTGACCGCACTGCTCAGAGGACTCCGCGTTGCTCTCTGTCCTTGGTCCCAGCTGGGACGAGTGGCTTCTGCAGCCTCGTCCCCACAGCTTGCACGAGCGTGGGCCGCCACGTTCACCCTCCTGGCCCCTTCCCTAGGAGCCTCTGGACCTCTCGAGATATCAGTCCCGGCTGGAGACCACCAGGTCCTCCCCGCTCTCAAGACCCGGCACCAAGGAAGGTGACAGTGGTTTCAGATCATCCCTTCACACCAGGTCATGGTCATTTCTCACAGGTCAGAGGTTGCGACCCAGGTCACCTGGACACCCATGAAGGCTGTGGGGGTTGACTGTGTCCCCAAGGTTCCAGCTGGAGCCAGTCCCCAGGGCAGCAGTGCTGAGAGGCGGGGCCTTCAAGAAGGGCTTGGTCTCGGGGAGGCTGGCTGTCCTGGGGCAGGCTGGTTATCCCTGGACTATGTTAGTTACTGTGGGAGTGGGCTGGTTATCCTGAGAGAGGGCTGGTTATCCTGGGAGTGGGTTAGTTATCATGAGAGTGGGCTGGTTATCCTGGGAGTGGGTTAGTTATCATGACAGTGGGCTGGTTATCGTGGGAGTGGGTTAGTTACCCCGAGAGTGGACTGGTTATTATGGGAGTGGGTTAGTTATCCTGAGAGAGGGCTGGTTACTGTGGGAGTGGGTTAGTTATCATGAAAATGGGCTGGTTATCCTGGGAGTGGGTTAGTTATCATGAGAATGGACTGGTTATTGTGGGAGTGTGTTAGTTACCCTGAGAGTGGGCTGGTTATTGTGGGAGTGGGTTAGTTATCCTGAGAGAGGGTTGGTTACTGTGGGAGTGGGTTAGTTATCCTGAGAGAGGGCCGGTTACTGTGGGAGTGGGTTAGTTATCCTAAGAGAGGGCCGGTTACTGTGGCAGTGCGTTAGTTATCCTTAGAGAGGGCCGGTTACTGTGGCAGTGGGTTAGTTAACCTGAGAGAGGGCCGGTTACTGTGGGAGTGGGTTAGTTATCCTAAGAGAGGGCCGGTTACTGTGGCAGTGGGTTAGTTATCCTGAGAGAGGGCTGGTTATCCTGGGAGTGGGTTAGTTATCATGACAGAGGGCTGGTTACTGTGGGAGTGGGTTAGTTATTGGGGAATGGGCTGGTTATATGGCGTGGGTTCCTGATGAGCTGAGCTCTGCTTCCTTCCCTCTGTCCCTCTGTCCCTCCATCCCTCCGTCCCTCCCCTTTGCCCTTGCATCTTTTGTCCTGGGATGGTGCAGCCCCAGGAGCCTAGTCAGATGCCAGCACCTTGATCCTGGACCTCCCAGCCTCTGAAACTGAGCCTAGGACATTTCTGTTGATCGTAAGCCAGATGGTTGTGAAATCCCAACAGGAAATGGCTCAGCTGGATGGCCACACGCCAGCCCCCTCCAGGAAGCCACCGCAGGGCTGGAGGACATGGCAGCCCTGTGGCTGCTGCCCTTCCCTTGGGGCCAGGGGTGAGGAGTTTTCCATGCCAGGGGCTGTGAGTGGGGTGGGCACACAACGTCTCCTGTCCACCCTGAAGACCTCCTACTGGGCGAAGGTAGAAGATTTCTGGAGTTCAGTCATTAGCCAGCACCTGTGTGCAGCATGGGCTGCAGCCAGGGCCAAGCCACAGCTCGGAAGCAGGACTCCTTATCAGAGGATCAGCAGAGGCAGACACTGGCTGTGAGGTCAGCTCCCCCAGAGGACGTGGCCTCCTCCACTGCGTGGCCCTCCACGGAGTCTGGGGAGTTCCCTGTCCGGTGCTGCCTCTCAGTAGCCATGTGGTGTTAGAGTGTGGGGTCCCCAGGACGTTCTCCCTCCAGGGCCCAGCAAACCTGGAGTATCTTGGCGTGAGGCCTGCCCACGTGAGCTCACGTCTGCAGCAGGGAGCCTCCACCATCCTGTTGGCTTTTCGTCACTTTTCCTTTGCTGAACACCTGGGCTTCCATGCTCAGAGGGTCCCCAGCAGGAAAGGGATGGTCCTTGGTTTCTGTGGTGGCCAGAGGAATGCTGGGCGAGGGGCAGAGAGAAGCCCTCTGTTCTCCGCCTCGTGGGAGCACAGACCTGCCCAGGTTCTGTCCCACCTGAAGGTCATTGTCGTCTCTTACCCCTGGTTTTTAAGCCGTACTTCCTGGAGTCGTCCCCTGGCCACCAGCTACTCAAAACTGCTTTTTTTTTTTTTAACCAGACCCAGTTTACACTAAGGACGCACGATTACAGAAATCTAAAACACTCAGTGAAGCTTGTAAGACTTCCAGTGCTGTGAGCTGGGCTCAGGCCAGTCCTACCAGGTGTCTGGCCCCTCCCTCATGCTGCCCACCCATGATCACTTTACTGACCACTCAGTAAAGACCCCGTGTGCTGCCTTCCTTCTCTCAGTGCCCTTCCTGGTGCGGATTTTCCTTTTTGGATTTTGAAAGTGTGATAAAGGGAGGGAAAGGTGTGGCACAGAGGAGTGCTGTGGTCCTTGGCTGGGGATCCAGGCAGCGGGAATGTGGCTTCCCAGGTGGTGGTGACCAAGGAACACCCTGAGATTCAACATCAGAACCACAGAGGCAGACGTTGGGGAGCTAGGTCATAGGGCAGGAGAGAATCCCCGGGAGCCCAGCCAGTAATGCCAGTGACTCCTTCCCACTAAGCGCGAGTGTGAGCATGTGTGTGAGAGTGTGTGTGTGAGTGTGTGAGTGTGTGTGAGTGTGTACATGTGTGTGTGCATGTGAGTGTGGTGTATGTGTATATGAGCATGTGTGTGTGAGCATGTGTGAGAGTGTGTGTGAGCGTGTGAGTGTGTGAGTGTGTGTATGTGTGTGCATGTGAGTGTGAGCGTGTGTGCATGTGAGAGTGTGAGTGTGTGAGCGTGTGAGTGTGTGCATGTGAGCATGTGTGTGGGAGCATATGTGTGTGTGTGTGTGTGTGAGAGTGTGTGTGAGTGTGTGTGTGAGCATGTGTGTGCATGTGAGCATGCGTGTGAGCATGTGTGTGTGAGCATGTGTGTGAGTGTGTGAGCATGTGTGTGAGTGTGTGTGCATGTGAGCGTGTGTGTGTGAGCATGTGAGCGTGTGTGAGTGTGTGTGAGCGTGTTGAGCATGTGTGAGCGTGTGTGTGTGAGTGTGTGTGTTAGCGTGTGTGAGTGTGTGAGTGTGTGAGCATGTGTATGTGAGTGTGTGTGTGAGCATGTGAGCATGTGTGTGTTAGCGTGTGTGAGAACGTGTGTGTGTGTGTGAGTGTGTGTTTTCTAGCTGTGCTGGTTGGCTCCTGGTACGTATTCAGGTTTTTCCCTTCATCTTTCTTCTTCCCCTTTTTCCCTTCACTCACTCACTCCTTGTTTTGTCTGTTCTGACTGTAGAGGGCGAGCGTGTGTTCAGGTGTTTAGTCTGTTCTGACTGTAGAGGGCGAGCGTGTGTTCAGGTGTTTAGTCTGTTCTGACTGTAGAGGGCGAGCGTGTGTTCAGGTGTTTTGTCTGTTCTGACTGTAGAGGGCGAGCGTGTGTTCAGGTGTTTAGTCTGTTCTGACTGTAGAGGGCGAGCGTGTGTTCAGGTGTTTTGTCTGTTCTGACTGTAGAGGGCGAGCGTGTGTTCAGGTGTTTAGTCTGTTCTGACTGTAGAGGGCGAGCGTGTGTTCAGGTGTTTTGTCTGTTCTGACTGTAGAGGGTGAGCGTGTGTTCAGGTGTTTAGTCTGTTCTGACTGTAGAGGGCGAGCGTGTGTTCAGGTGTTTTGTCTGTTCTGACTGTAGAGGGCGAGCGTGTGTTCAGGTGTTTTGTCTGTTCTGACTGTAGAGGGCGAGCGTGTGTTCAGGTGTTTAGTCTGTTCTGACTGTAGAGGGCGAGCGTGTGTTCAGGTGTTTAGTCTGTTCTGACTGTAGAGGGCGAGCGTGTGTTCAGGTGTTTAGTCTGTTCTGACTGTAGAGGGCGAGCGTGTGTTCAGGTGTTTTGTCTGTTCTGACTGTAGAGGGCGAGTGTGTGTTCAGGTGTTTGGTTTGACTGTATTTGTTCTGGCTCTTGGTTTTTTTTTTTTCTTTCTCTTATCACTTCTTCTCTCCCCTCCTCCCCTCCAATCACAGACTCACTTGTCCTCTCCTCTTCATTCTCTATTTCTTTAGTTATTCTTACTCCTTCTTTATAGCCATCACTCTCTACCTCTCCCCTGCTTTAATCTCTGTTCACTTTTTGAATATTTCATAATTTCTTTTGCTTTCCTACCCCATTTCCTCTCCTCTTAATGAACTACAATTTTACTTCCGTCAAGAAAAGTTTAGTTTCCCTAATTCCTGCCCCACCACTCATATGCTTCCCGTGGTCAGTGCCCTGGAAGACAGAACAGAGGACGCAGAGACAAACCCACCTAAACATGGTCACGTCACACTAGACAAAGGTGCCAAAAACACTCGCTGGAGAAAAGATGGTCTATTCAACAAATGGTGCTGGCAAAACTGGAAATCCATATGTACAACTAAAATTAAGCCTCTGTCTCTCATGCTGCCACCAGATCAACTCAAAGAGGACCCAAGACCTAGGCACTAGCACAGAGACCCTCGCCTAACAGAAGAAAAAGTAGGCCAAATCTTCACCACGTCGGCTTAGACTCTGACCTCCTTACCAAGACTCCTAAGATCAAGAAGTAAAATCAAGAATTAATAAATGGGGTGGATGCAAATTAAAAAGGTTTTTCTTGGCAAAGAGAGCAGTTAGTAATGTGAGGAGAGGGCCTGCCGACTGGGAGGACACCTTACCACATGCACCTGCGTGGACTCAGTGCAGGTCTAATTCCTGGTCACTTACTGTGCTGCTCCTCTTGTGTGGTGTTAACGGTGTCCACATCACAGTGGACACTGGATTCTTCATCCCCTGTGGCTGGTTTCCCATTTTCTGAAAGGGGCTAGGAAGCAACTGGAACACCCCAACTTCACAGGGAGGAGACTGCAGCTAAGCCACACCCAGACTCACCAAGGGACTCACCCTTCCTCCACACACAGACTCACTCAGCCAAGCTTCAACAGGACCTTAACCCACAGAGCAGGGGAGACAGGACCCCAAGACAATGGCTAGGCCCTGAGTAGTAGTGAGCAGAGGAGGGATCAAGCCCCACCCTGGGACATCTGCTCCTAAAAATCAGAGGAAGATTTCAGAATGATGGCTCAGAAGCACTCAGTGTTAGAGCCGCCTTACAGGGGTTCTGCAGTGGAAAACTGAGGTGAGGCGTGGGCCCTTGAAACTAACCCCCGATCACACGGAGCCCACATGTGGAAGGTAGAGACGCCGACGGCAGGGGACTGGTTACAGAATATATGACTATATACCAAAGGGCATCCTCAGCAAGGAAGAGGAGGCTGCTTCAACAGATGAGCAAGCCCAAGACTTCTGAAAACCTGAGGAATCAGGCAAAAAAGCCTCCTTCCAGAATTATAATCACCCAACAAAGGAACACACACAGGGAAGGAAAGAAATTCCAGAGAAAGAATTTTAAATATTGATTATTAAAATGATTAATGAACTAAAAAAAATGTCTAAAGGACAAATCAAGAGAGCAAAGACCACTTCAGTAGGATTATGGAGAGATACTGCTCAGAACCTTGAAAACAAAAGACATGGTGAACCAAATGGAAAGTCGACCTGAAAATGTGACAAAGAGACAATGAAGAAAACAGAGCTTGTGGCCTCGGGGACCGGGAGGCTGGAAAACTCAAGAGAAAGTAAAGAAAAAATGATCATGATCAGAATATGCAAGAACTTTGGGACAACATTAAGAGACAAAACGTAAAAATCACTGGGATAAAATATGGCAAAAAAAAAAAAAATTACAGGCTAATGACATTGAGAAACTTTTCAGTGAAATAATAGAAAGATTTCCAACCTGAAGAATGATAAGGACAGCCACCTGCAGGATGGATATGGAGCCCTAAATAGACAAGATTGAATGAAAAAAAGAGAACCTTTCCAAGACACATTATAATCAACTGCCTAACAGAGAATAAGGATACTATGGTCTCTTGTAAAAGAAAACATCACCTTTAAAAGTTGATCAGTGAGGCTCACTTCAGACTCCTCATCTCAGAACCTAAAACCCTGGTGGACTTGGAATGAGACGATCCAAGCTCTGAAGGAGAGTAATTGCCAGTCAGCGTTGTCATGTCCAGCAAAACTATCCCTCACAATCAGGAAAAATGAAAACTGTCCACGATAAGGATGAACTAAGAGAACCCATGACCACTAAACCAGCACTACAGAAAATATTTCAAGAAATGCTACACAAAGAAGAATTCAAATACAAACCCCAGGGTTCTCAAATGGATGAAGCTCCCCAGAAGAGCAATTAAACAAATGAGCATTCAGAATAAATAAATCCATGAAATAAACCAAAAGACTAGAATAATAATAATCATTTTTCCATAAGAAGTCTTGTTTTTTTTTTTGTACCAGAGATTGAACCCATGGATGCGTAATGACTGAACCACATCCCCTCTCCCCTTTTTATTTTATTTATTTTTTTAAATTTTGAGACAGGGTCTCACTAGGCAGTTTACAGCCTTGCTAGGTTGTGGGGGCTGGCTTTGAACCTGCGGTCCTCTGCCTCAGCCTCCCGAGTCACTGGGATCACAGGCGTGCCCTATCCTGCCCAGAAATAAGTATATACACAGTCTTAACTCTCCAATTAAAAGATAGGCTGGCAGAATATATTTAAAAACAAGGCCCAACTATCTGCTGTTTGCATGAGACTCATAAGCAAAGAGGCTAAAAATAAAAGGATAGAAAAGATATGTCATGCAAGTAAAATACAAAACCAAGCAGAAGAGCTATTCTTATATCTGAAAAAGCTTATTTTAAGCAAAATTAATAAGATACAAGTGATGTCATTACATATTGTTCAAGGGACTAATCAAACAAGAAGTTGAAATAATAGTAAATGTCGATGCCCTAAATATTGGTGCAAAGAAATACAGGCTAAGGGCATATAATTCCATAAGTCAAACACTTTCTGATCCCAGATAGATCCCAATACAATAATGCTGGGTGAGTTCCATCACTCTTCTCAATAAAAGAGAGGTCATCCAGACAAAATTAATAAAGACACTTCTAACCTAAATACACTATAAATCAAATGGACCCAATAGACATTTACAGGCGATTTCACCCAACAACATATACTTCCTTCTCAGCAGCTCAAGACACCACTTCCAATGTAGACCATATTTCAGGACACAAAGCAATTCTTAGCAAATACAAAAATATCAATATTATTCCATACATCTTATCGGTTCAAACTGAATTGAAATTAGAAACCAGCAGCGAAACCTTAGAGAAACCACAAACAAAACAAAACAAAACCCAAGGATATTGAACAACACTGTTTGTTAAATGAGATAAGGATCATAGAAGAAATTGGAGGGGAAATTAAAAAATTCCTAGAATTAAACAAGAATAGTGATACAACATACCCAAATCTCTAGAACACTGAAGGCACACTGTGCCATTGGAACCCTCCAGCCCAAAGGAACATAAGGGCTATTGTTTCTCCAGCATCTGTCAGAAATCAGATGAACCCTGGAGTCGGCCACACCAATGTCAGCCCCTTTGCCAAGGGAAAGTTAATACATTAAGTGCCCACATTAAAAAACAGAAAGATACCAGATGGATAATTTAATGCTATGTCTCATGGCCCTAGGAAATCAGGAACTCAGTACTTCCAAAACCAGTAAAGAGAGAAAATAATTAATATCAGAGCCAACACTAATGAAATAGAGGATAAATGAAGCAGAGTTTGTTCTTTGGAAAAATGTACAAGATTGATGAACTTCTAACCAAAATGACCCAAAGAATAAGAGATTAGAGCCAAGTCAACAAAATGAGAGAGGAAAGAGGAGATATTGCCATAGACAGTTCTGGAATCCAGAGGGTCATGAGGGAGTATTTGAAAACTTACATTCTGATGAATTGGAAAATATAGAAGATATTGACTAATTTCTAGATATATATCACTAGCCAAATTGAACAAAGAGGAAATAAGACCCTAAAGGGATCAATATCAGGCAATAAGATTGAAGCAGTGAGAAAAAGTCTTTCAACAAAGAAAGTCCAGGTGGACTCTCATTTGAGTTCCACCAGACCCTTAAAGAAGAACTGGTGCCATCCTCCTCAAGTTATTCCATGAAACAGAAAGGGAGGGAGCACTCAAACTCATTCTATGAAGCTAGTATCACCTTGATACCAAAACCAGATAAAGACCCAGCAAGGAAAGAAAACTACCTACCAATATTCCTGATGAACATTGATGCAAAAATCCTTAAAAGAATATTAGCAAAACACATCATTAAGAAGATAGTACACCATGATCAAGTTGGATTCATCACAGGGATGCAAATATGATTCAATATATGTAAATCAATAAATTAATTCATTGCATAAGTATAATCAAGGAAAAATCACAATTATATCAATAGATGCAGAAAAAGCTTTTGAGAAAATTCAGCACCCATTCATGTTAAAACACTGAAGAAACTAGAGATAGAAGAAACCTACCTCCACATCACCAAGACAATGTATGATAAGCCCAATGCTAACGTCATACCAAATGAAGAAAAGCTAAAATTCAGGAAAAAGACAAGGAAGTCCATTCTCACCACTCTTATTCATTTTTTTTTCTTCTGCAAATCTAGCCAAAGCAATTAGCAAAAGAATTAAATTAAAGGGATACAATAGGAAAAGATGTCAAACTATCTCTGTTTACTGATGACAGGAGCCTATACCAATGGGACCCCAAAACTCTCCACCAGAAGACTTCTAGAGTGGATAAACAAATTCAGCAATGTAAGGATACTGGTCTTGGAAATAAGGGTCCAGTCTCCATTCCTCCAGGGTTGAAAATCAAACATTTGAGAAACGCTGAGGCAAGCGTAGGAAACAAGTTTTATTTAAGGGATAGGCTTCTCCCTCCGGGAGAAGGGGACCCGAGCTGGTATTTGTGGGAGTAGGATATCTAGTTCCTTTATGGGTCTCAGGTTCCTTCTCTCTCGCCCCCTTCCTCTGTCTTGCCGATGTGACCAAAAGCAGGAAAAGACCCACCCAAGGGGAACTGGTCAGCAACTCCTTCTGTTGAAAGGACAATTCCCTGGAGGTGTAGGTGACCTTGGTAACGGGGAGAGGAGTGGGGAGTGCTCCTTTTAGTTGAATTATCCCCCATCTTCCTGACCTGACCTCTTATCATCTGTGCTGACTGCCCGCCCTGGGTCACTATCTCAGTAGCAGGATACAAGATCAACATACAAAAATCAATAACTGTTTAATACTCCAAGAATGAATTATGCTGAGAAAGAAATCAAGAGAGCCTCAAAAATGATTTAAAAAATAATCCTGAGGAATAAAACTAACTAAAGAGGTGAAAGAATCTCTACAATGAAAATTATAGAACACTGAATAAAGAAACTGAAGACCTTAGAAGATGGAAAGACCGACCGTGCCCATGGAGAGACTGGGACCCAGGCAAGTGCACACGACTCCACATTCCTCCCTCGGAATTATCACAAGTCTTTCCCTGGTCATTACAGTTAAAAGCCGAAGCCTTGAAGTCCAGCTGCTCTGACATGAGCATTACAATGAGTATCCTGGGGTCCCAGTGGCTGAATCAGACTCACACCCCCAGAAGGTCGGCCTGGCTGAGGCAGAGAAGAGAAGGTCCTGTTCCATACAGAAAGATGAAGGACAGATGCACTAGGAGGGGTTGATGGAGAGACATCTCTCTGTGCCCCACGGATGTCTGCTAACAGCCTGGACCTTTGTTCCCTCCTTTCAGAGATCTTTGGTATGGCCCATGGGTTGCACCACCCCTGCCCCACCCATGCGCCCTCATCAGCGGCTCCTTCCAGAATTGCTCCATCTCCCCTGTGGACTCCTGCCTTTGGGGTCATGCACCCTGGTCTCTCGTGGCCGTGTCTACTGATCGATGCTCTTTAGACCCTGGATGGAGGGCCTCAGTTGGCTGTGAAGCCAGCCACTCCACACGATGTAGCTCTCAGCTCCTCACCGGCCAAACAGCACTCTGATTTCCCATGTGGACCTGGGTATCTCCTGAGAGGACATCAGTCCCCTCGCCCGCTTGCGGCTCTCTCCCTGTCAGGCAGTAACAGTGACGCACTCTTGCTGGGTGGTGTAGAATCATAAAGCAGAACCCAAGGGGCTTCTCCCATGTGAGACTCTGACTCAGCCAATCGCCTTACAAACGTGGCTGAGCCCCACCCCCAGCAGCACAGGGGACTGACAAGGTCTCCCTCTGCTCAGCTGGGAGGAGGGCACAAAGGGAAGGTGACTTTACTCTGGAAAGTCTGACCTGGCTCTTGGGGGCCAACACTCCCCAGCAGTGATCTCTCATTGCCCATGCTGGGTCACCCCCTGTACACTGTGACATCCAGGCACCAGGGGCCCCCTTCTAATTCTGAGTGGGGTCACTGCCTCCTGTTATCAGACAGCTGGAGATGCAGACTCCTCACAGCCATGAACAAATCACAGAGGCATTCCCAAGTCAAACAGAAGGGACCACATTCTTGAGTGTCGACCCTCTGCTCCCATGAGCAGGTGAGCACGGACCCCGTACACAGGGCTGGCTAGAAGCAGCTCTCCCCTCACAGCAGGCTCCGGCTCAACCCTGAGGTGTGTCACAGGCCATGAGATGTCTCACGGGCCTCCCCGAGTCCCACCTCCAACTGGGAACCTGGATCTTGTTTCACAGACCCTCCCCCGGGCTTGCCGGAGTCACCTTCTGGGTACAGACCCTTAACCGCTCAGAAATCCATGTGAAATGCCTGTTGTGCAAGATGGTGGGGATCTATTTGAAGTTTACAGGCTTCAGAAGAACAGGCGTGGGACCTGGAGGAAAAGAAAGCCGTAGGTTCATGTACAACGGTTTGTACTCTGTGAGAGTCCAGAACTGAAGTACTTAGCGGGGCTTGTGGTACCTACATGCCGTCACGGTAGTCATGAGAGTGATAGCATTGGTGTGGCATTAGCACTAGTAATACCAGAGTAATAACAGAAGGAGAACTTTAGCAAGAGCGCCACAGTAACGTTTGGGCCACGGAAATGTACTGTAATAAATATTACTCTGTAGAGCATTTTCTTGGTCCAAATTCTTGTCTTCTCCATGTTCTGGCCACGTGACCTTGAATGAGTGATTCAACCTCCTGATGCCTTTCTGCCCTCACCTGGGAAGACCACACACCTGGCCCAGGTCGACGTGAACACCGTTACACATCCAGCACGGAGCCTGCCGTGCACGGGGCATTGGATGGTTGGTAACAATTCTGACTGTTCTCAGCCTGGTGACCTCAAGACCTCGGGGCATGCAGAGATACCCATGCCATGGACTGCCTCCGGGCAGTTCAGGGGTGCACTGGTGAACTTTGGAATGTCCACTTGAGTGGGCTATGGAGGCCCGGACGTTTGGCTGAGCATCGTTTGTGGGTGTGTCTGTGAGGTGTTTCTCGAAGACACCAGCATTTCAACCAGTGGCCTGAGTGAGGTTCTCTACCCTCACCAGTGTGGGCTTCACTGAGGGCCTGAGTGGAGAAAAGTGGAGAAAAGTCCCACAGAAGGGCACCCTCTCTGCCTGACTGCTGGCCTGGACACCCCTCTTCTGCTGTCAGACGTGGGCACACCACGGTTCTCCTGGTCCTGAGGCCTCTGAGCTGGACTGGAGCGCCCACCTGCCCTCCTGGGGGTCCTGCTTGTGTGTGGCTGACGGTGAGACTTCTCAGCCTCGTAATTGTGTGGGCCCGTGGCTCTTCTATCTGTGGATTCTGTGAGCTGTGTTTTTCTGGAGAACCTTGATTAATCCCATGAGTCTGGGCTGGCCTGGACTTGCTCTTGTCTCCTGGGGCTCTGAACCATGTTGTCCTTGGCTGGGGCACCGTGGCTGGGCTGGTCCCCAACCTTCCTGTCTTCTTGGGAATGGCAGGAGGGCATGGGAGGGACTGAAAGACAGTCAGTGCCAACCAGTCCAGTGCTTCCCTGACGCGGCTTGCAGATGGACTGACGTCCCTTTGGTCCAGGCGTGTCTCCAGCCTAGCCCAGGGCGGGCAGTCATACACGCCCCCCCCCCCCTGCCCCCCGCCGTCCCCCTGTAGAAGGGCACTGCTGTTTTGGCCAAGGGTGTGGACCTGCGTGGATGCAATCTTCGGGAATGGTGCCAGCGTTCACTCCAAAGTCTGCCCGAATTCTCAGCTGTACTGAGGTGGGCTGTGGCCAGGAGTGGACTTATCTGAGCACATACAGAAAGCGCCAGACACCGTGGTAAGGTGACCCTTTGTCACATGGCCAAACTCTCCTTTGTGGGGTTGCAAATTTTAATACCCCAAACAAGTTTGAATCTGATGTGCTGATGTTCTTCCCTTCCCAGGGGGACGAGGGGGAGGTGGCGGTGTGTGGGTTGTGCCATCATCCTGAGACATCTTATCTAAATCCTCCTAACAGATGTTTGGTGAAAGGTGAAGTTGAGACATAAGCCTCTTAGAGGTATTGTCGAGACTCACAATCACCTGCCACACATGGTAGCAGCGCCTGTCCACCCAGGTGGCCCGCACGACACACCTTATCAATACTCCCCAGACTCGGCTCTGCGCTGCCAAAGCACAGGTGACTTTGAAGCGCAGAAAGGACTCCTTTGTGCATAGGAGAATGGGGCGGCACAGACCACTGAGTGTTCGGAAGGAAGTCGCTATCATTTGGACAAATCTTATCTGTGCTTATTTTTTAGAAGGAGAATGTCAAGGATCGCCCAATCATCTCTCAGGAAGGAATCTTGGGCATCATGGGGTTGTCGTCTCTGCCTTCCTCGAGCCTGTGTGGAGAGTCCGCCCACCCTTCCCTGCACCCAGGAGGGCAAACCAGTGTATCTGGAAGCCTTGCCTGCCACTTCCCCGGGTGGCTCTGGCCACCAGACGAGCCCGAGCTCATGACTGATCTGCCTTTAACAGCCCACGATGGTAACCTGGGGAGGTTCCGGAGGGTAGGGTGGAGGGCAGGTCTGCAGCCCGGTGACAGCCAGGGGACTGGACGCTGCCCACCCTGGCAGAAGCTGCCCACCCCCAATTAGTGTGCCTGTGGTTCTGTCAGTACTGGGCACCTGATCCTCGTTCCCTGGTCCCCCAGCACCCTCTCAGCTATGAGCTCCCAGGGCTGAGGACACAGTGCGTTGAACTAATCTCCATTTTCATGTCTCTGAGAAAAATCCTCAGAAGACGGGTGGGTGGTGTTGAGGGGACAGGGCAGGGAGGAGGCAGGCTCAGGGCCTCGCAGAGTTCAGAGACCGACTCGCCTCCACCACCCAGGCTAAGGTGTCCGAGCATCTGAGTTCTCACTTACGCAGAACTGTTTAAAAAAGGATTTGGAGGATAATTTTTTTTTAACCTTAAGCAGTATGATCACTATTTTGGTGAAATAAAACAAGGTTTGTCTATTTATTTATTGTGAAACCACTGTATTGACACGAGAGTGGCGTACACAAAGCTGTGTGATGAGCCAGCTCCTTACGTTGGAGGCTGGGTGCACCTGGGAAGTGCTTAGTGGGTGCACGTGCCGGTCCTGCTGTGTGCCTCCTCCCACCTTCTTCTCTTACCTTTGTGGTAAGAACTCTTAACAGGAGCACAATCCCCTGGGCCAGTTGTCAGCTGTGGGTGACATGTGCCACGGCTCCTGGGATTCACTGCCCCTGCGTGCCTGGAACTCTGGACCCTGTGACTGCCCCTCCCAGGCTCCCTCCCTTGGTCCCTCCCTTGGTCCCTCCCTGGCTCCCCCCCTTGGTCACCACTGTGCTGCTGTCTGGGTTGGCCACGCTGGGCTCCTCCTACAGTAATCTCGCAGGGTCTGCCTCCTGGGTCTGCCTCCTGCAGGTTCATCCAGCTGGTTGTGAATGGGGGTCTCCCTCCTGTTTAGGGCTGGGTGCAGGGGCATGGGACACTTCTGGATCCGTCACCCGTCAGCAGGCCCGAGGCTTCCCCATCTCTCCGCTGCCACAAGCAGAGCTGACGGGACGTGTGAGGGCAGATGTTGCCAAGAGAGCCTTTGGCTGCACACCCAGAACTGGGATGGCTGCAACCTGGGGCAGAGCTCTTTGTAGCTCACAAGGACCCTCTGGATTGTCCCCGAGTGGCTGTACCATCAACGTTCTGGCAACAGTGGGCAAGGCTCTGTTCCGCCTCAGCCACACAGCACTGCCTGTCTCTGGGGTGACGGCCACCCTGGCCACCCCCACAGGTGGGAGCTGTGACCTGCTGTGGTTCTGATTTGCATTTCCCTGACAATGACCTTCACGGAGCAGCTTTCAGACACCTGTTGGTCATTTCCATTTCTTCTTTGGACCAATGTCTCTTTAGTTCCTTTGCCTATTTTTAGTTAGGTTGTTTGGTTTTCTGCTATTGAATTATAGGAGTCCTTTGCGCATGTTGGATAAGCAATACGATTGTGTCTCGGGTCATATGTTCTAAATACATATCATTTTCCTAGTACATTTTGAAATAAATGCCTTCCTGTGAACACAAAACGTCTTGCCACCCCGGGAACCCTCCTCCCACTGACCTGCAGCATCCAGGGTGGCCTCTGCTGCCCAGCCCTGGATGCCCAGGCTTCTTCCAGTCCAGTTCAAGTCCATGTGCTCCAGAAAGACCCCCAGGGCCTGGGCTGTGTGGAGTGGAAGGAGGTTGGGCCCCAGGCAGGCGCTGGCTCTCAGTCAGCACAGGGGAGAGAGGTGCCCAGGGGGCCGTTTGGGGTCTGGGTCCCTGTGAAAATGAATGGACTCCCCTTCCTCCCTCTCTCTGCCTTCCTCCTTCTCCTCTGCAGCCGCATGAAGATCCCAAAGAGGCGAAGATGGTGCCCCTGGGGAACACTTGGGAAATTTCACCCCCCCGTGAAGCCAGGGCTCCCCGGAAGAGCAACTTGGCCTCTGAGCTCATTCCAACAGGGAGCTGGTCTCCAAAGGGGCCAGGGGCGAGCACGTGCGAGCCCCCCGTCCCAGAGCCAGAGCTCACTAGGAGGTTGGGGAAATAGGCCTTCGTCTCCTTCAGGCTTTGCTGAGCCGAGCTGGGCGTCTTCTGTACCAGGAAGGCAGGGGACCATGGCTGTCACACGAGGTGAGTCGGGGGACTGGGGGAGAGCCAGGGCCAGTGGTGGGGTTGGGGGACATCTGCCTTCAGGTGCAGGAGCTGGGTGGGGTCCTCTGGCAGTCCTGCTTGCTGAAGCAAGCTGCAGGTTGACACGAAGCCCGGTGTCCCTACTGTCTGTGACACCTCGGATGTTAGTGAGGGATCGGGGGCATGGCCCGTAGGTGGTGACTGTCCCAGGCTGAGACCCAGGTGTCTTGGCGCTGCGCCCAGTAGTTAGCAGGCCCTGCTTACCTACCACGCTCTCAGGTGCGGGCGAGTCCAAGGGACAGAGCAGCAGGCCAGGGCTCTCGTCGGCCCTCTTCCTTGTGGCCAGTGTGACAGTATGCTTGTCACCAGTGGACACAGTCCACATGGTGCCACAGTGAAGCATGTGATAAAATGATGGGGTAAAGTTAGGTAGTAATTAAGATGAGTCAATTACACATTTCTTGAAACTCTAATTAAGACTCCTTTAATGGATGTCTCATTCCCATCATTCTCAGGGCATTGATACCCACGAAAACCGTTTTGTGAAAACTCAGTGATGCGTCAGCAATTATATTTAATTCTCAGCTGAATGAACTTTAATCAGCAGTGTTATTACAGGACCACAGAGCAGAGTGCCAACCTCGCTGCGAGGGGACCACACTTTATTTATGGGGTCTCGGGGACCTCATCGCCAAGGAGTTCAGACAAGCAAAGAAATTTTTTAAAACCCGCCCTTGAAGAGGAAGAGGAGCCCTGGAGAAGGGAGTCCAGCTAAAGAAACGCCCGCAGGCTGGGGACGGGGCTGCCTCCCAGTCCAGCTGACAGGACGCGGGGCCACTGCACGGAGGATGTGGGAGCCTTTCCCGTGAGCTCTCCACAGGAGAAACACGGCGTGCGCAGTTAGGGGCGCAAACCCTACGACTTGATGGGGTTTTGAGCATTGAGCGCCCCTGTGTGAGCACCCGAGGTCCCCGGCTGGCTACGGGACACGGCCAGCACCTGTGGCCCTCAGCCATTCCCACCCGGCTTCCCACCGTCTTCTGGTTTCCAGGGGGACCCTGCTGTTTGGCTCATTTTCTTCTTAAACTTTTATTTCACAGTGACCAGGAGGACACCCCCTTTCTGTCTGGCGTTTTGTCCTGATGTCACCTCGAGGACGGCCGCCTTGCTCTGGGGGCAGCAGGTCACCCTTCCCACCGCAGCATGAGCACCACTCTGCCCATCCACCCTGTGTGGATGGAAATGGGATCCTTCCCCACCTGGGGCCATGTGCTGTGCCCACCCTTGGTCGTCGCTAGGTACCCGCAGCTCGGCCTCTCTCTGGGGGACCCTCCACATGCCAGGCTTCAGGTGCTAACGCCCTGAGGACCGCCTGGGACCGTGGGAACTTAGTTCTCAATCGCAAGCTCCTCCGAGGAGCGGCCCCGGGACTCCCACCTGGGTCCATCACTCCTGCCTAGCGAGGGCCCCCTCACCGCCCCCCTCACAGCCTCCCTCACCGCCTCCTCCCGCCCTTCCTGCTTCTGTGGCTTCACTTTTGCTGGGGCTACTGCTGCCTCTCAGGGCAAATCTGTGGCCTTATAAGGACAATTCCAATTGTCCCTGGACCCTGTGGGTCAGGAATTCAGAGCACAAGGGACAGCCTGTCTCCACTCCACAGTATCTGGGGCCACCAACTGGAAGATTCACAGCCGGAAGTGGTTGGCACTGGGACAAGAGTGGCATCTCCACTTAGCTGTCTGGTGTCCAGCCAGGAGGACCCAGAGACCAGGACGGATGGCCAGAGCCCATCTGTGGCCTCTCTGCGTGGTGTGCCAGCCACGAGCCACCAGCTGAGTGCTTCAGGTAGCAGAGACAGGGTGCGTGGCTCTGTAGGAGCGGCCTGGCTGCCGGCTGCCTGGTGACGCACTGCAGCCATCAGCCTGCTCTCGTTCCAGGGAGGAGAGCTAGACTCGCCCCCTAAAGAGGAGGTCACCCTAAGGATGGGGGCCACTTCTGCCAGCTGCGTCTTTGGGAAACAGTCTGCCATCCTGCAATGCACGGCGCTGCCCTGCCGCCATCTTCCTCGGGGCTCCAGGACGCCACGTCCCTCTGTATCATGGGTGCTGCTGGTGGTCGTCTCTCTGTGAGGATGGCCCTGGCCGCACAGATGTTGGTGGCACCATAGGAGGAGCAGGTACGTAAGTTAGCTCATGTCAAGTGATTAGAACCAAGGCCACGGGCAGGGCCTTGGAGGCAGCACCCCCTGTATGGGAGCCAGTCCAAGCCCCAGGGCTGTGGTGCTCTCGCCGACCACGGGGCACTGCGTCTGGGTGCTGTCGTATGGGGTCCTTTGAAGGCAAGGTGCATGGACCCAGTTGGCCCAACTTGAGTTGCGGGGAACGTGTTGCCAATGCACCGGTCACTGCCAGGGTGTGGCTGGGACAGCTGGGGCGAGGAACCAGCATGCCCAGGCTGGCTCTGCCCTGCAAAGGTGTGCATCCGTGCACGTCACCTGCCGTGAGTCTGGGCGGCTCTTCACTCAGACCCCTTCGTCTCTGGTGGGGATGCAGCTGTGGGAAGCCTCACTGGGCAGTGACTGGGGCTCCCACAACACTTACGTGCTCTGCCCAGCAGTGGCAGGGATGTCCCCTACCCCTTGGCCAGAACCAGCAGCACAGTAGCCCCACCTGACTACAGGGGCACAGTAGGGCATGGTCCCATCAAGTATCCAGAAGGAGGCCACAGCTGGAGGGTGAGGGTAGAGTCTGTCCATCCCACACTCGGGAACGGGAGAAGCTAATGACGTTCTGTGTCTAGTCTTCCTGTCTCGGTCTCCTGTGTTCACCGTGGCTGCTGGCTTCCTGCCATCTGTCTTGGGCATCTGCCTCTCTTTCAACTCACTATTCACCTCTAACTGGTGAGTCTTAGAGGTCTCAATGTCCTGCTTCACTTTTCTCGCCAGGTCATGGTCACCTTTGGCCCCATGTCCAGTTGGACCTGGTTGGGTGATAGGGAGTCTCCAGGGAGCAGGGAACAGGGATCTCAGAGGAGGTCCCAGGGATTCACACTGTGGATGCTCACTTCCCCCAACACCTACCAGTCTTCATTAGCCCGTCGCGGGAAGACGGGGGGCAGGCTTAGCCTTGGTTCAGAAAGCTCCAAGAGCCACACATGGAAGAATTGATCAGAGGTGGGTTTGGAGCCGTCAGGACCTGTAGTGGCCCGGTGGCTGCAGGACCTGCAGAAGGCAGTCTTTGTCTCTGGGCAGACCCCAGGCCCAGGGCGCGGCACCGCAGAAGGCCGCGTGAGCCAGCGGCTGTGCTGTTTGTGTTGTGTCTGCTGATTGCTTCATTCTGCTGGGCCCCACGCTGCCAGAACCCAGGGTGCTGTGTGCGGCCCCCGCGCCCCATCAATCACTTATTCATACAGTTTGAAGATTATAGCTGCTCATTTGGTACTTCCAGTCCAACTTGTCACGGCGCGTCTCGCGGGAGACATCCGCACAGCTGTATGAACACCATCGACTCCTTCTCCATGGCAACAGACTGGGAAGACGGAAACCCCACAGGCTGCCGCTCATGAGTGGGATGCGCACTCCCACCCGAGCCCGCCACCCACAGGAGCAGGGGGCGTGGGGGTCTTCATTAGTGCCTCTGCCTTCCAGCCAAAGCTCGTCAGCATGGCTGACGGGTGGCAAGCCATTTGTCATTGGCAGGGCAGATGCGCTCGGCTGTCGTTTCTAACAAGGCCCTCTTACCCTCCCTGGGTGATAAGATTCAATCTAGGGACTGTCTGTTGGGAGCCTGTTAGTGTCAACCTCGGGTCTGGTGGCAAATTTTATTAATCATACTGTGTTTCCAGCCAACTCTGGCTCTCCGAAGAAGACGGGCCATGACGGAGGGCCAGTTGGCAGGGGAAGGAGTGTGGCGGGAGGGGTCTCCCCGCGGTGCTCTGATGGGCTCAGAGTCTGCAGGGAGGTGGGAGGGGCCCTGCCACACAGAGTCTCTACCGCTCAGCAGCCAGCCTCCTGGCACGGCAGGGGCGTGGCTGAGCTACCCACCATTCACCTTCAGGTCGAGACGATGCACCTGGGTAAGAGATGTCCCTGAAGAGGCATTTTGGACGCAGAGTGGATAAAAGAGGACACGCCCATGGGCAATGTGTCATGATCCTCTTTGTCTCCCTGAAGCCTCCTCTATCCAGGGAGCAAGCGTAAATCCCTTCCTGTGGTCATCTGCTCTGGGGGTCTCGGGGAGCCCCTGCCGGTGCCGAGCCCCTGGATGCCTCCTGGTTCGAGCCCCGTTAGCCAGTCAGTGCTGATGGCAGATTAAGTATCCTGATGCTTCCTTGGGTGGGAAGACGCTTCTGGGTTTCCTTTCACTCCAGTGGGAAAGCTTCATTCTTTGGGCAGAAGGCTCCTGGTGTCCCCGAAGTTGATGTTCTATTCTGACTCAGCCCAGTGCAGAAGTTGCCAGGGAGGCCGGCGGCTCCTTGAGGCCCGTCCACCAGCTCCGATCCATTATTAATCACTGTAAATCTGGAATAATCTCTACAAACATATTTTGCTCCCTACAAATATATTTGTGCCAACCTTCCCTAATAAATCTTGTGTCAGAGAGGCTATTGTCTCTCCGCATAGCGTCTCCCAGCTGAAATATTTAAACAACACATGAGCAATAATAAAAGCCTCTTGCTGCAGCCACTTGGCTGTAGGAGAAGAGGCTACAGTAGCGGTGGATTCATCACACACAGAGGGCTCCGTCGGAGGCTGTATTTTTCCTCCTGGTGGATTTTTTTTTTAAGCTCGCCTTAAAAAATCGTTGAAGAAATCCATGTTTGCCCCTGACTTTCTGCAAAAAGGGCATGACATTATTCTTTCTAATGAGAAAGGATATAAAGCAACCTCAGAAAGGAAAAGGAGCCCTTTTTAGCCCCACGGCCCCTGGCCCTGGCCTCTGGCAGGATTGGAGGAGCTGTGCTCCCGGGGGCTTCTCTCCCAGCCTCTGACCTCATGCAATCCACCGGCACAATGGCCCCGAAATCTGCTCCCTGCTCTGTGATGAGGCGGTGGCTTGAGAAGGGGCAATCAGGACGAGAAGAAAGGGGACTTTGATGGCATGTTCTGGGTATAAAAAGGGATGCCCGGAGGCAGATTCTACAGCTCTTTTGCCTGGGCTTTTGAGAGATACAGCTCAGAACTTTCCTTTCCCTAGATGATTGTCTCTGAGTTGCCCAAAGAAAATAGGTATCACACTAGACTGCCCCATCTCTGCCGAGCAGGAGGCCACAGAGAGTGCCCAGTGAGTCCTGGTGGAGGAGATGGGACCGCAGGGTAGTGGGAAGGCCAGAGGAGACAAGGAGCCAGTCACAGCGCGCACGGGATGGGAGGTGGGGAGGGTGTGGACCTGTGAGGGGCTGGAGTCTGCGGGGACTTTGCAGCAGGTAGGGGCTGCTGTCCAGGGGAAGTGCTTCTCAGCCATTAGTGGTCATAGCACCTGAGTTGACAGGGGACCCAGGGAGGGTGGCCGCGAGCTGCGAGGCCCGTGCTGGAGCCTGTGGGAAGGCTGAGTGCCGGCTCCTCGTCCACTCGTTCTCCTGTGGGTGACAACGTCTGAGCCACCCCAGTGAGTCACGCACACGAAATTAACGGAACGGGGCGCAGCCGCAGAGATGAGCTTCTGGGTCCCCGAGGAGCCTCTGGCCAGGACGGGAGACGTCGGTTCTGTGAACCGCAGTCAGCACTGAGGACAGTGCAGGTGACTGGGTCCCGTCTCAGCAAAAGTTCAGCCACATCAGGAAGTGAGTCCACTGGGCCAGGCTTCACGCACAAGCGCTTTTCACAGAAGTTAGTTTCTAGAAAGTCAGAGGTCAGCCAGGCAGACGGGTGGGTGCTCTGGGAGACGGGCCTCTTGCTGGGTGAGTCGCGGCTGTTTGCGGAGCCGCTGGCGGAGCTCAGCCTCCCTGTGTGGCCGCGGCTTTGTTCAGATACCTCCTGCTCCCAAGGCGACTTCTGCGGGAGGAAGGGAAGCAAGCTAGTGCCTCACCCCGAGGTCTAGCAGGGGACACCTGGGGGCCCTGGCACCTCCCAGCTGTCCAGCCCAGGTGGTACCCACAAGAGGAGCAGGGCAGGTCTGGGTCAGAGACCTGGAGGGGAAACTGAGGCAAGGAGCCCGGCAGGGTCTCCAGAGCAGAGCGGGAGGCAGGACCTCGGGGAACACAGCCCTGCCTGGGGCCTCCGGATGCTCAGCTGCCCCTCCTGAGGGGGCATGTTTGACTTTGGCTCAGAGACAGGGCAACTGGCCCCTGAGGGCCCTGGGGAGCTGATGCCCAGCTAAAGAGGACACCGGAGGCTCAGAACTGGCGTTCTGCAGAAGACGGGGTGATAGCCGGAGTCTCAGCGAGCCTGCTGGTGCCCGGCCCCCAGGGAGCTGAGTCCTAAGGGTCAGGGGAGGCCTGCTGGGGACAGCCTTCACTGTTTTGTCCACCGGGCACCGGGCAGAGCCACGTCTCAGGAGAAGACCTGCTACCAGCAGCTCCACCAAGCCCTTGGCCTGAAGAGAGTTGATAAACTATACAGAGGCCACTGGACGTCCCTCTTCCTTCTACAATCACGAGTCTGGGGATTCTTACATATCTGTGATGAACTATGTTCCCCTGGGGGCAGTGCCTCCTCTTGCCCTGTGACATGCCACCAGCCCAGGGACTCCAAATGCAGAGTCATTGTCTTTGCTTCTCCACCATCACCCAGGATGGAAATCCAGCTGATCACGGACTTCAACACGGAGGGACAGAGGCCACTTGAGAATGGAGCGGCACCTTCAGGAGAAAGCCCAGGGTCCCACATGGCCACCTGGCGTCTGTGTGCTGCGTTTCAGATCCGCCTGGGCAGGACCGGGGCTCCTTGGCTCTGACGCCTCACAGCAGGATTCACTCTGCAGATCCCGCCCCATGTCGGCCTGTGCAGGTTGGGTTCCAGCGCAGATTAATGGCCCGCGGTTGCCAGCATGATTATTTCTAATAGGCTGATTTGAGAAATAAGCTATTAATTGCTGTCACCTACAGGGCTAACATCATCTCTCTGCAGCATCACCGCCTGCCCGGTGCTCCCTGGATCACGCCGCGGGAAGGCTCAACACCCAGCTGCTTCTGAGCATGTGGCTCTGGGGCTCCCACCAAAGGGGGCGACGACACCCAGGAAACCACCCTGGGCTGTCCTCTCCTTGTGCCTCCTCCTCCTTTCTGCCATTCCCCTGTTTACTTCCTGTAAGTATCTCCAGAGACACAGCCCAGGGTTTGGGGTCACAGAGACCTAGATTCATTTTAGATTCTGGATCCACCCCTTTGTTAGGCGGAATTCTACAGTCACCCCCTCTGGGTACCTCTGTCTTCTGCCTGTGAAGTGGGGTTATCATACCCTACTCCAGAGTGGCTGGGGTCTACGGCACTCAGCACCTGCCTGTGTCCTTTGTCCCATCCTCCCTGACCTCTCCTGGGCACACATCACACATCTCGGAGGGGTCCGCCACTTCCAGCCCTCACCCTGACTCATGGTGTAGCTTGGCTTCCAGACAGTGGGTGGCTCGCAGGGGACACTGTGGTCTCTTCTTGGTCACCTTTTTCTTTCTCATTTTCCTCTTCCCTTAACTGCATCTTTGTCCTTGGAAAATACACCAATGTCCAGGCAGACCAGGGTGTTATGTCCAGAGCTGAAACCTGAGCCTAGCTCACTATGAGTTGGGGTACCTGGACAGCGCTGGCCATCCAAAGGCGCCTCAGCCAAGTGTCCATCTGAGCAGGAGAGCCCCAGAGACGCCCAAGGTCTGTGATAGAGAAACCAGGACAAGAACTGAGGGGAGTGGCTGACGTGACGTGGTAGGGAGGACAGACTTTCTGGGACAGACAGGCCTGGGCCTGTCACCTCTGTGGTCAGTTTGAGGGGCCCCACTTGACATCAGTCTGTTGAAGTTCTTTCCTGTCTCCTATTGACTTACGTAAGAGGGAATGGCAAAGATTGGCTCACCTCTCTGTCCACTGTCCATCTGCTCATTAACCTGTCCTTTATCCACTCATTAATCCATCCATCCATCCAAGCCACCAGTTTATCTTCCAACCCAACAACCATCCGTCCATTCACATGTCCATTTATCCACACGTCCATCCATTCATTCATCTATTTGTTGGGGAAGAAAATTTCTCTTCAACCCTCCTAAGTTTCTATCTGAACCTCTGTGGCAAAAAAAAAAAAAAAACAGGTTAACAAGAGGAATTTCATATCCACATACATACGAAAGACACCCAGAGAATGGATGGGTCTTTAAGAGGGGGTGCTGAATTCCAGGTCATTTGGTATCTTCAACAAAAACACAGTAGATTCTTCGAGGAGTAGAAGGAAGGGGAAGGGCGTCGCGTCTCCAGGGGCAGCAACGTGGGGGACGCTCCCGGAAAGCTTGTTAAGCTGGATTCCTCTGGTGCGTCTCCGGGCTTAGGGTTTAAAGTTGCCTTAGTGTTAACCTGTGTTCTCCCTGGAGGAGGCTGGACAGGGTCCTTTTGGTCTTTGTAGATCTGTGTCCTGCTTTTCTGAAAATGGAGTGAAGAGAGATTTCGTGTACCCGCTCTTCTTAACCGTTTCAGCTCCACAGCCCTTGGTATTCTGGGATGGTGTGTTCACCTGTCCCCCCCATCCACGCATCCATCCCTTTGTCCTCCAACTAACTACCATCCACTCATCCATTCATCCATCCATCATCCCATCCATCTACCCTTCCTTCCATCCGTCCATCTGTCCGTCCATCCATCTGTCCATCCGTCCAGCCCTCCCTCCCTCCCCCCATCAGTGCATGCATAACGTGCATCCTTAGGGCCCATGCTGGGCCATGCGCTTGGTATGGTGTGGATGCAGAGATAGCACAGAATCCTCGCGTCTTCGTCCTGCAGAGGGAAGCCTCAGCGGTCAACATGGAGTGGCTCTGAGCTCACAGGGGCGGGAACAGCGGTCCCTCCGGAGGGACTGGGGCACCTATGGAAGCTGATCCAGAAGAGCAATGCAGGCAGGCACCGCGGACAAGGCAAATCAGGAGTCCTGGTGGCCTGGGCAGGGGCTGATCCCTGTGGGGAGGCATCTGCATGGGGACCCTGAAGCTTCTGGACAAGGTGAGGCTCGAGGTGGGTCCAGGAAGAGGAGGTAGGGCAGGTGCCAGGAGCCTGCACACACCCAGCTGAGTGGTGCATCCCCGGCACATCAGGGAGGCCGCAGCGCATGCGTGAGGCACGGGGTTGACCTCGTACCCAGGACCCTGGCTCATCACTCATGAGGGAGCCCTGCCGAGAGGTGCCTTAGTCACGTGGCTGGGCAGGGACAGCCTCTCACAGATGGATGGCATTGGGGAAAGATTTTAGTCCCTTCAGGGCTGGTGTTTCAGCAGCTCAACCAACACCAAAGCATGGCACAGGCTTGCTGGGAGCGAGAGGGTGTGCCCAGGGCGCAGGCTGCCCACTCAGCCCTCAGTGCTGCTCTTGGCTCGTGGGCAGGTGCAGCAGGCAGCTTTGGGGTGAGTGGGTGAATTGGCAATGCAGTCAGAGTACACTGGCTGTACGGTGTCACACAGATGCTTGGGTGACACCACGAGTCAGGTGCTTTTATAACCCCCCGTTTACAAGGGAGACACAGAGAGGTCAGGCAAGCTTGCTGCTGGCACACAGAGGGCCAGAGTGCACCCGAAGCCCAGGGAGTGGCTCTGGAGTCCACGTCAGGCCTGCTGTGCTGCTCGGACCCTGAACACCCTTAACTGCAGCAGATCGGCCTGGACGCCAGGCTCTTGGCTCCTGTGCTCTGTTTGCAGCGTGGACACGTCAGAGGCCCACTGTGGACAGCTCTCCTCGCTTCCTCCTTCCTTTCCACCTCGCGGACACACGTCCCTCTAAGTGGAAATCACAATTTATGTGCATCTGTCGCTCAGCAGCAGGGTTTGCAGCTTATACAGGTAACTGAGTAGCAGAAGGAGAAATGAAGACAGGCCAGCCTGGCTAAGTGGCAGTGGGCCCCGGCTGGGGCCAGGGACAGAGGCAGAGCAGCTGCAGCCCAGAGGCTGTTCCCTGCCTCACGCGGGGCCTCACACAGCGGCAGGGAGCTGCTATCGATCCTGGCCGGCCATTTGTTATCAGAAAATGAAGGTGCCGGCATCTGGCGGGAGGCGCGCTGTGAGTTTATTCCATTCAGAAAACACACACACGCACACACACACACTCACACACACACACAGGCATGCACATACACACATTCATGCACACACACGCACACACACGCATGCACACGCACGCACACACATGCACACATTCATGCACACACACATTCATGCACAACACGCACACACACATGCATGCACACATGCACACACACGCGTGCAGGCATGCACACACACGCACATACACATGCACACACGCGCATGCAGGCATGCACACACATGCACACACGCACACACACGCATGCAGGCATGCACACACGCACACACATGCACACACACACATGCACACATTCACGCACACACACATTCATGCACAACACGCACACACACATGCACACATTCATGCACACACACATTCATGCACAACATGCACGCACACATGCACACACACGCACGCACACATGCACACACACGCATGCGCACGCACACACACATGCACACATTCATGCACACACATTCATGCACAACACGCACACACACGCATGCACACACACGCATGCAGGCATGCACACACACACACGCCTGCACACACACACACACGCCTGCACACGCCTGGCTCAGGACGCCTCTCCTGCTGGTTCTCCTCGTGCTTTCCTCAGTGATGAAGATGCTGCCTGTGCCCAGATTCTCCCCGGGGCCTGGGTCATGCTCAGGCTGAGGGTGGCCTCCGAGGGGCAAAGGCTGATGACCAGGGGGAGGCCTGGAGAAGTGACTCGGGAGGGCCTGGGCCCAGTGATGGAGTCACTCTAGCCTGATGAGGC